>NW_006399779.1:10563080-10607334 GCF_000299155.1 Elephantulus edwardii | reverse complement strand
TGAAATATTAGGTAAAAAGTACAGTTTTGGTTCTTGAATTCATATTTTCCCCTGTACAAGATTCACATTAGAAAGTATTGACATATAATGTCTTTATTTAAAGGGAAAATACCAACTTGCTACAGAAATAAAAGAGAAAGAAATAGAAGGATTGAAGGAAACATTAAAAGAATTACAGGTAACACAATTTAGTTGTATTTAAATGCAATTTATATTTTAACTTTACAGCAGTAAAACTTAAATATGTAAGCTAGGGAAGCAAAATTAATAAAAACTCAGTTATATCAGTGACATACCTTTTGATATGTTACATATTACTTGTTTTCTCCTAAGAGATGTAAAGAACAAATTAGTAGGATTTTTGCTTCATCATCTTTCATTTTAAAACAAAATTGTAAACTAACTTTTGATACTTTAATAGTAATAGAATACAGGTATATATTGATCTGACCACTTTAAAGATGAGTAAAACCAATTCAACACATACAGGTGACTTACATAAGGTTGTTAAAAGTTAAGATAACATTAATTTAATAGTTGGTGCCAATTTTCTAGGAACACAAAGATTAAGAGCCCTTTACTCTCAATAATAGTTAATTATCTGAAGTGCAATATGTATGTATGATTATATGAAACAATGTAAATGAAAGATTGCATATGAATGAAACACCATGTAAATGAATTATTGTATGCAAATTAATTTTTTAAAAAAGGATAAAACATTTTTATGTAGCACAAAGAAATGCACACTTTCATACAAAGAAGACTTCTAAAATATATTTGAAACAAATGCTATTTAAGTGCTAGAATGCTGTTATTCCCTCTTGAGCTGAGAAGAAAACTATTTTTGTTGGTTACGTATGAAACTTGATTATTAAAAATATTCATGTTTCTTCTGTCTAGCAACTGTGAGTGACATATTTTTTGAAATAAAGTTTTATAATGAGGAAAAAAGGAAAACTTTACTCTCAAGTTATTTATGGCCTCATAGAAAATAGAATATAAATTCTCAATGGCTACAACGAGATTAATTGTATCAGAGATGGTAAGGATGGCACAGGATCAAGAGGGTTCAGTTCTGCTATTCATAAGGTCACTATGAGTCATACTCAGTTCCACAGCATTTAACAATAACAAAAGTAGTAACAACTAATGATGATTTATTCAACACATATTTATTGAAGTCTAATATGTTCCAAATATTGCTCTCACCACCAAGAATACAGTAACTCACCTTACTGCAGCGTGGGAATAGATTCATAGAAATTTACCTCCATTGAGTTTCTAAGACTGTAAATCAATTGGAGGAAGGGGGGAGATTGTCAGTCTCTCTAGAAAAACTGCTGGTGGGTTTGGAAAAAGTATTAACAGTCATTTAAAAAAATTGAGAGGGCAGTAGGAAAAATGGAATATTAATTTGTTTAAATAAAATAAAAATAGCATTGAATATCAATATTACTGATTTCATTGATATCATAGCAGAAAGTTATTAGAAAATGCAGTAAAAATAATAACAGGCATACAGATTCAAAAGGGAGAAGCAAAACTGCTTATATTTTTTATAGACAAAATGACCAGGCCATGGTCTTTCTGAGTACTTGCTATCTATCTGAGAGCTGGACAGTGAATAAGGATGACAGAAAAAGAATTGATGTCTTTGAGTTGTGGTGTTGGAGAAGAGCACTGAAAATCCCATGAATATCCAGGAGAACAAACATACATCTTGGAAAAGGTACAGCCAGAGTATTCTTTGGAGGCAGGAATGATGAAAGTATGTTGTTACGAGGGGTTGTTCCTTGGAGAAAGTCAGATGCTGGGAAGAGTGCAGGATTGGTGAAGGAGAAGAAGACCCTCAACCAGGTGGATTGACATGGTAACTGCTGCAGTGAGATCTTGTATGTCAGGAAGTGTGAGGATGGCACAGGATAGAACAGGGTTCAGATCTTTTGTTCAGATGGTCGCTATGTTGTTGTTAGGTGCTTGATGGTACCTAACAACAAAAAAGAACAAAAATGTAGAAAATCTGAGAGCATCTATGAAAAAGCTACTAGAACTGAGAGGTGAGTTTAACAAGGTCACAGGAATGCAATATCAGTATATGAAAAACCAATGTGTTTCTGTATACTAGCAACAGAAAGTTAAATAAAATGATAATGACACTTATGATGATAATGTTGTTGTTACGTGCCGTTGAGTGGCTTGCGACTCATAGCAACCCTATGTACAAGAGCCCTAAATGCTGTTCTATCCTATGCCAACCTTGCCGTCTCAGACACACTGGTTTACACCACTCCACTCACAGAATCGATCCATCTCATCGAGGGTCTTCCTCTCCTGCACCATCCCTCCACCCTCCCAAACATGATGTCCCTCTCCAAGGACCAGTCCTTCCTTGCAACATGCCCAAAGGATGTCAGACGAAGCTTCAGAATTCTTGACTCCAAGGAGCATTCCAGCTTCACTCTCTCCAGGACAAACCTGTTTGTTCTCCTAGCAGTCCATGGTATATTCAATACTCTTCTCCAGCACCATAGCTCAAAGGCATAAATTCTCTTTCTATCATCCCTATTCACTGTCCAACTCTCTGATGCATAGCATGTAATTGCAAAGACTATAGCCTGTATCAGGCGCACCTTAGTCTCCAGCCTGATGTCGCTGCTATTCAGTACTCTTGAGAGGTCCCTCACAGCTGACTTTCCCAATGCAATTCGTCTCCTGATTTCCTGGCTGCTGTTACCAAGAATGTTGACTGTGGAACCAAGCAAACTTAAACTGTTAGCTATCTCAGTCTCTTCAACTTATGATAGCATCAAAATATTCAGAACACTTAGAGATACATTTAACAGAAAACCTGTAATACCATTATACAGAAAATTATAAAATACTGGTTAAAGAAATGAAAAAAAAAAGACACTTGGTAAACACTAGCAAGCTTTGACTCCTATTATAAATATGCCACTTGTAAATATTTCATGTAAATAAGATCCTACTGTGTATGCCTTTTGTGGTTGAGGTACTTAACCCAGCATTATTTATATTTATATATATACATATATCTCACATTTTGTTTGTCCATTTTTTCTGTTGATAGACCTTCAAGTTCTTTCCATGGTTTTTCTATCTCCATAAAGTTTTAGGTGGCTGAGTTTTCAGAAATAGATCAAATTTTTCTTCTGAGGGGCCTCTACTCTTTATTTAGCAGCTCAGTGTGAATTTAGTAATAATCTTTTTAGGGAAGCTGATCTATTGGTGGCTAAAGTTAATAATTAGTGGAATTACTAATATAGTCATATTACTCAGAGTTATGAAAGCAATCACTGAAATAACTAAAAACAGATACGGTTACAAAATGTTGCTGGAGTGATGATAAGTCTGAAAGAAATGAGAACTAAGTCAGGGGATATTGTTTTTCATTATAAGCCTTTCTATGTTATTTTTACCCCCCTCAGGTTCATGTACTACTTGGACCAATAATTTAAAGAATGTTTAAGATGATAAAATAAAAAAATTAGTAAATGACAAATAGAATTACTTGAGATGATCACTGAGTTCTTTAGCTATAAAATTTTATGGCTCTTATAATACCATAGATACCACAAGTAAAGTTTATAATGATCCCACTTGAACTTTCCCCCCCTAATGATTTGGAGAAATTAAAGTTTGTTCTTATATTATAATTGAGAAATAGAAATTGACATTGCAGTTTCTTGAAAAGTTGCTTTCTAATATGCTTTTTCTTACAGTGTCTTGAACTAGCAATTATTTTTGTACTTTGTTTTGCCTAAGTTCTTATTTCTTGTTGTTGGTGTTGATTGAGGTTGAGTTGAGCATGATTCATAGCTACCCTATGAACAAAAAGGGCTTAAGCCTTTCTGTAACTATTATCATTTATCAAAGTTCATAGAGTTTCCAGAGACATGTTGTTTAGGAAGTGGATGCCACTCCTGCTTCCAACTTATTTCTTGGTAGAGCTTTAAAAGTATTATTTTTATTTCCTACTATGAAATTGTCAATAAAGTAATGAGTTCATTTTGTTAGGATTATTTTGTTTTTTTTAATATTCTTTTTTAAAGGGTTTTATATGTTGTTTTTCATGTACGTTTATTATTTGGGTAAACTAGAAAGTATTTCCAAAGCAAAAGAAATTCCTTTGTATGGCTGACCCTTTTGTAAAAGAATTTTAAGATCTTGTTTTGCCTTGTTCAACCCATGACATAATATAGGTGATCTATAGCATACCTCTAAAAACCCTGTGTACAATAGAACACATGTAAACGATCAGATAGGGTAACTGAGGTGGAGCTTTCAAGTATGGAAATACAAAGGAAGAGAAACACGTTGTCAGCAGACACTAATGATTGGTCTTTGCAATCGCTATGTGTCAGAGAGCTAGACAATGACTATGGAGGATAGAGGGATAAATGATGCCTCTTTGAGCTGTGGTGTTGGAGAAGAGTATTGAATATAACATGGACTGCTAAGAAAATGAACAGATTCAGGCTGGAGAGGGTTAAACCAGGGTGCTCCTTGGAGACAAGGATTCTGAAGCTTCGTCTGACTACTTTGGACATGTTGTCATGAGGGACCAGTCCTTAGAGAGAGATGTCATGCTTGGGAGGGTGGAGGGACAATGCAGGAGAGGAAGACCCTGAGGTGGATTGATTTAGTGATTGGGATAATCGGGGTAGGTGTGTTGGAGACAGATTGGTACAGGAGAGAGCAGGGTGTAGGACTGTTGTACAAAGGGTACCTGTGAGTCGCAGGTGAGTCAATGGCACGTAACAACGGCAACATAGCATACCTCATGGCCTGCTGAACATAATACATGAATATGATAGAGCGATAAAAGGTCTTTTGATTTTCCCCCCTTCCAAATTAAAGAAACTTAAAGTTTCTAGTCATTTAATGATCAGATGTTAGTAAAAGAGAGTTCCCTCCTTTCTTTCCTTCTCTTCTTTTACCTTTAATAAAGTTATAAAGGTAAGCCCTTTATGAACATTATAAAGGTAAATTGTGTGGGGAGTACTGGTAGCTTTGAGATAAAAAGCTGTGTTGCAGTCCCAGAGGCCTGTAGTTCTAATCTACCAGCTGCTCCTGGGGAGGATTCACAATCTCCTCCCACATGATTTACTGCCTCTGCAAACCACTGGAAGGTCAGCTGTGAGTCGACTGGAAGACACACAACAATCAATGTGCTAGCCGAAAACCCCAAACCCCACTGCCATGGAGTCCATTCTGATTCATGGTAACCCTCCATTTGGATTAAGGGTGAAAACTGTCCATTTTTCTCCTTTGACACACCTCTTGGATTTAACAACCCAACACATAACAAACTGTGCCAACAGACTTCCTTACTATATGTTAAGGACTAAGAAAAATTAAGCAAAGCGTTGTCTTTCCCTGAAAAGCTCAGAGTCTGTTAACTTGCTGAATTTAAAACAAAGAGAAATAAAAAAACTAACCCACATAAAAAACAATTATTTTTTTACTTTCGTGGATATGTAGAACAAGAGATGTTGTTGCTGATGTCAGATGCATTTTGGCTGAAAGCAGAGAAAACAGTAAAGATGTTTTCCAGAAAGGTGTTCTAACTACACAATGACATTGAACTGTTTGGATCTTTAAAAAAAAAAAAAAAGGATAACATTGCAGAGAATGTGAATTCCAGAACATTTAGTTGGGATAATATGGAATCTGTATGTAGACCAAGGTGAAATTATTCCAGCAGTATAAGGATACTGCATGGCTCACAATTAGAAAAAGTGTATGCAGAGTTGTATCCTTTCACTAATTCAGTGCTGAGCAAATGATCCAAAAAGCTGTACAGATTCAGGATTAGAGTGATAGTGTCTTTCCACATTTCCCCTCTTTTACTTTGTTTTTCTTTTTATGTACATTTAAAAAAATGAGTTAAGTTAAATCTACTCGCTGATTACTTCCAAATATGTCTTTAGCCTTAGACCAGCCTGAAATTAACCATTTGATTCTTCTCCTTGGATATGTAAAAGTCATGTCAAGCTTTAGTAACTTAAAACTGAGTACATGAAGTTCTCATCTCCTACAAACTAGTTTCTTTTCCATCTTAAATATGACAACTCTCTTTTTTCTACACGCAAATTCTATTAGCTTTGCTTTTAAAATATGTTGGTAAGTAACCACTTCTACTAGAAAGAAAGTCTCTTTAGGACAGGGACTTTATTTTTTCCCTTGTTGTGTACCAAACCCTAGCCAAATAGCTAGCAAACGTGTTCCATAGATAGGTGTTGGATAAAGGAATGCATTATTTTGGTTTTAAAGAAGAAAGTTATTATAAATTAACTTTTGGAAAAATATCAGTAGAAAAAAAATTGTATATAGAAGGCAATGTTATATTTTCTAGTATGTAATACAGTATTAAAAGAAATTTATAATTTTAATGAGGTTCCCCCTTCTTGCTTTTCAAGGTTTCTAAATATTCTTTACAGAAGAAAGTGAATGAAATGGTAAGGAAATTACAAAATTATACCTTTTCTCTGTCTTAGTCTATAAAATACATGGTATTTTTGCCAACATAGATTTAATTAACAACAACAAAAAAAAACCCAACCCCAAAACAACCTCAAACTCATTGTCATCAAGTCAGAACCAACTCAGATCTTACATTTCTGCTATTGAGAAAAGCCTCCAAAATTCTGAGTTTGTAATTCCCATGGGAGGAGTTACTTGTAGCACTAACCCCCAGAGAAGTGCTGCCTTGGGGTTAGCAATGCTGTCTACACCCTGGGCCTCTAGAATGTAAACCAAAGACTATTGAACAAGACATTAATGTCTGTTTTAGAGGCCTGCCTTATGTGTAAAATAAAGCTTAAATGAATAATTTCACAAATTTCTAGATTAAATAGGACTTATATGTAATTTTAATCATAGTAATATAGATAACAGCAGGGAGCTCTGGGGGCGTAGTGTTGTGTGGCAATCTTGAGAGCTCGTGGTTTAGACCACTAGCTGCTCCATAGAAGAAAGATGAGAATTTTCCTCCCGTTCAATTAGCTGCCTCTGAAAACCTGCTGAAGTCAGCTATGGGAAGGTTCTGACTCTGTGGTACACAACAACAGCAACAACAACAATTCTTTTAAAAATAAAATTTTACACAATTCCACCAGCTTCTTCATGGGAGAAAGATGGGCAGTTAACTCCTGTGAGATTTACTACCTCTGAAAACCCACTGGATGATCAGCTATGAGTTTGTCCTGACTCAGTGGTATACGACAAGAACACACAGTTCTCAAATTATTGAAGAGCCTTTTATATTAAAAAATAAAAAAGCAACAAAACACATCTTGCTTTAGTGATGTTCATATTTATGTAAACATGTACTATATTATGAAAAATAATATATCAATACAGAATCATTTGAATAATACAGTTGGAATAGAACAGTCATCCTTTCTCATTCAACAAATATATTTTTGTTATGTTTTCCTTTTCTATAATACTTTAAAATTAACATTTGTGTTTTAATGGTAAATATTATATGGAATATTTTTATTCTCTTCTTTCAGGATAGGGCTTCATATCTCTTGTTCATAGGGTCACTATGAGTTGTAGCTGACTCAGTGTCACAGAACATCAGCAGTAACACTATTTCATTCAGAAAGATATTTAAATATGCATTTGAGCAAAATTTTTTCTGCTCACTTAAACGTTCACAGGAATTCGTTAGTGAATTAATGCTATTTCATCTTTTTTCTTTGAACCAAACTATCTGGAAGTAAAATTAATTATTGGTTAAGGTTTAAGTATTATGTATATAAGGAATAATAAAGGAGAGATCACTCTTTATAACATTAAATACAAAACAAAAATATTTTGCTTTTTGAATTGTTTTGATGTGTTAGAAAATAAAAGAGCTATATGAAGAGTGTTAAGCTTGATTGAATAAAAGATGTGATGTGAAAATTCTGCTGCTGTTCAACTGGAAAGAATAAAGATAATATTGTCAGACTATTATAAACTGTGATTTTAATTAAGAAGCTGAAAAACTAGATTCCGGTTTAGCTTTAAGTACCATGACATTTGTACTGAAAGTCATCTTCAACGCTACAGTGGTTTTACACAAAATATAGTGAAATTGAATAATGTACCCTTTGGCCTGGGAGATAAGGCTACAAGTTAAAGATCAAAGGCAACATAAAATGTGTTTTATTTTATTCTACTTAAAAATTTCTTCAAACGGATATTTATGATCTTAAAAAACCTCAACAAAACAACCAAAGCTCACTGAAACAAGTAGTATACTTATGCTAGTTTTGGGTTACTTAAGAGCTTTTGGTTACTGAATTACAGCCCCTTAGAAACCTACAAAATTATATTTGAGTATAGTTATAGTGGTTTTTTCCCAGCAGTTGAAAGTATTAAATAATTTGCCTTAGAAGAATTTTGCATCTTGGAATATATAACATGGGGTATGTTATACAGAATATTTAAATTTTTCCGATATTTAAAAATTAAAACAAATTTGAATTTCCCCTCTTGGGAGACATTTATTGTGATTTGAATGAAAATTCATAGAACAAATTAGTTTCCTATTCTGTAATTAAACACTTTTTGTATCATGATGTTAATTACAGTCCCCTCAATGTAACTGCATTCTTCCCTCTCTTCCTTGAGTTCTCTCTTTTCATTCATCTTTATTTCTCATCCCTTCCTGTATGGTTTTTCATATAAAATTTATATTCATTTATACTAATTATTAATGTATTAGCTAATTTTATCTCTCTAATAGCCTTATGAAGGGAATACTTTTATGTACATTCTAAAACTTTTCCCACAGCTTCTAAGTAACAAACAGAGTTTATTGAACATTGGAAGACTGCCTTTTGATCACATGCTGTACTATGTTAGGTACATGCTTATGAACTGACTCTGTTCATGAAAAAGGAAATTTAGTGGGAACGTTCAGACTTAGCCACAAAGTAGAGGATGGGTTTGAGAAAAAATTGAGATCAGGCTCATTTAAGAGTTGAAGTAGAATGAAGGCATTCATCTTCTACAGAAATCTTTCATCAGGTGAATAGACTCACTGTTGACTTTCTTTCTTTTTCTAGCTTTCCTTGCTTAGCATTCAAATCCCAAGAGGTAGAAATCAGTTGATCTGTTTCAGGTAATACAGTTTCTCTTGGATTAAGGAAATGATGTTGTTAAGTGCCATCGAGTGGAATATGATTCATAGAGACCCTGTGAACAACAGAGCTGAACCCTGTCTTATCCTGCACCATCCTCATCATCTCTGGCATATTTGAGGCCATTGCAGCAGTCACTCTTTCAGTCCATTTCATTGAAGATCTTCCTCTTTTTCATTGATCTTCCATCATCCTTCCTAGTATGACATCTTTTCCAAAGAATAGCTACTTCTAACCACATGCCCAAAGTATGTGAGATGATGCTTCAACATCCTTGCCTCTAAAGGAGCACTCCGGTTACACCTTCTCCAACTCATAGCTGTTTGTTGTTTTGGCAGCCCATGTTGTTGTTATAAGATGCTGTTGAGTTGAGTACAACTCATAGCAACCTATGATCAACAGATTTAAACCCTGTGCTAGCTATTCTGTGCCAATCTCACAATCTCTGACACACTCGAACCAGTTGCTTCAGTCACTGTGTCAGCCCACCTGGTTGAGGTTCTTTCTCTCCTTTGCTATCTCTCCACCTTTCCAAGTATGATGCCTTTCTCCAAGAAATAGCTTTTTCTAGCACTATGCTCAATGAGTAAGAATATGAAGCTTTGCCTCCTTGCCTCCAAGAAGCACTCTGGCTTCACCTTCTCCAAGACATATCTGTTCTTTTGGCAGTCCATGGGATATTCAGTACTATCTCTAATGCCACAACTCAAAGGCATCAATTTTTCTTCTGTCATCCTTATTCATTGTCTAACTCACAGATGCATGGTAAGTGATTGAAGAGATCATGGTGTGAATCAGGCACACCGTAGTTTTCATCACTCCTCAGTGATTTGGAGAGGTCCCTGACTACAGACTTTCCCAGTACAATATGTCTCCTCATTTCCTGACTGCTGGTACCAAGTGTATTGATTGTGGATTCAAGTAAGATGAAGTTATTGACAGTTTCAAACAAAAGAACTTATTTCCCAAATCACTAAGAATATGCTTTATTTTTATTTGCCGTCAAGTTGACTATGACTCATAGAGACCCTATGAACAATGGCTGTGAACCTTGCCCTTTTCTAATCCAACCTCACCATCTTCAACACACCTCACCCCATTGCTGCAGTCATGGTGTTAATCCATCTCATCAAGGATCTTCCACTCTTGCGCTTTCTACCCTTCCAAACATGCTGCCCTTCTCCAAAGACTAGCCCCTCCTGACAACATGCACAAAGTGTGTAAGATAGTGTTTCATAATCCTTGCTTCTAAGGAGCAAACTGATTTCACCCTCTCCAGGACAAAACTGTTTGTTCTTTTGGCAGTCAGTGGAATGTTAAACACTGTTGTCCAGCACCACAACTCAAAGGTATCAATTCTTCTGTCATCCTTAGTCATTGTTCAGCTCTCAGATGCATAGTAAACAATTGAGAAGACCATCCCTTAGGTCGGGCATACCTTAGTCTTTAACTGATATCATTGCTCTTTAGCATTCTGGAGAGGTCCTCGACACCATATTTTTTTTCTAATGCAACTCGTCTTTTGATTTCTTAACTCCTGGTGCCAAGCATGTTGATTGTAGATCTGAGCAAGATGAAATCATTAACATCAGTCTTCCTCCTCTGTCATGAGTACGCTTTAGTTTTCTCTAAAAACGAATGCATGACTGACAACTTTTTCTACAAATAAAAGAGATTATTTTTTTTAAAGAGCAATTATAGGGGAAATAGAACCTTAAATAGCACTTTAGTTAAAAGAAAATATTTGCTTTAATTTTACATAATTGTAGAAATATCTCTTAACTGATATTTCCTTTGTGGTGTGTACTCAACTTTTTTATCATATCTGTATGTGACATAGTAATGACAATAGTCATTTACCATGATATGTTTATATAACATTTAAAATTGCTCTTCTAAATAGGAGCAAAAGGTTCAGTTGCATCTCCTGGCTAAAGAAGATCATCACAGGCAACTGAGTGAAATTGAGAAATACTGTGCCACTGTAACAAGTCAGTTTGCATCGGTAAAAGAGAACCATGAAAAGTTAGAAAAAAATGGTAGGTGCTATTTTTAAATAATAAAAATGTTTTATAGAGCGGGACCTCTAGTGGTACAGAGGTTAAAGTGCTTTAATTTAACAAAAACATTATGAATGAAACAGCTTGAACCCACCCACTGCTTCAATCTGGGGAGAGCGGTGTGGTAAAGATTTACAGCCTGGAAAATCCTCTGGAGTTGTGTTCTCTCCTAGAGAGTCATTATCAGTTGGAATAAGTTTGATGGCAGTGGATTTGGTTGGGTTTTGGTTCTACAGGGAATGTGTAAATGAACTTGTTTATAAAGATTAAGAGAAACTTATCTGGTACTCTATGATATTCAGTGGTAAATGGCAATTTAATGTGTATTTTTTATCAGTAATAATGTAGACATCCTGTTGGAGCTGTTTGTTTCATTTGTGTTAGCAATACATAATGTATGTAGTATGTTTTCCTTAATGTCTTTCTTGTTGCAGTACAGGAAGCAATACAGTTAAACAAAAAATTGTCTGCTTTAAATAAAAAGCAAGAATCTGAGGTATCCAGTTTAAAGAAGGTATGACAGAAACATTTTGTAAAATATTATAGTATTCTGGAATGATACTGGAATGTATTTGGGTATATTGTTTTTGGTGGAACTATAACAAAAATATTTTTAGCATAACTTTCTAAACTTTAAGTTATGATTTTCATAAATATGAATAAATGTATTTTAACATATGAAAATATTTTATTTGTAACTAGTAGTACACATTTTAATGATAATAGTGAGTGGGCATTCACTTTATGTTAACTTTTTAGCACCGTTTATTCATTCATTTATTCACTATTTATGAGTGACTGCTATGTGCCTGGTACAGCTATTAAGAAAAGAGAATAAACTCTCATTTTCATGAAGTTTATAGTCTAATGGAAGAGTTAAACATAAAACAAATAATCATATAAATAAAACAATTTTAAACATATTAAAAGTGATAGGAAAAAAGCCAAAAATTACAGACCAAGAGAAACTGAAACTTTTTTTGACATATGAATGAGTGATAAGCATATGGTGCTAGGTGGATAAAAATAACATCATAGACAAGGGAACATGTTCAAAAGCCTTGAGGCAAGAATGAGAATGAGTTTAGTATATTTGAAGAACTAGAAGTACTCTGATATGCCTAGAATAGCATGAATGAAGTGGTGCATTTGACATTTACTTCTTATTTATTAAGCAGCATTATCTCCTTTCTGATTTTATACAGTTTATTATTAATAGCATGCATATAATTATTCATAATGTGTTTCATTCATGTACATAGTAGGGGTGTGTGTGTTTCACACTTACATTTATTGTTGTTATACTGTATACAATCATTCCCATACATATTTTTTTCTTGTTGTGTACCATTGAGTCGGATCCAACTGGCACAGGAGGAGATCTCCCATTTTCTCCAGCAGAGCATCTGGTGGACTCAAACTGCATGCCTTTTTGATTGCACCCATACATTCTATTTTATAAAATTAATCACCATTGTACTCTACCCACCGTCTTTTCAATGGGCTTTTCTCCCCTGGATCTTTCCCATTTCTTTACTTACTCCCTTCATCAACCAAATTGTGTGATCCCCCTGCCCCCCATTTATCCTCACCCATCTGATCCCACCCCTTCTGTGCTTTGGCCCCCCATATGTGTTTTACTTTTTATTTTTACGGTAATGGTCTTATGCAGTATTTGCTTTTATGAGACTAAGTTAGTTCACTTAGCATAATGCTCTCCAGTCCCTCCCAAGTTATATAGTATTTTTTGAAATTGTTGCTTCTTAGGGCTGCATACTATCCATTTGTGTGAATGTACCACAATTTCTCAGTCCATTTGTTGTGGTTGAACATTGGGCTGTTGCCATATTTTGTGATGATGAATAACATTGCTATGAACATTGGTATACAAATCTGTTTGTGTCTCAGTTCTAATTTTTTGAGGGTATGTACCAAGTATTAGGACTGCAGAGCCCTCTCCTTCCTTTCCCAGAATGGCTACTGAGAGAATCCAATAACAGGAAACAGCAGTTGTTCTTTTTCTCCTGTGAAACTACCCTACCTGCATTTTCCTAGGAATAGTTATCTGAGACCCCAGCCCACTGCCCTGTCAGAAGGAAGCATCTGTATGCATCCTTTTCCCCAGTTCTCATGTAAGAAAGTATAAAATCTCACTCTAACTCTTCGTGGGGGGCTGGTCTTCTGCTTGAGAGCCCGCCTGGCAGTTTCTCCTCAATAAACTTTCTTGGCCTGCACTGAGTTCTGTCCTTCCTCGGCAACCTTACACCAAGTAGTGGAATAGCTAAGTCATATGGAGTTTCTTTGTTCAGCTTTTTGAGGAAACATTTCCAGATGTGTTCCAAAATGCCTTCCAGAGTGGTTGCATCATTTCACAATTCCACCAGCAGTGTATGAAAGTTCCAGTCTCTTCACATCCTTTCTAACATTTATGGCTTGCTGCCCTACTGAACTTTGCCACTGCTACTGTGGTGAGATGGTATTTCATTGAGGTTTTGAGTTGCATCTCTCTTATTGCCAGTTATTTTGGGCATTTCTTCATGTTTCTATTGGCCATCCTAATATCTTCCTCAGAGTGTCAAGGACTGCAGCCTACAATATGGATTGAGGCTCAATGTCAAGAAGACAAAGATTCTCACCTCTGGACCAATTGGCAGCATCAGGATGGATGGTGAAGAGATTGAGATTGTACACAGCTTTAGTTTGCTTGGCTCCATAGTCAACAGTCTTGGAACCAGCAACCAGGAAATTAAAAGGCGCATTGCCATGGGACAGTCTGTTGTTAGGGACCTCTCCAAAGTACTGAAGAGCAGTGGTGTCTCTCTGGAGACTAAGGTGCGTCTGATACAGTCTTTGGTCTTCCCAGTCAGTTGTTATGCATCAGAGAGTTGGACAATGGCCAAGGAGGATAGAAGGAGAATTGATGTCTTTGAGCTGTGGTGCTGGAGAAGAGTATTGAGAATACCATGGACTGCTAGGAAAACAAACAGATTTATCCTGGAAAGGGTTAAACGGGGTGGCTCCTTGGAGGCAAGGATTCTGAGGCTCTAACATACTTTGGACATGTTGTAAGGAGAGACCGGTCCTTGGAGAGGGACATCATGCTTGGGAGGGTGGAGGGACAGCGCAGGAGAGGAAGGCCCTCTATGAGGTGGATTGATTCAGTGACTGGGATAATTGGGATGGGAGTGTCAGAGGCAGTACGATTGGCACAGGACAGAGCGGAGTTTAGGGCTGTTGTACATAGGGTTGCTATGAGTCGCAGGCGACTCGACGGCACATAACAACAACAACAACAATATCTTCCTCTGTGAAAAGTCTTTTCCTGTCTTTTGCTTATTTTCTGAGTTATAAGTCTTTTTCTTGTAGAGGCCCTGTGGGATTCTATAAACTTCTATTATGAGACGCTTGTCTGAGATGGCATTGCCAATATTTTTTCTTCCAGTTAGTAGAATTTCTTTTCACCCTACTGGAAAAAGGTTTTGATGTACACAGACATTTAATCATTAGAAAGTCCCATTCGTCAATTTTATCCTGTCTTGATTGTGCATTTCTGGCTGTATTTGTCAGCCTTTTTATACAATAGGCAAGCTTTGCTGTGTGAATGTTTAAAAAGCTTTAAGGTTGTTCAGTCAAAGGAAATGAGAAGATGTGATAGTCTGTTAACAGGGAAAGATAATCATCTCTGTGTGCCCTAGACCTTAAAGGGATAAGGGGTTCATTGCAGAGTTTCCAGTGTGGTTCTAAACTATTTCGTGTTAGTATTTTCTCAACCCTACTTTCCAGTTTGGGAAGATTCAGCAGCTAGATTCTATAAAGGTGTGTTTTCAGTTTTGGTTAGAGGCTTGGATGTGGTCCGTTATTCACAATTGGATGTGAGCTGATTGGATTTGCCTCCTATATAAAAAACATCTGATTTTCATTGTTTCATAAGTAGTATAGCACTGATTTGTCAATTTGCTGTACCGAGGTAACTTAGGGTTACTTTAATGGTAAGCACTGACATTGATGTTTCAACTGTGATAATGGTTACCCATGGTGGACAGTGTTTGATGGAGTGCTCAAATTAAAACAGGCTTGGAAGCAGGTAACTATGAACGTAGAGAAATAATGAAAGTTCTACAAGTGTTCAGGACTTTCATTCATAGGGTTGCTATGAGTCATCTCTGACTCAGTGGCACTTAACAACAAGGCCTTCTAAGCTTGGTCCAGTTTTGTCTGTTATGATCTATGTGGTTTTGGGCTTTACTCTCAGGTCTCTGATCCACACCATGAATTAGTTGATTTTTGTGTATGGTATGAGATGTGGATCTTGTTTCTGCAGTTAGCAGTCCAGTTTTGCCAGCACCTTTTGTTGAAGAGGTTGTCATTTTTCTGTCTGATAGGTTTTGTTTCCTTATCAAATATTAGTTGACCACATAGATAGGTGGGTCTATTTCTGGGTTCTTGATTTTGTTCCATTAGTCTATGTGCTTGTCATTTTAACAGTAGTATGCTGTTTTGTGTACTACGGCTGTGTTGTAGGTTTTGAGATCAGGGAGTTCTCCCACTCCATGTTTGTTTTTCAGAAGTGATTTGCTTATTTAGGATCTCTTTCCTCTCCAAATAAACTTGCCAGATTTTTGTTTTGATACTGAGCTTTATAGTTGAGCCATAGATTGACAAAAGACCATAAGTACATTCTATTCTTCTTGCGTAAGTCATTGGTGGACAATTGATCTTAGCTAGTGGTTGTAAACAAGAAACCATAAAATCCCAACTGTGACTGATGGGCATCCTGTAACCATGAGTGAATTAAAAAAAAGGAAGAAATAAACAATAAAAAGCAAGACTGGTGAGATAGAAAGATGAAGTTTCAACATGCTTACCTCTAAGGAGCACTCTGTTTGCACTTTGTCTAAAACTGATTTGTTTGTTCTTTTGACAGTCCATGGGATATTCCTTACTTTTGCCAACACCACAACTTAAAGACATAGATTCTTCTTCTGTCATATTTATTTACCATCCAAGTGCGTAGGAAGCAATTGAAAATACCATAGCTTGGATAAGGATCACCGTGGTCTTTAAAGTGATATCATTACTATTTAGCACTTTGGAGAGGCCTTTGACAGCAAATTTTCCCACTGCAACACATATTTTGATTTCTTGACTATTGTGACCATGGGTGTTGATTTTGGATCCAAGCAATTTCAACCTTTTCTACATCTCTCATAATGTTGCTTGTTGGTGAGGAGTTTTGTTTTTTTGATGCTGAGATATAATTCACATTAAAGGCTGTAGAATTTTATCTTTTGTCAAGTGTTTAAAATTCTTTTACTTTTCTGCCAGCAAGATTGTATCATCCGTATAACACAAGTTGTTGATCAGTTTTCTTCCAATCCTGATGCCAGATTCAGAGTTTAGCTTCTCGAATAATTTGCTTAACATACAGAATGATTAGATATGGAGAAAGGATTTAACTCTGACACACAATTTGCCTTATTTTAAATTATGCAGTGATTCCTTGTTCTCTTTGGACAGCTGCTTCTTGGTCTAGGTATAGGCTTCACATCAGCAACAAGTAAGTGTTTTGGGATTCTCATTCTTCTCAATGTTATCCATAATTTGTTATGATCTATACAATCAAATGCCATTGCAGCATAAATAAAATATAAGTAAACATCTTTCTGGTATTTTGATTTTCTGTCAAGATCCACCTAACATCCACAATAATTCTACAAATCATGTTTGAATTTCTGGCAGTTCCCTGTTGACGTACTATTTCATCGACTTAAAAATAATCTTCAGCAAGCTTTTAATGAGGAATATGAAGATTGAAAGATAGAATTTTGTACAATGAACGATTTATTGATTAGAAATACTTTAAGAAGAATGTTAACAGTGACTATATACATATGTACCAAGGCTCCACTATCAACACTCTTGGCACCAGCAGCCAGGAAATTAAAAGACGTATTGCAATGGGAAAGTCTACTGTTAGAGACTTCTCCCAAGTACTGAAGAGCAGTGATGTCACTCTGGAGACTAAGATGTGCCTGATACAAGCCATGGTCTTTGCAGTCACTTGCTTTGCATAAGAGATCTGGACAATGACTAGGGAGGATAGGAGAATTGATGCCTTTGAGCTTTGGTGCTGGAGAAGAGTATTGAGTATAACATGGACTGCTTAGAAAATGGACAAGTTCGTCCTAGAGAGAGTTAAGCCAGGCTGCTCCTTGGAGGCAAGGACTCTGAAGCTTCGTCTGACATACTTTGGACAAGTTGCAAGGAGAGACCAGTCCTTAGAGAGAGACGTCATGCTTGGGAGTGTGGAGGGACAGTTCAGGAGAGGAACACCCTCTATGAGGTAGATTGATTCAGTGACTGGGGTAATGGAGGAAGGTGTGTTGGAGACAGTGAGATTGGCACAGGATAGAGCAGGGTTTAGGGTTGTTGTACATGGGTCGCTATGAGTAGGGTTGTTGTACATGGGTCGCTATGAGTCTCAGGTGACTCAGCGGCACATAACAACAGTAACAACATATACATGTAGTTTACCTGATGGAGTACACAGGAATCAGGTTGACTATATCTGTGGAAAGAGACATTAGAGAAGCTTAGTATCAGCAGTCAAAACTAGGCCAGGGGTTGACTCTGGAGCAGACCATCAACTACTCATATGCAAGGTCTAATCAAAGGTAAAGAAAAATAAAGTCCGGAGGAACTAAATATGATTTTGCTTATATCCCAAGTGAATTAAAAAACAATCTGAAGAACAGTGTTCTGATTCACTGAACACTAATTACCAAAGACTAGACAAAATATAGAAGGACATTATCCATTAAGAAAATAAAAGGTCTTACAAAGTTTGGGAAGAAAGAAAAGACCAAAGTACCAAAATGGATGTCAGAATAGACTCTGAAACATTCTTTTGCATCAAAAAAGAAGCCAAAACAAAGGAAAGGAATGTTGAAGAAAGAGTTAAGAGAATGTCAAAGAACAGCTCAAAAAGACAAAGCAAAAGAAGGTTAATGAAGTATGCATGGAGCTGGTTAGAAAACCAAAAGTGAAGGACACATTCAGCATTTTTCAAGATGAAAGAACTGAAGAACAAATTCAAGCCTCAAGTTGTAACATTGAAGGATTCTATGGGCAAAATCTTGAATGATGCTAGAAGTATCAAAAGAGATGGAAAGAATATACAGAAACACTGTACTAAACAGAATAGTTAAATGGAACCGTTCCAGGTAGTGTCATATGATCAAGAACTGAAAGAAGAATCTTCACCTCAGGGTTTTCACACTGTACACTAAAATCCACTCAAAAGTGTATTAGAGACCCAGGGGTAAACTAAAAAGCCATAAAGATCACCAGAGACAAAGTAAGAACAAATTTAGAAGCCTTATTCTATGGCATAAGTGGACTTGCAAACAGAAAAATACTCAACCAGGAGAGGATAAAAATTAATGAATGGGAACTTCTAAAAAGCAAATCCTTGTGTAAGTCAAATACTTTTTCCAATAGGGTGAAAATAAATCACACAGACTGGCAATGACATTTCAGATGATGTTCTCAGAACTATACCTTACAGGATACTACAGGAGTTCCAAAGAAAAAGACTGATACCCAATTAAAAAATGGGCGAAAGTTGTGAAAAAGACTTTTCACAAAGGGAGACATCGGGTGACCAACAAACACATGAAGAAATTGTTCAAAATCACTAGTAATTAGAGATGCAAATCAAAACAACAGTGGGATACCATCTTACCCCAGCAGCAACAGCAAAGTTTTAACAGTTCAGCAACCATAGATAAATGTTGAAGATGTGGAGAGATTAGAACTCTTCATGCTCTGATGGTGGGATTGTCAAATGGTAAAACCACTATGGAAGGCAGTTTGACATTTCCTTAAGAAGAACACAGAAATCCCATATGACCCTGCTATTCTACTATCAGGAATATACTCCAAGGAAATCAGAGCTGAGATATGAGTGGAGATATGGGTATACCTATGTTCATTGCAGTGTTATTCACAGTATCAATAAAATGGAAACAACCCAAATGCCCATCAGCAAATTAGTGGTCAGAGAAACTCATAAACCCACACACTGAAATACTATGCAGCACTTAAGAGCAGTAAAGTATTTGTAAAATGCAAAACAACATGGGAGAGTAACGAGGGCATTATGTCAAGTGAAAGAACTTAATTACGAAAGGGTAAATACTGTATATGACCACTACTGAGAAAATAGGAGGGTAATTGAGGGATTATGGGGCTAAAGAAGGAGAATAGAAAAAAATGTGCAGACAGTGAATACTAAAAAGACCAGAACAAGGGAAGATGAACTTGGGAAAAATCGAGGTAAGTACAGTAGAGCTATTATGATTAACAAATACGAACAAGTTGTGTATAACTGTTTAAAAAGGGAAGGGGATGCAACAATGAATGAATGGAATCCCAAAATCTCTGTCGATGTTCATTGAAATGAAAAATAAACAACCTAAATTTAAAAAAAAAAAAAGGGAAGGGGAACAATGGCGGTGAAGAAGAAAAGAGGAAATGACTAGGACAGCAGAGATTAGTGGGTAGATGGAGAGTGGGAAGCATAGGCAAGATACTATGGGGACTTGGTGAGAGGGGGGTGATATAAGTCAGAGATCACTAGTAATTATACAAAACAATATATAGAAATTCTTTTGGAAGCAGGAGTGGCATCCACTTCCTAAACAATATGCCTCTGGAAAATCTATGAACTTTGATAAATGACAATAGTTATAGAAAGGCTTCAGGCTTTTTGTTCATAAGGTTGCTATGAGTCATGCTCAGCTCGACATCAATCAACAACAACCACCACATAATGATTATATAAAACAAAATGGACATAAGTCAAAGTGTAGACAAATGATTGTATATAAACAGTATAAATGAAAGATAATGTTTATGAACTGTTGTGTGCAAACCAGTAGAAAATTGAGTTCAAATAGCTAAGAAAAATGTAAAAGTTTAAGTTTATTTTAAGAGACAGATTTTGATACTATAGACGTTTTGTTGTTTTTTGGTACAATTGAGTTGACTGCAACTCATAGTGACACTTTGAACAACAGACCTGAACCTTGCCCTCCTCACCATCTCGGATATGCTCAAGACATTATACCATATGTTTTATACTATGTAGTTTTAATTTTCAACTTTGGGAATTTATTTTTCCTTTTTTGAAGAAGCTCCTCAAGTCAGTTAATACTGGTTCTTTCACTTATTTAAAATTTCTAATAATTTGTTTTTTCAAAGATAATTTTCAGGGTTTTTTTTAATTGTTGTTTGAGTTTGTCCAGTACAGTAAAGTTATTGGTCTGTAGTAAGATGGATTCTTTTTTTTTTTGTGGAGGAAAGTTAAACAGACTAAACTTAATTGTTAGATAAAACTAGGTATTACAGTTTTGAATGCAGCTTTTTCTATGGCAACAGTATGAAGATTTCCTGATACTGCCTGTGAGCATACATAACCTCTGCTATTTGCCAGAGTAAACGTCAGAGTGCTTAAGGAGAGAGTGATATTAAACAGACTACCCCATACTAGAAAAGGAGGGGTGAAGGAGAAAAAAGTACAATATTTATGACTCTAGGAACTGTAAGTTGTAATTTAGTGAGATCAAAGCTTGTGCTGTTTATTTGCTGTACTAACAGCTTTGAATAAAATGTTTAGAAAACAGACAATACACTAAAAGTTCAGGATGTTTAAAAGACTATAAAGGCTGTAAAATCAAAGGCATGTTGAAAGTTGAAAATCATCTCATGGAGATCTCTGATATTAATTTACTATGTTTTCCAGATTAAGTAATATATGAAATAAAAGGAAAGACTTCAGAAATTTTTAATTCTTATTTTTGTTATCCATATGCTAGCTTTGTATCCCTTATCTTAATTGTATTTTTGTTAGTAGATTCTTGGAGTAAACCTAGAACAGATCACATATAAAACAAACCATCTAATTATTTACATTCTAAGTATTTTCAACATGGGCATGTAGCTAGGAGGTGCTATTACTTGTAGAAGGACATGATGGTAGGAAGGTTTGTGCAGGAGAAGACCCTCAATCTGGTGGATTGACCCAGTGACTGCTGCAGGGGGCTCTTGTGTGTCAGGAAGTGTGAGGATGGCATGGGATAGAACAGGGTTCAGATCTTTGGTTCATAGGGTTGCTATGAGTTGCGCTTGACTCATTGGCATCTAACAACAACAACAACAACAACAACAAAGTTTTCAACAAGAGCAAGGATGTGAATTTAAAGAGTACAGTGGGCCAGATCCAAGCCATGATATTTACAGTTGCTTCATAGACATAGGAAAGTTTCCAATGAATAAGGCAGATAAAGAATTGATGTCTTTTTATTAAGCTTCTGGCAAACAGTATTGAATATACTATGTATTATCAAAAGTGTTAGGCTAAAAATCAAAATGGAGGTTGAAGCTCAACTCAGAAATCCCTATGTCAGGACATTTTCCGAAACCTAAACTCAGAAAATCTTATGTCAGGACATTCCTCAGATCAAGAACTCAGAAATTCCCATATCAGAATCTTTTAAAAAACCAGAAACTTTTTGCACAATAGAGCTCCTGCAGAGTCAACTCATCTCACAAGCCCCTAGAACACACTTGTTAAAATGCCACTTAAGCACCCCTAAGCTCAACCTTCAGTGCTACTCCCCTTGCTGAGTAGCCCGGTACGCAATAAACTTTGAGAATTTTTTCTACCTCTTTGAACTGAAAGCTTTCAAAAAGAACAAACAAAACTTTTTTTTTCTTTTCCTCCAAATTCTTTGTGTGTGTGTACCATCAAGTCGGATCTGACTGGTACAGGAGGAGATTGCCCCTCCTCCAGCAGAGCATCTGGTGGAGTTGAACCACATACCTCTGGGGTTGCAGTGCAGCTTCTTCCCACTAGACCATCAGAGTTCCCTAATAAAAATTTCTTGGAAGAAGGGAAACCAGGGTTCTTCTCAGAGACAGTGATACTGAGACTTTGCCTATCATACTTTAAGCATCAGGAGAGGTTAGTCTCTTGAAAAGGGCATCAAGGCTGGAAAAGTGGAGAGTCAGAGTGTGACAGGAAGACAATTAAAAGAGATGGATTGACAGAGTGAGTGCAAAATGGGCTTAATTAAGCACCATAGAGATTGTGAGGATGGCATAATCTGGTCAAATTTTCAGTTTGTTGTATGTCAGAGTCAACTCAATGACACCTACCAAAACCAATAGCAATTATTTTACTATTTATATGACTCAACGGGAAGACTCAATAAAAGGATTGATAAGAGGCTCACGTGTGTTGGACATAGTGAAGACAGCACAAGATAGGGCAAGGTTTGTATCTTTTGTTCAGTGGGTTGCTGTGAGTCACATTAGAGTCGATGGCACATTATTAAGAAAAGCAAATAGTAGGAGCTCAAAAAATACTACATGGTGGTTTTGTTGTCAAGCAATTTTGTTAGCTTTTCAGAAGTTATTTTCATCTTTTTAAGGATGAAGGGCTTGTAGTAGAACACATTTAAGTAAATTGCTCAAGGAAAATAGAGCCTAGAATGGAGTCCAAACAAATTTGTCGGTTGGGTTGATACTGTTAGCCACTCCATTGCTAGTGTTAGTAGGATAAACAGTTTATTCACATGTTTCTTTTTCTCACTATTTCCTGATTTTTAAAAAAGTCGTATTTGTTAAAAAATGACATTGTTGGCCATTCACACTCCTGTATTGCCTGCCTCTTACACAGTTTTGGAGCTCTCATGGTTTATTGGTTGCTTAGTGCTGAGCTCCTATCCAAAAGACCCACAGTTCAAATTTACCAGTAGCTCCACGGGAGAAAGATGGGCAGTTTCTGCTCATAAATACAACCTTAGAAAACCTGATGGAGGGTTGCTATGGGTTTGGTTATGTACTCTTTGACTCTGCAGATCTAGAGACTATTATGTTTCTATCTTGGAAGTGTACCACTCTTCTGTCAGTTTGTACTGTGGTGACTTTCTGATATGAAAATTATTGCTGTGATACTGAAAATTATGCCACTAATATTTAGAATTTCTGACTAAGACAGTAAGAAAGACTTAAGAAGAAAGTCCTGGCAATCCTCTTGTGAAAAAAAAAGTCAACAAAAATCTCAGGAATAGCAGTGGAACACTGATATAGTTCTGAATCTATTCACCATAATGGAGACCTTTGAGGACCTTCATTTGCTGATGTGGCACTTCTCAAAATTAGAAGAAACTTGAAGAAAACTAGAATGTGGAATGTTTTCTAAGAAAATTGAAAATTATCAAAGTAACACAGAACTCTTGAAGATTAACATCCTTGACACTGGTGAACTCAGACTTATTAGGTGTCATCGAGTCAGTTCCAATACAGAATGAAACACTGTTCAGTCCTCCACTATCCTTACAATTCTTGTGTTTAAGCCCATTTTTACAGTCACTTTGTTAATCCATGTAGTTGGAGGCCTTCCTTTTATTTTATTGACCTTTTTCTATTTTACCCCATTTGAGTTTGTTTTTCAGTTCTTTCAGCTTGAGAAATGCTGAACTAGTTCTTCCCTTCCCCTCCCCCCTTTCAATTCTAGGCCTCTGCTTATTTTGGTATAGTTAGCTTTGTCTTTTTTTTTTTTAAATTAATTAGTTTTAATTAAAGTTTATAGAGATTTTGGATTTCCATTCATTCATTGTTGCAATTGTTTTCCCTGCCTAACCTCCCCCATAGTTCACTCTTCTCTTTGAAAAGTAAAATTCTTTCGTTGTTATATAGTCTCTTCTCCCAAGTCCACTCCACTATTCAGCCTTCGTTCTGGGCTGCTGTCATGACAATAAGACCTAATTCTATGTCTCTTTTTGAGTTGCCTTTTGAAATCTGCTGTTCAGCTCTTACACGTCAGCATCTCTTCCCTTTGTTTTGACTTCTTGGCATACTAGAGCTATTTTCAGGGTCTTTTCTGACATCTGTTTTGTTTTTTTTCTTTCTTCTCTGTTTTTGTAGTGATTTTTCCTTTTTTCATAGATGATATCCTTCATGTTATCCCACAACTCCTCTGATCTCTGATCATTGGTGTTCAGTGCTTCAAATCTATTCTTAGGACGATTTTTCAAATCAGGTGGGATACACTCAAGATCATCTTTTGGTTCTTGTGGACTTGTTTTACTCTTCTTCAGCTTCAATTTGAACTTGCACATGAGTGATGATCTGTTCCATAGTCAGCACTTGGCTTGGTTTTGATGGCTGATAATTGAGATTCTCCAAAGATTTCTTTTCACATATGTAGTCATTCTGATTCCAGGAATGAAGTTCTGATACATACTATTACATGGATTGACCTTGAAAACACCATGCTCAGTGAAATGATTCAGACACAAAATGAAAATAATTTCATTATTTTATTTACATGCAGTGTCTAGATAAGACAAATTCATAAAGACAGATTAGTTATTAGTTACCATGCACTGGAGTGGGTAGGAAATGAGAAAGTATTCTTTAAATGTATACAAAATTTCTTGTTAGGGCGATGAAAAAGTTTTGGAAAAAATACCAATGATGAAAAAAAACCCAACCAATGATGACTATACAACATTGTGACTATGATGGTGGTGTAGTCCATAGAAAGTTGTGCTTCCCACACAACAATGGAGCCTCTTTATCAGTTTAAACTCACCCATGGCTCTTCAGGAGAAAAATGTGTGATATTTTCTCATGTAATTTACTACCCCTGAAAACCTGATGGAGGCTTAGCTATGAGTTGGTTCTGATGGAGGGTTTGCTATGAGTTGGTTCCAACTCCATGGCAAATTTTTTTCTAAGATGTAAATTTTATGTTATTCTCAGAATCTTTCATCAGTTGATTCCATATTGCCTATAAGTGAAAACTCTGGCTTAGTATACAAATCTTTTTCATTGTTTGAATTCTTTGAGATTTCTAGCCACACCAACCAAAACTTGATCTCCTCTTCTTTGTTTCACTGCTTCAATTATATTGCTTTAGTTTCTCTGAAAAATAGCATCCTCTTTCATGTTTCTGTGTCTTAATGCATGTAAAACCTTTTACCTGTAGCCTTTATCTATCCTCTGCAAATTTATCGTAAAAAAATCCAGTTCATATACCCATTTTCTTTTTTAATGTCTTCTCAATGTTTTAGTAAAGTTGTTTCCTTCTCTCTGTATCTTGTAAATTCCTATAACATTTATCACTTTATATTGTATAACTAGTCCTCAATTTATGATTTATTAGAATTATGATGAAGACCATTGTTTTTTAGACATCTTATATTTAGTAATATATACAGCTGTTCATAGAGTATGGCCACCTGTAACTTGCAGCTGCTATTTTCACATATTCACTTGCAGATGTTAATCTTTTATTATTTAATTATCAAAACACTGTTAGATTGATTTAGTTTTCTAAAATAAATTGGGAAACTCTAGTGGATTTAATCCATGTGGTTAATCATTCAAGTCCACCAGCTGCTCCAATAGAGAAAAATAGGCAGTCTCATCTTGTGCAATTTGTGACCTCTGAAAACCCATTGCCATGGTCATCTATGAGTCAGTTCTGAATTGACAGCACATAATAACAAAGTAAAGCAGAGTTTTCAGTTGCTTCAGAACATGGACTCAAATGCTGATCACTTTGTTCAAGTGATTCAGAAGTAGCAGTCAGATTCCCTAAGTAAGTAGAAGAATGTTACCATGAAATACATGATTTTTTTTTAAAAACAGTGATATATAGACAACTATTATTCTCACTAATTTTTTTGTCTAGAAATCCCACCCCTTTTTCCAGGGATAATCCAGGTCCTCCCAAAAGTAGTTTTTACTTCAACTGGCAAAATGCCTACATGGCCCAACTCTTCATCAGTGGAGCAAATCCTTATGATTTCTGTATTGTTGACAAGACAGCAGTAGGTTTTGGGTTTTATGTATATTTTCAAATATAGCTGGAAATTTACATGTGTGCTTCCAGCCTGATAAACAAGCAAAGACTGGATTTCTAAAGATTCTAGTAGAGGGGTAAGGACGGGGGTGGGGTGGGCCTTAATAGTAGGGTTGCACAAATTGACGAGTGGAGGGAAAGGTGGGTAAAAGAAAGGGGAAAGATCCAGTGTGGAAAAAAAATGTATACAAACTTTATAAGTAAACCAGTATAAAGTAAAATTTTTATTTAAGTAATATGGAAAAAGACATAAAACTACAAAATGGAAAAAAGGGAGATATTTGACTTATAGGAATGATTTATGACTGAGTTGGTGACTACTTATAATTCTTAAGTAAATCTTTTGAGATGCTAATCAGCTTGATAATTGAGGATCTTTTACCTCAGAAGATTCATATTAAATTGATAATGAAAATACCCTATTTCTGGTTGTTTAGTTCATTTAGTTCCCTCTTAAGATCCAAGATCATACATTCCAACTCTGTGTGGCATTTCCATGTTGGATCATTTTACAAAGAAGCCAGGGTAACTAGACCTTGATAGACCAGTAATATTATCTTGGTATATGCAACATGGAAAACTGTAAGTTTCCAATTAGACTTTGGAAACTGTTAAAAAGCATATCTTGCAAAAAAAACCAAAAAAACAACATCTTGCTTGTATAAAATATATTGACTTTTCTGTTTGACGTGTTTCTGTTAAAGGAACTTAAAAAAGTAACTTCAGACTTAATAAAATCCAAGGTCACATGTCAGTATAACATGGGAGAAGAAAGCATCAGTCTGACAGTTATGCAACAAAAACTTCAGGAACTTCAAGAACGACTCAATATGGTATTTTGTCAAATGTGTTCATTTTTATTAGTGTTTCAGAAAATGTCATGTATATGGAAGTATTACTTTTTAACAATTCTAATTGTTTAATAACAATTAACAAAGAAGTTAGTACATGTTAAAGATATAACTGTTTTTTTGAAAATATTAGATAACATTTTCCCATAAGAAAACATTGTTGAGTCTCTTATAATACAACATTTTAAATAATATAATGAAACATCACTAGAGAATCATAGACAAAAATAGTTGATTAAAAATTCTGACTTATTTGGAGAGAAGTTAATGCTTCACAGTGACATTTGGCATCTAGTTTTGGCCACGATTTAAACTGTGTTTTTGGTTTTTTTTAAAAAATGATTTGAATTAATTGACACATGAGGCAAGTGTATCAATTTTGTTGATTTTGGAAATAAAGTTGAAAGGAATGAATAATAAGAATTAAAGAGTCTAATTCATCAAAGGCTAGAGCACTAGGCTAAAGGTAACAAGAATGAATGTAATTGCAATTTTCTTAGTTCAATGTGAAACACAATGTATACAAACTTTGTAAGCAAACCAACATAAAATAATTTTTTTTTAAAAAAAAGATGATGTTGCGTACCATAGAGTCAGAACCCGATCTGTAGCTAACCTTCCATCAGTTTTTCAGAGGCAGTTAATTGCACAGGTGGAAATTGCCCATCCTTCACCAGTGTAGCAGCTGGTGGCCTTGAAAATTTGGTCATAATCATTTAAGTCCACTTTACTGTGATATTATAATGGTGTCTACAGAACACTTTTTTAAAAAAGAATTTATTTTATTGTATTTTGTGTGTGTACCATCAAATCAGGTCTGACTGGTACAGGAGGAGATTGCCCCTCCTTTTCCAACAGAGCATCTGGTGGATTTGAACTTTGTGCCTCTGGGATTGCAGTGCAGCTTCTTGCCACTAGGCCACCAGAGCTTCCTTAGAACACTTTTATTAACATTTAAAGGTTTTTACCAGCTTTTGCTGGGAATCTAATGCCTTCAGTTCACTGCTTTGACTACCTACAAATGTAGATACTCGAGTGAAAACAGATTGTTGTTGCTATTGTGTGCCATCGAGTCTGAGCTGACTCAGAGCTGACCCTCCAGCAGATTTTCAGAGGCAGTTTAATTTCACAAGAGGTGATTACCCATCCTTCTTCTGTGAATAAATAGATTATGTCATTCCAAATGTGCCATTGAATGTAGAATTTGCAGAATTTTATAGCTTAACTTTAAAATTATTCCATTTTTAAAGGAAGTAGAATTAAATAAGAAGATTAATGAAGAGATTACCCATATTCAAGAAGAAAAACAGGTAAGTGGTTATAGTCTAGAAGCCACTAACTGTTTTGAAAATTAGCTAGTGTGGAGAATAAACAAATAACAAATGGAATTATATCCAGGTCAATGCACATCACAGTAAGCACTCAGTGAATGTGCAATGATTGGACACATTTCCCTTTCTAACCAGGTCTCACATAGACATACTTCAATTAAAAAGAAATTAATTTATTCCTTGATAGTATTGCCCTAACAGATAAATATTAAAATGTGTGCATGTTTAATACATAATTGTTGAGGCCATTATACTTTCATTTGAATTGATTTAATAGATATAATTTCTTCTATAAAAAGGAAAAAGATATGTGAAAGAAAATGTTTCCTTTTTCTATTTCTTTTTTTATTTTTTCCTCCATTTGATTCCAAATACATGGAATGACCTCCTGGCCCATTTTCATTTTGGCATTATAGTAATGATATTTACTGGGGAAGCCAACAACATTTTATTTTTGTTTTAATTCTTCTGATTTTAAGTACTGAGTCAAGATCTGGATTTCATGCATAAAAACTTGGTCAATTTTTGAAGGATGAGCAGTCTCCTCCCATACAATTAACTGCCTCTGAAAACCCACCAGAGGGTCAGCTATGGGTTGGTTTCAACTCGATAGTGTATAACAACAAATAATACTTTGTAGGAAATAATAAAATATAAATGACTTTATATATGAAGTCAGTAAAGTGTAACAATATTGAAATTAAATTATTAAAGTGTTAAAATGGAAACCTGTATAAGATAGAGACATGTCAGGGTAGGAAATCGGAAGTATTTTTCACTAAAGAGAGCAACAGGAAAGGGAAAACAGTAACTACCTGTCAGAGGCAGAAAGCTTGTGAGATCCAGAAAAAAAGGCAGTTCTGTGGAATTGTAGTTCTCATACTTTTAATTTTATAAAGGACATTAGATAGGGAAGTAAAAAATGTATTTGAAGAATGGATTCAGAAATATATTTACTGCAAACATTTTCAACTGATACATATTTATTTCTTTCCCCCCAAGAATGTCGTAATTTCTTTTCAGCATACTCAGCAGTTACTTCAACAGCAGACTCAAGTAAATACTGAAATGAAAGCAGAATTGAAGGTGGTTAAAGAAAAGAATCAGGTTATATATTTTTCAGTATATTTCCATTTAATGAGTTTTGCCTCTTTAGTTGTATTCATATGACCAGATATTTCAGCACTGTTTTCAATTTTAGGAGTAACATATTGATTGCCTTCATTAAATTGACATCAATGTCTAAAGTAATGAAAATAATTTTTTCTCAATAGTTAAATCACTAATTAAATATTAACTTTTATTAAGAGTATCTAGTTTGATTTTGGGGCAAGATAAATGAGATTTCTCCCCCCCCTTTGATTTGAATTGTGCTCAACTTAAAATGAAAGGAAAGATAAGTATCACCACATTCTGAAAGAAAAATTGGTGAATTTGTACAAATAGGGATATTATTTTTGCCAGTGTGTTCAAGGCAGCTTGGATTTTTTCTTGGAGTACCATTGGTTCTTTTTCTTTTTACCATTGGTTTTTGATCATATATGGAACAGATCATCAATTACTCATATGCTAATTCAAATTGAAATTGAAGAAAATAGAAACAAGTCTAGGAAAGCCAAAATACAACCTTGAAATTTTATCATCTGAGTTAAAAAAAAAACAAATAACCAACAACTTGAAATTAGATTTGATGTGTTGAACACTAATCACTGAAAACCAGAGTAGTTGTAGGATCACACTGAAGAAAGCAAAAGGTCATCACAAAAACAAAGGAAAGAAGAAAACCAAAGTGGATGTTAGAAGAGACTCTGAAACTTGCTCTTCAAAGACACCAAAACAAAGAGAAGACATGAAGTAAGAGGTGAACAGAAGATCTCAAAGAGCAAGTCAAGAAAGAAGGAAGGGGTGGGGGGAAGTATGGTAATGAAACATGCAAAGACCTGGATGTAGAAAATCAAAAGGTTAAAAACATGCTTGACATTTCTCAAGAGAACTGAAGGGGGAAAAAAGTCAAAGCTTGAGTTACAATACTGAAAGATTTCGTGGGCAAGATATTGAATGATGCAGGAAGCATCAAAAGAAGATTGAAATTACTACATACCTTGGGAGGGATTGGATAGCATTATGGTAAATGAATTAACTTAGTCACTTAAGGACAGATACTAGTAAAACATGTATGAGGATCCACCCAGGGGGAGAGTAGGAACAGAGAGGTAAGAATAGGCAGAGGGGAAATCATAGGATCGCACAGTTTGGTGGAGGGAGGGAGGGGACTAAAGGAAATGAGAAAGATCCTAATAGGGATCTGGAAAGATACAGTAATGGGTGGCATAATTCAATATTGATGAATTTTGTAAAACATAATGAATGGGAAAGAATATATGAAACACTGTGTGAATGAAGGATAGTGTGTAACCCCTAGCATATAAACTTTGTAAGCAAACCAATATAAAAGAAAAATGAGAAAAAAAAAAATTGAAGGAATTCATAGAGTCATTGTACCAAAAAGAATTGCTCAACAATAAAACATTTCAGGAAGTAATATTTTTGCACTGAGCCCTCACAAATTACGGCTTTGGCAGTGGCCACCAACCATGAATGGAACTAAACTTAACCTAAGCAAAAAAGATTTATCTCTTTTAAAAATGTCATATTTTGGTTCCCGTGGATTTGATTTTTCTTAGCATCAGCTTGAATTTGCATATGAGTAGTTGGTGGTCTGGTCCACAGTCAGCATCTGGCCTAGTTTTCACAGCTGATACTGAGTTTCTCTAGCAGTTCTTTCCACAGATGTAATTGATCTGATTCCTATGCATACCATCAGGTGAAATCCAGTGTATACCCTGCATTTATGTTTCTTATAAAATGTATTTGAAATTCAGTTTGTCCCCAGCTTCATTTCTGTCCCCATATCCATGTTTTCCAACTACTCATCCTACCTCTCTGTTCCCAACTTTTGTATTCCAGTCACCCATTATTATTAATGCATCTTGATTGCATGTTTGATCGATCTCTGACTGCAAAAGTTGGTAGAAACCTTCTATTTCCTCTTCTTTGGCTCTGGTTGTTGGTACATATATCTGAAAGATAGTGGTATTCACTGGACTTCCTTGTATACATATGGATATTATCCTGTCACTCACAATATTGTATTTCAAGACACATCTAGAAATGACTTTTTTAACTATGAAAGCAACCCCATTTTTCCTCACCATGGGAATCAAACTATGACCTTGAGTCTGTCCCACCTGAATTTCAAAACCATCTCAGGAACAGGTTTGAGACATTGAACACCAATGAGTGAAGACCAGATGAGTTGTAGGAGGATATCAAGAATATCATACAGGAAGAGTGCAAAAGATCATTACAAAGACAGAGGAGGAAGAAAAGACCAAAAATGGATATCAGAAGAGACTCTGAATATTGCATTAGAGCACCGAAAAGGCAAATCAGAGGGAAGAAATCAAGATATTAAAGAGCTGAACAGAATATTTCAAAAGGCAGCATGGGAAGACACAGTAAAGTATTACAATGAAATGTGCAAGAAGCTGGAGTCAGAAAATCAGAAGGGCCAAACTCACTCAGCATTTCTTAAGCTGAAGGAACTGAAGAACAAATTCAAACCTCAAGTTGCAATATTTAAGGATGCTCTGGGTAAAATATTAAATGATCCAGGAAGTATTAAAAGAAGATGGAAAGAGTATATACAGAGTCATTGTACTGAAAGGAATTTGCAGACACAGAGAATTTCATGAAACAACATAAGCAAGAGCCTGTGGTGATGAGGGAAGAAGTTCAAGCTGCTTTGAAAGAATTGGCAAAAAATAAGGCCCCAAGAATTGACGGTATACCAATTGACGTATTTCAGCTAACAGGTGCTGCCCTAGATGTGCTCACCAAGTTGTGTCAAGAAATCTGGAGGACAACCTCTTGGCCAACTGACTGGAAGAGATCGATATTTGTTCCCACTCCAAAGAAAGGCGATCCAACAGAGTGTTGAAATTATCAAACAATATCATTAATATCATATGCAAGCAAGATTCTGCTGAAAATGATCTAAAGAAATGACTGGAACAGCAGATCAACAGAGAACTGCCAGAAGTGTAGGCTGCATTTAGAAGGGGTCATGGTACTAGGTATACTGTAGCTAATGTTAGGTGAATCTTGGCTGAAAGCAGGGAGTACCAGAGGAGTATCTATCTGTGTTTCATTGATTATGCGTTTGACTGTGTGGATCACAACAAACTGTGGCTGACTCTTAGAAGAATGGGAATCCCAGAACACTTGATTGTGCTAATACGAAAACTATACATGGACCAGAAGGCAGTCATCAGAACAGAGCAAGGAAATAATGCATGGTTCAAAATTGGGACGGGTCTATGCTAGGGATGTGTCTTTTCTCCATACCTTTTCAACCTATATGCAGAACACATTATCCAGGAGGCTGAGCTGTATCACAAGAAGTGTGGCATCAGGATTGGAGGAAGATCCATCAACAGTCTGTGTTATGCAGGTGATACAACCCTTCTTGCTGAAACTGAGGAGGACTTGAAGCACTTGCTGCAGAAGGTCAAAGACTGCATCCTTCAGTATGGATTGAGGCTCAATAGCAAGAAAACAAAGATTTTCACCACTGGGCCAATTGGCAGCATCACAATAGATGAAGAGATTGAAATTGTTCACAGCTTTAGTTTGTTTGGCTCCACAATCAACCCTCTTGGCACCAGCAGCCAGGAAATTAAAAGACATATGGCAAAGGGAAAGTCTGCGGTTAGAGATCTCTCCAAGTATTGAAGAACAATAATGTAACTTTGGAGACTAAGGTGCGCCTGATAATAGGCCATGGTCTTCGCAGTCACTTGCTATGCATTAGAGAGCTAGACAATGACTAGGGAGGATAGAAGGAGAATTGATGCCATTGAGCTGTGGTTTTGGAGAAGAGTATTGAATATACCATGGACTGCAAAAAATCCCGAACAGGTTTATCCTGGAGAGGGTCAAACCAGTCTGCTCCCTGGAAGCAAGGATTCTGAAGCTTTGTCTGACATACTTTGGACATGTTGCAAGGCAAGATCAGTCCTTGGAGAGGGATTTCATGCTTGGGAAGGTGGAGGGACAGCTCAGGAGAGGAAGACCCGCTATGAGGTGGATTGATTTAGTGACTGGGGTAATTGGGGTAGATGTGTCGGAGACAGTGAAATTGGCACAGGATAGAGCAGGGTTTAGGGCTGTTGTACATAGCGTTGCTATGAGTTGCAGGCAACTCGATGATACATAACAACAATACTATATATGTGGGTATAGTCAGTCATGAAAAGAGCGTTTTGATGACCTTATTTCTCTTGTTTTGATGACCTTATTTCTCTTGTCTCTTGCCTGTACTTTAAGAGCTTTGCAGTCCTTATCTTGAGGTGAGGAGGTGTGCCATTCTTTCCCCTTAACTTCTTTATGTACTCCAATGAATAAACTACTTTTTTTAAAAAAGAAACAAATCAATCAATTCTCTGAAGGATCATTTGATAAGCAAGTATAGCAGACTTCCTCCTCTTATTGTTGTTGTTGAACTGACCCATAGCTGACCCTCTGGTGGATTTTCAGAGGCAGAAGAGATTGATTGCCCATTCTTCTCCCTCAGAGAAGCTGGTGGATTTGAACTGCGTGCCTTTGGGATTGCAGTGCAGCTTCTTACAAGTAGGCCATCATAGCTCCCCTCTCATATTAAAGATATTGTTATTGTTATGTGTCTAACTAAGTCTTGTACAAGATTCTGTATGCAACAGAACAAAATGCCACCCCACCCAGTACTTCATCATCCTCAAAATCTCTAGTGTGCCTTTCCCCCCCCCTTTAAAAAAAGGCCATATTGTATGTACTATGTCAATCCTTCTCATTGAAGTTGTTCTTTTTTCATTGATGGTCACTTTACCAAGCACATCTTCAGGGACATGCTTGATAGATAACATGGTTTTCAATTAGTATTAGCCACCAGGGATCTTTTTGATAGTAGAAGGCTAAGCTGAATTTTATGAAGTAAATTTTCAAAATATTATCAAGAACAAGACAGAATTGTTAGGTTTTGTTTTATAAGATCATTAAAAATAAACAATACTATGTATCCATCATCACTGCAGCTTTACAGAAGAGAAAATTTTTAACAGCAATGTTGAGGACATAATCTCAGAAGAAGGACAGGACAGTCCTTTACAGGAAAAGACATTTATAGTGACACTTTTTGCCATGGACCATTGAAAAGTTTGTCGTGAGTCAGCAGTTATCTACAGATTGGTATTTGAGAACAACTGATATATACTCTAACAGAATATTGAACTGATGCTAAGACTTGTACTGCATAGATTTCTCAGTGTTTTCTCCAGGAGTATCCAGATTCCATCTCTACTAAAAAGGGATGATGGCTCTTTTTAATTTTTTTTTTTTAAATCAAACTGTTTTATTCAGAGGATTTGAGGGAATTGCTAAAGAGGCAGAGAACACAGTAGCCATCTGGACAAGCTCTCCTGTCCCTTGGACATGACAAAAGCAGGAATCTTTACTTTTTTTAAGAACTTTTTTGTTTTATTCATTGTTGCACATTGTTTTCCTCTTCCCCACCCCCTCCCTTAGACCATCCCACAGTGCGTCTCTTGTTCAAATTGTTCTCATACATGTAATCCCTAATTATATATTAAACAGTTCTTCCTCTGTTCTAATGTGACACTCATTTGTCTTTCCACTCTTTCCCCATTCTCTGCGCACTCCCATGTTTATTGCTGCATTATTCACAGTATCAAAGAGATGGAAGCAACCCAAGTGCCCATCGACAAACAAATGAATAGAAAAACTATGGCACAGCCACACAATGGAATACTACACAACACTGAAAAACGGTGAACTTCTAAAACATTATACAATGTGGGGAATCCTGGAGGAGATTATGCTGAGTGAAATATTTCAGTCACAAAAGGACAAATACTGCATAACACCACTGTTACAAACAGGACAGGGATCATTACTATTGATAATGGATTATTGTTTTCCAGTGCTCTGCTTTGATGCTGTCTTCTTGTTTATTTATTGATGTTTTTATTACTACTTGGAAAACAGATAACAAATTCTCATTTTAGAGTATTTTCTATTATGGTTCATAGGTTTGGGTTTTTTTCCCTCTTTTTTTTTATTTTAATGAAAGTTTATAGAGACTGGGTTTCCATTCATTCACTGTTGCACACTTTCTTCCCTCCCCCCCCCCAGTTCACTTTTCTCATTGAAAAGTAAAAAAAAAATAAAAAATTCTTTCATTGTTATTCAATCCCCCTGCCCCCCTGGTCCACTCCATTATGCAGCTTTCATTCTGGACTCTTGTCTTGACAATAATATCTAATCGTATGTTCCTCCTAAGCAGTTCTCTCCCTCATCTGTTTCAGTGAAGTTCATAGTTTAATCCAGACATTAGGTGAATTGTGCTCCTATTGTCATAGTATATTAACAAAGACAACTTACCTATGTTTTGATAAGTTATGTCACTGCAGTTAATTTTATTTCAACCTTCCACAAATTCCATCTTTTGCAGATAGTTATCAGATTTTTAAAAAATCTAGTTATAAAAATACTTAATATTCTCCCCATAGAATAGAAACAACATACAGGACCATAATATTTGCCTCACTTTTTCATTTAAGTAATATAAAAACTTAAAACAGTGCCTGGCCTATAGGAAACACATTAAATTTTGTAAGCAAATGAATGATGAATTTATGAATAAATTGCCATGCTCAGCTACTGTGTACCATAGCTTCTTGCAAAACATGTGGAATTGGACACATTCATTTATACCTCCTTCTGAAATAACAGTAAAAATGGCATTTATTTAAAGGGCATTAACAGAATGTTCAAAAGCTTAAGGAAATTGACAATGAAACAATACAAGTAAAATTTTAAGTTAGGAGCCAGATGAATAATTGTTACATGCTTAGTACAAAAGGGAAAGCAGAAACTTAAGACAAAGAGGCAAAACAGGCCAAGAATTAAAGCATCATTGTAAAAGGAGCAACAGCAGCATGGGACAACCGAGTTAGATCTCTGCTAACTCTACAAGGACGAACAGTCTCCATCAGCAACATCCACAGTATAAAACTGAGCCCTATAAAATCATCCCACTCTGCTGTACATACTTCTGCTAATTACTGGATACAGAATATGTTGCAAATAACTACAGACTTTGCAAGACTTGGTTTTTAAAAAAGTTTTATTAATTTTAACAAACATTTACAAAGATTTTGGATTTTCATTCATTCATTGTTGCATTTTTCTCCCTGCCCACCCCTCCCCGCCAGTTCACTCTTCTCTTTGAAAAGTAAAAGAAAAATTCCTTCATTGGTATACAATCCCCCTGCCCCAAGTACACTCCACTATGCAATCTTCATTCTGGACTCTTGTCATAACCATAATTTACTCACAGTTGTGGGGTTTTTAGGGAAACAGGGATGGGAGAAAACAAAGGTAGCACATAGGAAAAGTCCCAGTTCAGTCCAGTAGCACAAGTACAAGAAGCAGCTGCACAAATGCAAGAAGTCTCTGCAGTTAGTAGCTTCCTTCCAGCAAGCAAAACCTATGACTCTTGCTCTATTCCAAGAGTTTCAGCTCTGTCTCTCTCAAGGGCTCTGGCCCTGTCTCCATCTTAAGGACTATAGCCCTGGTTTCGTCTGGCTCTATCAAGTTACGCCTTACCAGTCTTACTTCAGTATGGTTAGCTTCCTCTTGTATATTGGTCACATAGCCGTTGATGGTTGAAGATGCTGATCTGCAGTTGAGGCAGCTGGATATCATGCCTCCAGGGGAGCTAAGGGTGGCAGGTGGAGCCTCAAAGATTCATTTTACTTACATGTTTTCAGCTAAGGCAATGGATAGAAAAGCCATTCTTAAAAATCCTAATATCATAATCACACACTGGCAGATGGAGTGTGGGCAGTTGAAGGCCTAAATTGAAAGATCGGCTAAGAAGCTATTGTATACCCCAGATTTTCTTCTCCTGTGTGAAAAAAGTGAAAACAACTCACCAGTAAGACCTTTCAGGCCACTTTATTCAGAAGTCAACTGTCAGATGCAAGATTTATTTCTGGGGACACTAAATCTTCTCAAGAGAAAGGGTATAGATGCTGGAGGTAAGCTCTTCCAGGGAAAAAACTAGAAACCTTCGTAGTATAGTTGATTAAACATTGAGCTGCAAACTATGACGCTAGTGGTTTGTCTCCAACTGCTTACCTCCTTGGAGACCCTAAGGAATAGGTTTACTCTGTCCTATAGGAACAGTTATGGATTGTTGTTGATGTGGCATACCATCGAGTTGACTGCTACTCATAATGACCCTGTGAACAATTAACCTGAACCCTGCCCTATCTTGTGCCATTCTGGCCATCTCCAGCATGCTTGAGCCCAATGATACCGTCACATTGTGTCAGTCCATCTTGTTCAGGATCTTCCTCTCTTGTACTGTCTCTCGGCCTTTCCAAGCCTGATGTCCTTCTGCAAGGACTAGGCCCTCCTGACATATTCAAAGTATATGAGATGAAGTTAACACTACCTTACCTTCAAGGAGCACCCCTGTTTCACTTTCTCTAAGATGGACCTGATTGTTCTTTTAGTAGTCAATGAGATATTCAGTAATCTTCTCCAACACCTCTGTTAAATAGTATCAGTAATTCTTCTGTCATCCTTAGTGTTATCCAGCTTTCAGAAGCAAAAGAAGCAACTGAGGAAACTGGATTGGATCAAGACTATTATAGTCTTTAAACTGACATTGTTGCTCTTTTAAAAAATTTTATTATTTTGTGTGTGTGTGTACCATCAAATCACTTCTGACTTGTACAGGAGGAGATTACCCCTCCTTCTCCATCAGAGCATCTGCATTATTGCTCTTTAGTATTCTGGAAAGTCCCTTCAGCAGTTCCTTCAGCCTTGTTCTTTTCCAATGCTACTTGTCTTTTGATTTCTTAACTGCTGGTTGTTGTTATGTTGTTATGTGCCGTCAATTTACTTGCAACTCATAGTGACCCTGTGTACAAGAGCCCTAAACCGTGCTATATCCTGTACCAATCTTATTGTCTCTGACACACCTACCCTCACTGCCCCAGTGACTGAATCAGTCCATCTCATTGAGGGTCTTCCTCTGCTGTGCTGTCCCTCCACCCTCTCAAGAATGATGTCCCTCTCCAATGACCAGTCCCTCCTAGTAACATGTCCAAAGTATGTCAGACAAAGCTTCAGAATCCTTGCCTCCAAGGAGCAGCCTGGTCTCCCAAAGGTATTGATTATGGATCCAAGTAGGATGAAACTGTTGACAACTTCAATCTTATGTCTGTCTGTCTGTCTGTCTGTCTGTCTATCTATCTATCTATCTATCTATCTATCTATCTATCTATCTATCTATCTATCTATATCTATCATCTATGTATCATGATGTTGATTATTCACTGGCCTAGTGGTGGAAGTTTTTATTTTCTTGATGTTGATATATACTCTATATTGAAGGCTGTAGTCCTTGGTAGTGAGTGCTTCAAGTTCTTACTTTCAGTGAACAAGATTATATCATCTACAGAATGCAGATACTTGTTGAATCTTTTCTAATCCTGACCAAGAAGCTATAGAAAAGTTTTTCTACCAGGTTATGAAAGCCATGAGACTCAGAAAAAGGCACTATAGGATATGTTGTAGTTAGGTGCCATTGAGTTGAGTATGACTCATAGTGACCCTATAAGTAACATCTCTGAATCCTTTCCTATCCTGTGCCATCCTTACAGTCTGTGATACACTCAAGCCCATTGCTGCAGTCACTATGTAAGTCCACCAGGTTGAGGATCTTCCTCTCTTTTGCAACCTCTCTACCTCCCAAAGCATGATGTACATCTCCAAAGAGTAATCTTTCCCAGCAACATACCCAAAATATGTGATACAAAGCTTCATCATCTTTGCTTATAAGGAACACTCTGGCTACACTTTCTCCAAGACATATGTTTGTTTTTGGCAGCCATGGGATATTCAGCATTCTTCTTTAACACCACAGTTCAAAGGCATCAACTCTTCTTCTGTCATCATAGTCATTGTCTAGCACTCAGATGCATATCAAATGATTCAAAAGATCATGGTCTGAACCATGAACATTATGGCACACCTTAATCCTTGAAACATTGCTTCTCAATAATTTGGAGAGAACCCTGACTACAGACTTTCCCAGACATTCTCCTAGCTGTTGGAACCAAGTGTACTGATTGTGGGTCCAAGTAAAATGAAGTAATTGAGAGTCTCAATCTTTTCTCCGAGTCTCATGATATTGCTTATCACTCCAGTGATGAGGATTTTTGTTTTCTTGACATTGAGATGCAGTCCATATTGGAGGCTGCAATCTTTGATCTTCTGCAGCAAGCACTTCAAGTTCTTCTCATTTTCAGCAAAGTTGTATCATCTGCATAACAAAGGTAATTGATAAATCTTCCTCCAATCCCAATGCCACATTCCTCTTTATAGACTCTAGCTTCTTGAATAATTTGCTCAGCTCATAGATTAAATAGATAAGGAGAAAGGATACAACCGCAACACCACCAGATCTTCAGTCTTAGTAACTTACTATTACTAAGACAGGTGCATGGCTAGGAGGACTGGTCGTTGGAGAAGGGTATCATGCTCAGAAGGGTGGAGGGAGAGCACAGGAGGGAAAGATCCTGGATGAGATGGATTGATACAGTAACTAGGGCAGTGAGGGTGTCAGAATCAAGACGGGTTGAGAACAGGGCAGGCGTCAGAGCTGTTGTCCATAGGGTCGCTATGAGTCATAGGCGACTTGAGGACACATAACAAGATAGGTGCAGAATCCTTAGGTGACACATATTTTAAACTGTCAATTACTAATTGAAAGATTCATGGTTCAGACTCACCTAGAGATGCCACAGAAGACAAGCTTTGTGATTGGAAACTTTGAAAACCTATTTTCAGAGTTCTGCTGTATTCATGGATTAGAACTGACTTGACAGCAACACAAAGATCAATATTGTGGTATATTCTTCCATATTGCCACTGAACTTTTATTTGTGTATCTTTTAAACTACAGTATGACATTTGTACATTATAAACATATTAGAATACATTTAATTAATTAATATTAATATACTTAAAGTATAAATATGTATAATCTTATACCAAAGTAAATATTCAGAAATTTCCCTATTATTATTTCTACCTGGAAGTTAAAAAGGATATATATCTTTTATATAAATTCTTACTCTGAAGTAACAGAAATAAAGAAACATAAGTATTCACTGAATACCCTGAAAGAGCATTTTCTTTGTGAAAACAGAATCTTCTTGTTGTTATGTGCTATTGAATTGCCTGTGACTGATAGCAACACTATGTACAACAGCTCTGAAGCTTTCCATATCCTGAGCAAGTCTCCCTGGCTCTGACACACCTATCTCCATTACCCTAGTTACTGTTTCCATCCATTTCATCCAAGGTCTTCCTCCTCTTCCTTCCCTACGCTGTTCCTTCACCCTTCTGGACATGATGTCCTTCTCCAAGGACCAATCCCTCCTGGCTCTGTGCCCAAAGTATGTGAGACAGAGCTTCAAAATCCTAGAATCCAAGGAGAAACTTGGTTTCACCCTCTCTAAATAAGACCTGTTTATACTCTTGGCCATACTTGGTATGTTCAATACTCTTCTCCAGCACCATAGCTCAAAGCATTGATTCTTCTTTGTCATCCTTAGTCATTGTCCAGCTCTCTAATGCATAGCAAGTCATTGCAAATACCATGGCCTGCATCAGGTGCACCTTAGTCTCTAGACTGGCATTGTTGATTCTCAGTACTCTGGAGAGATCCATGACAGCAGATTTTTCCAGTGCATTTCATCTTTTGATTTCCTCACTGCCGTTGCCAACAATGTTGATTATGGAGCTGAGCAAGTTGTTAATAACCTCACTCTCTTCTGCATCAATCACCACCTGGCCCTGTGGTGAGAATCTTTGTTTTCTTGATATTTGGTTTCAATCCATATTGAAGACTACAGTCCTTGACTTTCTGCAGCAAGCCCTTCAGGTCCTCCTCAATTTTAACAAACAAGGTTGTTTTCATCTGCATAACATAGGTTGTTGGTGATTCTTCCTTCATTTCTGATGCTGCTTTCCTCCTCATAAAGCCCAGCCTCATGAATGATCTGTTCTGCATATAGATTGAAAAGGACACATCACTGTTGTACTTTTTTGCTGATTTTGAACCATGCAGTGTTTCCTTGCTCTGTTCAGAGGACTACTTCCTGGTCCAAGTATAGGTTTCACATAAATACAATAAAGTGTTCTGGGTTTCCCATTTTTCTCAAGCTTAGCCACAATTTATTGTGATCCACACAGTCAAATACCTTTGCACAATCAAACACAGGCATTCCTCTTATACTCTTTGCTTTCAGCCAAGTGCTTTGTATTAGATTAATTGCTATAACTTTTCAAATTTGTATCTTACAGATGTTATTGATGTAATTAAGGACTCTAAATTGGTATATTAAGTGTACTTTAAAATGAGATAGATCTCCATGTAATAACATAGAAAATAATACATATTAGTTTTTTTGTTTTCTCTTTAAAGCAGAGTATAGGACAGTTTAACATAATAAAGTGTTACCCATATTTTCAAAAATATACTTTATATACTTGCATGCTTAGAGATAATTTCTGGAAAATAAAAAAGAAACTGCTAGATGGAATTTTTTATGACAGCATTTTTGCCATGAGTATATGTACCTTTAATAATAATAATAAAATGAACTTTGAAATCCAGATGTATCGGGCATGTAGGTAAGAGTTTTCTCTAATTCATAAAGTTTGCTTGTTTTAGATAAAGACATTTAAGAAATCCCGTAATATTGGTGACACTGATATAATATTTAAAAGTTACCTTGGAAAATGATTGGTAGTATTTTTAATCTTTAAAGGCTTTTTAGGGAGAAATGTGATTATATTAATTTAATGATGTAGTGTTAATATGGTAAATAAGTTTTACTAAAAAAATTTTAATTAGACTTTAAAATCCTATTTAAAAGCCTTTTAGACACTTAATTTCTAGAATAAATAGATCTTAAAAATGTTCTGTAGTAGTTAATTGTTTTAGTAAGGCAAATCTGGATTATGCTACATTTCATATTTTTCAGAGCTGTACTTTATATTACTTTTTCAGTACATTAAAACTTATGCAGTGAAACTGAATAATGGTAATGTTTTTATACCCGTTTATAGCCATTTCTTTTTCATAACCTCCCCCTGTTTCCTGTTAGCTAAACTATAAGCACCTTTCTGTTAATTTATGAAAATTATTGTTGAGATAACACATTATCACTGATCTGTATGGTACTTTCAGCATGTTAAAAGCAAAGGTCCAAGCAACATAAAACACATCAAAATTCATTAATGTGGTATTGATTATTTTTTGGATAATTAATTTTATTGCAGATCCTTGAGAGAGATAATGAGCTGCAAAGGGAGAATGTAAGAGAAAATGAAGAAAAGTTCCTTAATCTTCAAAATGAGCATGAGCAAGCACTAGGAACTTGGAAAAAACATGTAGGTCTATGAAATAGTAAACTATTAGAATATTTTAAGTAGTTGTAGACATTTAAAATAACTATTAAGTACTAAGAAAATCCTGCAAAAATAATGCAGGAATGAGGTCAGACACATTTCTTCTTGTAGTCATGTATCCAAGAAGTCAGTGCTTTTTAAAAAATCTAAATTTAATAAAGTTTCTTGTATTGTTTTCATCCGTGGATGACTACGTATATCTAAGTGTGTGAAGTTTGAATGATCTATCATATGTAACAGAGAAAAATGAGTTTACTTTTTCATAACAATATCATGTAGTTTTTTTCATAGTGACCCTATGAACAAAAGACCTGAACACTTGTATAACTTTCATTGTTTCTCCAAGTTCATCGAGTTTCTGGAGGTAAGCCATTTTGGATGTGGATGCCCCTCTTGCTTCCAAACTTGTTTTAATTGGGGAGCTCCACCAAACACTCTTTCATTCATAGGGTCACTATGAGTTGTCTACAACTTAACAACAACAACATAGAGAGAGCTCTGTTGGTCTAGTGGACAGAAAGTGATGCTTCCAAGCCAAAGGTGGGTGATTTTAATCTGTAGCCCACAGGCCTGGTTTTAATTGTTTTTGGTCAAACCTTCTTCTAAGTGGTATAGCACTGGTCTGTCCATTTGCTGTACAGAGGTAACTCGTGTTTGTTATGATGCTAAACACTGTGACAGTGATGTGTCAAATGTGTTAATGGTTTTTTTCATCACATGATTGAAATATGTAGTGACTACTGTTGGCCAATATAGATAACATTCCTCAGCAGTTTTGTTAAGCTGAATTAAAATAATTTTATATAATAGATACTTTTAGTACTAATGTTTTGTCACAAGAGTTTGTTATAAACTTAAAAATAGGTTTTAACTTGCCAATTCCCTTAAAGTACATCTTTCAGGATAAGAAAAATTATAAAGTGAAAAGGGAATATAAACCTCAGTATGACAACTAACACTCAGCCTCCTAAAAATATCAATTGAGCTAGGAAAATGAAATATTAATTTTCTCTGGTGAGGTCCCCTAAAGGAAAATGGGAAAGCTTGATTTACAAAAATAAGCCTCTACAAAGAAAAAAAAATAATCTAGTTTTACAGGTTAAATCTCAATATATTATTCCAAATAAAATTGGTTTTATCCTAGAATTTTTACATTATATAGTCAATTTACCTACATAATATTTTAATATTGTTGAAGAAGAAAAAGCTACTTTGATTCTACAGAAATTTTCTTGAATCAAGGATTAACTCTATTTGTTTTCCATCTCTTAAATTTTTCCTCATCCTTGTTGTTGTTGTT
>NW_006399779.1:10541659-10562705 GCF_000299155.1 Elephantulus edwardii | reverse complement strand
TTTTAAAAATTTTATTTTAATAATTTTAATGAACATTTACAGAGATTTTGGATTTCCATTAATTCATTGTTGCACTTTTTCTCCCTGCCTAGCCCTCCCCCCCAGTTTGTTCCTCTCTTTGAAAAAAGAAAAATTCTTTCTTTGAAATTCATTCAGATAGGCTACATAGGTACTTATTCTTAACTCTTCTCTATCCTATACTACTATTATTATTATGATGGAAAAAAATCAAGGAAGCATGAAAACTTTCACGAGTAATGAATAATCTGCTCTGGATAAAGCATAGAGGGTTGTGGAATGTGACATTTGAAAGGCAGTTGAGATCCACTTCTGAAAGGCTCCTTAGTAAGGCAGCTGAATTGTATAGGTAATGAGAAACCATTGAGAAGTATCTTGGTTGGTAGTTTTGTTTCTGCTTTAAACTTTTTATTATAGTTTCCAAAAAAATTTATTATAGTTTCAGTGAAAGTTTACAGAGTACATGTCAACAGTTATATACATTGTGTTTCATGTCATTAGTTGCAATCCCATCAGTATAATAGAACTCCTCATTTTCTCTTGGGTTTCCTGTTTCCATTCATTTTTCTTTCCTGCTTTCTAAACCTGGTTACAGCCAGAGTGCTCCTTACAAGCAAGGAGAGTGAGAATTTGTCTCAGATACTTTGGTGATGTTATGAGGAAGCAAATAGAGTTAAAGAAAGGTAGCAACTTGAGGAATTCCAGTGTTTTCTGAGTGGATAGTGTGCCTTTGTTGGAGTGTGAAAGAGCATCAAGAGATAACAGCAACATAACAATCAAGAGAAAAGGTTGTTTCAGAAAGAGTCAACAATCAAATGGTTACTAAGTGTCATGAAGCATCAGAAAACCCTTTTGTTTTTTTGTGAGTTAAATTAGAAAAAATTATCAGTAAAACAGTGAAGGCAGAGGTAAGTTATTAAGGAGTGAGTACATGTTAAAATTTGAAAATAGCAAATATATTTATTTCAAGAAGTGAGACAGAGTCGTTCAGTAAAGGAGAAAAGAATTAGGAATGTTTGAGAAATATTTGTGTAGTCTGAGAAGGAGATACTCATGTAGAGGAAGGACCCAAGAATAAGCAGAAGGGAGGAGGTGACTAGCAAGGTCAGAGAGGAAGAAAGATAACGAGAATAGTTCGAGGACTTAGATTCATAGAACAAGAATGAACTGATGGGTTCATGTCTAGAAATCTGTATTAAGAATATTATAAACTTGTGTAATATTTTTGTTAGGAGTTTTAATCAAGAGAAACTTATGTAGGTTCATTACAAAATGTTCTTTCCTCCTTAAAGAAAATTTGTTCCCTATTAGAAATTCCCATTAAAGACTTCTCCTGGGTTAATAAGATTTTACAGCCAGTGAGAGTGCAATTTATGAATGTAAATAATTAGGTTGAAATGTCTATTGTTTTATTTGGTGCTCAAATATTTTCATCAAACAACAGCAGAAAATGCCAAAACCCAATCCCTCATGGAATAGATTCTAACTCATGGAGACTCTCTATTGGGTGTCTGAGGCTATCAGTTTTAATGGGTGAGAACTGCTTCATCTTTCTTTAGAGAACTGTCAGCCTTAGAGCTCAGAGCCCAACACAATGCACTGTGGTACAAGGACTTCTCCTCTTCATCTAGTTGAATTAAAATCTGTATGTTTATCTAATTTGCAATAAGAAAATTACACTAAAAAACCCAACAAGAAAATAACACTGTCAGGTGGCAATAAAGGTGAAACTTGTGTAAGAATTTTTATGATTAAAAGAATTTCATCATGTTTCATTTTTAACAGGGGGTAGTTTAATATGATAATTTAAAAAACAGCCCTTAGATTTAGGTTATGTTCTGACTTCCACTTAATCTTGGACAAGTTGCTTGTCTTCTATGGGCCTTATATGCAAATTTGGAATAAAACACCTTCAGAGAGCTTTTATGAGTCTTAAATTATGGCAGATAGTACTGAGTATAATACATTGTTCATAGCAATCATTCAATAAAATGTCAACTTGAGTATTAATTATATTGTGATTTTTAGAAATCTTTTGCTGTTTCACATAACCTGTGTTACTTTTCTCATATAAAATACATAGCTAATTTTGTTTAAATTTTATGATAGGTTGAAGAACTTAATGGAGAAATTAATGAGATTAGAAATGAATTATTGTCACTTAAAGAAACGCATGTTAAGTTACAAGAACATTATAACAAAATAAGTGATCAGAAAAAGTTTGAAGAAGACAAGAAATTTCAGGTAAAACTCAAACAAATTGGAACCACATACTTGTTAAAAAGTTAAAATCAACACTGATGATTTTTCTCCCTAATTTGTTTTTAGTTGCTCAAGTTAAAAAATTAGTGTAAGGAGGGCTGGGTAAAGGAAATGTGAAAGATCCAGTGTGAAAAACAATGTATATGAGCTTCGTAAGTAAACCAGTATAAAATAAAAATTTTATTTAAATGAAAAATAGTGTAAGCAGGTGATCTACAATACATTTTTATTTTTAGTTAATCTGTGTACAACGTGAGATAAGGATTTGTGTATAGTGTGAATTAATAGATACCTGATTGTTCTAGCACATAAATATGTTGAAAATACAACTGTTTCTCCACTAAAGTATCTTAACATTTTCACTGAAAAACAATTAGCCAAATATATGATGGGTCAATTTCTGGACTTCATTATGTTTCATTGACTATATGTGTACCTTTAAACCAAAAATAACAGTGTCTTCTCAGTGTCTTCCTGGAACAGTTGAAATTCCTTAGTAGCAGGGTATGTTGTCAGGTGCTGTTGAGGTGACAATCTATAGTGATCCTAGGAGTCATTGTGATACAACAGATACAGCATGGTAGAGTAGGCCCTTACTAGTCAAATCCCAGCTTATCTCAAGCTTCATTTCTCCCCTTTCTTCCAGCCTCTAAGCTCACGAAACTAAATTACGTATAGCTTCATAATCCTGCTTATATAAGGTGCTTCATATAATTATGCTTTCAAGCATCTCTGCATGACGTTTGTTCTCCTTGGATTGCTTCCTTGCTCCCGTCTCTATAATTCCGCAACATAGTTCAAGTGTATTTAAGGCTTTGGTTCCCCCAAACAGAGATAGAATTCTTTTTGCAAAAGCATGGATGAGGTTTTATTAAGGTTGCCATTTCTTTCTTTTCCTATATTTCCTACTGAACTTTTAAGTTTTTTTAGGCAGAGACTGTAGATACTTAGTTAATGTATCTCAATGCCTCAAGCCTAATGCAGTGCTTCACATACAATATTTGGCATGAAAAAGGATGTTGAGATTATTAGTGGTTTTGCTTGCCTTAATAACCTTATTTTTAAAATAGGCATGGTACTTTTGTAGTAAGTAATATAACTCATGATGTTGTATAATCATGTGAGTGTTCAAACATCAAAGTGTCCATAGGTCCTTGTTCTGTTTAAGTATGGTCAGCTGTTAAAAAGAAAGTGGTCTTCTTACAATGACTGTTGTGACATGCTGTCAAGTTGTTTGTTCCAGGTCATAAAAACTGTGAACACAGAATGAAACCTTGCCCTATCTTGCCTCATCCTCAGTTTCTGCTGTGCTTAAACCTTTTGTTCCAGTCACTGTGTCAATCCATTTCATTGAGGATCTTCTCTTTTGATAGCCCTCTACTTCTATTTTTTTATCATTTTTTTATTAATTTTAATGAAAATTTACAGAGACTTTGGATTTCCATTCATTCATTGTTGCACTTTTCTCCCTGCCCACCCCTCCCCCTAGTACACTCTTCTATTTGAAAAGTAAAGTTCCCCCATTGTTTTACAACTCCACCCCCCAGGTCCACTCCACTATGAAGCCTTCGTTCTGGACTCCTGTCATGACAATAATACCTAATCACATATCCCTTTTAAATCGTTTTCTCCCTCATCTGTTTCAATGCAGTATACATTATTTGTCCCATCTTTCTCAGTCTCCCCCCCAACCCCGATGTCAGTCCTATTTTACAACAGTGGCACTATGCAGTATTTGTCCTTTTGTGACTGAGATATTTCACTCAGCATAATATCCTCCAGGGTCACCCATTTTGAATAATATTGCATGAATTCCTTGTTTGTCAATGCAGCGTAGTATTATACCATAGTTTCTCTATCCATTCATTTGTTGATCGGCACTTAGGTTGTTTCCAACTCCTTGCTATTGTGAACAAAGCTGCAATAAACATGGGTGTGCATATATCTGCTTGGGTGGCAGTTATAGTCTCTTAGGGGTATATTCCCAGTAACGTAACTGCTGGGTCAAATGGTATTTCTATTTGCAACTTTTTGAGAAAGCACCACACCGCCTTCCACAGTGGTTGCACCATTTTATACTTCCACGAACAGTGAATAAGGGTTCCAGCTTCTCCACAACCTTGCCAGAATTTGTTGCTTGCTATTCTGTTAAATTTTGCTATTCTGACTGGTGTGAGATGATAACTTGTAGTTGTTTTACCCTCTGCTTTTCCAAGCATGATGTCCTTGATTAGAGAGAGATTGGCCCTCTCTGATAACCTGGCCAAAGTATGTGAACATCATTGCTTCTAAAGAGCATTCTAGCCACACTTCTTCCAAAACACATTCATTTAGTCTGTTTTTGGGTTTGGCTTTTTTTTTTTTTTTTTTTTTAGTCCTTAGCATTTCAGTATTTTTAACCCACACTACAGTTCCGAGGCAACAGTTCTTTTTAGGTCTTCCTTATTCATTCTCCAATTTTTACATGCATATGAAGTGACTGAAATACCATGGCGTGGGTCAGGCGTATCTTGATATTTAAAGTACAGATTTGCCTAATGCAGTACTTAAAAATAAAAAAATCCTGACTGCTGCTTCCCTGAGTGCTGAATTGTGGATCCAAGGAAAATGAATGAATGACAAAAAATAGCATTCAAACTTATGCTTTTTTAAATTTAATTTTAATGAAAGTTTACAGATACTTAGGTTTCTAGTCATTCATTGTTGCACTTTTCTCCCTGTTTATCCCCTCCCCCTCATTCACTCTTCTTGAAAAGTAAAAGAAAAACTCTTTCATTGTTATGCAATCCCTCCCCCCAAGTCCACTCCACTGTGCAGCTTTCATTGTGGACTCCTGTCATGACAATAATACCCAATCATATATCCCTTTTAAACAGTTCTCTCCGTCATCTGTTTCAGTGCAGTACACATTATTCCTCCCCTCCTTCTCTGTCTTCCCTCAACCCCGATATCAGTCCTGTTTTACAACAGTGGCCCTATGCAATATTTGTCCTTTTGTGACTGAGATATTTCACTCAGCATAAAGTCCTCCAGGGTTATCCATTTTGCATAATATTGCATGAATTCCTTGTTTGTCAATGCAGCGTAGTATTACACTGTGTGAATATACCACAGCTTCTCTATCCATTCATTTGTTGATGGGCACTTGGGTTGTTTCCAGCTCTTTGCTATTGTGAACAAAGCTGCAGTAAACAGGGGTGTGCATATATTTGCTTGGGTGGCAAACTTATGCTTTTTAACACTCTGCTTTTAATGAAAGGAACATTTTCTGTTTTCCTTTAGAATGTTCCAGAAGCAAGTAATGAAAACAGTAAAACTTCAACTGAAAAATCAGAAAACATCAACACAGAGAAATGTAATTCTGAACAAGAAGTTAGGGAAAAAAATAGTTCAAATTCTGACTTCAGAGAAAGGGAAGAAAAGAAAGAAGGCCTGCCTGCAGAAGAATCCACTGGAAAAGGTAAATAACATTGTTCTTTTCAAAGGTTCGGTCTTCAATTAGCATAATTTTTTTAGCACCTGCTTTGTTTAAAGCACTGTCAGAAAGCAGTTTTCTAAGCAATTCAGGGACCATAGAAATTACCATCTTTGCTTTGACATTTTGGAGTATATTTAAGAGAAACATCTTCTTAATTATATATCCCTTAGCAAAATAAGCTTTAATAAAACTTTTATTTACAGTAAATATTTTTAGGGGGGAAGAATAGATTTCTGCCTCCTCTTATTGGCTTTTTGGCTTCTGGTTTCACCACCTTAACTGAGAATATTCTGAGTCACTAATAGTTTTCTGTTAAGCAGATCTAGAGCACTTTTTTTAGTTCAAAGGACCTTTCTGTAATCATTGAAATGATTTACTAATTCTTCCATCTTGAAAAAGTAATGTTTAGAGGTGGCATTGATCCTTTGAAGGTATGCAGATCTAAGCTAAACAACCACTTGGTGGAGATATTGTAGAGAGAATGATTGAACTAAAAAGCCCTTCAAGTCCTGAAATTTGTATTCTGATTATTTTAACTACACTGAAAACTAGACATTTATAGTTAGACCATAGAGAAGTTAAATTATATTAATTATAATTAATAATTAAATTATAAACTATAATATTAATTAATGAAATTAAATTAAAATATTTGTTTAAGTACATAGTTTATATTCTTGTTTAAAACTATTCCAGAATATTAAAATATTCAGAGAATGAATAATAAAATGATGACTGTTAGTCTTGAAGAACCAAGCTAACAATTTCTAAATACATACATATTCCTATATACAGAGACCTTGATAGCAAAGAAATTACAGTATAAATTGTTAATATAAATTCCAATAGAATTAGCCATATATGTAATTGTGACCTTTGACCAAAAGGAAGCAATAGACTAGTGAAATAAAAAGCATTCTGTAATCCCCCAAGTTATTTCCATTAAAAAAGTAACTGTTTTCTGTTACTAAATTAACATTTTATGACCCTCCAGTGAGGTTTTTGAGGCTATGAATTGCATGAGAGCAGACTGTTCGTATTTCTCTCTCAGTTACTGGTGAATTTAAACTCAAAAAGTTGTGTGTGGCCTTTGAGTTAGCAGCTCAACTCCTTGTGGGCTGTGCCGTCAGAGTTATCTAAAAGCTATTATGCTGCTGCTGTTGTTTTGCTTCAAGTTGGTAGTGACTCATAGCTGACCCCCCAGTGGATTTTCAGAGGTGGTAAACTGAATGGGAGGGGATTGCCTATATATTTTCCCATGCAGCAGTTGGTGGGTTTGAACCACATGCCTTTGGGATTGCATTGAAGCTTCTTACCTAGAGGCCACCAGAACTCCCTAAAAGTGACGTTGTTGTTGTTGTTGTATACAGTCAAGTCAGAACTGACCCATAGCAGACCCTCCAGCGGGTTTTCAAAAGCAGTAAATTGTGCAGCAGAATGCCCAACTTTCTCCCTTGAAGCAGCTGATGGATTCAAACTACTTGCCTTTGGGATGACAGCACAATTACTACTAAATTGTTGTTGGGTACCATAGAGTCGAAACTGACCTGTTGCTGACGTTTTAGCAGGTTTTCAGAGACACTTAATTGCACAGGAGCAGAATGCCCATTCTTCTCCTGCAGAGCAGTTGGTGGCCTCAAATCGGATGCCTTCAGGATGGAAGCGCAGCTTCTACCACTAATTTAGCATAAGTAAACATTTGCTATAATAAAAGGATCACAATATCTTGGTATAAATGCATATTATTACATTTATAATTACTGGGCAAGGAAATATTTAATAATGAATAAGTAAACATTGACTCAAAGGCTTACAACAACAATAGCAACATATTTATAAAAAGAAATAAAAATCAACTGACACTGAACTAGTCCCAACTCATAATGACCCTCCATAAGGTTTCTGAGGCTGTAAATTTTAATGAAAGGAGATTGCCTCAACATTCTGGTGAGTTTGAAACTATTGGCCTTTCAGTTAGTATATTGGCCTTTCAGTTAGTAATCCAACACTTAATTTGCTACACCTCGATTGCCTCTTTTTATAAAAATAAGAACTTCATAAAAGCACGCTTTAATGTATAATACACAATTTTATTATGTTCCTAACAGATTTACATCTTCTTGAAAAATTCTACAAAACCGAAATTAATACTACTATTCCTGTGAATGAAAATAGAAGTGGAATCTCCCTAAGCAAAACAATCTGCATGAATAAAGAATTAATTGCTCATAGACAAACTTTGAATATCACAGGTCTTAGAAAATCAGTTGCTACCGAGATAAAAGACAAGATGTGTTTTGTAAAAGACAATGGATGTACAGAACTTAAATCACCAGATAGTCTTTTTGTAGTGAGTGATATAGCAACAGAAACAAAAATGATACATCTAGAAAGTAGAGAAGAATGGGACCGTCACCATCTCAATGTGCATGTGGAGGTTGCAAACAATAGAACATCATCTGACAGTAGTTTTAATGAGATGGCTCACAGTACAAATCATAATAAAGATGTTTCTGAAAAGGAACTATTCAAACAACAGTTAAAATTGTTTCCAAATACTGGAGAAAACTCTACAAAGAGGGAAATGACAAATACTGAACAAACCAAAACAGATTTGGATTCATCTCTAAATGTAAAAGAGAATCCAGTTCAGTGTGAGAAGCATAATTCACAACATTCAAGTAGCATTATGTTAGCTGATAAACAATATAAAAGGAAACCAATCCAACTGCTAAATAAAAACAGCGAGTGCAGCATACTACCACTTAAACGAACGTCAAGTTTTCAGCATATCTGTAATGATACTCCAGAAAATGATAACCTAAATATTTCCTGTGATTTAGCAAGCAATTCCCCCATTTCATCTGCTGTTTTCCCTGATAGTTTGAAACTTCTTGAAAATTCAGATAAAAGTGTCAATATTGTATCTATGTCAGTAAAACCCAAGTCAAGCCCTGGGAAGAGAACTACATGGAAAAATCTAAATGATATTCAAAGTAGTCAATTTACAAATTTTTTTGAATACCTAGAAAATAATAATGTGACTATTCCTCATCTACAGATTAACAAGGAACATAAACATACTTCAGATATAAACATTGCTGTTCATAGGAAAATTTCCACAGAAATAGAGTCTGCTAATAAAGACAGTCAGATTGATGAAGATCAGCTAATGGAAGCCACAAAAGATGACCAACTCCTTTTTGTGAATATTAACGAAAGACAGCATTCACTATTAAATAATACAGAGAAAACAGAGTCATTACATAACATTGGTTCAGAAAAAAATTATACTGAAGGACAGCTCGAAGAATCATGTTCATATCACACAACACCATCTGGAGATTTAGTGAACAGAAGTGGAAGGTCAGCCTTTGATCCTTCAACGTCAGATAAAAAAATTGAGAAAACTCCAGTATATGTGAATTTTTTAGACCCTAGTGCTTGGTCAAAAGTAAATCACACTGAGAGTCAAACGGGGAGGACTTCAACTTCGAGCATTATTTTCTTGCCAAAGGAAAGACCAATAGATTTATCTGAAAATAAAAAGATTTTTTCTGTAACAGTTGGCAAAAATGTTGGTGTGGATGAAGCTAAGAAGGATGCTGGAGCAGGTAAGAAAACAAGATTTGAAATAAAGCTATACTTTGTTTAAAAAGTTCACTTGTTAAAAATTAATTTTTCTGTTTACTATATTTTTGGTAAAAGCCCTCAAAACAAATTTAGTTTTAGATAAAAATTGTCATATTAAAAGGAGGTTTTATTTTTACCCAAACTCATTGCATATTCTGTATATTTGGAAGAATAGTGAAGTTTAAAAAATAATAATAGGAGAGTGTAAACTTTATTTATCAAAGTATAGTTATCCTAGTATAACAAAATATATTACTTGGGATTCCATTAACTTTAAAGTTTGTTAAGTGCTGTTGGTCCAGTGTTTATAATTTTCTTGCCTTTTTTTTTTCTAAATTGCATCTAAATCATATAAATAAGATCAAAAGGAAAATATCTAAAATTCTGTAGAAATTCAACTTGTAGTAAAAGACTTTGAAACACACCACAAATGTCTTCTAACTGTTAGAGATGACATATTTCTTTAAATAATTTTCACCTACTTATTAAAGCTTAGGGACTCCTAGACAGCCCTTTGTGTGCTTTTAGTATAGCCAACTTCTTTAAACATATTTTATGAATCTGACATTTAGTTGGTCCTGACTTTTGCCATTAATCTGAATTGGTGAGATATTTGCTATATAAATGTTTACATGTGTGGATAATGCAGTATCCAGGGAGTAAGAACTAACATTTTATGAGTTATTGTTTTAGAATATAATTACATTAATTTCATTCTTTTTAATGTGAAATTATAGTGAGCAGCATTTAGAAAATAGCAACAATAAATTCTACTTGTTTTAATGAAATGGAATGGATAATATAAAAGCAAAGACTTGGAAAACGAAAATTTCTGAGTAAAGTGAAAACAAATTGTTACTTTACAATCACAAAAGTATAGGATCAGAAATAAGTTCAGTCTAAAATAAATGCCAAGAGAATACAAATTCTGTTGTTGCCATTTCCTCTTTGTCCATCAGATACTGCCAGCATTAACAGAGTTGCTGACACTTTGAATAATTCAGGTATCCATCCAAATCCCAAGGGAGAGCTCAGTGAAGAGAGGAATGCAATTGCAAAGACTTTTTATGATTCTTCTGTTCCCACAGAACACGTAAGTCAATTAAAAATATTACTGAGCAGACCTTAGTGAGCTAATTCTACAGCTATGTGTAGAACTGTATGCATCTGAATGCTTTAAGACCTAACTGGTCTCCAAAATAATACCAAGAGGGCAATATGGCACCATTTTTCACAATTAAGGTTGATGGAACACAGCAGGAAAAAGTCACAGTGTATAAATCAAAGAGATATAATCCAGCCTATTTGGGGAGGAGAGTGTGAGGTAGCATATTATGTACTTCTATTTTTCAGTCACCTAAATTTAGGAATAGTGGCATTTGAGCATTAAAACCTTTAATTTTTAAAGGATGATGCCTTACATAATCTAACCAATTTATACTATTCTTTTAAGCAGTTACAAAGGAATACATGTATTTATTATCTATTATAGAACATAGTATATGAAAGGACTTCGGAGCATATGAAGTGTTCATACTGTGCTATGATAGTAAGCTTAAATTTGAGTATTAAGCAGAAGATTTATAGAATTACATGGTTCTCGGGATTCCATTTATCATAGAAAAACAATGAACTATAGCTGGTAATTTCTTTGATTAAATTTATAAACTTTATATTTTAGTGTCCAGAACTTTAGAAACAAACACCTTGTTCTATTGAAGTCTAAAAAATGATAATTCTAGGTTCAATGCTAAAAGGTGATCTAAAAAGATTAGGAAAGACTACTTAAAATTTTATCAGGCTAGATTTTTTTAAACTTTAGAGATGCATATTAAATAACTCTTGTTTTAAGTCATAGGAACATGGTACTAGCACATCTTAAATAACTTTAAATAAGAGATTTTATCTTTAAATAGTTGTTGTATGCTTTTGAGTCAGAACCAGCTCAGAGCTGATCCTCCAGTGGTTTTCAGAAGCTGTGAATCTCATGGGAGGGGACTGCCCATGTTTCTTCCAAGCAGCAGCTGATGAATTAAAACCATGTGCCTTTGGGTTAGCAGTACAACTCCTTACCTCTAGGCTACCAGAGCTCCCTTTTTAAAATAGAAGCCTTAGACTAGATAGTCTTTCTCTGAGGAAGAGTTAAAATGGAAAACAGTATCTACCTTTTTTTCACCTTTTCAGGGATTGAGTTTATCAACAACTTGGTGTGTACAAGTGCATATTTTTACTACCAACAAAGAACAATAATGTTGACTAATGGAAATCTAAGTTCTGACCTTGGGCAAAATACAGAATCAAAGCCAAAAGGAAACTAGAGCACATGAAGGCTGGAATCAATGCCTAACAGGATGAATACTTGACACTTACTACATACTTGTTCTGTTTTCAACTAACTGTGTGAAAATTATGAAGGAAATGTCACATCTCCTTGAAAGATCATTTTTTATAGTTTAGGGGAGTTCTTTTTATTTAATTCTTACTGCTCTTTCTGTAATTAACCTTGTTTTTAAGAATTTACATTTATATAACTTAAAACTTTTGACAGATTTTACAAATTTTATTCCTACAAGTCTTACAAAGTAGGTAGTCTGTAACTTATTAGGGAAGGGAGCTCTGGTGGCCTAACTGCCAACCTGATAGCACATTGTTTGAATCCACCTGCTGTTCCGCAGGAGAAAGATGGGCAGTCTCCTCCTGTGTAATTTTCTACCTCTGAAAATGTGGTGGAGGATCAGCTGTCAGTTCTGACTTTATGGTATATAAAACAACAACTATAACATATTTGTATTTTGCAGATGAAGAAACAATAATATAAATATGAATTATTTTTCCACTAATACACAGTCTGCCTGCAAAAAGTTCTCTCAAAATACAAGTGCCTATATCTCAGTTCACTGGCAAGATATTTACTGGGCACCCTGGTGGTGCAATGATTGAGCACTTTGCTGCTAACTTAAAGGATGGCAGTTTGAAGCAAACACAGAAGACTTGTACATCTGCTCTCATAGAGATTACAGGCTAGGGAATTCCATAGGACAGTTGTATCTTGTCATATAGGGTTAGTCCCTTTCAGTTGGAATTGAGAGTTTTGGCACTGTTAACCCAAAGGTCACATTTCTCTGGTGGTTTCTATCTACCAGTGGCTCCTAAAGAGGATGATGGCCAATTTCCTTCCCTGTGATTTGCTGCTTAATTAGGCTCAATGTTGTGTGCCATCAAGTCAGAACCAACTCATACCTGACCCTCAAGCTGAATTTCAGAAGCAGTTAATTGCATGGTAGAAGACTCCTCATCTTTCTCCAGTGGAGCAGCTGGTCGATTCAAGCCACATGTCTTTGGGATTGCAATGCAGTTTACCACTAGGCCACCAGAGCCCCTTGGGAGGCTCAATAGAGTCAGCTATATATAACTCAGTCCCAACTCAGCAACGTTGAGTTGAGAAGTACTTATTACTGTGTGCCAAGCAGTATAACAGATGCAAATGATCAAGAAGCATAGTTTCTGCTTAAGCTTGATTATCAATTTCTAATATGGGGCAAATTCTAAAGCAAATATATTCTTTTACCTAATCTACTGAAAGTGTTATCCCTGGGTAAAAATGAACCAACTTAATCGGGTTTTTTCCCTTTTTCTTTTTTTTAAAGCCTTTTTTAGCTGCTCTCTAAAACCTTGGTCTTCTAACACAGGGATTTTCAAACTATTGGAGCTAGGTCATAAAAGTTTATTAGTAGAGCATATAGTATACATATTTCTTGTGCCACTTTTCCAAAACTCATCTGTTGGTTTGTGGTGCACTGTGGTGGCATGCTTGAATGATGCTAGAAGCTGTGTAATATATTTCACATACTGCCAAGGGTGCATAGGTGTCATCAGTTTATAGATTAAGAAGAAAGATTTGTCATATTTTTTTTAAATAGCCAAAAGAATGCTCTGTGCATTGTAATGCAGCATTGCCAGACTCTTGCTTTTGTTGTTGATTGCCTTCAAGTAGAAAGCATGACTTATAGCGACCCTATTAACAAATAGCCTGAAGCCCCTCTACAGTTACCGACATTTACCAGAGTTCATAGAATTTACAGAGGCATGTTGATTACAAAGTGGATGCCACTCCTGCTTTCAAACCTGTCATAGTATGTTATTATTGTTATGTGTCATTGAGTCCTTTGTGATGTATAGTGACCCTGCTGTGTACAGAAGCTCTGCTGAAACCTTCCCTGTCCTAAGCCAGTCTCTCTAATTCTGACACACCTTCCCCCATTGCCCCAGTTACTGTATCAATTCATCTCATCCAGGGTATTCCTCTCCTGTGCTGTCCCTCCACCCTTCTGAGCATGATGTCCTTCTCCAAGGACCGATCTCTCCTGGCCAGGTGCCCAAGGTAAGTGAGGCAGAGCTTCAAAAATCCTAGCCTCCAAGGAGATACTTAGTTTCACTCTCTCCAAGACAGACCTATTTGTTTTCTTGGCAGTCAGTGGTATGTCCAAGACTCTTCTCCAGCACCACAACTTGAAGGCATCTATTCTTCTGTCATCCTTAGTCATTGTTCAACTCTCTGAAGCATAACAAGTAATTGTGAAGACCAGAGCTTGGATTAGGTGCATCTTTGTATCTAGACTGACATTGCTGCTCTTCAGCACTCTGGAGAGGTCCATGACAGCAGATTTTCCCAATGCTGTTCATCTTTTGATTTTCTGACTGCTGGTGCTAAGAGTAGTGATTGTGGATCAAGCAAATTGTTAACAACCTCAATCTCTTCTCCATCTAATATGGTGCTGCCAATTGGCCCAGTGGTGAGAATCTTTGTTTTCTTCATGTTGAACTTCAATCCATATTGAAGACTACTACAGTCCTTGACCTTTTGCAACAAATGCTTCAGGTCTCCTTCAGTTGGAGCAAGCAAGGTTGTGTCATCTGCATATTGCAGGTTGTTAATGAGGCTTCCTCCAATCTTGATGCTGCACTCTTTTTCATAAAGCTCTGCCTCCTGAATGATCTTTTTTGCATACAAATTGAAAAGATATGGGGACAGGATGCATCCCTGAAGCATTCCTTTCCTGATTTTGAACCATGCAGTGTTTCCTTGCTCTGTTTTAAGGACTGCTTATTGGTCCAAGTATAGGTTTCATATAAGCACAGCCAGGTGTTCTGAGATTCCCATTTTCCTCAAGATTAGACACAATGTATTGTGATCCAACACAGTCAAATGCCTTTGCCTATCAGTGAAACACAGATAGACATTCTTCTAGTACTCTTTGCTGTCTTTCAAGATCTATCTGACATTGACAGTAATGTCCCTAGTGCCACAGCCTCCTCTAAACCCAGCTTGTATTTCTGGTAGTTCTCTGTCAATGTACTGTTCAAGTCTTTTCTGGATAATATTCAGCAGAATTTTGCTAGTGTGTGATATTAGTGATAGATATGTCATCTATATCAATCACAGGAGTAGAATATAAAGTGGAGGGACCATTAGAGGCTGGGAAATACTTGGTGAGATTAGAACAAAAGCTGGCACAAGAGTTTACAGAATACTCCCGGGCCTCCACAAGAAAAAGACTGATAACCCTATTACAAAATGGGCAAAAGGCATAGAAAGAATTTTCACAGAGGAAGATATTTGAGTGGCAAATAGACACATGAAGAAATGCTCCAAATCACTGGCAATAAGAGATACAAATCAAAACCACAATCTCACTCTAGTAACAGTGGCAAAGATTAATAGGGCAGCAAGTAATAGATGTTGGAGAAAAGAACTCTTATACATTGTTGGTGGGACTGTAAAATGGTGCAACCATTCTGGAAGGCAGTTTGGTGCTTCCTCAAAAAGCTGAACATAGAAATTCCATACGATCCAGTTATTCCACTACTTGTTATATACCCTGAGAATATGAGAACTGAGGCACAAACTGAGATTTGTACACCAGTGTTCATAGCAGCATTATTCATCATCGCAAGAACATGGAAACAGCCCAAATGTCCAACCACGAATGGATTGAGAAATTATGGTACATTCACACAATGGAATACTATGCAGCACACAGGAGCAATAACTTTGTAAATTATTACCTAACTTAGGAGGGACTGGAGAGCATTATGCTGAGTGAAATAACTCAGTCCCACAAGGATAAACATTGTATAAGACCATTATTGTAGAATGAGTCTAAGGATCTAGGAGGGGTGGGAGAGGTTGGAAGCAGAGGCATGTAGATGTGTGGGGGGAGAGGGGAGTTAATCATTGGGTTATACAATTTGATGGGAGGGGTGAGGGAAATGGAAAGAATTTGTTCGAATTTGTATTCAAGTTTTGTAAATAAACTAGTAGGAAAAAAGCTACAATGATGAAGTCAAACATATCAGTAGTAGCATGACATATGACTAAGCCATGTGTTTTGTGTGCTGTATGTCAAGTGTCTATGAGTAAATGCAAAAATTAAGCAGTTATGACAGATGCCTTTTGACTCCGAAAGCCTGAAATATTTACGCTCTGGCTCTTCACATAAAATTTGCCAAAACTTATTTTAAAGGGATTATATGAAGATTTATTCATTGCTTGAGAACTTCTTAATACAATTTTCAAAACTTTACACACTGTGAACACCAATATTGGTCTTGTGGCAAGTATGTCAAATCTATTTTTTCCTATGATGTGCACTATTTTCCCCATGATTTGTATTGCTGAGTCAAGTAGAACTCAACCCTATGAACAACAGATCTGAACCCTATCCTATCCTGTGCCATCCTTATCATTCCATTCCACACTTGAGCCCATTCCCATAGGCATTGTATCAATCCATTTTGTTGAGTCTTCCTCTCTTTAGCTGATCCTTCCCTTTCCAAGCATGATGTCCCTCTTCAAGAATAGATTCTCTTAACAACATGATCAAAGTATGTGAGACAAAACTGCATCATCTTTGGCCTCCAGGGAGCCCTCTGGTTGCACTTCCTCCAAGGCACATCTGTTCTTTTGGCAGTCTATGGGATATTCAGCATTCTTCTCCATCACAACTCAAAGACATTAATAATTCTCCTATCATCCTTACTCATTGTCTAGTTCTCAGATGCACAGCAGGTGATTGGAAAAACTATGTATGGCTTGAATCATGCACACTTTAGTCTTTAAACTGATATCATTGTGCTTCAGATTTTCTGACTGCTGTTACCAAGGGTGTTGATTGTGGATCTAAGCATGATGAAATAACTGATAATTTATTTTTATCTCTGTCATCAAGTTGCCTATTTGTCCAGTGGTATTTTTGTTTTCTTGATGTTGCGATTTAATCCATATTGAAGGCTACAGTCCTTGATCCTCTGTAGCAAGTTAATGCAAGCCCTCTTCTCTTTCAGCAGGCAAGGTTGTGTCATCTGCATAATGCAGGTTGCTGATGATTTAGAGGTACAGTTTTGCTCTTGGAGGGAGCCGGGTTGATTAGTTGTTGTAAATAGCTATTGGGTCTACTCTGAATCACAGCAACCATATGTACAGCAGAATGAAACTAGGTTTCATCCTGCCCTATTCTCACAGTCTCCTTCATGCTTAAGCCCAATGATGCAGGTCACTACGTAGATCCATCTTATTGAGTATCTTGAATCCTCCTTTGCTTTGCAGATTCTCTACATTTCTAAGCGTACAGTGCTTTTCCAGGGACTGGTCTCTCCTGATTAACAGGCCCCTGATTAACATGTGAATCAACTTCTCATCATCTTTACCTCTAAGGAGTACCCTGGCTGCACTTCTTCCAGGACATGTTAGTGTTTGTTGTTGTTGGTTTGTTTGTTTTTGTCAGACCACACTGTATTTCATATTCTTCATCAAAATCACAATTTGAAGACTATATTTCTCGGTCTTATTCACTGTCCAAGTTGAATATGCACAAGAAGCAACTTTTCTCTTTGACACTTGACAGCTGCTTCCTTGAGTGCTGACTGTGGATCAAAGCAAAATTAAATCCATGACAATGTCAATCTTCTGTCCATTTATTATGATGTTGCCTATTGGTTCAATTTTGAGGATTTTTGGTGCTTTTGGTTTTTTAACCTGAGGTGTAATCCATACTGAAGTTTTTGGTCATCTTCAATAAGTGATCCAAGTCCTTTTTAATTTCAGCAAGTGAGGTTGTCATCACATGGTTGTGTATGACAGATTGATGTTGAGTCTTTCTCCAATCCTAACGCTGTATTCTCCATAGTCTAGCTTCTCAGATTATTTGCTCATCTTATAGTTTCAATGGGTATGGCGAAAAGAAATAACTATGACCTTTCCTTGTACAAATTATCATGCTTGAAAGGGTGGAGGGTCAGTGAAAGAGCAAGACCCCTCACTGAGATAAATTGACATGTTAATTGCAACAGTGGGTGCAAGTGCATCAGAGATGGTAAGGATGGCACAGGAGGAGACAGGATTCAGTCTGTTGTTCTCAGGGTCACCTTAAGATGTACTCAACTCAATGGCACCTAACAACCCACTTGTCTTGTTCCGTGTTTTCTATACTTTTTCATGACCCACACAGCAGTCAGATGCCTTTGCATAGTCAATAAAACACATACATCCTTTTGGTATTCTCTTCTTTCAGCCAAAATCTGGCATCAGCAGTGATATCCCTAGCCAAGTAGCTCTTCCCTATTTCTTGTTATGGATGAGAGAGGATTTCAAGGGCTGCATTTGTTGTTTAAAACATCTACATACTGTTGTCGATTCTGAGGCCTTATTTTTGCCAAAGTGCAGCTTGGACTTCCTCCTTCAGTATCATTGGTTCTTGATCATGTTTTTTTCCCAGAAATGGTTCCGTGTCTATCAGTTTTTGGTTTATTCTGTGTATTTCTTCCATCTTCTTTTGATGCTCCTTTTATCCAAAGATTAGCAAACTGTCTCATCTTTCTGTTCCTATGCAGGTAGTAGATTCAAACTACCAACCATTCTGTCAGTAGTCCAACACTTAACCCACTATGCCTCCTTATTGTTGTTGTTGTTATGTGCCGTCGAGTCGCTTGCAACTCATAGTGACCCTATGTACAACATTATAAAGATAAAATTTCCAAGTTCAGCTTAGGTCCAAAAGCATTAGTATGGACTGAGAGCAGCATTCTAGAGCTTATAGCAGGGGCAGACATGGGTCACTTATTCAGTGGCCATAGAACATGATATTGAGGAGGAATAGAGTAATTTTAAAAATCCTATGTACATGTGTGTGTACATATCAAACAGTATAATTAATATCAAATGCAAGTAAGATTTTGCTGAAGATTATCCAAAAAGGGACTGGAACAGCACATCAACAGAGAAATACCAGAAGTGCTGGATTTAGACAGGACTGTGGTACTAGGGATATTGTAGCTAATGTCAGATGGATCTTGGCAAGCAAGGAGTACCAGAAGAATGTCTATCTTTGTTTCATTGATTATATAAAGGCGTTTGACTGTGTCTATCATAACAAACTGTGGCTGACTCTGAGAAGAACGGAAATCCAAGAACACCTGATTGTGCTAATGCGAAACTTATACTTGGACCAGGAGGCAGTCGTTAGAACAGAGCAAGGAAACACTGCATGGTTCAAAACTGGGAAGGGTGTACGCCAGGACTGTATCCTTTCTCCATACCTTTTCAATCTTTATGCCAAACAGGTTATCCGGGAGGCTGGGCTCTATGAGGAGAAATGTGGCATCAGAATTAGAGGAAGAATCATCAACAGATGATATAACCTTGCTTGCTGAAACTGAAGAGGACCTGCATTACTTGCTGTGGAAGGTCAGGGACTTCAGTCTTCAGTATGGATTGAGACTCAATATCAAGAAAACCAAAGATTCTCACCACTGGGCCAATTGGCAGTGTCATAATGGATGGTGAAGAGATTGAGTTTGTTCAGTTTTGGTTTGCTTGGATCCACAGTCAACACTCTTGGCTCCAGCAGCCAGGAAATTAAAAGACGTATTGCCTGGAAAGTCTGCGGTTAGAGACCTCTCTAAAGTGCTGAAGGGCAAAGACATCAGTCTGGAGACTAAGGTGCACCTGATACGTGCCATGGCCTTTGCAATCACTTGCTATGCATCGGAGAGCTGGACAATGACTAAGGATGATAGAAGGAGAATTGATGCCTTTGAGCTGTGGTGTTGGAGAAAAGTATTGCATATACCATGGACTGTTAGGAAAACGAACAGATTTGTCCTGGAGAGGGTGAAGCTGGGCTGCTCCTTGGAGGCAAGGATTCTGAGGCTCCATCTAACATACTTTGGACATGTCGTAAGGAGGGATCAGTTCTTGGAGAAGGGACATCATGCTTGGCAGGGTGGAGGGACAACGCAGGAGAGAAAGATCCTCGATGAGATGGATTGATACGGTGACTGGGGTAATAACGGGGGCAGGTGTGTCAGAGATGGTGAGATTGGCACAGGATAGGGCAGAGTTTAGAGCTGTTGTACATAGGGTCGCTGAGTCGCGACTCGACGGCACATAACAACTACGTGTGTGTGTTGCAGTGTAGTGGGTCTGTTGCTATCGCTTTCTGTTGCTTAAAATGGTTTTCATCGACTGCCTCAAATCTGTCTCATCTACAAGCATGTTAATTTGGTGTAGTTGTCTCAACTTTGCCTGACATGGTCCACCTACATCATCAACAGCTGCATGAGCCCCAGACTGGGACCTACATAAGAGCAATGCTACTTCAGAAGAGAGACAGGCAAGCATGGGAGCAACAGTGTGACTTGCTGACTTAGCTCAAGCTTGCTGAAGGATGAGAAGTAGTTGTCTGGACTGTGTCTGGACTGAGCAGCAGTGATATTGGTCAGATTCAGGACTGCTGTTGCTCAAAACCAGAGCCAGAGGATTTTACTTAAGTTTGCTGGAGGAGTGAAAGATTGTATGGTTATTGCACATAGTAAGCAACCTGTATGTTGTTATGTGCTGTTGAGTCGCCTGTGACTGTACAACAGCAGTGAAGCTTGCCCTGTCCAGAGCCAATTTCACTGATTATGACACACCTACCCCTATAACCCCAGTTAATATATCAATCCATCTCATTCAGGGTCTTCCTCTACTGTGCTGTCCTCCACTCTTCTAAGTGCATGATGTCCTTGTGTCCCTCCTGGTCACATGCCCCAAGTATGTGAAACGGAGCTTCAAAATCCTATCCTCCAAGGAGAAACTTGGTTTCACCCTTTCCAAGACAGACCAGGTTTCCTTGGCAGTCCATGGTATGTGCAAGACTCTTCTCCAGCACCATAACTCAAAGGCACTGATTCTTCTGTAGCCTTTGTCATTGTCCAGCAATCTGATGCATAGCAAGTAATTGCAAAGATACACCTTAGTCTCTAGACTGACATCATTGCCTTTTAGTACTCTGGAGAGGTCCCTGACAGCAGATTTACATAGTGCAGGGAAACATTGCGTGGTTCAAAATCTGGAAAGGAGAAAATCATGGATGCATCCTGTCTCCATACCTTATCAACCTATATGCAGAACATTTGGGAACCTAGGCTTTTCTCATTTCCTCGTTTGTAAAATCTCACTGATTTCACATGCAAGCAAAATTCTACTGAAGATTATCCAAAAACGACAGGAACAACACATCAGCAGAGAACTGCCAGAAGTCCAGACTGGGTTTAGAAGGGGTCGTGGTACTAGGGATATTGTAGCTAATGTTAGATGGATCTTAGCTGAAAGCA
>NW_006399779.1:10533446-10540304 GCF_000299155.1 Elephantulus edwardii | reverse complement strand
CCCACCCCACCCCCACTTCAATTTGAATTTGCATAGGAGCAATTGGTAGTGTGCACAGTCAGTCCCTGGACTTAACTTACTCTACCACTTTCCATAGATGTACTCAATTTGATTCCTGTGTATTCCGTGATGTGAGGTTAATGCAATTGGATGGTTTATTGAGTGTTAAGTGTGTCATATTGACTATGAAGAAGCCTGTCCTATTGTCTTTCTCATCATCTGAGATACCTGAACCCGTTGCTGCAGTCACTATGTCAATCCAATTTGTTGAAGGTCTTCCTCTTTTGCTGACCTTCACTTTTCCAACTGTAATGTCCCTTTCCAAGAAATAGTCAATAACAAGCCAAAGTATGAGTTAAATCTTCAATCTTTGCCTCCAAGTAGCACTCCGGCTGCACCTTCTCCAAGACATTATCTATTCTTTTTGTAATATATGGATTACCAGTACTCTTTTCCAACACAGCTGAAAGGCACTGGTGATTATCTTGTTAGCCTTTTCATTGTCCAGCTCTCAGATGCATAGTAGGTAACTGGAAAGATAATTTTCATCACTGCTCTGTACTTTAGAGGTCTCTGACAGTGGATTTGCCCAGTGCAGTGTCTCTTGACTGCTAGTACCAAAGGTGTTGACTTTAGATAGATCCAAATAAGATGAAATTATTGACAACTTCAGTGTTTTCCTCCATCTTTCATGATGTTGCCTATCAGCCTAGTGATTTTCCCGCCCTTGATACTGATCCAGTATATACTGAAATTGAAGGCTGTAGTCTTTGCTCTTCTGCACCAAGAATTTTAAGTCCTCCTTACCTGCAACAAGTAAAGTTGTGTCATCTGAATAATGCAAGTTGTTTATTGAGTGTTCCTTCAAACTTAATGCAACAATCTTCAGACTCCCCCTTCTTAAGTGATCTGCTTAGCCTTCTTATTGAATAGGTATGTACAAAGGATACAACCGTGATACACACCTTTGATTTTAAACTAGACAGTGCTCCTTTCCTTTGTTTGGACAACAGTCTTAGGTACAGGTTTTGTATGAGCACAAGTGTTCTGGGATTTCCATTCTTCATAGTTTGTTATGAGCCACACAGCCAAATGTCCATGTGATTTATATCTCCAAAAACCCACTGAGAAGTTGGATGATTCAGTTCTGGCTCAACAGCAATGAATTTAGAGATGTGTGAAAAGTTCGACAGTAATAAGGACTGAAAGGAGCGTATGTGAAAACTGAGGCCCAGAAAAAGACTCCTAAGGTATCTTAGAGGCACTCTGGTGGTCTAATGGCAGGAAGTAGCATTGCAATCCCAAAGGCTCATGGTACATATCTACCTGCTGCTCTGTGGAAGGATGGGCAGTCTCTTTCCATGAAATTTACTGCCTCTAAACCCCTGCTGGAGGGTAAGCTATAAGTTTGTTCCAACTTGATGTCACATAACAAGGTATTTTGATCTTTTCTGTTACTTGATATGCAACTGAAAGTAGGACAGTGAATAAGGGTGATAGTAGATTCTTTTGAGTGGTGGTATTGCGAGAAGACTGCTGAATATGCCATGGACTACCAAAAGAACAATCAAATTTTGTCTTGGAAAATGTGCAGTTAGGGTGATACTTGGAGGCAAGGACCATGAAACTCTGTCTCACATACTCTGCTAAGAGGCAAGTCTTTGGAACAAAGGACATCATGCTTGAAGGTGGATGTTCAGCTTAAGAGGGAAAGGCCTCACTCACCAGATCCTCTGCTGGAGGAGGAGGAACAGTCTCCTCCTGTACCAGTCAGATTCGATTTGATGGTACACACACACACTCTCTCTCTCTCTTTAAAAAAAGAGGGGAAGGCCTTCACTGAGATGGATATAGTGACTTTTAGCAGTGTGTTCCAGTATGGCAAAGGACAGGGCAGGGTTCAGATCTACCGTTCATTGTGGTGTTCCTGTGAGTAGTGATCAGTTCAGAGACATGACAATGATCATCTCTTATTTTACATCTGATCCAAAAGCCCTGTTCTTTACCCTAAGCTGTTACATGTTGTTAGGTGCCACTTAGTCAATTCTGATTCATGGCAACTATGTACAAAAGAGTGAAACACTGCAGTCCTGTAGCTTCCTCACAACTGTTGGCATGTTTAAGCCTGTGAAGTATTGCTAGTATGTCGAGCCATCTTGAAGGTCTTGCTTTTCTTTCCTCAACCTTCCTCTTTATTACCAAGAATCATGTCCTATTCCAAGGAGTCTCTCATGTGCTGTCATGTTGACCCTATGTACAACAGCCCTAAACCCTGCTCTGTCCTATGCCAGTCTTTGTCTCCAACACACCTATCCCCATTACCCTAGTCACTGTATTTGTCTCATCGAGGGCGTTCTTCTTGTGCTGTCCCTCCACCCTCCCAAGCATGACATCCCTCTCCAAAGACTGGTCCCTCCTTGCAGTATGTCCAAAGTATGTCAGACGAAGCTTCAGAGTGCTCACCTCCAAGGTGTCAGCCTGGTTTCACCATCTGTAGGATGAACCTGTTCATTGTTCTAGTCATCAATGGTATATTCAACACTCTTCTCCAGCACTACAGCTCAAAGGCAGCAATTCTATCATCCTGAGTCACTGTCCAGCTTTCTGGCACATAGCAAGTAATTGCAAAGACCACAGCATGTCCAAAATGAAGATGAAATTTGACCATCTCTGCTTTCTATGCATACTTCTGTTCTCTGGCACAGATAGTTAATATCTTCTGCTGACGTCTTTGGTTTCTTCGATTATTTGGTAAGAAAAAGGGCAACAGATGGAAGTGTATCATGTCAAAGATCAGAAGACTGAGAGGAACTGAGAGCAATCTAAAAGGAGCAATCTTCCTTATGATGAAATTCTAACCAAAGCCAAATCAGTTTACTGTCGAGAGTCATTTCCACCTGGCTTGTTTAAAAAAGTCAATTATATAATTTTACAATTAAGGAGCTTCTGTGTGTTCTATGTTGTGCTACCAAGTGCTTCTTGGGAGAGATGGGCAGTAGGTGGCCTAGTGTCAAGAAAATGCATGGCAATCACAAAGGCACAAGGTTTGAATCTGTCTGATGCTTCACTGAAAAAAAAAAAATAGGCATTGTCCTCCTGCGCCATTTACTGCCTCTGAAGGGTCAGGGATTTTTTGAGTCAATTTTTGAGTTGGAGTCAGTTCCGATTTTATGACACATGACACTTCCATAGAGATTTACAATCAGGGAAACCCAAATGAAGGATTACTATTAGCCAAAAAGAAGCCATTTGACAGCAGTTGAGTTTTACTCTCACTTTGAAAAAGAGTATGTTACTAATAAACTAAAACTATATAAATAATAATAAACTACATTGAGCAGGTTTCTTCACAATGATGTATGAACACAATATGCAGAACAGCCTAGTTAATAATAGTGAACTTTTCTTCACAAGCTAAAGGTCTAACAAGATTAAATTATGGAGCCAGGCTGTTACTAGGGAGAAATGTTAAAAGTTTAAAAGGACCATATAAAATAGTATAAATTATTTGATCCATAAATTTTCAAAGCATATACACATGGAACAGAACAGATTTAAGTAAAAATGTTTAGAATCTTGTGTCATTTTATTACTCTTACTCTGGTTATTTCTAAAATAGCCATGTCTTTCCTTTAGAACAAGAAACTCTTTGTTGTTGTTCCTGTATTATTTCAAGTTGGAACTGACTTATAGGTGATGACACTCTGATGGGTTTTCAGAACCAACAAATAGTACAGGAGAAGACTGGTTATCCTTCTCCAGTGAGCAGCTGGTGGACTTGAATCCCATTGCTGCTCAGTTGGCAGCACAATTCCTTATCACTAGCTAGTCCACCAGAGCTCCCTTAAAAATAGTAAGGCAGTAATGGTTATTTAAAGACAATTTACTATTCCCTATTATATTTTATCTGAGAATCTCTGAGGGTAAAGAATTTTTTTCAAGAAATTATTTTATAGGAAAATGTTGAAATAATCCACAGTGGGGAAAAATAATTAAGATACAGAATTCTTTTGAATTATCAAATATGCTACAAATAGGGCGAGAAGGTTAGAAGCAGATAATATAGAATATTGACATGTATGCCTAGGAAGTAAATTATTGATTATTTTAGTTCTTTACATTTTACCTTTTTTAAACTTCTAGTAAGAATATTATCAAAAAACTTGAGTTTTTGAAGACAGTATTTTAAATATGACTCAATGCAGCATCTTGGAAACATGCTAGTTTCCAAATACCTTATAGTTTTTTCCCGTTTCTTCAACAATGGTGCTCTGAAGCAGAAACGGAAACATGAAGTAAAAAGCAAATTTTATACGGCAGCCTCTATCTGTTAAACTTTGAAATTTCTCCTTGGCTTTGATAAAAGACACAAAACATAAGACAACTTATGGGAGTAAAAGACAAAACAGATTTTTATCTGCACTGTTTTAAGTACCTTTTCTTTCCTTTTACTGTAAGCTTTTAGAAAACATTTGTGGTATCCCTTGTTTTGAAGTCTGTCAGTATATAACCCTACAAATTTATATTTTTATAGTTCTCTAGTGCCAAAATCACTAAGGTAGTTGTTGGAAATCAGCCAAAATGGGGGGATTTATCACAAACTTGTAATTACAAAGGTTTGGCAGATTAAAAAGGTTTTTTTCCTTAACAGTTTAGAAAATATAAGACCATAGAAGTAAAACTAGTTTCATCTTTCCTAGATGAAAACAAAGCCTCTGAAATCAAATATGCTACAAAAGCCTTTTCAGTCAATCAAGATTAAAGATACTTCTGATTCAGCTGCTGCTTGCACACATAAAGACCACTGGCTGGACCTCGTAATAAATCAAGTAAATGAAATTGAAAAGTTCCTAAACTTAAAATGTGACAGTCAGCCTAGAAAAAGAAAAGTAGAAGAAATGTCGGAAAAAGCAGATTAAAGTATTGATAAATACTTCCAATATCTTAGCTGATTTCTGTGTTTTCATTAGTATGATTATGACTGTCACACCTAGTCTTTAACTGGTGTCCTGTTCACTTTCCTGATGTAATTAAGTTACTTGGCATCTACTCTGAAAATACGTCACTCAAGATAGTCTGTTCCTGTATCCAGGTCCCCTTAAATAACTTACAAATCTGTTGACATTATTCTCTGTCCAGGTAGGCTCACTTTAGTTCTTGTATTCTGCTTCAAAAATCCTTCCTTATAGAACACATATATTGTCAATTATACAAGGTAGACATACTGACCCTTTCTCATTTATTACTTTGCATCCACTAGAATTTGAGATTTATTTTATTATAAATTCGAGACAATAAAGGTTCAGACTGTAGTTAAAATTTTACTTCATAATGTTTTACTATCATTTAGATTTTTCTTCTCCAAAAGAACAACATGGTTTGCATAAAAATTCAAGTATCAGAAAGACTCAAAAGGCTGTTTTTCACTTTGTTCAAGTTTTGTTTCCAGGCATTAAGTGTGTCATACAGCTGTTGCCACTGTTGTTTTCCAAATGTCCGATGTGTGCTATGGCTGAAGATTGGGAGAAGGGGAACAAACCCAAAGCATTAATTAGCCAATCTCTGATCCTATGGCATTTGTTCACATATTCTACACACTTCTATTTAGTTAAATGATATACATACATAAGAGGCACAATTTATATTTAAAAGAAAATATAACAAAATTTCTTTTTTAAAATATTTACCACATTTATTCTAAACCTATTATTCTCCTGAAGAACTATATAAAGCAGACACAAAAGTCATTAGTATTCTAACCAATGCTGAGCCATTAAATGAAATGTGCTGGAAAATAGGACTCTTTCATTAAATAAGCTAATCACATTCAGTCTGAACTTTAATAAAATTATGATAAATAGCAACTATTTAACTACAGTCAACTGATAAGTACATCACCTTTGTTCTAGTTAGAATACTAAACACTTAAGTGAAAGAATAAGAATAAACTAAACTATCTTATAAGCAGCAAACTATTACAAGTCTTACCTGACAACTACTTTTCTCTGGGTCTGATCAATTTTGCAGTAGACCATTTTAGTTCTTACGGCTGAAAAAAGATATTTTACAAAATATGTTATATAAAAAATTTCCAAGGCAGTAACTAAGGTATGAAACTGTGACTGAGCCATAATAAAACTTTATAATATTTTCCAACATTACTTAATCTGGCTGTTTGAATTTAACAGTAAGTAAAACAATGTGATGCAATCAAGAGGAATTTAATTTACTTGATCTGTATTTTCTAGGCCTACCTAAACTGATCATATATAGTTTTAATATGAATTTCAGTGTTCTCTAACAACAGTAACTACCTAATAAGGTACTATGACTTTAGATTTTAGATCATGAGAAAGACATCAACCAGCAATCCTTTCCCCCCCCCCCAACAATCCTATATATCTTAAAATTATTAATCATTAACACATATACCGGGCTGCTCCGGGAGGCAAGGATTCCAAGGCTCTGTCTTAACATACTTTGGACATGTTGCAAGGAGGGACAGGTCCTTGGAGAGGGACATCATGCTTGGTAGCGTATAGGGACAGCGCAGAAGGGGAAGGCCCCTTATGAGGTGGATTGATTTAGTGACTGGGGTAATCGGGACGGGTGTGTCGGAGACGTGCGATTGGCACAGGACAGAGCAGAGTTTGGGGATGTTGTACATAGGGTCGCTATGAGTCGCAAGCGACTCGATGGCACATAACAACGATGTCTCCTTGCTCTGTTCTGACGACTGCCTCTTGGTCCAAGTATAGGTTTTGCATTAGCACAATCAAATGTTCTGGGATTCCCATTCTTCTCAGAGTTAGCCATAGCTTGTTGTGATCCACATAGACTATGCCTTTGCATAGTCAT
>NW_006399779.1:10502926-10532646 GCF_000299155.1 Elephantulus edwardii | reverse complement strand
GTGGTAATGGGTACCCATGGTGGACAGTGTTGGCTGGAGCTTCCCGACTAAATCAAGCCTGGAAGCAGGAGCGGCATCCACTTCCAAAATGGCTTGCCTCCGGAAACTCTATGTATGAACAGTGCTCAGGCTGTTCGTTCATAGGGTCGCTATGAGTCGTCTACGACTCAACGGCATTAAACAACAAACAACAACAACAACACATATAGATCATTTACTGTGTTAGTCACTGGGCTAAGTGCCTTCCCAACATGAATTCATTTAGTCTTCATTACCACAAATGAATTCATACATTTCCACCTCATAGAGGAAGACCTGGTTTTAAAGCCAGGTCTATCTGACATTAAAATCTGTGCTCTTAGTCATCTATGTATACTTCCTAAAGGCTTTTTATTTTCTGTACTTCAAAGGATAGAATAACTAAAACAACAAAAAACTCACCATTTAACAATTTATATTTTTGGTTAATTTTCATTCTAAGTCAGAACCATGCCATAGCTCACCCCACAAACGGTTCTCAGATGCTGTTAATCACAAGGGAGGAGACGGCCCATGTTTCCCCCAAGGAGGAGCTGGTGGATTAAAACTGCCAGCCACTGATTCTCTGGTAACTTCTTAACCACTAGGCTACCATGTTACATACCATTGGGTCAGAACCAACTTCTAGATGACCCTCCAGCAGGTTTTCAAAAGCAATTAATTGCACAGGATGAGATGGCCCAACTTTCTTTCACAGAGCAGCTGGTAGTACAGTTCCTCACCATTGGGCCACCAGAGCTCTTTGCTATTAATATGTCCCCTAATCTACTACACATGCCAACCTGCTACAAAATAACCTATAAAATCCTTTCAAGATTCAAAAAAACCTTATGTTCCATGTCATAGAGGGGAAAAAAAAGTTGTCTTACCATCAATAACAAATGCTTCAACATCATCAGCTCCAATCTGAAGTTCTTGCTGCATTGTGTCAAAAGAAAGTTCTTTGTTTTCCACTGCCATTCCCATAAAAGTAAGTAGTCTCATTTTTGCCATATTTTGGTCATGCAGTAGGCCTAAATAACACAGTCGTTAGTCTGAAGAGTATTCATACTAAGGAAAAGAGCTGTACAGTTACAACTGATGTGTGTGCATACTTATATTGTGTAACTTTGACAAAATTCCTTACATTTATAAACTAATGACTTTACAATAAGCTATAAAAGCATGTGTGCATACTTATATTGTGTAACTTTGACAAAATTCCTTACATTTATAAACTAATGACTTTACAATAAGCTATAAAAGCATGTGTGCATACTTATATTGTGTAACTTTGACAAAATTCCTTACATTTATAAACTAATGACTTTACAATAAGCTATAAAAGCATTCAGGATTACTTTTTCAAGAATGACATTTCTGAACTACTACTGCATCCTAGTTATTAGATTAAAAGTCATAAATAGGTTATAAATTACATTTTACGCCCTAAAAACACTGTTTTATATTTAGTACATTTACACATTTTTGGAGTTGAAAAGTACAAAGCATATTTTATATTTAATTGAATTACTTAAAGTTTTTACTAATAGCTCTCACTTAAAATAGGATTTTTTAAGAATCTCCTCTTCTGTGTGAATCTACTGGCAAAACTCAAAGTTTTAAAATATTTTCATATACATTTTCAGTTATGGAAGCATTTTACTTCCCTAAGGTTATTTTGGATTGGACACTTGGAAATCATAACTGCAAAAGCAAATTTCTCACTTAGGCCTTCTTGGTCAGTAATAGAGAATGGTACTAGCTATGGTACTTGTTCTAGTAAGTAAACACAGAAAATGGCAAAAAATAATTCAATGTTCAATTTGCAATATGATGTTATAATAATTTAGATCACAACTCTTAGACCTAGGAGGAGACATAATGAATTACCCATTTCTAAGCTTTCCAAATTACACAACAGATAGTCAAGAACTTTAAAAGTCACAAAGTGTTAGTCTTGGATACAGGCTCATTTGTAAAATAAAGCGACAGAAATATTTACTAATCCTAAACATTCAAGTTGTCACCGAGTCCTAGGAAGAATCAGTATTATAATATGGTTGCTAATTATAAAAAAAGATTTTTTTTAAAAAAATCTAGAATCATTTACTTGTTCCCTTTCTTTGAACTTTCAAGTTCTATAAACTCAACAAATAATTATGCTGTCTTCCAAATGATCCTCAAGTTAGTTTTGTTTATAAGAAAGTTATCTTTCTAAGGACTCCACAAATAAGTTCAAAATTTATAATATTCATATGGAAGACTAGAGAAGCCCATTATGATAGGGCATAATTGCCTGTTAATTAGCTTTAATTACGATGCAGACTTCCTATTTGGCACAGATTCAACAAAAACACAATCATCATAACTCAAGTGAATTAGGTACACAAGTTAGTATAGCTAACTGGGTTTAATGGAAATCTACAAGCATCAAGAAATCAATTAGCACACGTTTACCCTAATTAACAAATGCAAATTAGATGCTGATTGACTTTCTCAAGCAAGAAGGTAGCAACTGGACAACATCAGATTAAATGTGGACATGTTAGGGCAATTTAGCTGACACAAGATAATGCTACTATTGGCCCAAGTTGTCAGTGTTAATAAAAACAAACTGTAACAACTGATGCCACCTGTAGCCTCTAGACAGTTATAACCAAAGAACTTCAGCTACACTCAAGTACTTACTAAATCTAATACCAAAAAACACACCACCTAATAGTTTTCCAAAAGCACAGCACTGAAAGAATTTGCTAATAAAAGCTTGCTAATCTAGGGAATTTGCATAAATGGCCAAGAAATAAAAACACAATTTGATTTTCAGATGGCACAGTAAGATATGCTGTGATTTTATTTCCTATGGTAGAAATAAGTACTAAAGATATGTGGACAAACACATATAAACACAAGAAAGTTCCTTAATATTCCAATTGTATGATAAAATGACAAATCATTTAATGATTAAATCTATTTTACTATTACTCTTATGTAGTTACCTTTTCTTAAACCAATTTATTAGAAGAGCAAAGATTATTTTTCTAATGAATCACATAAAATATTTATCTTCCATATGGAAATAGACTCATAAAAGCATTTCAAATTATGTCTACACTCACTAAAAGAACCAAATTTATTAGGACTCATGCATTAAAAATTCAAACTATTAAGCCAGAGTTGTGTAGAAAGCTGTACTTTTCACAAAACTACACTACCTGCAATGATGAACTCACTGTTCAGAGTTCTATTACAATTTTAAAGTTATTAAAAAAAAAAAATCCAATTTTATGGAAACATTTATTCATTACTAATATGTCAAAACTGTAATGCAGTAATAAAAAAATGTGCATCATTGAACAATTTCTGCATTGTCACTGACCCTTGTCTTAAAATGCTGCAATATAGAAAACGCAATTTTAATGTATGCAATAGCTTATGAACCAGTGCTCCTTTGAAACAGTCAATTACACATCAATGGGGGAGTGTCAAAGTGTTAATTACTACTCCTTTTCCCTTAGTGCGTAAATAAAGAGGTTGCTGACATTAACATTCCATCACACAGCTTCATGCCACAGAACAAATTAACTGGGACAGAATGTGGTTTTCTAGGTCTGCTGCTCCTGGTAAAGCATTCTACACACTTTTATGTTCATATATCAGTTCTTTCAAATGCCCTATTATGTTCAGAAAAATTCCATCTTTTTCAAGTTCTACGGCCACACAAAATTTACTGGCTACAGAAATTTTTCGCTATCAAATCAAAGATTAATAATACAATCAGAGATTACTGCCTTCACCTACCTCTTAAGCAACCAGTAGACTTAACTTATGCAACTTTAACCTCTAATGCATTTTATTTATTGCTTATTGGTAAAACAAAGAATTCTGTTGCAGAGCTGTTGACTTCACTGTTACAAATGAGCCGTTTTGGAACACTTCATGCTGTTCAAAATGCTGATTTTTTTCCAAGTTTTTTCTTTTTAATGTCACTATGTAAAATCATGCCCCAGAGGCAATTAAAATTTTCTAAAATTTACTCAATGAAGATTTTATTCACTTTAATAAACATTTACCAAGCTTTATGGGGAGCTCTGATGCACCAGAGAAGAAAATTCAAAGATCAGGTTATAAAACCAAGGGTTTATTTTTCTATGCTGTCTTCAACAAATCATTACTTGTGATAGAAACTATCACTTAAAATCACATCATCTGAATTTCTAATTCATACTACAGCTTCATAAAACATTCTTAGAATGCTACATAATTCAATAATTTGTTCAATTAAAGGGGATACTCAGTTTTAAATCAGTGCTAGGGAGGAACAATATCCATTACAATTATGTGATGACAGCTTTAACTCTTTCAAGACTAATTTTCTGTTGAAACCATGTGTTTCCAGGAAAGATTGTCATTGATTACCTTGAGTCCAGCATGACTCATAGTGACCCTATGAACAAAAGGCCTGAAGCCAAAGATAAGCATTCTTAATGAAATGGGGGACAAGATTTAGATAATATGAATATTTATACAATTACTGGGGCATATGTTTTGAAAGGTCCCTGTGCTGGGGTGAGTGGGATAAGGTCTGTTTCTTCAGATTCAGTTAAACAGGCTACCTACCAAGTGACAGTACACACTAGAAGTGGGATAAACCTCTGTAAACCTATAGTGGAAAATAAAGGTGGGCACCTTGATAGCCCTTAACTCATGAAGAGGTTAAAAACGAGGACAACAAATAAAAATAAAGCTTAAAATTAAGTATACATCTGCAATTACTACAGATCTAAAAAATAAAGTATTCTACTAAGAAACATTTTTTAACTGGTGTTCAGCTTAATGTCTTTTATTTTGGAATTTCATCAGCTCTTAAAATATTTCAAAGTTAATGAATCTTTTAATCCCTACTTCTCTACCTTCCAAAGGAAAAATTTTCAAACTTACCAAGTGAATCAATGAAGTCTTTATTATTCTGATAAAACTTTACATATGATGCCAATTTAGCACTCACAAAAATGGTTAAAAGCTATAACGATAAACACATAAGATAGTATCAATACAGAATCATGATTCATACTTAAGATATGACACTGATTCTTGACATTTGTGCAGAACACAGAAAGAATATACCTCATCAGATCATCCATAAACACAAATAACCAGTAAATTCCGTGAACTCCAAATTGTCTACCCTGAAAAAGTGTTAATAGCAGTATTCTAATGGAAAAGAATGAAAAATATTTGCACTTTAAGTATGCTCATGTGTGTGTTCTTTTTGGTGAAAAATATTTGTATTTAGAATTAGCTAGCTGAACTCAGTTTAGATGATCCCAATTTTGTTGGCAACATCCAAAGCATTACAGTCAAGAGCAAGTCGAACATTAGGCCTAATCAAGGTGCTGCTGTTGGCCTTGGCTACATCAATGCCATAAAACCTCTGTATAGCTCATCTAATTTGGTGCTTGTTGGCCTTGACATCAGTGAACACAAGTGTATTGTTCTATCTTCTTCATGGCTGACCTTGTGCTAGTCAGGAAACTTGATGGTGGCATAGCTGTTAATCTTATTTCTCCCGGGTGGTGCTCTTCCAGGGGTATCTGGGCTGCCTCTGGAGTCTCAGGGTCTTTGGCCACTGAAGGGTGGGTGATGTGCAGATCTTCAGTTTTCTGTGGCCGTGGATATCCTTCAGGATTGCCTTCTTGCTCTTTAATGACTGCTTTGCTTCCGTTTTGGGAGGGGCAAGAGCTTCCTTCTTCAATTTCAGTGCTCTCTACCATCTCTGTAAAATTGTTAATGTATTTTTTAACAGCTTTATCTTCCTCATTGGTACTATTACTATTGTTTGGTGCAATACTGGGTTCTTACTCATAGCAGCCTGACCTACAACAGAAACTACGCAGTCCTGTACCTGCCTCAAAATCATTTCTATGCTGAGCTGTTGCTGCAGTCACTGTGTCAACATCTGATTAGGTTCTGTACTTTACCAAGCACATCTTTTTCCAAGGACTGGCCTCTCTTGATAACATGACAAAAGCATGTGAGAAAAATTCTCACCATCTCTGCTTCTAAGGTGTACTCTGGCTTCACATTTTCCAAGATGTGCAGCATCACAATTAAAAGGCATTAGCATTTATACCTATATGAGGTGATTGAAAGTATCATGGTTTAAATCAGGTGTACCTTACACCTCAAGGGACAGCCTTGCTTTGTCACATTAAACAGTCTTTTCTGCACTTATGTTGGTCTAGTTAGTTGTAGAATCGTTGCTTTCTTTACATATGGCTATAGTGGCTAATTTTCACCAGTAATAAGAACTGTTTCAGATTGTCTTTGTTCTCAACAATTAAGATTGTGTCAACTGCATATTACAGATTGTTTAGAAGTCTTCCTGCATTCCTGAAATTGAGTCCTTTATATAACTCACTTTCTGGGATTATTTGCTCAGCATACAGATGTAATATTTTTAGGTAACATCAAGGTCACAGATGAATAGGTATGGTGAAAAAATCTTGGACACACACTTTTCCTCATTTTAAACTATGCAGTATTCCATTTGAATGACTGTTGGCCTGTGGGCATGTGCCATATAAACATGAAATAAGTGTTGTAGAATTCCCATTCTCTGCAATGTTATCCATGAATTGTTATAATCCATACAAATGCCTGCCTGACCCATAAATATTGAGAGAAGTTGGTCTTAAACTTTTAAGTTCTGTTCCTGAGATAAAAAGAAAAAAACAATTCTTCACTTTCCAGATTTCTCTAGTAATAATGTCCACTAATGTGCCTTTGAGTTGTGGTGCTGGAAAAGTCTTGAACATACCATGGTCCATTGAGGAAACAAATAGTTCTGTCATGGAGAGGGTGAAACCAAGATTCTCCTTGGAGGCTAGGATTCTGAAGTTCCATCTCACATACATTGGGCACATGCCTAGAAGGGACCCGTCCTTGGAGAAGGACATCACGCTTAGAAAAGTGAAGGGACAGCACAGGAGAGAAAGAACTCAGATGAGATAGACTGATACTTGGATAACGGGGGTAGGTGTGTCAAAATCAGTGAGACTGGCTCAGGACAGGGCAGCCTTCAGTGCTGCTGTACATCTGGTTGCTATGAGTTGCAGGTGACCAGATGGCACAAAACAATAACAATGTTTATTAAAAAAAGAAAAAGAATAGTTGTTCAATATGCAAGATTCAAGAAAAATCTCTTTTACATTAAAAAGATAAAAGCACTCACATCATGAATGAGTTCGCCTTCCAAAAACTTCACTGGTTTTAAAGTTAGAAGGTGGTCAAAGAGGAATGCATTTGGATCTTTCAATGCTCGAACAATACACCTTGGAATAAAAAACAAAGACTTGCTCAGTCTTTTGAAATTTCGGTACTTTTCACAGGTCACAAATATATTTAATACTATAAAATTTCGATATATGGAATGAGTGTGTTTGAGACAGCAAGGCTGGCACAGGATAGAATGGCATTTAGGGCTCTTGTACATAGGGTCACTATGAGTTGCAAGCGACTCAATGGCACATAACAACAAACAACAACAAGGTAAAAGGTAAAGTTTAAACAGTCTATAATATGTGTTTGTTTTTACAAAATGAAATAAAATTATAGGCAAAACATAGCCGAAGTACCCAACAGAAATATAATAGATATAATAAATAAATATAATAACTAGATATAATAAATATAATAGCTATAATAAAATATAATAGCAAACAGCAGCAGCATCTTACTATAAGCTACTAAATATACTTTACATGCACTGACATTACATCCTCACAACCATAGTAAAGCATATTACTGTCACCCCAATTTTATCAGTGACGAAATAGGCTCAAGGAAGACAAATTGCTCAATAGTAAATGTAATCAAATAGCAGAGAAAGGATCTGAATGTAGGCAATCTTGACTTCAGAATCAAAGAGTTTTACCATGTATATCCTTGTAACTTACTATCATCCTACTTCCAGAGATTTAAAAATAGGTTTCTTACAGTTAGTAAACAGACCTAGAATATCAAAAGCCTTTATTCTTACTAGCAATAGGCTCATTTTAGCAAAGCACCCTTTTTTCACTAATGTAATATAATTTTTAAGGTGAAAATGGATACAAGATTTGGGTCTAGTCCTCAAATTAGAATTCTCACCCCCTAATGCACCAAATAACAACTTCCATGTGGTTATTTCACATACAGGAGCCCTAGTGGCATAGTGTGCTACATGTTGACTGCCAATGGAAAGGTCAGCAGTTCAAATTCACCAGCCATTCTATGGGAGAAAAATGAAGCAGTCTGCTCCCATCATGATTTTTAGTCTGAGGGAGCTCTGGTGGCCTAGTGGCAAGAAGCTGTGCTGCAATCCTGAAGGCACACGGTTTGAATAAACCAGATGCTCCGCTGGAGAAGGAGAGGCCATCTCCGCCTGGCCAACTTGATGGCACACAACAAGGAAAAAAATGGGAGGTTGCTATGAGTCAAAGTCAAGGAAGGTTTGGATTATTTCACATGCAATCTATATTTCTTCAACACTTTCATCTACCAAATCTAGAATTTAGTATCCACATTAGAATCACTATGATGTACATGTCATCATATGGCTTTGCATTTACCAGGAAGACTAGAGTGCATCTAGTTTTAGACCCCAACAAAGTGAACATGGCAATTACGAAGTCACATACATTTTTTTGTTTTCTGGTGTATATAAGAGTTAAGTTTACACTGTAGCACTGTCTACTAAGCATACAACAGCACCATGAAAAGGTTTAAATATCCCAAAAATTACCAAAAAATAACTGATGGTGAATACATGCTGTTGGGAAAATGTCACTAGATTGCCACATATTATCAATCTGTAAAAATCACAGTAATGCAAAGTACAAAGCAGACTAAAACAAGGCATGCGTATATTGTTACAAACAATTACAATAGCAGACCTATTCACTGTGGTCAGTTCTTCTAAGAGTTTAATATTACCTGTGGGCATCAACTCTAGCCTGAGAAGCATTATCCTCCGTGTAACTGCCCAGCAATTCTACCATGACCTTTGAAGCAGCATCACTAAAAAAAAAAAGAAGTACTGCTTTAGAAATTTCAAAGATATCTTACTACTATTGATTCATGTAAAAATTTTTAGTAGGTTCCAGGTACTGTTCTGATCAAATGGGTTGACTTGAGAGGCACAGTCTCTGTTTATGGAACAAGTCAGAGCAGACTTGTATTTTAGAAGGCAAGGCAGATAATTAACAATTTCTTAAGTCTTGAAAAAAACAGACAGTATGAAGTAATAAACAAAGGCAGGAAAAAAAGGGCTACTGAAGAGAAAACCTCTTTTTGGAGAGAAAAATATATAAATTTAGACTTTAAGGATATAAAGTAATAACCATCAAAAGATGTAGGCGTGTAAGGTGGGGGCTGAATGATTTCCAGGCAGAGGAAAGAAACATATAATGGCCCCAGATGGAGAAAAGATCTGTGTATTCTCGAAGTCAGGACAATATGGCTGTTTTTGGAGCTTCCTTCCAAAAATTTAAATTAATCTAACAAATATCTCCATCCAATTAATTTATCCTTAAATTATGTGCATGACCAATTTAAGCTGCAGTTAAAATGGCAAAGTAATTAAGTGTACTAATTTAATTGAACTTTTAGAAAATGTTCATCCTCATTTTTCATTTCTTTCTTCAAACTGATGAATTTTTAGCCAGTTATAGAACGTATTATTTCCATAAAAAAAAAAACAACTAAAACTAAAAAACCAAAACCAACAACCCATAAAACCAAAAAACCCACAACACCAAAACACAATGGAATCCAATCTATTAGAAGGGCTGGTACCATTCCTTTTTTAGAAGTTAAATGGTATTTTAAAACTTTCCTCCAATCTAAAGTTAACCTGGTATATAAATGTAATTACGAGAATGGTTCAGTGGTAAAACACCTTAGACACAGTGATAAAAGAATTTATAAACAAATTTGAAAAATGTGTGACTCACTGTTATTTACCTTGTGCCACACTGCCAACACTGGCACATTCGATTATCCAGTTTTAGCAACCGCAGTGCACCTCAATCTGGTTTATCAGTGAAAGAAATCTTTTAATGTATAGAGCAGAATACCCAATATTTAAGGGTTTAAGAAAATGTTAACCAGCATTACCCTTAGAGAACTCTGGTGGCCTAGTAAGGAATTGTGCTGGCAAACCAAAGGTAAGCAGTTTGAATCCACCAGTTGCTCCTTGTGAGAAAAATGTCCAATCTTCTCTCTTGTGGTTTACAGCCTCTGAAAACTAGCTGGAGGCTCAGCTATAAGCCAGTTAGTCGAATGCAATGAGAACGTTATCCTTAAAGTACACCACACCAAACGGGTGTGTGTATGTGTTTTCTAAAACAGCCACCCAAATCTCAAGAGTTCTATAATTTAGAATAAAAAATTTTTTGTTTATAAAGGGGGAGGAAAAAATATCCTCTTAATATTTAAATAAGGACAGTGATAAGAAATTTAAAGTAGTGATAATTAAATAATCATCTCTATCATCCCTACGGGGTGGGAGTCATTAATTTCATGATGATTATGTGCCAGATATCTTAAGGATACAATGGTGGCACGCTTCTTTTGCAGCAGAGTCTAAAACCTCAATTTTACAAAATGTATTGAGTGCTATGACAAAAGTAGAAGGTGCTATTGAAGAAGAGAGACCCACACAGATCATTTCAGCTCACTAATGTTGGGGAAACTGACCTTCAAGGATTCTTCCGTTTTTGACAAGTTCCAATTATCCTATACTCATACTTAGAGCCATTCTGTTCTGATTAATAATCAATGTTTGCAGCTGTTTCCTCATTTTGCATAGTGTCACATCAACAAATAAAGGTCCTGAAAACTTTTCTTTATCCAGCTCATTAAGAGACTATTCTTCCTAAGTTGTAATCTTTCCAACTGGAATGGCTGTATACTAGACAATGTTTTACTATACGAAAGGTCTTCCCTAGACAATTACTTTAGAAGTAGATCACCAGACCTGCTCACTGCAAAAGTTCTCTTTACAGTGTTAAAAATGTAAAAATGCCACTTTGAGGCCTAAGGTGCACTTGATCCAAACCAAGGTATTTTCAAACACCTCATGTGCGTGTGACAGCTAGACAATGAAGAGGAAAGAAGTGATGCTTCTGAATTGTGGTGCTGGCACAATTCAATATTCAACAGAATACAGAATATATCCTGAACTGTCAGACCAACAAATCTCTTTTTGAAAAAAATACAGCCAGAATGCTCCTTAAGAATGGCAAGACTGTCTCATATATTTTAAACATGATTCAGCAGAGTCCAATCTCTGAATAGGACATCATGCTTGAAAGAGGCAGAGAGAAAAAGAGGAAGACCTTCCATGGGACAGACTGACACAGCTGCTGCAACAATGTGCTCAAACACAGCGATGACTGTGAGGGTGGTGTGGGACTGGGCAGGGTCATGTTCAGTATCTGTGAGTCTGAGTCAGATCTGACTCAATGGCAGTTAGCAAAAACTGTAGTTTCATCTCGATGGCATTGTTTAGGTAAAGTATTTTCTGCTAACTTTGACTGGTAGATTCTCATTATTATTAAACAAAAGAGACAGTACTATGCTGTACTAAGACATCAAGCAGGTTTGGAATTAGCCGTTACATCTGTTTATAACAGAACTTGCAGGGGAGCTCTGGTGGCCTAGTGGTAAGGAGCTGCAACTACAATCCCAGAGGCGCACAGTTCGAATCCACCAGATGCTCTGCCGGGGAAGGAGGGACAATCTCCTCCTGTACCAGTCAGATCTGATTTGACAGTACACTCACACAAAAACAATAAAATTTAAAACAAAACAAAACAAAAACAAAACTTGCTGCTTTAAAAAAGTATAAAGATGTGAGGAAACCATTTTAAGTGAAATGTACAGAAACAGACTTATAGCATTTGTTAATTAAATTAAAGCAGAGGAAATTAATTTACCCTACTTGTCCCTGTCAAATTATATCGCCTGTTAAATTTTTAGTTCATTAATTCTAAATACCTTTTCTTACAATCCACAAGTGCCTCATAAAGTAGCCTTAAAAGAGTGTGCTTTTTCTCGGTGGTGAGGTTCCAGTCAGAAATCCATTTTCTAACCTACAATGGAATTGAGAAAAGAAAATTTAGCCAAGAGTTGAGTAAATATTTCCCCAACATTTAAGATATCGTATTTTATTTTAGCTATAAAGTAAAACTCCGTTTCTTATAACAAATATTCTATCAAGTAACTCACCTGATCCAGCTCAGTTGGGATGTACTGGATGGCTCCACAAGATGCTGCCACTTTAATGAGGCTACAGTACACGGTGTATCTTACAGGAGTGTTCTTATCCATCCCATGGAAAAGGTTGCTGAGCCTGATTAAAAAAACAGAACTATGTTTGAGACCAGTCTTGGAGGGTTAACAGAGAACTGAGGAGGAGAAGAGTAAAATAAAGAAGATATTTTGCAAAGGAAAAAAAAATCAAAATGGTACATACATACATAGTATAGTACTCCAGTACTATATATATATAGAGCATATAGTACTCCAGTAGTCTTACTCAAGCTTACCATTAAGCACACACATTCACAGAACAGTAGAAGTGGTGCTCTAGTGGCAGAGTGGTTAAAGCTTTCAACTACCAACCTAAAGGTCAGCCATTCAAACTCACCAAATGCATCGTGTAAAAGATGTGGCCATTTACTTCTATAAGGTGGCAAGATTACTAACCACTAACATTTATAAAGCAATTCTTTTCTCTCCACACTAAATCATTTAGCCCTCACAACAAACCTGAGGTAGGCACTAAAAATAATTTGTGTTGTATGGAGGAACTAGGGCAGAGAAGTTAAATGCAACACAACTAATAAAAGTCACAGCTGAAAGCCAAATTCCAGAACTACTGTTCCCACCTTTAATATCCAAACCAAACCCATTATCAGAGAGTTGATTCTGACTCATAGCAACCCTACAAGGCAGAGTAGAACTGCTCTAAAGGGTTTCCAGGGTTGTAAATCCTTATAGAAGTAAATGGCCACATCTTTTACACGATGCATTTGGTGAGTTTGAATGGCTGACCTTTAGGTTGGTAGTTGAAAGCTTTAACCACTCTGCCACTAGAGCACTTCCATTAAGTAACAGTGGTATGACAATATCTCTTTGAAAAACTTAGCCTCTTTTAGTTCTTAACTTACAACTGCAGCCTCAGAGATGGGCGTTCACCTTCCCGAAATTTGACTAGCTTTTCACATAAGCTTTCAATCAGAGCTTCTTGTTTGTCTGGTTCCAGGATCAAGAGGAGGGACACCACGCTGTTCATCACACTTTCAACATCTGTACACACATCAATAATAAAGTCAACAATGATGCTACAGTAGTAGATGTTTCTGGATCAGGATGTACTTCAAATGTTTTAATACAATGAGAATCAGTGCCATAGACTTAAAGAAGACAGATCTTTTTTCCAGAAGGTAGCAAAAATATTTTATGAATTTAAACTAAACCAACTCAATTCATTGTTGTTGAGTCAGAACGAACTCACAGCTGACCCTCCCTCCAGTAGGTTTTGAGATTGTAAATTGCACAGGATATTGTCTATCTTCCTCCCTCAGAGCAGCTGGTAGATTCAAACTGCCAGAGAGGCAACACCAGCACAGCAACTCCCTATAGACTATATGACCAGAGCTCTCACGCTCTCACTCATTGCCCTTGAGTTGGAACAGACTCAGAGCTGACCCTCCAGCAGGTTTTCAGAGGATGTAAATCACACAGGAGGAAATGGCCCATCTTTCTCCTGTGGAGCAGCTGGTGGATTCAAACAGTTTACCTTGGAGCTAGCAGTGTAATGCCTTAAGGACTAGGCTACCAGGGCTCCACAACTAGCTAGCGCTGTTAAATAGTTGACAGTCAAAAAGCAATTTGTGTACCTTTACTGAAGAGAAAGAAAACTGTTACCCAGGATTTGGGTCTATTATAGTAGGTAGCTAATAAAAGTAACACTGCCAAAAATGTCTCATAGTACACATACTTTAAAATTTGGTGGGCAAGGAATCATGGAGAGACTACTGGCTAGGATTCTTTCCCAAATAAGAAAAATGTGTACATATCCATAATGCCTTTCTGAGTCCTTATAAGTAGATTTTAGGTAATATCTAATCTATGCATTATGAAAATGAAGAGTTGTTTCCCTTGAGTTAATTTTAAAATTATCAGCATAAAGTCGAAAAACCTTAAATCTCAAACACAAAACATAAATGAATAGGTCACAAGAAAACAGAAAGGTGTTTACTTAATTAGAAATATTACCAAAAAATAAAAACAAACCTTTATCATCCTCTTTCAGACATACATCACAGGCTTCAATAATTTGAGCCAAATCTATATGAAGTCCACCTTCTGAGTTTTCTTCTGAAATTTCAGCCCCTTTAGATTTTAGGTAAGCTCGAAGTTCAGCAGCCTGTTGAGTCAAACAGGGATGCCATTTAACTCCCAAAGTGACTATGAATGACAATATTAAGACCTCAAACCACTTTTTCAGGCAGGTGGCAGGCATAAAGTATTATATTTAACAATTACTGAGAAGTTATGTTGAAGTGCTCCACTCCAAAAAAATTGATGACAAGACACCAAAGTAAAAGTGTAAATTCTTTCACAGGGCTCAGTGGCTCCACAGACACATCACAGCCCTTGAGGATTACCTGCAGCATCTCTCACATCACCTGTATTCTGCCATTCCAAAATAACCAAAAGGTTTACTGGGGAGTTACAGAAAGGAAAAGAGATCTGACATGATAAAAATTTTATCTGTAAAAAATGCCTTGAAGGTAATATTCTAACCAACTGGATCTACTCTGTAATGCATCTTTTACTGGCCGGTTTCATGTACTGTGGCATGGTTGTGGTATACTGTCGAGTTTGAATTAAAGCACAGTAACACTCGAGAGGGTTGAGGCAATAAATCACATGAGACAAAACTGCCCATCTTTCTCCCATGGAACTTGATGGATTTAAACTGTTTATCTTTGCCCTGGCAGTGCAATTCCTTACAACTGAGCCACCAGAGATAGGGGGAAAACAAAATAAGTCTAGGGCAGGGATAACCTTATATAAAGATGAAGCTGGCAGAATCTCCGTCATACATTCTTCTATCCCCTCAAATCAGAGGGTCACAGCCTTAGAAACAGTGGGACAGAAAATATTCTTAAAAAAGGGAAAACCTAGAGGTTAGAGAAAGAAAAACAATTCATTCAAAGAATGAGGATAAAAAAAGTTTTACAACTTCTACTCTACTGCTATATAGAAGATTTAATACATGTTGGGTGTTTGGCTTTTTTTCTTTTTCTTTTGAGGGCTTAATATTTATGGCAACCCAACATAATACTATAGCTTTTAAGGAATAAAATGAAGAACTGACACAAATAGATGAAAAGATAATCATGAGTAAATACAGAAGGATCACAATTTCTACATCGAACAATATTTTTAAGGCTATCAAGATTTTGAGATCCCAAAATGTCGGGATACTTTAGAGTCATTTCACACACTTTGCATTATAAACAAGATTTCAAAAAGACAACAGCCGACCTATCACAAAACACAAAAATACACTGGCAAGCATGTTTCTCTGAGGGAAACATATACTAAGGTCCAGTGAAGAAAAAGGCAACAGAGTGTCATCTAACAACTATTCCATAAAAACTATCTTAGCTGTCATCTTGCTGGCTTCAGACTCACAGCTGAGGGTGAAAAATAGCACCTCCAATTCTAGATGTTACCTTAGATGTTCTCCTCTATGAAGTCAAATCTCCACGTTTGATGTGTTTATGTGCTATCGAGTAGGAACTCACTTATAACTGACCCTCTTGTGGGTTTTCAGAGGCAAAAATGGCACAAGGAGATTGCCCATAATCTTTCTCCCATGGAGCAGCTGGTGGATTCGAACTGCACGCCTCTGAGTAGGCAGCACAATTTTATCACTACACTACCAGATCCTAGCAAGAAATCCAAAACAACACTTGCGACTTGAATGAAATATAACTTTCAGTTCTTCGAAATTAAATTCAAGAATACCATTTCATATTCTACTTTTTCCAACCAAAATGAAACACTGGTTACGGAGCAAGCCAGAGAGCAAACAGAAAACCGAGACACAGGATAGACAAGTTATGACATTACTAAAACAAAATCATCAGATTTCTTTCTTACAAAAGAGTTTGTAACGTTTTCCAGTTACTTAACAGCCCTCACTTTTGCACAAGTGACTGAGATAAAACCACCTGATCTTCAATATAAAACTACTTTTCCCTAGACTACGACGCCGTGACCTCCCATTCCCATTAGAGGGAGGGCAGCAGGTCGCATCCCACCATCAAAATTACTTTAGGCCAAAAAAGTCCTACGCTGGCCAAGAAAACTGGGAGTAGAGACTCGGACCCCACACTGGGGCCACTGGCCAATGCTCTGGCGCGAATTCAGCGCAAGATTGTTGGCCTCTGCCCGCGACTCGGTGGAGAGCCACAGGTCTCTGCCCGGGTACCCGCCCCGCGCAGTCGAGTTCCGTCCGGCCCAAACTCAGCGGCGGGCGGGCCATCGAGCAGTCCAGAATCACCCCTTGCCCCACTCTGGCCGTGACCGCCGTCCGGGAGCACACCTGATCTTCCTCACTGATATCGATGAAGGCCGGGACGCTCATGGCGAAGACCCGGGTGCGGTGGACAGACCACTCCAGAGCACACCGACCGGAAAGGAAAGAAGAGATGCGTGGTGGCGTCTCACAACCACTTCCAGGTCGCGTCGCGCAGCTCGCGGTTGGTGCGATTGCCCGGACGGAAAGCCACGCGAGCCAATCCCAGGACGCTGTTCTCCGCGGCTGCCTGCCGCTTCAGAGAGACGGGTCTAAGAGGGCGTGCGCTGCCGGGTCACCGCGTAGCTCTGCATGTCCACGCTCTTGCTCCTTGAGTCTGTTGACCTGCTCCGCTATGTATTACCTTTCCCAAGTGCGCTTTCCATAGCACGTCTTATCAGGGAAAACTTTAAGCATGTTCAGTTAACAACATCAAAAATACGTGTGATCAGAACGTATCTGAGTTCACTTGGAATCTTGTCCTTTTCTGGGAACTCACCCTGCTCTTCAGAAGCGCCTCGAACCCTGCTTGCCCTTTAACCATCTCTTGACCGTTCAGAGAGGTTTAGAAGTTTTTAGCAGTTATTGCTGAGCTCAGTTTCTTTTTCGAGTTATAATTCATTCCGCCTTTCAGCCTTTATTCAAAGACCAGATGACAGGCAATTTCCCTGTATTGTTGTTATGTGCTATCGATTCGCTTGAGACACATAGCGATACTATGTCCAACAGCCCTCAACCCTGCTCTATACTGTGCCAATCGCAGTCTCTGGCACACGTAATCTCATTACCTCAGTCACTGAATCAATCCTCATCGAGGGTCTTCATCTCTTGTGCTATCCCTCCACTCTCCCAAACATGATGTTGCTCTCCAAAGACTGGTCCCTTCTTGCAACATGTCCGAAGTATTTCAGAAGCTTCAGAATCCTTGCCTCCAAGGAGCAGCTTCGTTTCACCCTCTCTAGGATGAACCTCTTCTTGCTCTCCATGATATATTCAATACTCTTACCAGGTCTAGAGGACGCATCACCCTCTCCTGGGAAACTATCCTCTTGTGACAGCAGTGTGCTGCAAATAAGCCACAAGAAGTCAGTCCTGAAGCAGAAGTTCAAGGCAAAGGACTTTTCCTCAGAACCATCTGAGATAGGAAGCCTACCTAATATTTGGACTCAAAGACTCCTAAACTCAAGACATACTAGCTGCAGCATATGAGACTGGCAACAGCACGAGCATTCAGAATCACAGAACCCAGAAGGCTTGAGACCAAAGTCATGATATCAAGGGCTGGGTAGGGGGGTAGAAGTATTGAATGGAGTAGGCAGGAGTGAAAGGGGATGCTGGTGGAGTGGGAAAAGGTCAGGTAGCAACATGGAATCTGTTGATTGCGTCTATAATTGAGGAAATGTCTTACATCTGCTTCTTTCTGTAAAATGCTTGTCTGTCAGATACTGTTCTAAATCTGAGCATTTGGATTAAGACAGACTAGGAAGGAGGACTGGCCATCCACTTCTGAAATGACAGACCTTTGAAAACCCTTCCCCCAGCAACATAAATTTACTTTCTTTATAAATTTGGCCATTACAATAATTTTGCCTCTGGTTTCTTTTATTTATTATTATATTTTCACAGATCATCTAAGTTGTTATGTGCCATCGAGTCACCTGTGACTCATAGCGACCCTATGCACAATAGCTCTGAACTTTGCCTTATCTTGAGCCAATCTTGATGCTGCACTCTTCCTTCTTGGGTCAGATGGCTGACTCTCCTATGTGTTATGTGATCAGAACTCATATGTGTTCACTTTTGTACATACCCCCATATAAGTGGGGATAGGTGTGTACAAAAGTGAACAGGAGGCTGTTGTGTGAACAGAGCAAGCAAACACTCCGTGGCTTAAAATTGAGAAGGGAGTACATCAGTGTTATTTTCTCTATGTATACCTATTCACTTTGTATGCTGAGAAAATTATCCAAGAAGCTGGGCTCTATGAAGAGGAATGCGGCGTCAGGATTGGAGGGAGATTTATATGTTATGCAGACGATACACCCTTGCTTGCTGAAAGTGAGGAAGACTTGAAGCACTTGTTGCAGAAGATCAAGGAATGAAGCCTTTGGTATGGATTACATCTCAATATCAAGAAAACAAAGATTCTTACCACCGGACCAATAGGCAGTGTCATGATGGATGTAGAGGAGATTGAAACTATCAACAGCTTCATCTTTCTTGGATCCACAATTAATACCCTTAGTACCAGCAGTCAGGAAATAAGGAGATGTATTGCACTGGGGAAATCTGAAATTAGGGACCTCTCCAAATTATTGAGGAGTAATGATGTCAGTTTGAGAACGAAAGTGCATCTGATTCAGGCCATAGTCTTTTCAATCACTTGCTATGCATGTGAGAGCTGGACAATGAATAGGGATGATAGAAGAATTGACACCTTTAAGCTGTGGTAAGTTGGAGAAGAATACTGAATATCCCATAGACAGCTAAGAGAACAAACAGATATGTTTTGAAGACAATGCAGCTGGAGTCCTCTTGGAGGCAGAGATCATGAGGTATTGCCTCACATACTTTGGGCATGTTGCAAAGAGGGGCTATTCCTTGGAGAGGGACATGATGCTGGGAAGGGTGGAGGGTCAGTGGAGGAGAGGAAGACCCTCAGCCAGGTCAATTGACACGGTGACTACTGCAATGGGCTCTTGTGTGTTAAGAAGTGTGAAGATGGCACAGAATAGAGTAAGGTTCAGATCTTCAGATCTTTTGTTCATAGGGATATTATGAGTTGTACTCAATTCAATTATAACAAACAACAACACCCCTCCATCACATTACCCCAGTTACTGTGCGAATCCATCCTATCCAGGGTCTTCCTCTTCTGGGCTGACCCTCTGCTTTTGCAAGCATGATATCCTTTTCCAAGGACTGGTCCCTTTTGGCAACATGCCCTGAGTATGTGAGACAGAGCTTCAAAATTCTTACCTCCAAGGAGCAACTTGGTTTCACCATCGCCAGGACAAACTTGTTCGTTCTTGTAGCATGTACATTTCTTATCATTGATGAATGGTATTCCATTGCATGGCATTGCCATGTTTTACTCATAAATTCATCAGTTATTAGACATTCCAGTTGTTTCCAATTTTTTCCTATTATTAATAATGCTATTGTTACACTTGGTTTTGTAAAAATGTATGTTTTATTTCCTCTTGTATATGTACCAGTCACCAGTTATCATTAACACACCTTGATTGCATGTTTGGTCAATTTTGGATTGCAAGATTTGGTAAAAAATGTCAATTTCTTCCCTTTGGGCTCTAGATGTAGAACCTTATATTTGAATAATATTCTTATTAACAGGTATTCCTTGTATGCATATGAATAATATCCTGTCACTTACAACCTTGTACTTCAGAAAAGAAAGTGAAATTAATTCTTTGACTATGAATGCAACACCATTATTCTTCTGTTTTTCGTTCCCAGCATAGTCTATAATATGCTTATCTGATTCAAAGTGGCCAAAGCTTGTCCATATCATCTCACCAATACCTAGGAAGTCAATGTTTATGCATTCCATTGCATTTTCCAAAATTTCTAGTTTTCCAACATTCAATCTACCTATAGGAAGCATTGTGGTAGAGAAAAAAAAATGCCAAAAATTTCATCTTACGTGGATACACCATTAACACCCTAGTACTAGCAGTCAGGAAAATCATGAGACATATTACACTGGGAAAAATCTGCATTTAGGGACCTCTCCAAATTACTGAGGAGCAATGATGTCAGCTTGAGGACTATGGTGTTTCTGATTCAGGCTATAGTCTTTCTGATCACTTGCTATTCATCTGATAACTGGATAATGAATGACAGAAGAAGAATTGATGCCTTTGAGCTGTGGTGTTGAAGAAGAGTGCTGAGCATCCCATGGACTGCCAAAAGAACAAATACATCTTGAAGAGGGTGCTTCTAGGGCACTCTGGCTCTTTGGAGGCAAAGATGAGGCTTCACCTCACATACTTTGGGCATGTTTGTAGGAGGAGCTATTCCTTGGAGAGGGACAAGATGTTTGGGATGTAGAGGATCAAGTGAAGAAAAGACTCTTGGCCAGATGGATTGACATGGTGACTGCCACAATGGACTCTAATGTGTCGGGAAGTGTGAAGATGGCACAAGATAGGACAGGGTTCAGATCTGTTGTTGATAGGGTTGCTATGGGTCAAACTCAACTTGACGGCACCCACCAACAGCATAAACAGGTCACCCAAACTCTGTATATGTGTGTGCATGTATATGTATGTATGTATTTGAATCCTTTTGTTACTATTTTTCATGTATATGGTTATTTCTCCTTGAGAAATTCTGTAGAGGGAGACAGGGAAAGGATGTTGTTGTTATGCATCACTGAGTCAACTAAAACTCACAGTGACCCTATGAACAATGGATCTGAACCCTGCCCTTTCTTGTGCTGTCCTCATCATCTCTGACATACATGAACCCATTGTTACAGTACCTGTGTTAGTCTATCTTGTTGAGTGTCTTCCTCTCCTATGCTCACCTACCACTATTCTCAGCATAATGTCTTTCATAAAGACGAACCTCTCCTAACAACAAGCCCAAAGTATGTGAAATGAAACATCACCATCCTTGTCCCTACAAAGCACCTTAATTCCACTTTCTTCAAGACATATTTATTTGTTCTTTTATCAGTTCATGGGATATTGCGTATTCTTCTCCAACACCACAACTCAAAGGTATCAATTCTTCAGTAATCCTTCCTTTGTCATTGTCCAACTTTCAGATGCATGTTGTGGCTGTTAGGTGCCGTTGAGTTGAGTAAAACTCACAGCTACCCTATGAACAACAGCTATGAACCCTGCCCTATCCTGTGCCATCTTCATCATCTCTGACACAGTTGAGCTCATTGCTATAAGCACTGTGTCAATCCATCTCATTGAGGGTCTTACCCTCTTTCATTGACCCTCCATTTTTCTAAGCATGATGTTCCTTTCCAAAGAAGGAAGACTTATAAACAACCTGTGTTATGCAGAGGACCTGAGTCATTTGCTGCAGGTCAAGGGTTGCAGCCTTACACATGGATTGAAGTTTAACATCAAGAAAACAAAGATTCTCCACCACTCAGTCAATTGACAGTATCATGATGTTATTTTTGTTATGTGCTGTCAAGTCACCTGAGACTCATAGCAATCTTATATACAATAGCCCTAAATCCGGCTCTATCTCGTGGCAATTGTATTGTCTCTGACACACCTATCCCCCTTACCCCAGTGACTGAATCAATCCACCTCTTCGAGGGTCTTCCTCTCCAGCGTTGTCCCTTCACCGTCCTGCCTTGCAAAATGTCAAAAAATATGTCAGATGAAGCTTCAGAATCCTTGCCTCCAGGGAGCAGCCTGGCTTCATCCTCTTCAGGATGAACTTGTTTGTTTTCCTAGCAGTCCATGGTATATTCAATACTCTTCTCCAACACCAAAGCTCAAAGGCATCAATACTCCTATCATCCCTAATTATTGTCCAGCATTCTGATGCATAGCAAGTAATTGCAAAGACCATGACCTGTATCAGGCGCATCTTGGTCTCCAGATTGACATCATTGCTCTTCAATACTTTGGAGAGGTCTCTGGCAGCAGATTTTCCCAATGCAATTCCTCTTTTAATTTCCTGGCTGCTGGTACCAAGATAGATGGTGAAAAGTGAGATTATTAACAGGTTCTGCTTGCTTGGCTCCACAATCAACACTCTTAGAACCAGGAATGATAGAAGAATTGATGCCTCTGAATTGTGGTGCTAGAGAAAAGTATTGAATATGCCATAGTCCCAAAAGGACAAATAGTACATAACATCGTTGTTGTGAAATAGGACTGACATGGGGGGTTGAGAAAAAAATAGAAGAGTGGATAGACAATGAATACTGCATTGGCATAGATGAGAAGAAGAACTGTCCAAAAGGAAGATATGAAAAGGTATTATATGTATGACAACAATCTGGAACAAGAAATGCATTGCAAAATAGACTGGGGGACAGGGTAGGGAGCGGAAGGGAAGAAAATGTGCAACAATGAGTGAATAAAAATAATTTTTAAAAAATTGGAGCAAGATGAAAATTAAAGCCTTTAATTCCAAATTTATCCTTTGCCTAAAATAAAATATAATCTTACTTTTTTCTTTATTTGTTCAATTTGCTTACTTTCTCTCTGTAGTAGTATCCTGCTTTCTGATTAAATACTCTGGCAAATATGAATTTTTCTGCATGCTTAATTATTCTGTTTGCAAGGGTCATATTAATGTATCAACTTGAAATTTTATTACTATTGTACCAAAACAAAAATATTATTTTATTTTATTGGCCAATAGAGTGCTTATAGGTTGGTATTGATGTCTAAAATTTGTTATATCTTTATCTGGCATCTTAAAACTATGGAATTATTAACATATTTTCTATGGGATTGTTCATAAAGTACTGCATGTAGTTAATTATTTAAATACATTATAAAGAGCAACCCATTTTAAATGGGCATGCTTTATAATAATTTATACATCATACTTTAATTAATGTTTTTTAAAATTCTGAGAAGTTGAAGCAAATTCACTATTTCATCACATCATTTATCATAGTGCCTGATACAAAATATGTATACTTATTATTATCTTAGTAAATAATAACTAAAAGTTAACTAATTAAATTTCTTTATAATAAACTTCTGATAATTGCCTTAAATGTTCTTTTTAAATTAGACATATTTGAATGATTACAACATTCTAGAAAGACATGGGGAAGAGTCAGACTACTTATTAACCTGATAGCTAGCCTTATTCCTTTGTAACAGCTCTCTTCCTATAAGTGTGACAGTTGTTGTTGTTGTTTAGTGCTGTCGAGTCCCAGGTGACTCATAGCAACCCTATGAACGAGAGTCCTCAACGCTTGGGTGCCTTTCATCCTCTCTCCAGGTTCATAGGGTTTCCGGAGACAAGCTAATACTGAAGTGGATGCCACTCAAGTGGGCCAGTATAACCTTTTTTTAAAAAAAATTTATTTTATTAATTTTAATGAACATTTACAGAGATTTTGGATTTCCATTCATTCATTGTTGCACTATTTTCTCTATCCCCACTCCCAGTTCGTTCCTCTCTCTTTCCCCCCCCCTTGAAAGTCCGTTTTAATTGTCCCATTGCCACAGTGCTTGTCAAAACCAGTTTTTGTCAGTGTGCCCTTTGCCATTCCCTGTCACTCCTCCCTGAGAGAGATTTTACCCTGATTCATAAGGAAGAGGGGATGGCGTATTCTCTTAGCTACTTCCTGCTGAAAAGGGATGCTGTAGGGTTTCAGGGTGAAGATCTTCTCTCACTACTCTAAAGGGCCCCTTTGGCAATAGGAAACACGCAGACTGTTGTGGAGACTGATTTTGGAATTTAGATGCCCTGTTATCAATTGTGCTTAGCCATATATGTTCATATCCTTGAAGATGCATCATGGAACTGTTGCAGCCTAGAAGACACAAATTTAACAAGTTAAAAGTACGTGAGTCAAAAATTAAAAGCAATAATATTCCAAGTAGAGATTCTAACAGTGGCACAAATCAAATTACAGAGGGAAGGTAGTTCTTAAAATAAAAGGCTTATTGACTAGCACTTTGTCTATTATAGTATAAAGGTTAAGAACCACAAGATGTAGAGGCTCAACTATGCCATTTATTGTTCTTAAGTCCTGGACCAAATTCCATCTATCACTGGGTTGTTTTGCAGCTTGGAAGTCTGCATGCAAGGCAGAGGTGAAGTAAGGAACTTCTTATGAGATTATCTGTCAATTCCAATAACTAAGAAATAGTGAGAAGAGTTGGAACCTCAGAAGGCTTTTAGGACCAAATAATAGGGTCTTGTGTCCAGGAGAAAATGAATATACTTACCAGTAATGTTAATGCTCACCCATGGCTCTTCTGGGAGAATCTGAATCGCAGTATAACCTTTTGTGAAGTTAAAGTTATCAGCCTCTTTGTAGCTAACAGTAATCCATGAACTATAAGAAGACATTTTGGGAAAGGTTTATGGGAAAAGTGTTCCCTTTGCCCTCATTACTGCCAACTCCATGCTGCCATAAGCTTGAATTTTATAATGAGAGTCTCAGCAAGCAAGTTAAAGACAAGAATTAACCTTGAAAGTAGACACCATCGTAAGGTTGAAGAAGTCTATAAGCCCAGAGCTATCAGGAAGATGCTGTACCAGCCCACCTCTGGGCTACCTCTGGGCTTGCTTTACACCAGGAAGAAATAAACCTTTAAATTGTTTAACCCACTTTGAAAACTGGTTTTCTCTTATTTGCAGCTGAACCTAATCCTTACTGTCACACAGAGAAGATGCTTCATCTAAAGGTACAATTTTGAAAATTAAAGGTTTATGTAAGTGCAAGTAAACAGACTTTTAAAAATAACTATTTATGGTGAGACACTTGGAATTTCTCCTTGTGCTGTTTCCACTAACGCTGAATTTAAAAGAAACTATCATCTTTGGATCTCAGGAATTTATAGCTAATAATTAAATTTTATAATAGTGATGTAACATATAATTATAGTGACTTTACAGGTGAAACTACTAATGTTTAAGTCAGATGACTGAGAGCTTACTGAAATATATTATACTTGAATTGTAAATTCACTAGCATGAACACATTATCTTAAATCTTAAACACTTTGACCATAGGAATACATTAATCATTCCATTACTTCTCTGTAGTAATAGAAAATTCTTAAAGTCTCCTCTTCACTTTGTGTGACAAAGTCCTTTATTGAAATATTCATCAATCTGTTGAATCTTTGAAAGACACATCCATCATTCATGTTTTTATAATGACTTCTGAAATTCAGACCTACACCAGAGGGGGGTGGAACTTTATGTCCTGGTCAAAAGACTTATCAGCATCAAGTAATATAAATGCAAATGTAGTTTTATAAGCTAATAGTTTTTAAAAAATTATCATTTGATGCTTCATTTGCCATCGTGTGGTGGCTTGTGTGTTGCTGTGATGCTGGAATCTATGCCACTGATATTTCAAAACCCAGCAGGATCCCTCATGCTTGGAAAGCTGGAGGGTCAGAGAATGAAAGACTCTCACTAAAATGGATTGACACAATAGCTACAACAGTGGGTTTAAGCATAGTGGAGATTATGAAGATGGAATAGGATTAGGACAGGTCTTGATTTTATGTACTTTGGGTTACTATGAGTCAGAATCTACTCTATGAAACATAATAACAAAAACAAGAACAAGACCATCTTGAGGTCTCCAAGCACATACCTGTTAGAAGATGGCTGTAAAAATTTCATGAGGCCCAGAGAAAGGCATCCTTTCCAATATTCTTGGATAAGACCATAGATAAAAATGGACTGGGAGAATTCCTTTAGAAGAGAGAACTAAGGACTTGTGAATATTCTAACCAAGGCCATACCAACACCAACCCAAGAAATCCTCATTCTCTACTGGGATACAATGTTTGATATTTGCTATGAATAAGTAACCACACGATTGTGAACAAAATGTAAAAAAACCAACCAACCAACCAACCAACAACAAACCTGAACAAACATTTTATACCTTGATTCAACTAAATCAAGAAAGCCAACTTTTAATTACAAAGGCCTATCCACAATGTCCTGATCCACTTAAACAAGAGGCTTCCAGTCTTTTTTTTTAAAGTTGGTTGGAGCCTGACTAAGTCTCCAATTTGGAGGCTCATGTGTGAAGCAGTTGGATTCTAGAGGGTAGGTTCTCTTGATTAAGTTGAAAGTCAGGTGTAAACTGGTCCCTTTAAAAAATTTTTTTTGTTCATAATCATGTGTGAGCTGATTGGTCGCCTGGATTTAGCTAACAATCTGCTGTCGGCTGGAAGCCTTTAGTAAGTCAATCAGGACCTGGTGGGTGAGCCTTTGTGTTTAAAAGTTGGTTGGGACCAAGGGCCACATGCTCTCAGGCCAGGTATTGATTGTGTTTAGGAAGAACATTCTTCTAAGTGGTACAACATTGGTCTGTCAGTTTGCTGTACTGAGATAACTTGGGGTTGCTGTGATACTAAACACTGTGCCACTGGTGTATCAAACGCCATAATGGTTACATATGGTGGACAGGCTGCTCCAAGGGAAAAAGATGGATAATCTGCTACTGTGAAATTTACAGCCCCCAAAATACTGCTGAACACACAATGGAATACTATGCTGCATTGAAAAACAAGGAACTCATAAAATATTACTCAAAATGGATGGCCCTGGAGGACATTATACTGAATGAAATAGCTCAGTCACAAAAAGACAAATACTGCATAGTGCCACTATTGCAAAACGGGACTGACATAGGGGTTGGGGAGAGACTGAGAAAGATGGGATAAATTATGTATACTGCATTGCAACAGATAAGAGAGAGAACTGTTTTAAACAGTTTAAACTGTTTTAAACAGGCATATATGATTAGGTATTCTTTTTATGACATGAGTCGGAATGAATGGTGGAGTAGACTTGGGGAGAGGGATTGTATAACAATGAAAGAATTTTTCTTTTATTTTCAAAGAGAAGAACAAACTGGAGGGGAGGGGTGGGCAGGGAGAAAAGTGCAACAATGAATGAATGGAAATACAAAATCTCTGTCAATTTTCATTAATAATAATAAAAATTTTTAAAACTTAAAAAAAGAAAACACTGCTGGAGAGCCACCTGTGAGTTGGTTCTATATAGGACAGCAATAACTTTTACTTTCTTGGAGAGCTCTTGTGGTGGTGTGCTTTACATGTCGTGCTGCCAACAGATGGTGATGGAGGGTCTCTGTGGATATACATCCACTCTGCATAGCAGTGAGTTTGGATTCTTTGATTTTTCATTTGTTTGTTTAGAATATTTTCCTTCGTTACTCCACTTTTGTATCATCTTGCTCAAGACCTCTAGACTAGGAAGGCTTAGTGGAGGAAAAAGTGAATGTGCCAGTTGGAGCATAAAAGAAAATGAGGGTGAGCCATTCAATTGGCCCCCGGCAGGGTGAGCTGGCCCTCGGGGTGAGCTCTTCAGCCCTTGGATTATACTATCTGACCCCTGGGTAGAAAAAACTGCCTAGGGTATACAGATAATTTTATCGAGGCTACTTTCCTCCTGTCCCTCAGTACACCTGTAAGTAACACCCCCAAAGCCCTTCTATTTGTAACTCACAAGTTTGTTCTCTCTAGATTTGCTCCCTTTTCTATAGGTAACCTTAACACTGGGTTTTACTCCAGATCTGACCCTGGAACCAGTTCCAGATACAAAAAGGAAATACAATGGTCAGTTAAGGAAGCAAAGGAGAATGGAGCCTCAGAGTTCAGTCAGCCATCCCCATTGGACCCACCTGGGAAAATACTTTGCAGTCCAGAGGGGAGTAAATGTCAAGAAAACAGCTTCTATCAGAACAAGAAGGCAAGCAGTTTCAACCTAAGACCACCAGTAAGGTGATAAGGTGTGCTCCCTTTCCTCCTTCACATCAATGCCCCTGTTCAGCATGAAGAAGCCAGAGAGTCTGTGCCCAATTCCCAAATGAGAAACCCACTATTGAGAAAGACTGTTTAATCACCATTGGACTATGCTTACCATTGCCCTGTATCATCTGGTCCTCACTGGATCTTTTTCATTTCCTTCACCTGCTCCCCCCGCCAACCAAACTGTAAAGCCTTGCAATTGCATCCCTGCAATTTTCATCCCTTCCCATCCTCACCCTTCTGCTCCCAACCCTCACCTCCATGTATCCCCAACATTTTTTTCCCCAATAAAATATAAATAAATAAATAAATAAATGTGTAAATAGTCTACCAGGAGAAAACTAACAAGTATTAATTAAAATTTTGTGATTCTGAAGAAACTAAAAAAAAGGTGAGTCAGAGGTACAAGTAAACATGAGCATGTGGCCCCACAGTCACCACAGTAGTAGGAGTAGAGAATGCCACAGCCTCGGGACACCGATACAAACTGAACTGCATGCTCGTGTCTAGAGCTTCTTACTCAAGGGATCTAGAAATTCCATCACCATTCTGAGTTCAGAAGCAGAATACCTGAGAGGTCTACTTTTCTCCTTCAAAGCCTGGTCCTTTTTGCTCTGTCTCCCTGGGCCTATGATATTCTGGACTAAATCTGCTTAGTTGTAGTTGGATGTGATGTGCACAAGCAAATCTCACCAAATTTGACCTGTACTCCCATAGTCTCTTTAACTTAACATGTGAAAAGAATATTTGCAACTGAAAAACTTAAGAAAATACTATTATCAGTAGTCTACACGCTTGACAAGGGCAGCATCATGAAAGGGAGGTCTGCCTGTGGGTACAAGCAATAAAAGGGTTGCGTTGTCTGCAGATAATTTCAAAACAGTAATAAAGCTGATTAAAAGTCTGTCTGCTTTTTATTACCACCATCCACAGTTGAATCTAAAAACTTGCAGCAATAAAAATAGTCCTCCCTGAAAAAAAAAACACCAAAAACCAAAAAACAACGAAAAACCCCAAACAGCACAACACCTTTTAGTTTATGTTTCAAGCAATGCTACAATTACTTTAGAATGTTTTAGGTGTGTTGCTAGGTGCCATTGAATGGTTTCAGACTCCTGATAACCCTCTGTACAACAGAGCAAAGCACTGCTCAGTCTTACACCAATCTCACAGTCATTGCTATATTCCAGCCCACTGTTGCACCAACTGTGTCAGTCCATCTCATTGAAGGTCTTCTTTTTAAGTATGCATATAAATTTTAAAATCAGTGCTATTTAATTTCTTATTCTGTAATAAGGAAGTCTGGTGGTAAGAAGCTGTATTGCAATCCCAAAGGTTGTTGTTGTTATGTGCCGTTGAGTCGTTTGCGACTCATAGCGACTCTATGCACAACAGCCCTAAACCCTGTTCTATCCTGCGCCAACCGCACTGCCTCTGACACACCCATCCTGATTACTCCAGTCACCGAATCAACCCATCTCATAGAGGGTCTTCCCCTCCTGCGCTGTCCCTCCACCCTCCCAAGCATGATGTCCCTCTCCAAGGACCCGTCCCTCCTGGCA
>NW_006399779.1:10498450-10500961 GCF_000299155.1 Elephantulus edwardii | reverse complement strand
TCTGGAGAACAACCTCTTGGCCAACTGACTGGAAGAGATCTATATTTGTTCCCATTCCAAAGAAAGGTGACCCAACTGAGTGTGGAAACTACAGAACAGTATCATTGATTTCACATGCAAGCAAGACACTACTGAAGATTATCCCAAAGGTACATGGTTTAAATCTACCAGCTGCTCTGTGAGAGAAGGATAGGCAATCTTATGCATGATTAACTGTTTCTGAAAACCTTCTGGAGGGTCTGTTACACAATAACAACATTCTATAATAAGCATTGTATTCTACCAGGAAGTTAATTTGAAGAATTCTCTATACATTTCTTATTTCTCTGTGGGAACTTTGATGGCCTAGTGATAAGGAGTTGCACTGCCATGCCAAAGACCTGTGGTTTGAATCTACCAGCAACTCAATGGGAAATCTTTTTTGTAATTCAATTGCCTCTGAAAACCTGCTGGAGGGTCAGCTGTGAGTCAGTTCCACCTGGACAGTATTCAACAACATTAGATCACCAGCTGCTCCATAGTAGAAAGATGAGTATTTCTTTCTCTTCCTATGTGATTTACAGCCTTTGAAAACCCATTGGAGGGTCAGCTATGATTTGGTTCTGACTTGATGGCAGTGAGACAACAGCCATCCTCATTCTCATTTTTTTTTAAGTATAGGAATTGACACAGGGAGAGACCAGTTGGCCTAGTGGACCAAAAGTGATGCTACCAAGCCAAAGGTGGGTGACTAATCTGGAGCCCTCAGGCCTGTTCTTAATTGTTTTTGGTCAAACATTGTTGTAGGTCATATAGCTCTGGTGTGTCCATTTGCCGTACAGAGGTAACTTATGGTTGCGGTGAAGCTGAACACTGTGACATTGATGTGTCAAATGCGATAATGGTTACCCATGATGGACAGTGTTTGGTGGAGTTCTCCTATTAAAACAAGATTGGAAGCAGGAGTGGCATCCACTTCTGTGATAGCTTGCCTCCGGAAACCCTATGAACCTGGAGAAAGAATGAAAGTCACGCAAGTGTCAATGACTTTTGTTCATAGGGTTGCTATGAGTCGTCTACAACTCGACAGTACTTAACAACAACAACAACATATAGGAATTGCCTATAATGATTTGTAGATTCTCTGTCTTTTAATGGATTAAGTGTGGTCCTCAAAAAGTTTTCTGTAGTCCTAACTACTACACCTGTAAGTATGATCCTGTTTAAAAATAGGCTGGATATTTCTTCTCCCGTAAAGACTTACAGCCTTGGAAATGGATGGAAAACAGCTAGGAATCTGAAATGACTCTATGGCAATGGGAAAGTGGGGATAAAACATGTTATTTCAGCAGTCTTCTCATGCACAGAACAGTGACATTAAATACGCTCATCATGGTGTTCAACTGGCATGATTCTGTAATTTTCCCATTATTCTTAACAGAGATGTCATGTATGTTTTAGTAACTGAAGTTTTTGTTTTGTCATGGGGAGTTAGTTTCTGCACCTAGGAAATTGCTGATACATTTGCTATCAAGTCAATTATGACTCATTATGACCTTCCATTGGGTTTCTGCATCTGTAGATCTTCTGAGCCTGCACATTCTTTCCTGCAGATTCACCGGTAGATTTAAACCTCTGGAGACTCCTGGCTTTGTTTGGTTCACAATATAATATACTACTTGGATACTGCAACATTTTATATTAAAATATTATTGGTTCTTTTTTTGGAAAAAGTAGATGGTTCTACAACACTGGTGAAATTCCTACTTGTATATGAAGGTGGATGATGTTTTTTTCTTTGTTGTTGTTGTTGTTTGGTGTTGTCGTGTTGAGTACAACTCATAGCCACCCTATGAACAGCAAACCTGAACCCTGTCCTAACCTATATCACCCTCATCATCTCTGACACACTCGAGCCTTTGCTGCAGTCACTCTGTCAATCCATCTCATTGGAATCTTGCTTTCTTTTGCTGACCTTTTCCAAGCATGATATCCATGTCGAAGGAATAGCCTTTCATAGCAACATGCCAAAAGTATGAGAGATAAAGCTTCACCATCTTTGCTTCCAAGGAGGCACTTTTCCCCAAACATATCTGTTTATTCTTTAGGCAGCCCATGGCATATTCCTTACTCTTCTCCAACACCACAAAGCAAAGACGTGTCTTCTGTCATCTTTATTCAATGTTGCACTGTCAGATAAGAACCAAGGCTTATGCTCTTTGTTTTAACACAATTTCCACTACATCCTGTTTTATTATATCCAGCCTAGTGTGATCCTTTATTTACATTTATATAGCATATCTAGCCCTGTAATCATCGGAGTTTAGAAGCAGAGGGTTGCATGATGTTGTTATTATTTATTTACGTTTATATAGCATATCTAGCCTTGTAAGCATCTGAGTTCAGAAGCAGAAGGTTTCATGATACTATTAGCAAGTGACCAATTCAGCAAAGTAGCAGGATACAAGATCAACATACAAAAATCAGTTGGTTTTCTCTACCGTGACAAAAAGAATACAGAGCCAGAACTAA
>NW_006399779.1:10493238-10496170 GCF_000299155.1 Elephantulus edwardii | reverse complement strand
GAAAAATGCCAATTTATTTTTAATCCATTTTTAATAAATGATAATATGTTGTTAAATTTAAAATTTAAAAAAAAAAGATTTTGTAAAAAACAAATACAGTTGTTTATCTTTTGTTTAAGATTCTTGGACCAGTGCTCAAATCGCTCCTCATTACCTATTACAGGGAGATCTTGTGTTCTGGTGATGAGTTATGATGCCAACTCAAAGGCAGAGAGTTTCAGATCACCAGCTGCTCCATAGTAGATGAGTATTTCTTTCTCTTCCCATGTGATTTACAGCCTTTGAAAACCCACTAGAGGGTCACCTATGATTTGGTTCTGACTTGATGGCAATGAGACAATTACCTATTACAGCCATACCCATCCTCAAATAATTTTTGTATATAGGAACTGCCTACAATGCTTTGTAGATTATCTCTTTTATGGATTAAGTGTGTCCCTCAAAAAGTTATTCTGAAGTCCTAACTTCTCCACCTGTAAGTATGACCCTGATTCGAAATAGTAAGGCTGTTTTGTTATGTTAATGAGGCAACACTGGAATCAGGTACATGTTAAACCTAATCTCCTCTAAGTGTTGTCTTATAAAAAGAGCAGAATGGACACAGATGCAAAGTAAAGATCCATGATGGAATCTCTTATCACCTACTGTTTCTGCTCCTTGCAACTAAGAACCTTACTTAGTTGCTTAAGTTGCTGCTTAAATTCTAAGAGTGTTGTCGGGTTGTGCACTTTCTTCAAGATAAACTGATCATCCATATATCAACATGAAATCTTCTATGGCTTAAGTATAGAATATTTTTTTGTTTATTTAAGCCAAGCATTTCTTTGCCATTTCTTGGCTACGTCTAATTAGTGCTTTCCATTCTCCTTAACACAAGTGCCATATATCATTTCATTATATATATAAAAATAAAATATAGGCATCTGTATTTTCTAAGGACTCTCTAGATAGTGTGATGAAGGTGTTTTTATTTTTAAATTTTAAACATTTTAAATTGTGATTTTAATAAAAATTTACTGAAAGGTTGGATTTTCATTCATTCAATGATGCACATTTTTCCCTTCACCCTTGCTTCCCCCTCCCTCAGTTTACTTCGTAATGCACCTCTTGTTCCACATTGCTGTCATACATATAATGCTTAATAATATATCCTTTTTAGACAATCTTTCCCCTCATCTGTTCCAGTGCAATATTAACTATCTATTCACTCTTTTCCTGTTATCTCCCCACACCCATGTCAATCCTATTTTATAACAGCAGTCCTATGCAGTATTTGTCCTTTTGAGACTAAAGTATTTCACTCAGTGTAATATCCTCCATACTCACCCATGTTGTGCAGTGTTTCACAAATCCATTGTTTTTCAGTGCTGTGTAATATTCCGGTGTGTGACTGGACCACAGTTTTTCTATCCATTTGTTAGTTGAGGGGCAGTGAGGCTGCTTTAATTGTTTTACTATTGGAAATAAGGCAGCAATAAACAAAGGTTTGCATACATTTGTTTGTGTCACAGCTCTGGTTTCTTTGAAGTGTTCTTTAAATCTTGACTTATCATTTAAAATACACCCACAGAGGATTACATAAATAGATAATATAAATCAGCCAAATTGGCTTATAAAAGCAATCATTACAGAATGTTAAAACCAAACCAAAAATTGAGTCACTTTAGACATAGGCAACTAAAAATCAATCCATTGACGTTAAGTCAGAACTGACTCATTGCTGACCCTCTAAGGAATTTAGAGGCTACATATTGCACAGGAGGAGATTGCCCATCTTTCTCCCTCAGAGTACCTCAATTCAACCTGCCTGCTTTTGGGTTTGCAACACAACTCCTTAACCACAAGGCCACCAGAGCTCCCTTAAAGTGACCCTACAGCTAAACTCAGAAGCTAAACACACTGTTGTCAAGCCATTTCTGATTCATAGAACTCCTATTAGACAAGGTACAATTGCACCATAGAGTTTCCAAGGCTATAAATATTTACAGGAAGAGACCAAATACATCCTTCTCCCACAGAATGTCTGGTAAGTTTGAACCACTGATTTTCCAGTTAGCAGCTAAGCACTTAACTACTGCACCTCCAGGGATTCTTTATAGTATGTTAGAAAGTAATAAATTTTATGGGAAAAGAAAATGAAATAAGATATGGGGGATAACAGTTCAAGGTTCATAGCTTATGGATGAGTAGACAACTTAACCCAGTAGAAAGGAAGCCAGAGTGGGACTGTGGGAGCTATGCTTGACCACATCTTGGAGATGTAGGAGGTTCTCAGTTTAGAAGGTGGCAAGGCAATGAGAGGTTTAAATTCAGAAGAAGATTCCAGGCAGAAAAACCATGTGTCCCAAGACATACAGAGTGTTTATGGTATATGTGTGGGAAGTGTGAGGTGCAAGGTGGAGATTCAAATGGAGTAAAGAAGTGGAAGATGAAACTAGTCAGGCTCATGAGGCCAGGACAAGCTGGGACTGCATGCTCTGCTAAGGAGTTTGCACTTTACCCTGTGGACAGCTAGAGTCCTGATGATGACTTTATGTAGTGGAATGACGTGTTTATATTTGTTTTTAGGAAGATAATTCTGACAGATGTACTGAAGTGGTGAGAGACTGGGCAAGTCACTTAACCTCTCTCTTTCTCTGTTTTATCATCTATCAGAACAGACAAACTATATCTGCTATACTTACCTCACAGGATTTTGATGAGAACTAAAGGAGATAAGAGATGTGGAAATCACTTTGAAAAGTATATAGCACTATAAAAATGCAAGATGGTGCTGTTGTTATTTCAGCTGTTCATAGTTTGGGAATGTGGTTTTAGGGAAGCTCAAAGAATCAAGGAGAGAAGTAGAGAGGAATGACCCCATTTCTGTTTCTTTTGAAGAAAAAATCCCAATAATACTTTAATTTATTGAATGTATATCTGGCACTCTAAT
>NW_006399779.1:10491271-10493138 GCF_000299155.1 Elephantulus edwardii | reverse complement strand
TATATATTTTCTAGAAAATAAATGCTAGGAAAACTTACAGCCTGGCTGGATAGCTGTAATATTTCCATGAAATTAAAGCAAGTTCATGGTCAAGGAAAATCCACGTGCATGGAAATATGATCCAACCCAAGAGGAAAATGTTGAAGGAGAAGCAGGGATTGGAAGACTAGCTATTATGGAGAGAAGAAAGCTGTGGCTTTGTCCTAAAGATAATGGTTTCTTAAGTAACACAATTCTTCTTTCATTCCATCTCTGATGAGGCAGAATCGTCAGAGGACACAAAACCACATTTTAACAAGTAGAAAATGTTATTTTATAACTGAGTATGTTATGCACTCTAACCTTTCAGAAGGAATGCTTATAAACAAGTTATGACATTTTGACATTTTAAAAATCATGTGTTAATTGATAACAATATCAGTAAGCCTCATTACAGAAATATTTTGGATCAGACATTTGTTGAGTACAAGCAGATTCTGAGTATATTAAATCACCTCTTCAGATATGAGTCTGAGTTGGTTTCATCTCTTTTGAACAATACCTTTCTATCTCCTGCTGTCTCAGATAGCTCCATAAATATATTACATTCAAAATTTTATATCTATCTGTATTTTCTTTTGTAGACTATGATGATATACCTCTACCTTTTTAAGAGGGGCAGAAGTGTCAGTGTTTGGAAAATACTGATAGAAAATACTATAATAAAGAATTTCTTTTATAAGTGGTACATTAGCTTCTTCTGGCCCTTTGTAAAGATATTTATCATGTATTTTTCAAGTCTGGTAAATTATCCTTTTACTCAAGATTTTTATGTAAGAATCATCTGATCTATTTTGATAACACAAACATCCAGTTGAAATGTATTTAATGAGTTCTTAGCCTGTGCTTAAGATAATTATCTAGTTAATGAAAAAACCCTTAAAATTTAAAAAATTAGCAAAAATTCAATATAGTAAAAAATGTGCAAATGATGAGACATTGGCTAAAAGAACTATGGGAGTCAATAAGGTAGGTTAGAAACTTGTTTGTTTTAAAGCCGAGGAAAGAAATCTTATATAAAAATGTGTGCAGCTAATTAAAAATGAAACAGCAAAACAAATACCCATTGCCATAAAATCAATAACCACATAGAATTATTGTTAGATGCAGCTGAGTTGAGAACAGCTCACAGCAGCCCTATGAACCCTGTCCTATCCTGTGTCATCCTCCTCGTGTCTGACATATTTTATTTAGCTCATTGCTCTAGTCACTATGTCAGTTCATCTCCTTGAGTGTCTTCCTCTTTTCTGCCAACTAGCCATTTTTCCAAGCAACTTAATCTTTTCTTTCTCCTCTGTCTTTGTAATGATATTTTGCCATCATTGAGAATGATATTTTTTTTAATGAATTATATTCTTGATGTGAACACACAACTCATCGGTCTTCAGCCATTTGGTGCACTGAATGCACCAAATCTTTAAATGGTTTTTAAATTCAAAGAGCCATATTCTTAGGGGCATATTTTAGTTTTTATGGACTTGTTTTTATGTTCTTTAGCTTCAGTTTGAATTTTCATATGATCTGTATTGTTGTTGTTGTTGTTGTTGTTATGTGCCGTCGAGTCGCTTGCGATTCATAGCAACCCTATGTACAACAGCCCTAAACTCTCCTCTGTCCTGTGCCAATCGCACTCTCTCTGACACTCCCATCCCGATTATCCCAGTCACTGAATCAATCCAACTCATAGAGGGCCTTCCCCTCCTGCACTGTCCCTCCACCCTCCCAAGCACGATGTCGCTCTCTAAGGACCAGTCTCTCCTCACAACATGTCCAAAGTATGTTAGACAGAGCCTCAGAATCCTTGCCTCCAAGGAGCCACCCAGTTTAA
>NW_006399779.1:10425467-10490016 GCF_000299155.1 Elephantulus edwardii | reverse complement strand
TTCCAATTCCTTTCGATACAGTGACTCAGTATATTCTTTCCATCTTCTTTTAATACTTCCTGGATCATTTAACATTCTGCCGAAAGCATCCTTGATTATGATCTGTATACTAAGCAAATAATCTGAGAAGCTGGGTTATATGAAAAAGAATGTGGTATCAGGATTTCAGGAAGACTCAACAAAAACCTGTATTATGCAGATGACACAACCTTATATGCAGAAGTGAAAGGCATGTGAAGAATCTGCTGAGGAAGAGACTATAGCATCCAACATGACTTACATCTTGACATTAAGAAAACAACAAACCTCACAACTGGACCAATAGGCAACATGGTGACAGATGGAGAAGAGATTAAAGTTGTCAACAATTTCCTTTTTCTTGAGTCCACAATAAGCATCCACAGCAGCAATAGTAAGAAATTAAAAGACCTCTTTCATGCAAGGCAAAACCAGACCAGAGTGTGCCAGCCAGGGAGTGGCCAAGCCAGGTGAAATTTGAGTAATGTCCCCGCATCACCAATCAATGAAAGTCTATGTGTGCACCCTGTCCCCATGCCCACTCTGTGCCCGTACCAGCCCCCTGTGCCTGCAACCTGCACCCATGCCTGTGCCCTTGCCCTGTGCTTATGCCCTGTGCCCATGCCCATCCTGTGTCTGTGCCCATCCTGCATCTATGCTGGTCCTGTGTCCATGCCCATGCCTTGCACCCATGCCCATGCCCTGCACCTGTGCCCTGCACCCATGCCTCCACAATTAGCCTTGCATCTCCTCACATCCAGTCAACTAATTGCCGTTAGTCCAGAACGTCTCAATCTGACTGAGCTGCAAGAGTTATGAACAGAAGAGACTGCTTTCACAGGCCCTAAACTGAAACTTCTCTTATGTCAGAAGTTCAGAGAGAAACACAGGCAGGCCACTTGTGCTTGCCCACCTTTTTGGAGCAGTGACTTAAGATCAAGAACCTATTATTGCCTCAGGCAGGAAAAACTCTACTACAGCAATGTCATGTAAGAAGCAGGCCAATTTACACCCTACACAATCCCAAAGCAAGATGTCACCTAAAAAAGTCACAAAGTATCAATGGATTCCTGAAGCCAGAAAATCTGATGGAACTTTCTGACACAGAATTCATGACAATGACTGAATATTTTCAATGGATGAAAGAAAAACTTGAAGAATTACAGGACACTGCAAACAAATACCAGGAGAAGCTTAAAAAACAAAATAAAAAAAACCCCACACAATCCAAAACAAGGCAGTAGAGGCTTTGGAAAAACAAGAAATCATGATCCAAAATATGAAGTCCAATGTTTCAGATGCTGTCAACATAATGGAGGGACACATGAACAGAGTCAGAGAAACAGAAAACATAACCAGTGAAAGAGAAGATAGAATTGTCACCACCGATCTACTAGAGCAAAAAGCAGAATCAAAAAGGAAGGAAAAAGAAGAAAACCTAAGAATAATGTGGGACCCCATCAAGAGAAATAACATGCACATCATCAGAATCCCAGAACAGGAAGAAGAAGCAAGTAAAGGCACTGAAAAATTTGTGCAAGAATTACTAGAAGAAAATGTCCCAGGCACAATGAAGAATGAGAGAATATATATTGAAGAAGCTGAGTGACACCATATAGAATAGACCCCAAGGAAAAACACCAAGGCATATCATAGTCAAATTTGCCAGAACCAAAGATAAGGAGAGAATTCTGAAAGCAGGGAGAGAGAAATAAAGAGTAACCTATAAGGGAGAGCAGATACGATTAATTGCTGATTTCTCAGCAGAAACCATGCATGCAAGAAAATAGTGGAGTGACATTAATCGAACACTCAAAGAACACAACTGTCAACCAAGAATATTGTACTCAGCAAAATTGTCCATTGAATATGAAGGAAAGATCAAGATATTCCCAGAAAAACAGAACCTAAAGTAGTTTGTAAAAACAAGACCAGAATTGTAGGAAACACTGAGAGATGTCCTTTTTACAGAGATGCCACAGAGAGCAGGATGAACCAAAGAAACTAGCAAAAAAACAAAAAACAAACAAACAAAAAAAACCAACCAAAAAGAACTCAACAAAATAATAGCAATAAAACATTGCCTCTCAATAATCACACTGAATGTGAATGATTTAAATGCACCAATGAAGAGAAAAAGAGTTGTTGTTGTTGTTGTTAAGTGCCATCGAGTTGTAGGCGACTAATAGAAGCCTTGTGAATGGAAGTCCTGGATACCTGTGTAACTATCACCTTTTTTCCAGGTACATAGGATTTCCAGAGGCAAGCTATTATGGAAGTGAATGTCACTCATGTTTCCTAGCTTGTTTTAATCAGGGTGCTCCTCCAAACACTGTCCACCTTGGGTAACCATTCTCTCATAGCAGATTTAATAAAAACACAAAGTCTATCAATATGCTGTCTACAAGAGACACACCTAAAAGAGGAAGATAAAGAAAGACTAAAAATAAAAGGCCGGGGGGAAAAATATACCAAACAAATGACAATCAGAAATAAAGTCAGGAGTAGTAATATTAATCTCTGATAAAATAAATTTCAATGCAAAAACCATCACAAAGGCCAAAGAAGGTCACTACATAATGCTTAAAGGGTCAGTGGAACAAAAGGACATAACAATAATAAATATCTATACACAAATGAAAGACATAGAAAATATATAAAACAAACATTAACAAAACTGGAAAAAGAAGTAGACAATACTAATATAGTAGTTGGAGACTTCAATACACCACTCTCAAGACAAGATAGAACTACCAGAAAGAAACTCAACAAAGATCTTGAAGAATTAAATCACACAATAAACCAACTTGACCTCATAGATAGGCTAATGCACTCAAAATAGCACAGTATGCCTTCTTCTCCAATGTGCATGGAATGTTCTTGGGAGTAGATCACATTTTAGATAAAAAGGCAAGCATCAATAAATTAAAAAACATAGAAATAACACAAAGCATCTTCTCAGAACACAATGCTACAAAATTAGAAATTATTAATCTTGCGTGAACATGTGTGGGTACTAAAAGAAATAAAAAATGAAATTATAAGTTTCTTGAAACTAATGACAATGAAAACACAACTCAATAAAACCTCTGGGAAAGAGCCAAAGCTGTAATCAGAGGTCAATTTATAGCAATAAGCAAATACATCAAAATGCAGGGAAAAAATGACCATTGACTCTCTAACCCAACATCTCCAACAAATTAAAAAAGAACAGCAAGAAAACCTGATATCCTCTAAAAAACTGAATTTATAAAAATTAGAGCAGAAATAAATGAAACAGAAAATGGAAATACATTTTAAACCATCAACAAGACTAGGAGTTGGTTCTTTGAAAAGGTCAATAAAATTGATAAACCACTAGAAAAACTAACAAAGGAAAGGAAAAAACACAAATAATCCCAATAAAAGATGAAACGGGCAATGTCACAACAGAACCAGCTAAAATAACAAGGCTAACAAGGGAATATTATGAAAAACGATACTCAAACAAATATGAAAAAAAAATGGACAAATACCTAGAAATTCACAACCTACTTAAACTGACACAAACCAAAATTGAACACCTGAACAGACCCATTACAAAAGAAGGAATTGAAAAAGTAATAAAACAACTTCCAGCCCGCCCCCCCCCCAAAAAAAAAGCCCTGGACCAGATGGCTTTACAAGTGAATTTTATCAAACATTCAAAGAAGAACTGCCACCAATTCTACATAAACTATTTCAGAAAATGGAAAAAGAAGGAATTCTCCCAGCCAGACTCATTCTTTGAAGCAAATATATCCTTGATATCAAAGCGAGGTAAAGACACCACCAAAACAGAAAACTATAGGCTAATATCTCTTATGAGCATTAGATGCAAAAATCCTAAATAAAATCCTGGCCAATATAATCCAACAATACATAAAAAGAATAATTCACCATGACCAAGTGGGATTCATAACAAGTCTGCAAGGATAGTTCAACATAAGAAAAACAATCAGTGTAATTAATCACATTAACGAAGCAAAGAACAAGAACCACATACCACATGATCCTATCAATTGATTCAGAAAAGGCCTTTGACAAAATACAACACCCTTTCCTAATTAAAACAAACACTTCACCAAAGAAGATATTCAGATGGCAAACACATGAAGAAGTGTTAAAAATTCCTACCTCTAAGAGAGATGCAAATAAAAACAATTATGAGATATTATCTCACCCTAATAAGAATAGCAAAAGTCAACAGAGCAACAAACAACAAATTCTGGCGAGGTTGTGGGGAAACTGGAACCCTTATTCACTGTTGGTGGGAGTGTAAAATGATACAACCACTCTGGAAAGCAGTATGGCACTTTCTCAAAAAGTTGGAAATAGAAATACCATCTGACCCAGCAATTTCACCACTGGGAATATGCCCTAAAGAAACCAGAACTGCCACCCAAGCAGATATATGCATATCCATGTTTATTGCTGCTTTGTTCACAATAGCAAAGAGTTGGAAACAACCCAAGTGCCCATCAAAAAATGAAGGGACAGAGAAACTGTGGTATATTCACACAATGGAATACTATGCTGCATTGCAAAACAAGGAACTCATGCAATATTATACAAAATGGGTGACCATGGAGGACATTATGCTGAGTGAAATATCTCAGTTACAATAGGAGAAATACTGCATACGTCCACTGTTGTAAAACGGGACTGACATCAGGATTGGGAGGAGCCTAAGAAAAGAGGGGATAAATGATGTATAGTGCATTGACACAGATTATGGAGAGAACTGTTTAAAAGGAATACATGATTAGGTATTATTTTTATGACAAGATTCCAGAAAAAGAAATGCATAGTAAAGTAGACTGTGGACTTGGCGGGGGTTGGGGAGATTGTATAACAATGAACGAATTTTTTTTCCTTTTCAAGGAGAAAAGTGAACTTGGGGGAGGGGTGGGCAGGGAGGAAAGTGTACAACAAAGCAAGAATGGAAAAAAATTAAATGGGAAGAATATGATGTAAAAAAATATGTTGCATTAAAAAAATACTTTAAAAAAAGACTTCTCTCACTGGTAACATCCGCTGTAAAGAACTTTTCCAAGGGACTAAAGAGCACGGATGTCAGTTTAAAGACAGATATGTTTGGTTCAAGCCTTGATATTTTAAAATGCTTCCTGTGTATATGAAAGTTGTACAATGAATATGAGTGTCAGAAGAATAATCGATGCCTTTGAATTGTGGTGTTGACAGAGTACTGAAAATCTCATGGACTATCAAAAGAAAAAACAAGTCTATCTCAGAGGAAGTGTAACCAAGGTGTTCTGTAGAAGCAAAGATAATGAAACTTTATTTTCAGGAACAGTTTGTCCTTGAAAAAGACATCATCCTGGGAGAGGTGAATTATCAGAGAAAGAGATGGCCCAGTGACTGTGACAATGAACTTAAGCATGATAAAAATTGTGTGGATGGTGCAGGGTGTGACAAGGTTCAGGTTTGCTGTTGACAGGATCGCCATGAGTTGTAGTAAAGTCAATGCCCTTAAGAACAATCACATTGTACAACACAACAAAACACTGCCCAGTCCTGTGCCATCCCCACAATCACTGCTGGCTTCAACCCACTGCTGCAGATCTATATCAATTGGAGGGGCAAAAGAATTTTAAGTCAAAGTGAGCAAACATAATTAATATTCTGGAGGGTGGTGGTGGATTAAGAATTATTCAAGGACAGATTGCTCTTTTATTTGGAAGAAAACCAACTTTTGAGTTATGCAGAAGTGAAAGCAAGTCCTATTTTGGAAAGAAACAGCTCAGGGAGACTTCTCAATTTGCTTTGTGGAATCTGAATTCAAATTTATGTGGAAGTGTAAATGCTCCCTGTGGGCAGAAAACTTTTTTAAAAAAATATGGCTTTTTACACTAGGAGGATCACCTGTGACACAATTCAAAGGTTGTGAGTCTTTGGTGATTTGAATCTACCAGCAGCTCTGAGGGAGCGATGGGCAATCTCCTTCTGTGTGATCAGCAGCCTTGGGAACCTGATGGAGGACTGCTATGATGCAGAGCAGTGTTTAGGACAGTGATTTTGAATGTGGCATCAGGATTAGAAGAAAACTCACTAACAACTCGTGTTATACAGATGACATAACCTCGCTTCCTGAAAGTGAGGAGCAGCAGAAGTGTTTGCTGCAGAAGGTCAAGGACCTTCAATATGGATTGCATCTCAACACAAAAACAATAATCCTCACCACCCTGCCAATAGGTCACTTCATGACAGGAGGAAGGCTTGAAGCTGTTAATAATTTAATCTTACTTGGACCCACAATCAATGCTCTTGGTAATGGCAGTGAAGAACTCAAAACACGAGTTGCCTTGGAAAAAACTGCGGTCAAGAACTTCTCCAGAGTGGCAAAGAACAACAATATCAGTCTAAAGACTAGGGTGCTCCTGACTCAAGCCATGTTTTCAATTACTTACTGTACATCTGAACATTAGATAATGACTACGAATGACAGAAGAAGAATTCATGTCTTTGAGTTGTGGTGTTGGCGAAGAGTACTGAATATCTCAAGGACTTCCAAGAGAACAAACATAACTGTCCTGGAGAAAGTGAATCCAGGGATCCTTGCTCCGAGGTGAGGATGGTGAGACTTTGTTTCGTATACTTTGGGCATGTTGTCAGGAGGGACCAGTCCTTGGAGAAGGACAGCATGCTTGGAAGGGTGGAGGTCAGGACAAGAGAGGAGACCTTGATGAGATGGATTGACACAATGACTATAGCAATGGGATCAGATATGTCCACGGATGGTGAGAATGGCTCAGGATAGGGCAAAGTTCAGAGCTTTTGTTCATGGGGTTGCTATGAGTCATAGACAACTCAAAGGCACATAACAACAACAACAACAACTGCAGAGAAGCACAATTTGCTCTGTGGTTAAGGCATTTGGCAGCTATCTGAAAGGTTGGCGGTTTGAAACCACCAGTTATATAACAGAACAAAGATGAGGCAGTCTGCTTCTGTAAAGATTTACAGCCTTCGAAAGCCTTTGGGACAGTTCTACTCTGTCCTACAGACTGTTTATGAGTCAGATAAGACTCACTGACGATGATTTTGGTTTTGTTTGAATCATTCAGTCAAGAGAGATTTTGCAGGGCTTAACTTGGGGAAGAAACTGACAATGGATTGTAGGTGATGGGCTGAGCAAAAAGTGGTATCTTCAAAGTGGCTTCCTGAAACAAGTCAATCAGAGAACTCTAACAGTGTATTAGCAAAACTTACAGATGCTTAACAGCAATCATTTTAGGAAAGTAAAAGAAAGTATTATTACCTCTAGAAGTGATACAGCCTGATGAGAAGGTAGCATCCTGAAGAGAAAGTAAAGCACAGACAGGACAAGGTAATCAACAGAGAGGTCCAGTTCAGGAAGTGAGCAGTGATAAACAGCAAAGGGAGGGTTTGGGGGAGATCTAGTGGCAGGAATCAATGGAATATCAATTGATATGTTTGAACTAACAGAGGCATTCCTGAATGTGCTTACCAATTTATGCCTGGGAATTTAGAGGACAGCTACCTGGCCAACCAACTGGAAGACATCTATATTTGTCTCCATACCTAAGAAAGGCGATCCAATAGAATGTGGAAACTATTGAACAATATCATTAATATCTCATGCAAGCAAAATATTATTGAAGATCATTCAAAAGTGGCTAGAACGGTACACTGACCTGAAACTACCAGAAGCACAAGCTGGTTTTAGAAAAGGCCATGGCACCAAGGATATTATTGCTAATATCAGATTATTCTTGACTGAAAGCAGAAACTAATAGAAGAATGTATATTTGTGTGTTATTGACTATACAAAGGCATTTGATTACCTGGATCATAACAAATTATGGCTCACATTTAAAAGATTGAGAATTCCAAAATGCTTAATTGTTCTTATATGGAATCTATACCTAGACCAAGAAGCTGTTGAGGGAACACTGCATGGTTTAATATCAGAAATGGTGTGTGGCAGGGTTGTATCCTTTCACCATACCTATTCAATCTGTGAGCTGAGCAAATAATTCGTGCAACTGGACTCTGGGAAGAGGAGTGTGGCATCAGAATTGGAGATTCATCAACAACCTGTGTTATGCTGACACAATTTTGCTTGTTGAAAGTGAGGAGGATATGAAACTCTTGCTGCAGAAGATCAAGGACTACAGCCTATGGTATGGATTATTTCTCAACTTCAAGAAAACATAGATCCTCACCACAGGCCCAATATTGTGATATATGGAGCAAAGATTGAAGCTGTTAATGATTTCATCTTGCTTGGATCAACAATCAACACTCTTGGTAGCAGTAGTCAGGAAATAGGAGATGTATTGCATTGGGCAAGTCTGCTGTCAGAGTCCTGTCCAAAATACTGACAAGCAATGATGTCAGTTTGAAGACTATGGTGCATCTGATTCAGGAAATGGTCTTTTCAGTCACTTGCTATGCATCTGAGAACTGAACAAGGAATAAAATGACAGAGAAAGAGTTGATGATTTTGAGTTGTGGTGTTGGAGAAGAGTACCATGAAATACAAAAAGAACAAACAGGTATGTTTTGGGAAAAGTGCAGCCAGAGTGTTTTTTGGAGGTAAAGATGGTGAATTTTTATCTCTCATACTTTGAGGATATTGCTTGGTGAGGGTATTTCTTGGAAAGGGACATCACGCTTGGAAAGATGGTGAAAGAAAAGAAGACCCTGAATTAGATGGGTATACACAGTCACTGCAGCAATGGTTTCAAGTGTATTAGAGATGATGATGATGATTATGATGATGATGATGGCACAGGATACAATAGGATTCAGGTGTGTTGTTCATAGGGTTGCTATAAATTGTACTCAACGGCACCTAACAACAATAACAAGTGAGTTTATATCTCAACATCAAGAAAACAAATATCCTCATCACTGGACTAATAGGTACCATCATAACAGAGAAAAGACTGAAACTGTCAATTAATTAATCTTGACCCACAATCAACACCTTTGTACTAGAAGTCAAGAATTCAGAAGACATATTGCATTAAAAAAATCTACTGTCAAAAACCTCTCCACAGTGCTAAGGAGCAATCTTGTTTAATCAGTTTAACACTAAGGTATTACCAGAAGTCAGAAAATCAAAAGACTTCTTTCATTGAGAAAAATCTGCTGTCAAGGACCTCTCCAAACTATTGAAAAATAATGATGCCTGTTTAAAGACTAAGGTGCCTCTGATCCAGGTCATATTATTTTCAATTACTTGCTGTGTATCTGCAAGTTAGACAATGTCTAAGGATGACAGAAGAATCAGTGCCTTGAAATTGTGGTATTGGTATTGAAGAACAGTACAGAATATCACATGAACTGCCAAAATATAAACAAATATATCTATCTTTCTATCATCTCTATCTCTACATCTAATCTTATCTATCTATCTATCTATCTATCTATCTATCTATCTATCATCTATATCTTGGAGAAAGTAGAACCAGGTTGTTCCTTGTAGGCAAGGATGGTGACATTTCATCCTACATACTTTGGTCATGTTGTTAGGGGGCACCAGACTTTGGAAAAAGACAATCATACTTGGAAAGGTGTAGGTTCATGGAAGAGAGCAAAATTTTCCATGAGATGGATTGACACAGTGATTGTAACAGTGCACTCAAGACATGGTGATGATGACACACGATAGGGCAGAGATCAGATATGTTGTTCATAGGCTTGCTGTACATTGCAGTCACATAACTCAGCAGCACATAACAAATGCCACAGTTCCAAGTGAGCTGTACTGCTAATACAAAAGGTGCATTTTGCTGGTGTTTGGAATCTGCTAGCCAATCTACAGGAGAATTGTTTTCTTTTTTCATTCACATTGTGTTTTATATGTTCTTTTTGTGATTTACTTTTTAAAATTAATTTTAATGAAAATTTACAGAGACTTTGGATTTCCACTCATTCAATTGTTGAACTTTTCTCTCTAAAAAATTATTTCATTGTTATACAATTCCCTCCCCCCAAGTCCACTCCACTATGCAGCCTTCGTCTGGACTCCAGTCATGACAATAATACCTAATCACGTATTTCTTTTTAACAGTTTTCTCCCTCATGTGTTTCAATGCAGTATACATAATTTATGCCATCTTTCTCAGTCTCCCCCAATCCTGATATCAGTCTGTTTTACAACAGTGGCACTATGCAGTATTTGTCCTTTTGTGACTCACATATTTCACTCAGCATAATGTCCTCCAGGGTCATACTGCCTTCCATAGTGGTTGGACCATTTCACACTAAAGGAGAAAATTTGACAGTCTTCTCCTGTTGTGATTTATAGCCCAGAAGCCCAATAAAGAGTGACTGTGATTCAGAAGCAGCTAGATAGATGGCAGTGAATTTGAGAGCTTTTTTGAGGGTGAATTTGGGGATTCTCAAAAATGCAGCAGCAATGTATCTTGTGATCTCTACAGATAAAATAAGTTTCATCCTACCAATGGCCTTATTAGATGTTGTTAGGTACCAATGAGTCAACAGCAATTCACAACAACCCTATGAACAACATTAGGAAAACTTGCCCTAGCCTGCCTCAATGACACAGTCTCCTCCATGCTCAAGTCCATTGTTGCAGTCCCTGTGTCAGTCTCTCTCATAGAAAAAACATCTTCCTTTTCACGGTTCTACTTTCCCTGGCAAGAGATCTTTCCAAGGCCAGCTGCCTCCTGATAGTTGAAACTATGTGAGACAAAGTTTCACCATTTTTCTAAGAAGACAGTAGATTCTGCTGGCATTTCCTCCGAGAGAGATTTGTTTGTTCTTTTGGAATCCAAGGTATATCCAACACTCTTCATAATTGAGTCATGGCTGACACTCCTACAGGTTTCTTTGAGACTAAATGGCATCGGAGGAGTGTGCCCATTTATCTTCCAAAGGGCTGTTGGTGGAGTCTAACTACCAGAAAGGTACTGCCTTTGGGTTAGCCGTGCAACTCACTATGAACATTGACATCAGATCTCCTCTCCGAGTAGCTGAGTTTGAGTTTCATCATCATTGCACTTCAAAGACACCAATTCTTCTTTTGTTATCCTTACTCACTGTCCAACTTTCAGATGCATATGAAGAATGAAAATACCATTATTTGAATCAGGCACATCTTCGCTTTTAATATGACATCCTTGCTCTTTAGCAGTTTAAAGATATCCTTAACTTCAGATTTACCCAATGTAAATTGGCTTTTGATTTCTTGACTGCTGCTACCATGAGTATTGATTACGGATCTAAGTAAAATGAAATCACTGACAACTTCAATGTTTTCACTTGTTACTGTTGTGTGTTTTGTCGTCAACCATGACCGTATCACAATAGCTCTGAGCCTTTCTCTGTTGTTGTTATGTTCTGTTGAGTTGCTTGCAACTTATAGCAACCCTATGTACACCAACTCTGAACCCTGCTCTATCTTGGGCCAACCTCATTGTCCCTGACTCACCTGCTCTCATTACTCCAGTTACTGAGTCAGTCCATCTAATCTAGAGTCTTCCTCTCTTGTGCTATCCCTCCACCCTTCCAAGCATGATGTCCCTCTCCAAGGACTGGTTCCTCCTTGCAACATTCTCAATGTATGTCAGATGGAACTTCAAAATCCTTGCCTCAAAGGAGTAGCCTGGCTCCACTCTCCAGCAGTCGTGCTATATTCAAGACTCTTCTCCAACACACAACTCAAAGGTATAAATTCTTTTTATCATCCTTAGTCACTGTACAGCTTTCTGATACATAGCAAGTAACTGTGAAGACCATTGCCTAGATCAGGTGCACCTTAGTCTCTAGACTGATATTATTTCTCTTCAGTACTCTGGAGAGGACCCTATCCTGGGACAATCTCACTGTCTCTGAAAGACTGACCCTCATTATCCCAGTTACTGTGTCAATCCATCTCATCTGAAGTCTTCCTTTTCTGTGCTGTCCCTCTACCCTTCCAAGCATGATGTCCTTCTCCAAGGACTAGTTCCTCCTGGCAATGTGCACAAAGTATGTGAAATAGAGCCTCAAAATCTTTGCCTCCAAGGAACAGCTTGGCTTCATCTGCTCCAACAGAGCTGTTAGTTCTCTTGACAGTTCATGTTCAATACTCTTCTATAGCACCATAATTCAAAATATCAGTTCTTCTCTCATCCTTAATCATTGTCCAGCTCTCCAGTGCACAGCAAGTAATTGCAAAAACCATGACCTGCATCAAGCACATCTTAGTCGCTAGACTGACATTGTTGCTCTTTAGCACTCTGGAGAGGTCACTGACAGTAGATGTTCCTAATGCAATTCTTCTTTTGAATTCCTGACAGCTAGTGCCAAGAATGTTGATTGTGTAACCAAACAAGCTGAATTGTTAACAATCTCAATCTCTTCTCCATCTACCATGATGCTGCCAATTAGCCTAGTGGTAAGAATCTTCGTTTTCTTGATATTGAGCTCAGTCTATATTGAAGACTACAATCCTTGACCATCTGCAGCAAATATTTCAGGTCCTCCTCAGTTTCAGCAAGTAAGTTTGCATCATCTGAATATCACAGGTTGTTGATGAGTCTTCCTCCAATCTTGATGCTACATTCCTCCTCGTAAAGACCAGGCTCTCAAATAATCTGTTCCGCATATATAAAAAGGTATGGAGACGGGGTGCATCCTTGACATACTCCTTTCCTGATTTTGAACCATGCAGTGTTTCTTTGCTCTGTTCTAATGACTGTCTCCTGGTCCAAGTATAGGTTTCACATAGGTACAACTAGGTGTTCTGGGATTCCATTCTTCTTGAGGTTAGCCACAATTTATTGTTATCCATACAATAAATCTTTTCTTTAGCTACCATGATTTTGATCTAGAGCTGAGGATTTTTGTTTTCCTTGAGACAAGTACTGTAACTATCTCCAGTTTATCAATGAAGAAACAAAGTCACAGGTTAAATATGACCAAGGTCATGCATCTAGTAAGTAGTGGAGTGAGGGCTCAAGTGATGTCATCTGGATCACAAGTGCATTCTCTCAATGACTATGCTCTAAATTTCCTTCAAAATTATTGTACTATTTACACTTACCAAATATGGTAGTTATGAAAATATTGTTGCTGTCATGTGTTTTCAAGTCACCGATGTCTGAATGCTGCTCTATCCTGAGCCAACCTCATGGTCTCTGACACACCTACTCTCATTACCCAGTTACTGAGCCAATCTATCTCATCGAAGGTCTTCTTCTCTTGTGCAGTCCCTCCACCCTCCCAAGTATGATGTCTTTGCAACATGCCCAGAGTTTGTTGGATGGAACTTCAGAATCATTGCCCCCAAGAGGGAGCCTGGTTTCACCTTCTTCAGGAAGAACCTGTTTGTTTTCCTGGCAGTTCATGGTATATTCAGTATTCTTCTCCACTACCACAGCTCAAAGTCATCAATTTTCCTTTTATCAAAGCAAAAATGGTGGAAACCTTGGACTTCTATCAGAGCAATTGTTGGGTCTTTTTTGTTCATGCATTTCTCCCAATAACCTGACTACATCTCAGGTAGAGATTGTGTTGTGTTCTTTCTTGTATCCATAGTGTGGAGCTCAGAGCTTGGCATAGAGTAACCACTCAAAAACCCAAACAAAATAGAAACAAAAACACTTAACCCGAAGAGCACATAGACATATCAATGATGACTCTCAAGTGCTCAGTCTAGTTTACTGAGAAAATGGCTAACCACTGAAAAACATCTATATCTCTTATTTGGAAAAGTCCTATAACTTAATATGCATTGCTATTATTTTGAGCACATTTTATATTTTACAATTTTTCTTCCCAATAGAATTAGGAAATGGGCTGAATTTTACTTTCATTTTCTCTCCAGTGCTAAGGCACAATAGGGTAGAAACAGATTTACAGCCGTGAATAATACCAAGATATTTGAGAACAGGTAATAAGAGCAATCTATGAACTTGATAGGATTTATAGCATGTTTAAATCTTATGTCTAGCCCTAATAAATAACAAAACACATGAGGCATTAAAATAAAATTAATGTAGAATGCAAGGTATATAGGATATCTAACCATTACCCCAATGCCTGCATTCACAATAATCTCATGTTCTCTCTTAACAAGTCCATTGGGAATTTTGCACAATAAGGTTAGAATTTAAGACATGACAGCTAAAGACGTTTGTGTATAACTTAAAACAAAGTGCCCCTGAATGATCTCTATTTAGTGTTATTGTTATTACTGTTGTTAGATTTAAGCCAAGTGCTAAAAGAAAGTTTTCTACCTCAAAACCAATAGATACACATAAAAAGAAATTTTACACACAGGCAGAAGAGGATAGAAAGTGTAAGAATTTCTATGTACCCATCATTCAGGTTAAACTGTGCTGATATATGAACAATTTTGTTTCATCTATTTTGTCACTGCAGTATAGTTTAAAGCAAATCACAAACACCATATTATTTGTATATGAATATTTTAATATATAACTCCGAGTAATAGGATGACTTAAATAATTTATATTTTTATTATAAATTATCACACCAAAATGATAATAATTCCTTAACATCATTATGTATGAAGTCAGAGTTCAAAATTTTTTTCTGGTTACCTCATTATTATCCATTTCTTAGGGGTGAAAAGCCCCCCCAACTCTGCATAACATCAAAACTAGAAACAATGGAATAATATAATGAGGTTATAAAAATGCAACTAGATTTTGTACATTGTAATTAATAGACATTAGCAATTACATCTCTTTTAATCTGGAAATGTTATCTCTGTCTCTGTTTGTTTGCTCTCATTTTGGTCCTGTAGAGTATCTTGCAATCTGGATTTTAGAAATTGCAAGAAGATTTGGTAGCACAGTGAGTAAGGTGTCAGGCTGCTAACTGAAAGGTGAGTGATTCAAGTCCATTAGCTACACTGAGGAAGAAAGATGGACAATCTCCTCCTAGGAAGATTTATAGCTTTGAAAACCCAGTGGAGGGCTGCTTTGAGTTGGGATGGACTTGATGGCTGTAGGCTGTTGTTGTTGTGTGCCGTAGAATTGGAACTGATACATAGCTGACCCTCCTGCAGGTTTTCAGAGGCAGTAAGTCACAAGGGAGGAGATTGTTCAACCTTCCCCTGCTGTTTTATAAATAGTGGTATTCAAATGTGAAACAACAGTTTCTGCTTTTTTTTTAGTTCCTTGTAATATTAATTGCAGTGATTTATAATGACCTGAATCCTTTAATTTGTTAGCCATTTAACAATTTGTTCATTTACTAATGGTCATTTTGACTTTTCTTGGAGCCTTGGTGGTATAGTCCATAATGTGTCAGGCTGCTGTGAAGTTGGTGGTTCAAGTCCACAAGGCCCTCTACGGGAGAGAGGGACAATTTCCTACCACAAGGATTTACCGCCTCAAAGATCCAATGAAGGGTCTCCATGAGTGTGACTAGGCTTGATGGCAATGGGTTTGGTTTTGGTTTTTTATTTTTCTAATTCTGCCTTTCTTCGTCATTTATCAGCTGGTTTCTGTCTATAAAGGGAAACTTGCTCCCATTATCTTGATTAAGATATAGTTCATATAATAAAAGCAGCATAAAGGCCTATTCTTTCCTCCTTATCTACCAGATTTCAAAATAATGGGTTGATTCCCTCACAATCTCCAAAACTGATGAGGGAGGTGCTTTAAAGTATGAATCTGAGCCAGTGGATTTAAGTATGTTTGGGATATTTTGATCTAATATGATTACTGGTCCATGAGAAAATTTGTAAGTTTTCTCTTGAGTCCCTTTAAGAGGCTTCAGGATTCTTTAAGCACTTTCACAGAAAGAGATTTCAGGCTTATCGGGGATAGATTTCCTGCTCTGGAACCAGCTATTTCTCCAAGGAGCTTGGGGTCATTTTAGAGGGAAAAGAATTTAGAAATCACAACCTAAGAATGAAGAGGAATAATACTTCTTGGAAAAAAATTCTAAATACAAATATCAAAATCTTTGTGCATTTACAAAAGGAAACACTTAGAGCACCTCACAGGACTCCTAAAGATTTATTTCTCTTAGTTACTACTTTGATAAAGTATTGGATTCTAAAAGCCTCCAAGTTTAAAAAGATAGTGCACTGTCTAAAATGAATGAATCTTAATAACTTTTAGGGCCAATGATAGATTAAATAACAGTCCCCCTATGTTCTAATTGTGTACTCTGTGAATGCTGGTTTATATATAAAAACAGATTTTGCAGATTAAAGATTTTTGAGACAAATAAATTAAATTTAAATTTAAAGAGATTACTGTAAATTATCGAGGTTGCTATTGTGTTGTTAGTAGATGTTGTTATGACTCATAGCAACCCTATGAACAACAGATCTGAATCCTGTTCTATCCTATGCCTGAATTCTGTCATATCCCACGTCCTATCCAACATACCCATCCTCATCATCTCTGACACTCAAGTCCATTGCTGCATTCACTGTTACAATCCATCTTGTTAAGGGTCTTCCTTTTTTTTTTGTTGACCCTCCACCTTTCCAAGCATGATATCCCTTTCAAAGAAATAGCCTTCCCTACAAACCAGCCTAAAGTGTGTGAGACAAAGCTTCCCCATCTTTGTCTCCAAGGAGCATTCTGGTTGCACTTTTTCCTGTTTGTTTATTTGGCAGTTCAGTACTCTTCTACACTGCAACTCAAAGACATCAGATCTTCTTCTGTCATCCTTACTCATTATCCAGCTCTCAGATGCATAGCAAGTGATTGAAAAGACCATACATAGCCTGAATCAGATGCACTTTAATCTTCAAAGTAGCATCATTGCTCCTCAGGACTTTGAAGACAGCAGACTTGACCAATGCAATATATCTCCTGATTTCCTTACTGATGGTACCAAGGGTTGGTGGACCCACATAAAATTAAATCATTGAAAACTTTAATGTTTTCTTCATTTATTATGATGTTTTCCAATAGTGAGGATTTTTGTCTTCTTGATGATGAGATGCAATCCAAATTGAAGGCTGCAGTCTCTGATCTTCTACAGCAAAGGTTTCAAGGGAGGCTTTGAATATAATTACAAATATCTCCTTTCCAAAAGGAGACAGAGGGCTATCTGATTGTAGAAGAGGAGATAGTAATGTGATGACAAAAGCAGAGACTGGAGGAACCACCAGCTAAAGAAAGTCAGTAACACAGTTTTAACATCCATTTCCAGTTAATCTCCTGTTGAGAATTGATATTTCCACTCCAGTTATATTGAAGCAGAATCTAACATTGCCCCAGGTGACAACCCAACTTCTTAAGGGCTTTCCTCTCCACCTTTCCAAGTATGATAACCCCTCATCAGAACTTCTTGTCAGCATAACCAAAATATGTGAGAACCTCACTATCTTTATCTGTAAGATATTGTAAAGGTAATAAAACAACTTCAAGCCAAAAAAAAGCCCCGGACCAGATGATTTTACAAGTGAATTTTATCAAACATTCAGAGAAGAACTATCACCAATTTTACTATTTCACAAAATAGAAAAAGATGGAATCCTCCCAGACTCATTCTATGAAGCAAACATATCCTTGATACCAAAGCCAGGTAAAGATACCATCAAAATAGAAAACTATAGGCCAATATCTCTCATGAACATTGATGCAAAAATCCTGAAAAAAAATCCTGGCCAATAGAATTCAATGATACATCAAAAAAATAATTCATCATGACCAAGTGGGATTCATAATAGGTATGCAAGGATGGTTCAACATAAGAAAAACAATCAGTGTAATTTATCATATTAACAAAGCAAAGAACAAGAACCACATGATCCTATCAATTGATGCAGAAAAGGCCTTTGACAAAATCCAATACCCTTTCCTGGTTAAAACACTCAACAAATTAGGATTAGAGAAGAACTTCTTCAACATAGTAAAAAGTATATACACAAACCCAAGAGCCAACATTTTTCTCAATGGAGAGAAATTAAAGGTATTCCCTTTGAGAACAAGTACTAGGCAGGGATGCCCACTATCACCTCTCCTATTCAATATTGTGTTGGAAGTCTTAGAGACAGCAATAAGACAAGAGAAGGAAATAAGAGGTATCCAAATTCGCAAAGAGGGGGTAAATTTATCTTTATGAGCAGAGGATATGATGGTACACTTAGAAAAGTCTAAGGCCTCAGCAAGAAAACTACTGGACATAGTTGACCAATTCTACAATGTGGCAGGATACAAAAATCAGTTGGATTTCTCTACAGTGACAAAGAGAATACAGAACTGGAGCTAAGAAAAACAATACCTATCACAATAGCTAATCACAAGATTAAATATTTGAGAGTAAGTCTAATGAGAAACACAAAGGATTTATCCAAGGAAAATGACAAAACATTATTGCAATAAACAAAAAGAGACCTGGAGATATAAAAGAATATACATTCTTCTGGATAGAAAGACTCAATGTTGTGAAAATGACAATACTATCAAAGGCAATTTAGACTTCAAAGCAACCCCAATCCCAGTACTAATTCCGTTTTTCAAGAAGATGGAAAAGGCAGTCTCCGATTTCATTTGAAATGGAAAGTGGCCTTGGATTAGCAAAGCACTCCTTAAAAAGAGAAACAAGGTAGGAGACATCTCATTCCTTGATTTCAAATCCTACTCTACTGCCGAGATGGTCAAGACATCATGGTACTGGTACAATGACAGAAACATAGATCAATGGAATAGAATTGAGAACCCAGAAATCAGCCCATCTACCTATGGTCAATATGGATTGAGGCTCAATGCCAAGAAGACAAAGATTCTCACTACTGGACCAACTGGAAGCATCAGGATGGATGGTGAAGAGATTGAGATTGTTCACAGCTTTAGTCTGCTTGGCTCCACAATCAACTCTTGGCACCAGCAGCCAGGAAATTAAAAGACATATTGCGATGGGAAAGTCTGCTGTTAGGGACTTCTCTAAAGTACTGAAGAGTAACGGTGTGTCTCTGGAGACTAAGGTGTGTCTGGTACAGGCCACGGTCTTTGCAGTCACTTGTTATGTGTCAGAGAGCTGGACAATGACCAGGGAGGATAGAAGGAGAATTGATGCTTTTGAGCTTTGGTGTTGGAGAAGAGTGTTGAGGTTACCATGGACTGCTAAGAAAACAAACAGATTCATCCTGGAGAGGGTTAACTGGGCTGCTTCTTGGAGGCAAGGATTCTGAGGCTTCGTCTGACATACTTTGGTCATGTTGTAAGGAGAGACCGGTCCTTGGAGAAGGACATCATGCTTGGGAGGGTGGAGGGCAGGCGCAGGAGGGGAAGGCCCTCTGGGAGGTGGATTGATTCGGTGACTGGGGTAATCAGGATGAGTGTGTCGGAGACAATGAGTTTGGCACAGGACAGAGCAAAGTTTAGAGCTGTTGTACATAGGGTCGCTATGAGTCGCAGGCGGCTCGACGGCACATAACAACAACAACAACAACCACCTATGGTCAACTTATTTCTGACAAGGAGATGAAATCTGTTAAGTGGGAAAATGACAGCCTTTTTAACAAATGGCATTGGCAAACTTGGAAAACTATCTTTAGAATACTTAAACAAAACCCACACCTTATATCATACACAAAAACCAACTCAAAGTGGATCAAGGACCTAAGACTAAAACAAAGACTATGAACCTAAGACTATATACTTCATTAGAAAAAAACCTTGGAAGAACCCTAGAAGCCCTAATCCACAACATGAACAGTCTTCTAATTATCTTGAAAAACCTACAACCAGGAGAGGATAAAGTAAATTAATGGGACCTTCTAAGACTCAAACCTCTATGCACATCCAAAAACTTCTCCAAGAGGGTAAAAAGGAAAGCCACAGATTGGGAAAAAATATTTGGTAATGACATGTCTGATAAGGCACTTATAGCTAGAATTTATAGAATACTCGAACACCACAACAAGATAAAGGCAAACAATCCAACTGCAAAATGGGCACAAGATATAAATAGACATTTCACCAAAGAAGATAATCAGTTGATGAACAAACACATGAAAAAATGTTCAAACAACTAATGTTGGAGAGGTTGTGGAAAAACTGAAACCATCATTCACTGTTGGTGGGAGTGTAAAATGGTACAACCACTGTGTAAGGCAGTATGGCACTTTCTCAAAAAGTTGGAAATAGAAATATCATTTGACCCAGCAATTCCACCACTAGAAATATACCCCAAAGAAACCAGAACTGCCACCCAAGCAGATATATGCACACCCATGTTTATTGCTGCTTTGTTCACAATAGCAAAGAGTTGGAAACAACCCAAGTGCTCATCAACAAACAAATGGGTAGAGAAGCTGTGGTGTATTTATACAATGGAATACTATGCTGCATTGAAAAACACAAGGAACTCATAAAATATTATGCAAAATAGGTGACCCTGGAGGACATTATGCTGAGTGAAATATCTCAGCCACAAAAGGACAAATATTGCGTAATGCCACTGTTGTAAAGTGGGACTGACATTGGGTTGGGGGAAACTAAGCAAAAAGGGAATAAATAATGGACACTGCATTTAAAAAGATGAGGGAGAGAACTGTTTAAAAGGACTATATTAGTAGGTGTTATTTTCATGACAAGAGTTGAGAATAAGAGCTGCATAGTAAAGTGCACTGGCAGCATTGTGTGTGTGTATGTGTGTGTGTGTGTATGTAACAATGAAAGAATTTTTTTTCTTTTTAAAGAGAAGTGCAAACTGGTGGAGAGAGGTGGGAAGGGAGGAAAAGATACAACAATGAATGAATGGAAATCCAAAGTCTCTATAAACTTTCATTGACATTTCACTAACAAAAAAAGAAAATCAATAGTCTAAGTAGCCACTTTTCATATTCTCAAGTGAATATATTGTTGTAACTTTTTTTGTCAGATATGGGAGCTAAGGTATGATTATTAAGATCTGGATATTGAAATCCTTCAGATCAAATTACCTCTATTCTTTAATCTCATCCAAATTAAAAAGCAATTGCAAATGTTGATCATTATTTAAAGGTATTTGGCTTAATACTTTTCAATATGTAAATAAATATTATATGTTGCCAGAAAAAAAGTGTGTGTGTGTGTGTGTGTGTGTGTGTGTGTGTGTGTCTAAGGAAAGAAAGGTAATGGGTCTGTGCTACATGGGAACCAAGGAACAGCAATTACTGTTTGGTTCAGTTTTTAATGGGAATTCTGAGGCTGGTACAGCAACCTTATACTCTGTGAGGTTTACACGAGAAAGTGGGAATCAGCTGCTGACCCAATGCTTCATAAACTCTTATCTTTGACTTATGGTTTCTAAGACAGTCAGTGCACACTGGCTACCTTTGCTTCATGCTTCAAAAGTTTAAATAAATAATCCTGCACTTCAGTGCAGCAACTATCAGGGAAAATGATATTGTTTTTATGCACCCTAGCAAGGGGAGGCACTTTTGAAGTACCCACGCTCCCAAGCATATACCATTTCTGCCGATGAAGCGTGGAGTGGGCTCCCAAATTAAATTTCTAATTTTTATCACAATGATAAGATGAACCTTTGGCTATTATTTTCCATGTATGTAGTCAATGGTTGCCATAGACTCAGTACAGAGAAGGGCTTTGGACAGCAATACTTTCTTCTCTTGTATAACTGGGAGGTTTTGAGATTTAGGAGAAAAAGTCACAATGCTTTGCTGGATGGATAGTGCACTTTAAGAGAGAGAACAGATTCACACTGATGTGGCAAGGTTACTGCACTTAGGAAGAAAAGAAATGGATGTCCTTTTAAAATTCCACAAAATGCCTTTCATGAAAGCATATCAATCCCATTAAAAACCCACTTGATGACTTGGACTTCCTTCGTTGGCAAAATAACTATGAGTGTTTGCCATGAATTGGACTTCAAAGGCCCAATAAAGTTAATTAGTAGTTTGCAACACTAAAGGCTCACGAGCTAGTATGTTTCATTTATAACTACTTAGTCCATGGTAAGAAAACAAAAAGATATTGATTCTAATTAAAGGTATGCCTCTATACCTTTGCATACACAATCTTTCCAAGATCTAGCTTAAGAAGAGTGACAAACAGGCTTGCAGCCAAGAACATGCCTCAGGATGCCTTGAACATGAACATTAAAGGAGTACCACTTTACATTAAAGCATCTTGTCAAGACCTTGCTGAAGCAAACGTTATACGTTCACATGTTCTTGTTATTGCAGTGTACTCTTGAGTCGGAATTTACCAATAGCTGACTCTCCGGTAGGTTTTCAGAGGCAGTTCATCGCACAGGATGAGATTGCCCATCCTTCTCCTGCAGCACTACTAGTGGCCTCCAACCACGTACCTTCGAGATTGCAGCGCAGCTTCTTGTTACCAGACCACCAGAGCTCCCTTAGTTAATTACTTTTATTTGGGACAACAGGAAACAAGTTAGGAAGGCATGAGAAGTTAGGGTGGGATGAAGCTGAAAATCAGGGAAGAGGCTTCATCCTTGTCACAATCTTGGATGTTGTTGTTGTGTTGTTATGTGCCGTTGAGTGGCTTGTAACTCATAGCAACCCTGTGTACAACAGCTCTGAACCCTGCTCTATCCTGTGCCATCTTTATTGTCTCTGACACACCAACCCCCATTACCCCAGTCACTGAGTCAGTCCTTCTCATCTAGGGTCTTCCTCTCATGTGCTGTTGCTCCACCATCCGGAACATAATGTCTTTCTCCAAGGATTGGTCACTGCTTGTAACACACCCAAAGTATGTCAAATGAAGCTTCAGAATCCTTGCCTCCAAGGAGCAGCCTGGTTTCATCCTCTCTGAGATGAGCTTGTTTATTCACCTAGCAGTCCATGGTATACTAAGTACTCTTCTCTGGCAGCATAGCTCAAAGCCATCAATTCTCCTTTACTCATCCCTAGTCACTGTTCAGCTTTCTGTTGCATAGCAAGTAATTGTGAAGATGATGGTTTGAATCAGGGGCACCTTAGTGTCCAGACTGACATCATTGCTTTTTAGTACTCTGGAGAGATCCCTCATAGCAGACTTTCTCAAAGTGATACATCTTTTGAGATCTTGGATGCTGGTACCAGGAGTGTTGATTGGGAAGCCACGCAAACTAAAGCTGTTAACAATCTCAATCTCTTCACCATCTATCATGATGCTGCCAATTGGCCCAGTGGTGAGAATCTTTGTTTTCTTGATCTTGATCTTCAATCCATATTGAAGGCTGCAGTCCTTGACCTTCTGTGGCAAGCACTTTAGGTTCTCCTCAGTTTCAGCAAGTAGGTTTGTTTCATCAGTATGACACAGGTTGTAGATGAGTCTTCTTCCAATCAGATGCCACATTTCTCCTCACAGAGTCCAGCCTCCCATATTATCTGTTCTGCATATAGAATGAAAAGGTATAGAGGTAGAACTCATCCCTGGCATAAATCCTTCCTGATTTTGAGCAGACTTGGCAATAATCTCAGGACAGACTTTGCATTAATATGCAAACTGACATGCCTATGAAACTTACAGTGGGCCTGGTGGAGATTGTGGCAAACGGAATAACAGAACTTGTTTAAAAAGATCAACATCTTAGCTCTAGCCGACTCTTGCTATGTACATTTTTGGGCGCAAATATAGGCTTAGTTTGTTCTTTTAAGGATTCCCTCCCACCCCAGATATTAGAATTCTTAAAAAAAAAACACCAAACTTAGAAACGCATATAGCTAGATGTAACCTCTGATATATCAATAAAAATAAAATTAACTAATTGCCATCAAGTCAGAGCCAACTCATAGCTGATGCTCCAGTGGCTCTTTGGAGGCTCTATGACACTGGGGGACAATTGCTCATCTTACTCTCCTGGAGCCACTGTTAGCAGCACAACTCCCTACAGCTTGTGCTGCTTTCAATGGTGGTGGTGGTTTACCGAAGAGTCAAAACAACCCAAAGCTGACCCTCCAGCAGGCTTTTAGAGGCAATTAATTTCCTGGGAGGAGATTGCCTACCATTTTTCTCCCAAGGAGTGGCTAGTAAATTCAAACTGCATGACTTTGGAATTGTAGATCAGCTTTTTACTACTAGGAGCTAATTTTAATGGTCTTCAAATATTGTGTTACTTGAACAAAATGTAACTGTTTGCTCCACAAGAACCCTGGGCCACTTTTTTACAATCCTAGCACAACACCACCACCATTCTAGACACTATATATTTATTAGAAAAGGACAGAGTTATCTATAGCTTCTCTATAGAATGCCAAGGGTAAGAATGTAGGGGTGGGGGGGAAAGGCAAATAATCACCAAAGAACTTACTCTTTGCTGTTGAGTTGGAACTGACTTGTAGCTGACCCTCCGCTGGGGTTTTGGGAAACCCATGTGGGAGTTTGCTCATCTTTCTCCCCTAGAGCTACTAGTGGATTTGAACTGCCAGGAAGATGCTGCCTTTAACAGGGTGACTTCCTACAGAGCTCCCTGAAAAAAATGGAAAAGAAAAACTTATTAAGTATGAAAAATTTCCTTTTCTTTATCTGCAAAAAATATATTAGGAAGTGTTCAGCTTAGTTTAGTTGAAGGAAGCTAACCCAGAAGTTGAGCTTCAGTGACAGCTCGCATCCACCAGCTGCTCATTGGGAGAAAGATGGCCATTCTCCTCCAACGTGAGCCCAGTGTTAGGTCAGTTCTGAGTCACCTTTGATTCAATAATCATGAGTGAGTTGAATTAAGCAGAAAGTGATTTGATAGAAGGAATTAAAAAGTTGTACATTCTAGATTGTTGTTAAGTGCCACCAAGTCAACTGTGACTCACAGCAACACTATAAATAAGTGGATCTGATCCTTGCCCTATCCTGCACCATTCTCTATCTCTGGTATGCTTGAGCCCATTGTTAACCACTGTGTTAATCTGCCTTGTTGAGGATCTTTCTCTTTTCCCCTGACTCTCTACCTTTCCAAGCATGATGTCTTTTTCTAAGGACTGGCTCCTTCTACATGCCCAAAGTATGTGAGGTGAATTTCACCATTCTTGCTGCCAAAGAGCACACTGGTTGCATTTTCTCCAAGACATATTTGTTTGTTCTCTTGACAATGCATACGACTTTCTGTACTCTTCTACAACACTACAATTCAAAGGCATTGATTTCTTCTTCTGTTGTCCTTATTCATTGTCAAACTTTCAGATGCATAGCAAGAACTGAAAGATTCTGACTTGAATCAGGTGTACCTTGGTCTTTTTTATGATTATTTTACACACACATACACACACACACACACACACACACACACAGTTTTAATGAAAATTTATAAAGAACTTGGATTTCCAATAATTCATTGTTGCACATTTTCCTCCCTGCCCCCCCAATAACTTTTTTCTTTGGAGAAAAAGTTCTTTCATTGTTATACAGTCCCCCACCCCACCCCAGACCATTTTACTATGCAGCTCATATTCTGGACTCTTGTCATGCTAATAATACCTAATCATATATTCGTTTTATACAGTTCTCTCATCTCTTTCAGTGCCATGTACATTATTTATCCTCTTTTCTTAGTTTCCCCCCCAGCCCCATGTCAGTCCTGTTTCAAAACTGTGTCATTATGCTGTATTTGTCTTTTTGGACTGAGATATTTCACTAGTCTTTCAATCATTTACATCATTGCTCCTTAGCACTTTGGAGAGATCCTTTACATTGGCTTTCCTCAATGCAACACACATTGTGATCTCTTGACTGCTTGGAAACAAGGATATTAATTGTGGGTCGAAGTGAGTTCTGGATTGCACTTCCAGAATAATCTCAAGAACACCACCACAAGACTGAACTGCCAGGAGCCTTGCTTTCCTTTGCCTCAGTCAGAAAGTGGGGTTCCGGATGTTCCTACTGACTTTAAGAACACAGGGCTAGCGATGCACGCTGGGAAACAGGAAGTCATACGCACAGTCCTCCATGAATCTAAAGGCTGTTCACAGCGAATTTGCTGCAGGTCTTCATAACTGTGATTGCCAACAGTTTCTGCTTCACTTCTGTTTTCCAAATCTCACTCAAGTGCATTTAACTGAAAGAACTCAGCTGCTTCCATAAAAGTATAGCCAAGAAGACTCTATTGGGCAGCTCTACCCTGTGACATGTGGTCACTATGAGCTGGACTTGACTCAATAGCACCCAACAATAACAATGCACATCTAGGAACTCCAGCTTCCAGTGAGCCCAGGAAATGACCTTTCAGTTTTCCCATCTCTCAGGGCGAGAATGAGACTGAATGGAAAAGATGTCAAACTAATTACATTAATTAAGATAGAACAAATACTTTTTCTGAATATATCTGTTTGGTGACAATTAAATTCAAACCAGTCCATAAAACCACAGAGCCATACCTCATGTATACACCCTTAAATAAATTAATTTCAATTTTGCAGATGTAAAATAGAAAATGAAACTTAATTTTACTTTATGAAGGTTCTTTGAACAAAAGGTGTTTTGCTTTTGTAAAATATACTGGGTATTATTCCACTGTTTTATACACACTGGATTTCAATAATGCCTGAGGGTATAGAGATGTCCCTGGAGTTAAATAAAGTGCTGAACACTACAAACATAAAAGCATATACGTTTTATCTTGAATGTGTTTTGGGTATCACATAAGTTTAGTAAAATGAAACTAACAGTCTTACAAACTAAAATAATAATTTTCTAAGTTGTTTCAACATAATTGAACTTAAATAAGACATTATTCCCATATTCATTTCTTTGATATGACAATTATTAGTACGGAAAGTAATATTCTCTGTATGGGCCCTGTCTCCTTTGCTAGAAGACAAGGCTGGCTCCTATAGGATTCTATATGATTAGAGTTTCTCACTTGAAACTAGAATTTTTTGTGATCTTGCAAAGTTTAAAAAACAAAAGGGCTCATTTGTGGATCTTCAAATAGAACTGAGGAAGAGTAGATAGTGAAGCCAAGGTGTGGAACTTAGTACTAGAAACAAGAGTAGGAAGATATGTGAGGTCCTGCCAGGGTTCTGGGAAGCTTTTACTAGTTGTGACTCCTTTTTATGAAGAACTAAGGTGTGGTGCCTGATGGGGTAGGTGATTTAAAAGTCCATGGAAAAAAGGACAACCTTGGACAATGAACAGATAATTGTAATAAGGAGGGTTTCTAGAAATATAGTCAGGAAACATTCAAGCTCTTATGTAAGAATCAACATTTTGTAAGCTATGTGGATGATATCCCATCTAATAATGAATAATTTAATACCCAATTTGTATTCTTAAGAATTAAATTCAGAAGCTGTATATTTAATGAGCTCTGATGGCTAAGTACTTGTGGTTGATGGTTTGGATCCATCACAAGAAAGATATGGAAGTCTGTGTCCATAAATAGTTACAGCCCTGGAAAACTTATAGGAAAATTTCTCTATGTCTTCCAGGATCTTATGAATAAAAATTGGCTCTATAACAATGGATGCTAGGTACATATTTAATAGAGAAGTTTCAGTGGTGCAGTAGGTAAGCATTCCATTGATAACCTTGAAGTTTAATGTCTGAGCACACCAGCCCCTCAGAAAATGAAAGATGTGGCCATCTTTCCCCATAAAGTTAGTCTTGAAATCTCCTGAGACAATTCTATTCTGTCCTATAAGTCCCATGAGTCAGAATAGACATGGGGCCAATGGGTTTGATTTAGTTTTTGTGTCTAATAGCAACCTATGTTGTTTTTATGTGCTGTCAAGTGACCTGAGACTCATAGTGACCCTATGTACAACAGCTCTGAAACCTGCCCTATCCTGAGCCAGTCTCACTGTCTCTGACACACATACCCCCATTATCCTGGTTACTATGTCAATCCATCTCATCCAGGGCTTCCTGTCCTGTGCTGTCCCTCCACCTTTCCAAACATGATGTCTTTCTCCAAGGCCTGGTTCCTCTTGGCCATGTGCCCAAAGTATGTGAGACAGAGCTTGAAAATCCTTGCCCCCAAGGAGAAACTTGGTTTCACACTCTCTAATACAGACTTGTTTGTTTTCTTGGTGGTCCATCATATGTTCAATACTCTCCTTGAGCACCACAACTCAAAGGCATTGATTCTTCTTTTGTCATTGTTAGTCATTGTCCAGCTTTCTGACATATAGCAAGTAATTGTGAGGACTATGACCTGGCTCAGGCTCACCTTAGACCTAGACTAACTGCATTACTCTTTAGCACTTTGGAGAGATCCCTGACAGATCCCAATGCAATTAACCTTTTGATTTCTTGACTGCTAGTGCCAAGTATGTTGATTATGGAGCCAAGCAAGCTGAAATTGTTAATAACCTCAATCTCTTCCCCATCTATCATAGTGCTGCCAATTGGCCCAATTGCGGTCTTCTTGATGTTGAGCTTCAATCCATATTGAATACTACAGTCCTTGTCCTTCTGCAGCAAATGCTTCAAGTCTTCCTCAGTTTCAGCAAGCAAAGTTGTGTCATCTGCATAATGCAGGTTGTTGATGAGTCTTCCTCCAATCCTGATGCCACATTCCTCCTCATGAAGCCCAGCCTCCCAAATGATTATGTAATCTTTTCCCCCTCAACAAAACCAAGCAACCTAGAGTATATGATTTATGGATTGCTTGAAAACCCCTACACTCCTCAAATGTTCCTTCTTCTAGTATTAGACCACTGTACATTTATGCCTTGGCTCCAAGTGTCACCATATTCAGTCTCTTCTAATCTGCAAATATACCACACTGAATGTTATCAGCAATTGACACATGAGTTGTTATAACAGCTTCCCTGCAATCCTGAAGGCACGTGGTTCAAGTTCACCAGTTGTTCCACAGAACTAGCAAGATGGGCAGTCTCCTCCTGTATGATTAACTGCCTCTGAAAACCCATTGGAGGGTCAGCTATGTGTTGATTCTGACTTGATGGTACATGACACCAACATTCATATAGGGCAGCAAAATTTTCAAAACACTGTCTTCTGAAAATTCCATATAAATTTTCTAATTTCTATAAGGAGTGATCAGAAGAAAATAGGTGCTTTGATGAAGAGTTATGGGAGGACTAATTTGGGAGCACAGGCATGGTCAGACATGACAGCTTGAGTGGAGAGGGCAGAGGGCTCCAGATATCAACAGGGACCTGAGAACATAAGAGAAGGCTTGCTGAAAACAAGAGACTGTCTCATGTGAGTTGGCTATTTCAATGTCTTGTTCCCACCAAGTTATTCTCCCTGCTTGGCTTCATGATCTTGTTCTGTTATCTTAGTGCTCCTAGCATCCCCATAGTCCCTTTTTTGTTTCAAAGACAAAAATTAGCATATATTGATAGTCAGTTGTAAAAAGCCAGAGACAGTGTTTTATCATGGAACACTATGTCCTGTTGGCACAATGATTAAATTCTCATTAGTCCTTTTATCATGGAAGACCATGGTTTAGTGACACAGTGATTAATCATAGAAAGGGCAGGAGTGCAAATCTACCAGGAACTCTGGGGAAGAACAAATCTGTAAATCTGCCGCTGTAAAGATTACAGTCCAAGAGATGTTAGGGGTTGGCTCTATGCTGCTCTCTGTAGGGAGCTCCAGTGGCTTAGAGGTAAGGAGTTCCACTTCCAACTCAAAAGCACATGGTTATAGTCCACCAGCTGCTCCATGGAAGAAAGATAGACAATCTCTTTCTCTGTGCTTTACTGTTTCTGAAAAGCTGCTGGAGGGTCAGCTATGAGTTGGTTCCAACTTGATGGTACACAACAGAAACAACAATGGGTCACTAAGAGTTAGGCTCAACTTTACATCACACAACACATGACCAGAGATATTAAATTTAAAGGACAGCCAGAGTATTTTATGACTTAATGCAATAACTTTCGTTACCAACGTATCTCTGGTATTTAAATGACATGCTTGTTCATTAACTCAGTGACATGCTTTTTTATTAACTCAGAATGTTAGTTGCAGTATTCTACTATACTTGTGTACCAGTTGTAGGCAGATGTTTTTGTGGCTCTTTTTCAGCAAAAGGAAAATGAAAAACTATATTTTTAATAAGATATGATCTTTAATATTGTTGTTGTTGATTGTCGTTGAATCGAGCATGACTCATAGTGACACTGTGAACATAAGGCCTCAATGAAGCCTTTCTATAACTATCATCATTTATCAAAGTTCATAGAGTTTCCAGAGGCATGTTATTTAGGAAGTGGATGCCATTCCTGCTTCCAAACCTGTCCTAAACTGAGATCCACCAAGCACTGTCCACCATGAGTAAATGTTATGGCATTTGACACCGCAGTGGCACAAGGTTCAGCATCACAGCAACCCCAGGTTATCTCAATACAGCATATTGACAGAAGAGTGCTGTATCACTTAGAAGAATATTCCTCCAAAATATAATAACAACCAATTTTAAATATAAAGGCCCTACCTGAGGTCTTGTGGACTCTAAACAAGAGGTTTAAATAAAAAAAAAAACAAACACAAAACACCCCAATCAATATAGTATGTTGTTGTTGTGTACTGTTGAGTTGCCTGCGACATATAGTGACCCTGTGTACAGCAGCTCTGAACCCTTTCCTGTCCTAAGCCAATCTCAGTAATTCGACACACCAAGCCCCATTGCCCCAGATACTGTATCAATCCATCTCATCCAGGGTCTTCCTCTTCTGCGCTGACGCTCCATCTTTCCAAGAATGATATCCTTCTCCAAGGACTGGTCTCTCCTCGCCATGTTCCCAAAGTATGTGAGGCAGAGCTTCAGAATCTTAACCTCCAAGGAGAGACTTGGTTTCACTCTCTCCAAGACAAATGGATTTGTTTTCTTGGCAGTCTATGGTATAATACGTTCAAGACTCTTCTCTAGCACCACACAACTCGAAGGCATCCACTCTTCTTCTGTCATCCTTAGTCATTGTCCAGCTCTCTGAAGCATAACAAGTAATTGAGAAGACCATGGCCTGGATTAGGAGCACCTTTGTCTCTAGACTGCCATTGTTAATAATAAAGCAATTTAAGAGGAGAAAAATATTTTAAAATGAAGTTATATATACTAAGCAAACACAATAACACTGGACAACATTATTGTGTGTTGGGGTGTGTATGCATGTTCACACTGTATCTTTAAATTAATTTCAAAGTAAACTCCGCTTGTATACAGATAAATGGAGTATGTGAGTTTATGGATTGACTCAGTAGTGCCAACAGTCTCTTAAGAGCATAGCTGAAGGAGTTGGTTCACATTCTTTCCATGACATTTTAATGAGTAGTTTAGGGAGTGTGGCTGGTGTGGTGATGTAAGTAGGGACAAGTGGCAAAGATTAACTCACTATTAATTTTGGCTGCCTGAGTGAAGAATTTAATACCTCACTGTTGTGGATACTGTCAGCACACATCGTAGAAAATACAGATTACACTCCATAACATATTGGATACAATAACTTTACTAGTTAGAATAATTAGAAATGTCATCAGTAGTTAATAAAGTACCTTTTCTTAGATTTTCTGTAAGGATCCTGCTTTCTTAATGACTTATCTTTCTACTGTGATGCTGTTTACATACTATAAAATCTACCCTTTCAAAGTGTTCACTTCAAGGGGAGCTCTGGTGGCCTAGTGGCAAGGAGCTGCAACTACAATCCCAGAGACACACGGTTCGAATCCACCAGATGCTCTGCCGGGGAAGGAGGGACAATCTCCTCCTGTACCAGTCAGATCTGATTTGACGGTACACTCACACGAAAATAATAAAATAAAAAAATAAATAATGCTTTAAAAAAGTGTTCAATTCAGTGGTTTCAGTCTATTTACAACATCATGAGACCACCACCACTACCTAACTTCAGAATATTTTCACTATTTCTAAAAGAAACCATGTTCTTAATAGCAGTCACTTTCCAAGTTTATTTATAATTAATTGACATATCATTCTATCTAGGGAACTCTGATAGCCTGTTGTTGTTGTTATCATGTGCCTTTGAGCCAACTATGAACAATAGGTCTGAACCTTGCCCTATCCTGTGAATCAAGCTGGCAATCCAAAGGCAGGCATTTATCAGTTTCTCTATGGGAGAATGATGAAAATATCCATATCCTCCTATGTGATTTACAGCCACTGGGAGGGTCAACCATGAGCTGGTTCCAACTTGATGGCCAACAACAACAACAACAACTTCATCTTTTATAACTCTTAAATTTAGTGTCATGTCCAAATATCCATTGTTGATAACTAAGTTCCAAAACATTATCCCCACCCTCACATTTAGTTTTAGTTCTTACATGTAGATCATTGATTCATTTTTAGTTAATTCTCATAAATGGTGTGACATATGGCTCCAACTTTACACTTTTGTGTGCGGAGATCTAACTGTCCCGGCATCCTTAATTAAAGATACTGTTCTTCCTTAATTGAGTGGAATTGACACTTGTTATGAATTTTTGTCCTTTCAAAATATGTGGCAATTTGATGAGGGTATGATTCTCAGTATAAGTCAATCATCAGGATTGGTGGAAGATTTATTAACAATCTGCGTTATGCAGATGACACAACCCTGCTTGCTGAAACTGAGGAGGACCTCATGCACTTGCTGCGGAGGGTCAAGAACTGCAGCCTTCAGTATGGACTGAGGCTCAATGTCAAGAAGACAAAGATTCTCACCCCTGGAGCAATTGGTAGCGTAAGGATGGATGGCGAAGAGATTGAGATTGTTCACAGCTTCAGTTTCCTCAGCTCCACAGTTAACACTCTTGGCACCAGCAGTCAGGAAATCAAAAAGCATATTGTGATGGAAAAGTCTGCTGTTAGGGACCTCTCTAAAGTACTGAAGAGCAATGGTGTCTCTCTGGAGACTAAGGTGCACCTGATACAGGCCATGGTCTTTGCAATCACTTGTTATGCATCAGAGAGTTGTACAATGACTAGGGAGGATAGAAGGAGAATTGATGCCTTTGAGCTGTGGTGCTGGAGAAGAGTATTCAATGTACCATGGACTGCCAAGAAAACAAACAGATTCATCCTGGAGAGGATTAAACTAAGCAACTCCTTGGAGGCAAGGATTCTGGGGCTTCATCTGACATATTTTGGGCATGTTTCCAGGAGGTACAGGTCCTTAGAGAGGGACATCATGCTTGGGAGGGTGGAGGGACGGCGCAGGAGGGGAATACCCTCTATGAGATGGATTGATTCGGTGACTGGGGTAATCGGGATGGGTGTGTCGGAGGCAGTGCGATTGGCACAGGATAGAGCAGGGTTTAGGGCTGTTGTGCATAGGGTCACTATGAGTCGCAAATGACTCGATGGCACATAACAATAACAACAACAACAACAACTGAAATTATATCCTATATGATGTTAATTCAGTAACATTATAGAAGAAGCATTTATTGAAAATAATTGTATTGCAGAAGATCAAACATTACAGCCTTCAATTGAATTACATCTTTACATCAAGAAAACAAAAAAATCCTCACCATTGGGTCAATAGACAACATCATCAGAGATGGAGGAAAAAAACTGGAATTGTCAACTATTTAATTTTACTTACATCCACAATCAATACCCATGGTAGAAGTAGTCAAGAATTCAAAAGATATGTTCTTCTGGGTAAATCTGCTGTCAAAGAACTATCCAAAGTTCTAAAGAATAAGAATGTAAGTTTAAAGACTAAGATGCACCTGAGACAAGCTGTGGTATTTTCAGTCACTTCTCTTGGATTTGAAATTTGGACAGTGGGTAAGGAAGAGTGAAATAGAATCTATTCCTTTTAATTGATTGTACTGTTAGCAAAATTATTGGATAAACCATGGTCTACCAAAAGAACAAGCAAATCTATCTTGAAGGAAATGCCTCTAGGTGCATTTGGAGGCAAGAATAGTGAAACTTCATTTCACTTACTTTAGGCATATTTCAGGAGGAACCAGTCCTTGGAGAAAGACATCATCCAGGGAAAGTTAGAGGGTCATCTCAAGAGGGGAAGACTCTCCACAAGATAGACTGACACAATGACTATCACAATGGACTTGAGAATGACAGAGATCATGAGTATGGTACAGGGATAGGTCAGGGTTGTTCATAGTGTTACTATGAATTGTAATCAACTAGATGGCACCTAACAACAACAACATAATGTTAATTCGGCTTGTTTAGATGTTAGGCAGTGATGAAATCTTTCCCATGACTCTATTAGCCAATCAATTGTAAAAGTATTAGAATGAGTTCAAACATCCTTAATTAGATCAAAGCCCTGATGCGATAAAAGATATTTCCTTATGACATGGCCTGGATTACCTGATGTTTCACAAGAGAGAAAAAAAGAGAGAAGTGAATAGAGAGGAGGGATTCAGTATCACCAAGAAAGAAGAACCAGGAACAAAGTGTATTTTTTGAGACCAGATTCCTGTAGTGGAAAACTCCTAAAACTAAGAAACATACAGAGAACACCTTCCTTTAGAACTGGAACTGAAATTTGAGCATCTAACCTCTTAAATTGTGAAAGAATGAATTTTTGTTGTCAACTTACGGTATTTCTGTTACAGCAACACTAGATAGCTAAGATAGCACCCTTGTAAAAATCAGCTGACCAGAAGTGGAATCTATGGTGTTAGTAAGACATCCAAGTTATTTGTGTGCATATTAAAGCATGAGAGACACTGATCTAGTCCATATCCTACCTTATGTTGGAACCAGAAGGGATAATAGAGTGTCCTAAGATGATGAAATAGAAAACTATACACTCAGATAACAAGACTAAATTTCTATTTTTAATAAAAAAAATGTAGCAACACTATAAACCAAAATGAAAACTTCAGTGTTAGCATAAAAGTTGCCTTTTTCTTTTCTTTTTTTTTCAAGCCATTACGTTTAGCCCCTTCTGGTCTCCAGCTACCTTAACTGCAGACGCATGGTCTTGCAAATCATCAATAGCTGTGGGACTAGGATAGGAGAAAGAATCTTTCAACACTGAGGAGCTAGACTTGCATCAGGTAAGACTTGGAGCAAGACCCTGTGAAGAGCGAGACCCTGGTGGTGAAACCCTACTGATGATGGTGAAGAGCCTGTGGCATTGCTGTGGAGAAACTGTGTTAAGGTGTGACCTGTGGCTTCTTGTACTTGTGCTTGTACTTGTCACAGATTAAGATTTTTGCTGTTGTGAGATGCTTGAAGGAGAAGCTGACTTATAACTCCTTTGAGGCAAACCTTGCTGGATAATTTGTGTTTGACTGCTGAACTGAAACTAGAACTTGAACTAATTGAGGAATGATTCCTTGGGACGACTAGGCTAAAACTGGATTTTCTTTGGGTGATAGTCTTTGCCTTTCCCCTATTCAACTTACTCCCCTAATAAACCTCATTCTCAGTACCACAACTGTGAGTCTGTGAGTCAACAACGAATAAATGAACCTCTTGCTTCTGGTGTGGATCTAGAAGCACCATGGACCTGGGCTACAGGCTCTTTATCTGCTTTCTACTCTGGGGTAGTGAATGGCTATAATAGTCTCACTCCCTCTGGTCCTTTGACAGACTCTCATGGCCCCATGCTCCCATGTTCCATTTTCTGTTTTCAGGCAAAAACCAATCAACAAACAATAATAAAAAATAAAAGAAAATAAAATAAAGTTGAGAAATCAACAAAGAAAAGCTTTCATGCAAAAAATTTAAATCAGTATCAAGAAAATGGAAAGAAGCTAGGAGCATCATCCTGTAGGACAGATTGAGAACCACTAGTCTAATACAATACGATACTTTGGGTTGTCATACAATTTTGCAAACAGAGGACACCTTGCTGAAATGTCCAAGCAATGTGGATGCCTTTGTGGAGATTCTTACCTGTCACAGGTCAAAAGATTGCAAGACAAAAAATCTTTAACAATTCTGAACTATTTGTTTTAGCATAGTTTTGTCTAATGTACATAAACTATGTTTTGAGGCTATTGTAGCAGGTGTTTTTCTTAATCTTTTTCCTTTTTTAAGAAGAACTGCTGAGTTCAGAGGAAATGAATGCTCTTTTATTTAAATTTCCTGAGATTAGAAGAAGAACATATTGCCAAACAATGCCTCTTCACTTCAAAACCTCTCCCCATAAATTATTGCAGGATATCTTATTAAAAGTCTGTAAAATTTCCTATTAAGAACGGTTGATTGCAGTCCAGACCATCATAGCTTTGGTGCTTTCCCTGAAATACCACAGCTGTCGGGAAGAAATATATTTTGAGACAAAAGGTTTTGTTTCTCAAGCAATAAATTATTTTAGTGATATCTCAACATAGATAAAACTTTCACTTACATTTGAGTGAAGGAAGATTCTACTGATAACTTGTTAAAAATCTATAAAAAGAATAGGAGAATGTAGATGTAGATAGCAAATTAAAATCAGACTTCCTTTAAGTTTAGCAAAAGAATTCTTTATAAAGCCAGAGAAGATTATTATTATGGATAATGAAATGATTTACTGGAAAAAGTAGAAATGACATTCAATATGACTGCATCTCTGCACAACCTCAAGTTGGTATTTTCAACTTTAACCTCAGAGTCATTAAAAAAGAAAGAAAAAATGAAAGAAAAGGGAAAAACCCTTAATTCTAGTAATATTTTATGTAAATTGCTAAGCAAATCCCATACATACTATGATGTGGATCCTAGATGAAGTAGGAAATGTCTTGTTTGTAGTGCTCATGTAATAATCTGTTGATTTCATGATAGATCAGCCCCTTAAAAACAACCAACAAATTTTCTCCCAAATATTAGCAGGGTAACGCCATAGCTTTCTCTCCAACCCTTGTACCTCTTAGCCATAAAGAAGGTGGATATTTCTTATTATACTCAGAAGAAAATACATATTATCAAACACTTTGATTCTCCAAGTTTCAAATAGTCTTTTTACTCATTGAGAGTGATGATGTACACCAAGCAAGTTCTAAAGACTTTTAGGTTTTTTTAGTTCCCATGAACATTTCCAGGAGACATTGGGCTCATAAAACAATTTGTAGGCCAACAGAACTTTTGTCTTTGTTTCCAAGATTAGTTTAAAGCTAACTAGAGGAAATATATTGTGTCTTTACCATTTCCAGAGGAATTTTAGCTAAGAAACATCCAATCTATTTTTCATCTTGTCCCTAAAATTAATTCTTTTGACCTTTTTGGTATTCAAGTGATTAATATTAAGAGTGGATACATTTGGAAAGTTGAGATTTCTCATAGCTTTATAATTATATAATTCACCAACTTTAATGATAATAGTAAAATGATCCAAAATGAGGAAACTAATAATGGTTAAAATCTCCAACAAAATATTTCTCAATATATCCCTTCATTTTTAGTTTGAGGATGAAGAAATTGTGTCAGCACACTATTCATATATTCTTTTTCAGAAATTACATCACTGAGAAGCCTTTCCAACTTTTAAAAAATAAGCATCTCCGATATACATGCTGTCATTTAGTAAGGTAAACAAAAAATTTAAAAGCATAAATTAAAAAGGGTATGAGGATTCATATTATTAGCAGTTTGTGTTTGAACAACTGCATTTTGCCTGGAAGGAAGGATCTGTACACAGTGAGCCCACGATGCCTCCCACAGGTTGCAGTTGTTAAAAGCACATTAATCATTTAAGCAAGGTCACAAGCAACAAAGGCCAACGAAGGTTCAAAGTTTACAGGTCCAGGCATTTATCAGGTAGAAATAGGCTACATTTCAGTATTTTGCACAACATCCTTTTTATGAAAAAGCTATCAGTCATTGTACAACCTGGTAAAACTCTGGTTATCCGAGGGAACAAAATGAATCACGACAATGGTTCAGGAATCCCTTTATGAGCTTGTATTTGTAAGACCACCTTGGCTTGAACATACGTTTTCAATTTTTATAAGGATGTGATTATTATGTGGGAATGTCTTCCTCCTTCTGACTACGGCAAAAGATTTATAAAAATTGCATCTACTTTTGATAGGCAGATTAGAATCAACTTGACAAGGCAATCACAGTGTTTGTATCGTTAAATACCATACTGATCATGAATTTCCATAAATTTTAAACTTGATTGGTGAATGTGGTAGAAAACAGAATGTTTTGGTTTATTTCACCACATCAGCTTCACCATCCATTGTTCACTGGTAATTTTAAAAAAATAGTGTAGTTGCATTTCACTTCTAAACCATGTTTTACGTTGGGTATTTTCTCCCTCCATTTGTGCCTGCTCCAGATGTGTGTTTTATTATCCTTTTGATATCTTGACTTTCATATGCCTCAACCCTTACAAGCTCAGAAAATTAGCAACCACTTCATTTGCAAATGTGAGTGACCTCACTTACTTAGTCAGCGGAGAGCCCTTCAGTCTGGGAGTAATTTTTTCAACACTTAGATTGAGATTAGGGAGCTCTGGTGGCACAGTATATTGCTAGTTGTGCGGCTAGTCTGAAGGGGAGCCTCTCTAGTAGTTAAAATCCACCAGAGGCTCTGCAGCAGAAAGCTAGGAAGTCTCCTATCGTTGTGATTTATAGCCCCAGAAACCCAATGGAGTGTTGCTATGAGTTAAAACAACTAAGACAGTGAATGAATGAGTGCTATTGAGATTAGTTCACATACTGTACAATTCATCCACTGTCAGAGTAGTCTGACAATTCAATGATTTTTAGTATATTCACAGATTGTGTAACCAGCACCACAATAAATTTTAAAGCACTTCATTATTCCTCTCAAGGAAGCTGTGTATCCATTAGAAGTCACTTCTGATTTCCCACAAGCCTTCCAGCTTAGGCAACTACTACTTTATGTTTTGTCTCTGTGAATTTACCTATTCCAGACATTTAACTTAGTTGATAACCCTTTGGTTTTTACTTCTTTCACTTAGCAAATGTTTACAAGGATCATCCAAGTTGTGTTGTTGTTAGGTGCTGTTGAGTAAACCACAATTCATAGCTACTCTGTGACCAACAGATCTGAACCTTGCCCTATTCCTGTGCTATCTCACAATCTCCGCCATTCTCGAGCCCATTGTTACAGTCACTGTCAATACACCTCACTGAAGGTCTTTCTCTCTTTTGCTGACCCTCTACCTTTCCCAGCATGGTGTCTTTCCCCAAGGATTGGAGATGTTGTTAGTAGGTGCTCAACAACCGCTCATTGTGACTCTAGGAATCCCGCCCTATCCTGTGCTATCCTTACCACCCTTGAGCCCATTGTTAGAGTCACTGTGTCAATGCATCTTGAAGATCTTCCCCTCCTTCACTGACTCTTTACTTTTCCAATCACATCCTTTTCCAATGACTGGCCCCTCTTGACATGCCCAAAGTATTGAGATGAAGTTCCACCATGCTTCCCTCCAAGGAGTATACTGCCTGCACCCTTTCTAGACATGTTTTTTCTCTTGGAGTCCATCAGACATTTAGTACTTTTCTCCAGCACCACAACTCAAAGGCATCAATTCTTCCGTCATCTTTATTTACCATCCATGTTGTAGTATATGCATATTTTTCTTTGTGGTCAAATGATATCCTATTGTATAGACAGATTACATTTCACTTATCTGCTTATCAGTTGATGGCCATTTGGCCTGTATCCATGCCATTATTTACTATTATGAATAATGCTGCATTAACATTTGGTGCAAGTTTGGTTTTGGGGGTTGTTTTTTTATTTTTTTTTACATGTTTTAATTTCTCTTTGGTCTTTACACAGAATTATCATAGAAACAATAGTCAAAAAACCAAATGGCATATTGCACTAGATAAATCTACTGAAAAAAATCCTTTAAAAGGCTCAGGAAAAAGATGTCACTTTGTGCACTAAGGTGTAGCTGATTGAAACAATGAATACAGAAGACCAAGGAAGAATCACTGCCTGTGTATAGTGTTGATAGCAAAGAATATTTAATATACTGTGGACTGCCAGAAGAACAAACAGATCCATCTTGGGAGAAGTACAGCAAGAATTTTCCTTACATAGGAGAATGACAAGGTTTCATCTCATGTACTCAGAACATGTTATCAGAAAAGATCTATCATACTTGGTAGAGTTCTGAGTGAAAACTCAGAAGATCCTCAATGAAGTGGGGTAACACAATGACTATAATAATGGAGTCACACTGCAATGATTTTTTTTAAGATGTTTTGTTCTGTTGTATATAGGGTTGATGTGAGTAGAAGCCAGAAAGAATATACACATGAGTGGGATTTATGGACCACATGGTAACTCAGTCAGAGACCTCTCCAAAGTACTAAAGAGCAACAATGTCAGTCTGGAGATGAAGGTGCAGTTGATACAGGCCACGGTTTTTGCAATTACTTGCTATGCATCAGAGAACTGGGCAATGACTAGGAATGATAGGAGAATTGATGTCTTTGAGCTGTGGTGTTGGAGAAGAGTTTTGAATATACCATGGACTGCTAAGAGAACAAATGGGTTCATCCTGGAGAGGGTGAAATCAGGTTGCTCCTTGGAGGCAAGGATTCTGAAGCTTTGTCTGACACACTTTGGACATGTTGCAAGGAGAAATCAGTCCTTGAAGAGGGACATCATGCTTGGGAGGGTTGAGGGACAGTGCAGGAGAGGAAGATGAGATGGATTGATTCAGTGAGTGGGGTAATGAGGGTATGTGTGCCAGATACAGTGAGATTGGTACAGGATAGAGCAGGATTTAGGTCGCTATAAGTCACAGGTGACGCAATGGCACGTAACAGCAACAACAACATGGTAACTCAAGAGCTCTGATGTCCTAGTGGTAAGAAGCTGCACTGCAATCCCAAAGGCACATGGTTCAAATCCATCAACTAATCCCCTGGAGAAGTAGGGTAATCTCCCAAGTGATTTACTGCCTCTGAAAACCCACTGGAGGGTCAGCTATGAGTCAATTCTGACTTGGTGGCACACAATAACAACAATGGTAATTAAGTGTTTAGCATTTTAAAGAACTGTCAAATTGTTTCCCCAAAGTAGTTACACCATCCATTTTAAATCTGTACCAGCATTAGAATTTCTCCACATTCCTGCTAAATCCTATTAGTTTTTAATTACCGCCTTTCAGTTTATTTGCACCAAAATTATGCCACTGTTATTAAATCTAAAGTAATGCTTCCTAGTCTTCTCATCTTACTTGAATCCACAATCCCATGGTACCAGCAATCAAGAAACCAAAAGAAGTGTGGCATTGGGCAATTCGGCTGCCAAGAACATCTCCAAACTGCTGAATGATGTGAATTTAAAGACTAGTGGTGTGTCTAATCCAAGCCATATTCTTTTCAATTACGTGCTGTGCATTTGAAAGTTGGGAAATACCTAAGGATGATGGAAGAAGAATCAATGCCTTTGAGTTGTTGTGTTGGAGAAGAGTATAGAATATCTCATGAATGGCCAAACAAATATGTTTTGGAGAAAGTATGACCAGAGTGCTCCTTGGAAGCAAGGATGATGAAGATTCATGTACATACTTTGGGCATGTTTTTAGGAAGGGCCAGTTTTTGGAAAGGTGGAGGGTCAGAGAAAGAGAGGAAGACCCATAACAAGAAAGATTGACACAATGACGTAACAATGGGTTCAAGTATATCAGAGACGGTGAGGATGGTACAGCATAAGTTTAGATCTGATTTCCACAGGGTCATTATGAGTCATAGTTGACTTTATAATACAAAACAACAACAGGTCTTCACAAACTCTACCAACATACAGTCTGTAGTGTGTTGTGCTGCTAACCTAAAAATGATGCCTCTCTGGTAATTTTAATCCACCATCTGCTTCACAAGAGAAAGATGGGCAATCATCTATGCATTTCTGCTTCTGAAAATCTGATGGGAGGTCAGCTATGAATCAGTTTCAACTTGAAGGCAATGTGGTTGGTTAAGGGCTTTTTTTTTATGCTTTAACGAAAGAGTCCTGGTGGTGCAGTTATTCAAGAGCTTGGCTGTTAACTGAAGCCAGCAAGTCTAAAGGAGACTTATAGTCTTGGAAACCCTATAGGGCAATCCTACTCCATCCTATGGAATGGCTATAAGTTGGAACAATCTTCATGGTAGTGGGTTTGAGTTTAGTCCTTAACAGAGTTATAGCACTTACACTTATATAGAACTGAATTTTCACACTTTCCACCACATATTGTAAATGATTAAAACTTCACTTCTACCACTGATTTTTAATTGCCATACTTTCCTCCAAGTGGGGGGGGGGCGAAAGTTTCTGTAGAAGCCATTGATTAAGAGGCTACAGGAAATAGAAAATTTGATCAATAAATCAGAAGATTATAAAGGAATGTATACAACATCTTGCCAAAGCCAGGTCAATACAGTGATAATATTTTGATAAATATAAATTTATTTATGTTTAAAATTTACTGTACACGATGCTTGGTTTCTAAGAAACCATAGTTTTCACTGATTTCAAAGTATTCTTTTATATGTATGGGGCTATAACATATTTAAATATTTCTTAATTTGAGGATGTGTAGGCAGTTCCCAAGCTTTATGATGATAAATAATGTGACAATGAACACCACAGTAATTTCTCCCTTGCCAAATAAAGAGATGATAGACTGAATTTCCTACTTCTGGCTTTGACTTCATGTAGATCCAGTTGGAGATTATCTTGAGACTGTGTAAAGTTGATGCAAAGCAGACTGAGCGTCCCTTAGCAAGGGGCTCATCTGGAAGACCCCTATGAGTCCAATAATGGGGACATTCCAAGAACTCCATTTATCTGTCTTAAAAGGTTAAGCTGTCATGTTGACCCTGCCAATTCAGACCTGTGCTCCCAAGACGGCTGCATATTTTGAAGCTGCTATTGGCCATGAATAGCTATTCCTTTAAGCTATACCAATGCAATTTCTTTATCCCTGCAGTTGGAAGGTATAAGTGCTATTATCCAACAGAAATTTCTCTTTCCATCTGAGACTCATTACTTCTATTGAATTACATTTATCCATTTGGTTCTGATGAAGTAGATTCAACCATTTGCTTCTCATGAAGTAGCTTTAACCACAGAGAAATTATTTTGGGAAGGAAATTGCATATGAGAGTGCAAATCACATATGTTACACTTCAAAATGAAAATAAAATTAAAAAGTAGTGTACAGTAATGGAAAGAGTAGAAGATTAGGAATCAAGAAAACTTAGGTCAAGTTTCAATCCTTGGTTGTTAACTAAACTGCTCTGAGCATCACCTTCTTTTTCATAAATCAGAGAATTTATTTAGATAATCTCTACTGATCTCTCCAGTTGCAATGTCTTAAGCATTTCAAATTAGAGCGATTAGATTTACAGGTGCTAAGAATTTTCTGAGAAGTGAAAATTATTTTCTTTTTGGTATATGGGAGCCGATTCTTAGTTGCATGTTTGTGTGGATGCTATGCAATATTGTTTATATAACTTTAAAATTAATTAAATACATTTGTTATTTGATCATTCCATAATCCTTATTACTTTTATCTCACATAGTGGAGACTCAAGGCCTGGAGAAATGATGTAGTTTGCCCAAAGTCAGATATTTATTAAGATGCAGAGTCCTCTTTTCCCCCCACATCACATTCCAGTTTCTATTTTATACTTCAGGCACATTGAGAAACCATAATAGGTATTTCAAGACCATATTTTTAGCTATATGAGAAGCTAAAAGGAGAGTGAAAGAAATATGGGATCTATATAGAATGCTCCCTCAATGGATACACCCTCCACCTTGTCACTATATCTCCTTTCCTTTGTCCTGCTATGACCAAGTTCTTATTAGCCACATTTTCTCACATCCCACTCACTCCTTCAGGACTGAAGTCTTACGTCAGTACTTACTACTTCTGTCTAAAGCAATCTGCAGTAGATATCATGGGGAGGACTCCCTGAGGATAGCAATTTCCCTTCTTGAAGGCAGCTCTGACATAAGGGAAAAGGCCTCATTGGTCATTTCTGTGCTGTATCATCACACTCATGACAACGGCTGATTATTTAAGTGTAGATACCTGACCTGAGCAGGTTCAATCATCTGGAAGTTTGAAACTTGGTCAGAATTCTAGACACTGGGAGGGACTGGGGCTGAGATGGTGAATAGTAGCATGGTGAAGAGCGAGAACACTTAGTCCTATTTTCAAGGTAGTTTCTGGAGTTGCTTTGATTCCTACATGGGTGTTCAACTTTTTCTCCAACTTTTTAAGTTACCATTTTTCTTGCTTAAACTTCTTTCTGAGGTTTTCTGTCCAGAGACACTTAACACAAGGATCAGCAATCCTTTTGTTTTAAAACTAGTGGACACGTAACTGCTTTTCCAGCTTTTGATTTTCATTGGGCATGTATTATTATCAGGAATAACATAAATCTAAATATAAACGCTTTCATTTAATGAAGTTTTTAACGAGTGACTTTATTTCCTTTGTATTTATGTATTATAGATTGCCTATATATGAACATTGTACTTCATAGAAGAAATAGCATATGCAAATTCAGTGTTGTATATCTTTGGACAATTAGATAGCTATCTGAGATGGAGCCTTTTTGATCTGACAGGATCAGCAATGATACCCTGTGTTGAACTGTTCTCAACTTCTCCCTCTTTCTTTTTGCCAATAAAGTTGTAAATAAAAAACAGTTTTAAAAAAAACCCCAAAACCCCAGTGGACACTGTCATTAATTTGATCTTTTTTGACAACTTTCCTCTTCTTGGCTTTTCTAATACCTCCTTTTCCCACTTTTTTGAAATACACCTTCTCAGTGCTCTGTTGGGTTCCTCTTCATCTGCTCTATCCCTTGTTGTTGTTAGGTGCCATCAAGTCGAGCATGACTCTTAGTGATTCTATGAACAACAGATCTAAGACCTGTCCTATGCTGTGCCGTCTTCAAACTTTCTGACACATTAAAGCCCATTGTGGCAGTCACTGTGTCAATCCACCTAGCCTAGGGTCTTTCTCTCCTTCGCTGACACTCCACCCTTCCATCATGTCCCTCTCCAAAGAATACCCCCTCCTAGCAACATGCCCAAAGTATTTGAGGCAAAGTCTCATCATCCTGACCTACAAAGAGCACTCCTGCTGCACCCTTTCCAAGACAAATCTGTTTGTTCTTTTGGCTGTCCATGCAATGTTTAGCATTCTCCAACACCACAGCTCAAAGGCATCAATTCTCTGTCTGTCATCTATGTTCATTGTCCATTTCTGAGATGCACAGCAAGTTAGTGGAAATACCATGGCCTGAATCAGCTGCACCTTAGTCTTCAAACAGATATTACTCCTCAATAATTTGGAGAGGTCTCTAACTGCAGACTTTCCCAGTGTAATGCATCTCTTTATTTTCTGACTGTTGGTACCAAGGGTGCTAATTGTTTATCCAAGTAAGATGAAGTTATTGACATTTTCAATCTCTTCTTTACCCATCATTATGTTGTCTATCAGTCCAGTGGTAGAAATCTTTGTTTTCTTAACACTGAGATGCAGTCCATAATGAAGGCTGCATTCTTTGATCTTTTGCAACAAGTACATCAAATCGTCCTCACTTCCAGAAAGTAAGGTTGTGTCATCAGCATAATGCAGTTTATTGATGAATCTCCCTCCAATCCTGATGCCACAATTCCCTCCAGAGAGTCCAGCTTCTCAAATAATTTACTCAGTACATAGATAGAATAGATATGGAGAGAGAATACAACCCTGACACATTCCCTTCTTAATTTTAAACCATGTAGTGTTCCCTTGCTTTGTTTGCACAAGAGCCTCCTGGTCCAGGTATAGATTTCACATGAGCACAATTAAGTTTTCTATCTCTTAGGCTCTTGCAAAAACTACCTCCTTAGACTGTGTAAACATATCACCTATCTAAGACAGATTAGCACAGTGGCTGTAACAATGGGTTCAAGCGTATCAGAAATGGTGAAGATGGCTCAGAATAGGGCAAGGTTCAGATCTATTGTTCACAGCTTTAGTCTGCTTGGCTCCACAATCAACAGTCTTGGCACCAGAAGCCAGGAAATGAAAAGACGTATTGCATTGGGAAAGTCTGCTATTAGGGATCTCTCTAAAGTATTGAAGAGCCATGGTGTCTCTCTGGAGACTAAGGTGTGTGGGATACAGGCCGTGGTCTTTGCAATCACTTGTTATGCATCAGAGAGTTGGACAATGACTAGGGAGGATAGAAGGAGAATTGTTGCCTTTGAGCTTTGCTGTTGGAGAAGAGTATTGAGGGTATCATGGACTGCTAAGAAAACAGATTCATCCTGGAGATGGTTATACTGGGCTGCTCCTTGGAGGCAAGGATTCTGAGGCTTCGTCTGACATACTTTGGTCATGTTGTAAGGAGAGACTGGTCCTTGGAGAAGAACATCATGCTTGGGAGGGTGGAGGGACAGCACAGGAGGGGAAGGCCTTCTGGGAGGTGGATTGATTCAGTGACTGGGGTAATCAGGATGGGTGTGTTGGAGACAGTGAGATTGGCACAGGACAGAGCAGAGTTTAGGGCTGTTTTATATAGGGTCACTATATACAAGCGACTTGATGGCACATAACAACAACAACAACAACAACTATAAGTTGTAGTTGACTGAAAGGCATCTAACAACAATCTTCTTACACTCATGATTTTGGTTACTTTCGAGGAGTCTTGCTTCAGCTGTATTAAGTGCTAAATGTTTTTTTTTCCTTAAGAGAGTTAGACTCTTTTTTCTAGACCTCTCAGCTTTAAACGTGCTCTGTAGAGGTTTGCTAATCACCTAGTCCTTTCCGGGGTAGCTCTTCTTCATTCTTTAGAATTCAGTGTGGACATTCCCTTCCATAGCAGGGACCTTCCAAAGTTGTTGCTAACCTGTACACCAAAATTATTTTAAAATCTACCCAAAATTTTAAGTTTAGCTAGCTACAAAGAACAACTTTTGGTTTATTGTAAATACAAACATTTTAGAAGAAAATATCTCACAAATTTTTTCCAATGGAATGGAAATACTTCAGTCATTTAGTGTTCTGAAGTTGCACAGCAATTCCAAAAGTGCATGATTCTAATCCTCCAGCTTCTCTTCAGGAGAAAGATGGACAATCTCTTCCACTGTGTTTAGCTGCCTCTAAAAACCCTCTCAGGACTCAGCTATGGGTCAGTTCTGAGTCAACAATACACAACAACATCACTCTTTTAAAATATTGTGTTTCACTCATGTACATTGATGGTGGTTTGTTGTGGGTTTCCCTCCCCCCTGCTTCCTTCCTCCACTCACCAAACTCATCAACGCCATGGCCCCTTTCCCCCCTCTGCCCCTCTGTCCTTTCCCCTTCCCTCTTTGTATGCCCACACATATTTTACTGGCTATCCTTCTGGTTTTTGCAAAAATGGTCTTATATAGTATCTGCTCTTATGTGCCTGAGTTCATTCACTTAGCAAAATGCTCTCTAACTTCTCCCATTTTATATAATATTTTTCAAAATCACTGCTCCTCAGTGCTGCAAACATAGTATTCCGTAGTATGAATGTACCACAGTTTCTCAATTCAGTCATTTGCTGATTTCAGCTAGTTGATTTCTCCATGTTCTTGCTGTTGTGAATAATGCTGCTGTGAACATTCGTGTACAAATATCTGTTTGCATCTCATTTCTGTTTTCCTTGGGGTATATTCCTAACAGTGGTGTATCTGGGTCATATGGAATCTTTATGTTCAGCTTTTTGAGGGCATGCCAAACTTCTTTCCAGAGTGGTTATACTATTTTACAATTCCACCAACAGTGTATGAGAGTTCCATTCTCTCCACACTGTCTCCAACATTTATTGCTTGCTTACTGTCTTGTTAAACTTTGCCACTGCTACTGGGGTGAGGTGGTATCTCATTGTAGTTTTGATTTGCATCTCTTATTGCAAATGATTTTGAGCATTTCTTCATGTGTCTGTTGGCCATCAGAATGTCTTCTTTTGTGAAAGGTTTTTTCATATCTTTTGCATACTTTGTAATTGGGTTATGAGACCTTTTTCTTGTAGTGGCTTTGCAGTGTTCCGTAAATTTTTGTTTACAAACATTTTTGAGACGATTGTCTGAGGTGTCATTGCCAAATGTTTTTTCCCAGTCAGTTTAGTGTTGTTTTTTTGTCTGTTTTGGTTCCCCCCCCCCCAAGCCTGTTGGTAAAAGTTTTTGATGCACACAGGGACCTAATCTTTAGAAGATCCCATTCATGGATGTTATCTTCTGCTGGTTGTGCCTTTCTGGCTGTATTTGCCAGCCTCTTTATAAGAAAGGCTAGACCTTCTAAGTTTCGTCCCATTTTGTCTCTTAGGATCTTTATGGTTTGGGGCATTCCTCCTAGGTCTCAGATCCACTTTGAGTTGATTTTTATATGTTATGTGAGTTGTGAATCCAACATCACTTTTTGTTGTTATTACAGCTCTATAGTAGCTTTTTGAGAATTTTATATTGATTTGCTTGCAAAGTTCGTATGTATACATTGTGTTTCACACTACAAGATCACTTTTTTGCTACTAATTTATTTACAAAATTTGAATACTTTGTTTTCAAGAACAAAGTCTTTCGATTTCCTTCATCCCCTCCACTCATCAAATTGTACAACCCCATGATTAATCTCTCCCTCCCCTGCGCATCCTCATCCCTTTGCTTCCAACCTGTCCCGCCCTTCTTAGATATTTATACTGATTCTACAATAATGGTTTTATACAATATTTATCCTTGTGAGACTGAGTTAGTTCACTCAGCATAATGCTCTCCAGTCCCTCCCAAGAGAGGCAATAACTTACAAAATCATTGCTCCTGCGTGCTCCATACTATTCCATTTTGTGAATGTACCATAATTTTTCAATCCATTTGACTGTGGTTGGACATTTGGGCTGTTTCCATGTTCTTGTGATGCTGAATGATGTTGCTATGCACTGATATACAAATCTCCATTTGTGCCTCAGTTCTCATTATATCACTTTTTAAAAGAACATACAAGCCACTCTTCTTCAGCAGTCAGACATTTTCTACCATTCTTTCCCCTGGAATTTATATTTTCATTCCATTTCTCGCACATCCTTATGTAAGTTAGTTTAATATTGAAATTCTTTGACTTCTATGCTACAAGAAATACAGGTTTTCTTGGTTATTCTAAAGTGCAGCACTCCTAGGGAACTTTTCGTGAGCTAAAATGGTGTTAAGCAAAGAAGCAATTATAAATGAATTTATATGGGAAAATTTTGAGAATTCCCAGACTCCCATAATAGCCTGCCAAATCATACTGAATATCACATAAAACCTAAAGTAACACTAAAATGCTGTGTTCACAGAGACAGTTCAAAGCCATAGCAGCTGGATGCTAAGATGCTGAGTGAAGTTCCCGGGGAAGGAGCTTGAGATGTCATTCTTGATGCTCAGGAATACAATCTGCCTCTTTCAAGGCTCACTGCTACAAAACATATGCTGAACTGTTAGTGGAGAGGTTTTTTCCCCATAGAAGCAGAAGCTTCCTTTTGATTTTTGTCCCTTACTAGTGGAAATAGCTACTCAGGGTTTTTATAAAAGCAAATTTGTTTAAAGTGAACTTTTGAAAGGTAGAGGTTACCTGCAAGTAGATTAAGCTGCAAACGACGGTAATACATTGGAAAAAAATGTGTTTCTAGGCACAAAAGTGTGCAGCAATGTGTTAACTAAAATGTAAAAATAGTCCTATGAATAACATCTTAAAAAATTTAAATATTTCACTACATTTTTAAATACAGTCAATTGCATTATAGCACAGAGTTAAACAATATGTAAAATACATCATAAATTTTGAGAAATTATTTTTAATCGTAAGAAGTAAGTTTGATGGAAATGCAACTCTTATTTTCATATTCACACAAAAGTAAGTTTTAATAAGAAACATAAAGGAATTTTTCAAATTGATCTGTTTTTGTTGTCCTTAGATTCCATTGAATTGGTGCTCACTCACAGTGATCCTGTATACAACAGAACAAAACACCCTTGACTTTTAGACCATTCTCATAATTTTTTGCTAAAACAGACACTATACTGATGTATCTCAATGAATTCCATCCTCTTCTTTGTTACCTATGAACTTGACTAGGTATGATGACCTCCTCTACAGATTAGTCTCTTCCCACATAATGTCCAAAGTACGAGAGATAAAGTCTCCTAATCCTGCCTTGTAAGGAACATTCTGGTGTGTGTGTGTGTGTGTATATATATATATATATATATATATAGAGAGAGAGAGAGAGAGAGAGAGAGAGAGAGAGGTGGTATATATAGATATAGATAGATTTACGTATTTTTTACTGTGATTTTAATGAAAATTTACAGAAAAGTTGGATTTTCATCCATTCATTGTTGCACATTTCCCTCTCTACTCCCCTACCCAGTTCACTTAAAATATATATATATTCATTCATTGTTGTACAATTTTCTTTCTCCCCAGTCCACTTTTCTATGAACCTCTTATTCTGAACTGTTGTTACACAAATAACTCCTAATCATATATTTCTTTTAAACAATTCCTTTTTACCCTGTTGGAGAAGTTTCTTGATGTGCATAAGCATTTGATTCTTAGGAGATCTCATTCATTTCCCATCAACAAAAGAATGGATAGAGAAGCTCTGGTATATTCACACAATGGAATCGTATGCAGCATTTAAAAACAAGAAACTCATGAAATATTATACAAAATGGATGGCCCTGGAGGACATTATGTTGAGTGAAATATTTGTCACAAAAGGGCAAATATTGCATAGGGCCACTGTTATAAAACAGAACTAACAACAGAGTTGAAGGAAGACAGAAAAGGAGGGGAGGAATGATGTATATTGCATTGAAACAGATGAGGGAGAGAACTGTTTAAAAGGGATATATAAATGGGTATTCTTGTCATTACAGAAGTCCAGAGTGAAGGCTACATAGTGGAGTGGACTTGGGGGTGGTGGTGGAGGGATTATATAACAATGAAAGAGTTTTTCTTTCTTTTCAAGGAGAAGAGTGAATTGGGGTGAGGGGGTGGGTAGGGAGAAAAGTGAAACAATGAATGACTGGAAACCTTAAGTCTCTGTAAACTTTCATTAAAATGAATTAAAAAATTTTAAAAATTAATTAAAAAATATCTCATTCATCTATTTTATTCTCTCCTGATTTTAGGTTCTTCAAGATGCTTGGAAGGTTTGTTCATATTATGGATTAAAGCTTTTAGAGTCCTTCCAAGCTTTTCTCTGACAAAGCTTATAGTCCTTATAGGTCCTTCATATACTTGAGTTGAGTTCTGTGTATGGTGTGAAATGTAGGTCTTGCTTGAGTCTTCCAATTTTGCCAACCCCAGTTGTTAAAGAGATTTTCATTTCCTCCTTAATTGATTTTGTCACCTTGTCAAAAATCAGTTGAGCATAGGTAGATGAACTGATTTCTGGGTTTCCAGTTCTATTCAATTGATCTATGTGTCTGTCACTGTATCAGTACCATGCTTTCTTGACAACCACGGCTGTGTAGTAGGATTTGAGATAAGGGAGTGAGATGTCTTCTACCTTGCTTGTTCAGGAAGAAGTGTTTGTATTGGAGTTACATTGAACTTGTAGATTGCCTTTGGTAGAATTGTCATTTTCACAACATTGAGTTTTCCTACCCATGAGCATGGTATATTCTACCATTTATCCAGGTATCTTTTTGTTTCTTATAGTATGGTTTTTTTGTTTGTTTTTTTAACTTGCTATCATTTTTTATTATGATTATAGTGAGAGTTTACAAAAATTTTGAGTTTTCATTCATTAATACATATACATTTTCCTCCCTCCACCTCCCCCCAATTCACTTTGTAATTCATGTCTTATTCCAAGGTGTTGTCATACACATAATTCTAAATCATCCATTCCTTCCAAATAATCCTCCTCTTCACCTATTTCAGTCTAATATTCATTATCTATGATTCTTTTCCTGTTCTTCCCCTCTCTGATCCCATTATTTTTTTTAAAGAAATGGGTATGCTGTTCTGTGACTGAGATACTTCACGCAACATAATGTCTTACAGACTCATGTATGTTGTGTAGTTTTGTAATTTTCTTTGAAGTTTTTTTTTCCTAGTTAGATTTGCTTCCAAGTATTTAATCTTGTGGTTAGCTACTGTGCTGGGTATTATTTTTATTTAGCTCCATTTCTGTATTCTCTTTGTCACTGTAGAGAAGTCCAATTGATCTTTGTATGGTAATCTTGTATCCTGCCACTTTGCTGAATTGGTCAACTATATCGAGTAGTTTTCATGCTGAGTCTCTGGGTTTCTAAGTATACTATTATATCATCTGCATATAGTGATAATTTTACCTCATCTTTGCCAATTTGGATATCTCTTATTTTCTTCTCTTGTCTTATTGCTATCTCCAAGACTTGCAATACAATATTGAATATGAGAGGTGATAATCAGCATCCTTGCCTAGTTCCTGACCTCAGAGAGAATGCCTTTAATCTCTCTCCATTGAGAACGATGTTGGCTCTTGGCTTTGCATATATAATTTTTTACTATGTTGAGGAAATTCCCCTTTATTCCTATTTTTTAACATTTAACATAATGGTATTTAATTTTTTAAAAAAAATTATACTAGTTTATTTATGACATTCGTATAGTTTTTCACACTGGATAGTTCCCATTTGCTTCACTGACCCCTCCCTCTAGGACTTCTTCCCCACATTAAGCACTAATTATTACAATGTAAAGTAGCAAAACAGTTATAAATTTAATACTGGCTGACAGCTAGGCTTTCTTCATTAATTTCTGAGATTGGCGTACAGCTTCTTACCACTGGGTCACCAGAGCACTCTTCTCCATTAGTTTTTTATTGTGATAAAAATATGTACAACAAAACATTTACCAGTTCAACAATTTCCCCATCTGTATTAGGGGAATGTTATCATGCTTGGAAAGGTTGAGGGATAGTGTAGGAAAGGAAGACCTCAGCTTAAATGAGTTGACACAGTAATTGGAATAATGAGGGTAGATGTGTCAGAGACAGTGAGATTGGCCTAGGATAGAGCAGGGTTCAGAGCTATTGTGCATATGATCGTTATGACTCATAGTTGACTTGACAACATACAACAACAACAATTCAGAGACATTCATTATATTCATATTGTACAAACATTATGACTATCATTTTCCAAATTATTCTCTTAATAACACCCTTAACATAAACTCAACCAATGTCTACTAAGCAAAAAAGTCTAACCTTCTTGCCTTCATGGCTTTATCTCTTAGGAAATTCTGTACTTTAAAAAAAATTCATTTTAATGAACATTTATAGAGATTTTGGATTTCCATTCATTCATTGTTTCACTTTTCTCCCTGTGCCCCCCTCACACCCCCCACACCCACAGTTCGCTCTTCTCTTTGAAAAGTAAAAGAAAAATTCCTTCATTGGTATACAATTCCCCCACACCCTGCCACCCCCAACCCGAGTATACTCCACTCTGCAACCTTCATTTTGGACTCTTATGATAATCATAATACCCTATAGCATACTGCTTTTAAATGGTTCTCTCTCTCACTCATCTGTTTCATAATTAATTCCATTTTTCTCATTCTTACTCCAACCCTGATTCTGCACTTTTAATATCATATAGCTGTTTCTTCTAAGGAGTGAGATCCTCTCTTATGTTACTGGTCATCTTATAGTCCTGTCTACTGTTTGACTGAACATTGAGTTGCGAGAATAACTTTTGCTTCAGGTTCTGAGAGCGAATGAAAACCATAGTCTATCCTAGTCTATACTCTTTCATTTTTGCCCATCTGATTTCTTGTCATGTGTTAGAATGCTTTCGACATCCTGCTCTCAAAATAAGAGGAATGTTTTGCTGTGTCAAGGTCCTGAACCAAAGACCTCAGTCAATGAACTTGGCTTCCAAAAGAACACTGTGTTCCAGAGTGAAGACAGGGGTCCAGTCAGCATCCCCCATATTGACGTGTGATGCCCATTGTTTGCAGATCCTGCCCCCAAGGTTCTTCCTTGAAAGTGAGCCAAGATTTTGTCTAATGGTAAATCAGTCAGAGTTTTGGCATCCTAGACATTATCTCAGAACTTCTTTGTGTGTCTGGCAGAATGTTTACCACAATTCCTTATTCAGGGTTCATGCTTATGACTTAATGAACAGTAATATTAATTGAATTAATAAATGAGTGCACAATCATTATGCAAAGCATGAAGGGCTACCCTTTTGTCTAGACTTACGAAAATGTGCCTTCCTGTGGGATGTGGGAGTGCCATCATGTTCAGCCTCCCAGTTTTCTAACTTTAGCCATCACGTTCAAGGTAGTATTTAGCTCAAATGGCATGAATCTACCAACACTTTTCATAACTCCTGCATGGCTGTAGAGCCAAAAACACATAGCTTGTTTAAAACAATGAAATATAGTGAGCTAGTACTTATTAGGCCCTAACTGTACATGTATGGATGGTGAACAGATTGAGATAGTTAACAGCTTTAGTTTGCTTGGCTCCACAGTCAACACTCTTGGTACCAGCAGCCAGGAAATCAAGAGATGAATTGCGTTGGGAAAGTCAGCTGTCAGGGACCACTCAAGAGTACTGAAGAGCAACGACATCAGGCTGGAGATTAAGGTGTGCCTGATCCGGGCTATAGTTTTTGCAATTGTGTGCTATGCATCAGAGAGCTGGATGGTGACTAGGATGATAGAAAAAGAATTGATGCCTTTGAGCTGTGGTGCTAGAGAAGAGTTTTAAATATACAATGGACTGCTAGGAGAACAAACAGTTTTGTCCTGGAGAGGGTGAAACCGGGCCGTTCCTTGAAGCCAAGGATTCTGAGGCTTTATCTGACATATTTTGGGCATGTTGCAAGGAGGAACCAGTCCTCGGAGAGGGGCATCATGTTTGGGAGAGTGTAGGGACAGTGCAGGAGAGGAAGACCCTCAATGAGATTAATCAATTCAGTGATTGGGGCAGTGGAAGTAGGTTTGTTGGAGACAATGAAGTTGGCACAGTATAGAGCAAGATTTAGGGTTCTTGCACATAGGGTCACTATGAGTCGCAAGCTACTCAATGGCACATAACAACAACTGTACATGTGTATAACACCCTGGTAGAGGGAGAGTAGGAGGAGGCAAATCAAGCACTGCTGCTAAAATTTGAGTCCTTAAGGAATGCTTTCCAGACAAAAAGTTCATGCTGAAGAGAAGTAGAAACTAAAATAGAGGACTTTGATCATTAGACAGAGGAGGTTGAAATAAAATCTAAATATTCAACAATCACTTATTGAGTGCCTAATCTATGCTAGAGCTTGGAAGGAGGAGTGGCATCCACTTCTGTAACAGCTTACCTCCAGAAACCCTATGAACCTGGAGAGAGGATGAAAGGCACCCAAGTGTCGAGGACTCTCCTTCATAGGGTTGCTATGAGTCGCCTGCGACTCGACGAAACTTAACAACAACAACAACAGTCTCTGCTAGGGAATACTGGTGGCCTAGTGGAGAAGGAGCTGTCAATATAAAGGTGGGTGATTTTAACCCACTAGCTGGTCTGAGGGAGAAGATGGGATGTTTCATTTCCTGTAATTTACAACCTCTGTAAACCTGCTGGAGGGGCAGCTATGAGTTGGTTTAACTCAAGTGCAATAACTCTGTTAAGGGAGCTGTCCTGATATAATCTATCTGGAATTGTGATGCTAACCCAAATGAAAGGTTGTATCTGCCAGGACTCTGAGGGACAAATATGAGCAATCTCCTCCTGTGTGATTTACTGCCTCAGAAACACAATGGATTGTCAGCTACGAGTCAGTTGCATCTTTTTGGCAATATGTAAGTGAGCAATTACAGACCAATGAAGTTCTGATACATGCTATGACTTGTGTCTACCTTGAAAATATGCTAAATGAAATAAGGCAGATGCAAAAGGACAAATATTGTATCTATTTATATAAATGAAGGAATTGAGCTGCCAAACCAAAGGTGTTGTTCTTGTTATGTGCCGTCGAGTGGTTTGCGACTCATAGCAACCCTATGTACAACAGCCCTAAACCGTGCTCTATCCTGTGCCAATCTCATTGCCTCTGACACACCCATCCTGATTACCCCAGTCACTGAATCAATCCACCTCATAGAGGGTAGGTGGTTTGAATCCACCAGCGGTTCTGCAGGGAAATATGGACAATCTCCTCCTGTGAAATATACAGCTTCTGAAAACTTGCTAGAGGGTCAGCTATGAGTTGGTTGTATACAACTCAATGGCACGTAGCAACAATATCTCAGCTCAATTCTACTCATTGTCAGTCAGTAAAAAGAGACTTCTTATCCACTAGGCCACCAGAGCTCATTATATGAAGTAAATAGAATAACTAGATGCATGTTGTTGTTGTTGTTATGTGCCGTCGAGTCGCCTGCGACTCATAGTGACCCTATGTACAACAGCCCTAAACTCCGCTCTGTCCTGTGCCAATCGCACTGTCTCTGACACTCCCATCCCAATTATCCCAGTCACTGAATCAATCCACCTCAGAGGGCCTTCCTCTCCTGCGCCGTCCCTCCACCCTCCCAAGCATGATGTCCCTCTCCAAGGACCGGTCTCTCCTCACTACATGTCCGAAGTAAGTTAGATGGAGCCTCAGAATCCTTGCCTCCAAGGAGCCACCCGGTTTAACCCTCTCCAGGACAAATGTATTTGTTTTCCTAGCAGTCCATGGTATTCTCAGTACTCTTCTCCAGCACCACAGCTCAAAGGCATCAGTTCTCCTTCTATCCTCCTTGGTCATTGTCCAACTCTCTGATGCATAACAGGTGATTGCGAAGACTATGGCCTGTATCAGACGCACCTTAGTCTCCAGAGAGACACCAGTGCTCTTCAGCACTTTGGAGAGGTCCCTAACAGCAGACTTTCCCATGGCAATGCACCTTTTAATTTCCTAGCTGCTGGTGCCAAGACTGTTGACTATGGAGTCAAGCAAACTAAAGCTGTGTACAATCTCAATCTCTTCACCATCCATCCTGATGCTGCCGATTGGTCCAGTGGTGAGAATCTTTGTCTTCTTGATATTGAGCCTCAATCCATATTGCAGGCTGCAGTCCTTGACCCTTCGCAGCAAGTGCATGAGGTCCTCCTCAGTTTCAGCAAGCAGGGTTGTGTCATCCGCATAACGCAGATTGTTGATAAATCGTCCACCAATCCTGACCCCACATTTCTCCTCATAGAGCCCAGCCTCCCGGATAATCTGTTCTGCGTATAGGTTGCATAGAGACAGAAAATACACTGGTGGTTACTAGAGGTTCAGAAGAGGAGGAAATGGGGAGAATTTCTTAAGGGGTATTTAGTTTCTGTTTGCGGTTATTAAGAAGGCTTGGGAATAGGTAGTGGTGATATAAAATGGTATCTGGGGCTCATTCACAACTTCTTCCTCTATGATTGCATCTATTTAAAAAATCCATGTTGATTATTAAAAAAAATTCACCCTCTACTTACTTTTCAGTCTAGCGTGCTCCCAGTTGAGCTATTTCGGTATCTATTCTATTTGCTTTTAAAGTGGCCAAGACATAGTGGTATATGTGAGGTCTGTACGTGAGGTCTTGAATGCACCATGAATTTCTGAAACAGTTCTGAGTTCTACATCAGGGCCTCAGGCCAGGGTGGAGCTCCTGTGTGCAGCACCAGGAGTTCAAGGACAAGCCCAACTCCCTTTCTCTAAGCAAGCTCAGATCTGCAGCCAGCTTACCTACTTAGGAAGTCACCCTGCCCTTGTGGAGAACAAATATTTATAAAAGATAGCCCAGAATTTTGCTCTGGTTTCATTGAGAAAGGCCAGTTATTCTGAGGGCAAACTCTATCAGCAAGGGAGTGAAGAGGCTGGACATTGTGTTCCTTTGGCAAGAAGCATGGAGCTGAACACAACACCCTAATTACAGAGTTAAGGTTTTAAATGAGATGGATCTCCCTCTATCCGTCTTTTCTTTCCTCCCATAGGAAACAAGATTCATGGTGTTTTCCTTAAGCTTACCTTCATTAATCTTATTTGATTTCCATGAAGCTCGTTCCCTGAACACCACTGATGGGGAATGTTTTCTTTACCAAAGTTCACGATTGTTCTATTCAAATCACTCATTTCCCTGGTTTCACTTCAGTGCCCTAGTGCTCCTCAGGCCTTTCAGGAATGAGCTCAATTATCAACCTTGAGTGAATCCTGAAACCTGATTCAATCATCTTACAATCTGATTAAAGCAAAAGGGTATTATAAATGTCACGAAAGAAATAGTCACACCTAGATTTCTAGAGGCTGACTAGGCAATAATTTCTTCCCGTGAACTTGAGGCTTATTACCTTTTTGCATATTTGAAGCAGATCAGTGGTCTGGTGGGTCATTGTGTGTCTTAGGGGTTAAGATTTTACCATGAAAAGCATTCTTTATAATACTTGCCATGCACATTCCAAAAAAAAAAAAAAATCCTATCAAGAGACTGGCACTTTTTAAATTAATTATTTGAGCTTGAACAATTCAAAAGCATCATCAAATTAAAACAAGGTAATTTGGCACAGAGGTTATTGCCCATCATGTCTTCTAATTACTTTTCTGTATTTTGAAAAAACAAAAACAGAACATTAAATGCTGAGATAATGAACTTTGGGGGCGGTGTTCCGCAGCAGTCCCCTTAGTGATGGAAAAACAACTTAGACCAACAAGCTGACCCATCCAGTCCCTCCCAGAAAGATCTGGGTTGCAGGAAGTTGTGGTCCTAACACTCCATCACCTTCGTGCACATTACCAGCATGATAGCCACAAACTGCACTCACAACTGTGGCACCAAAGGAAAGAAAATGAAAAATAGGCATGAGGAGGTTTTAAATAAGTAGTACAAATCTAGTAAAGTCTAGTTCACGTGTAATTCATTGTGGGCATTCAGTTTCAGACTATCACTTAATGATTCATGGTTTAATAGTCATTTTCACAGGTGCACACATGCTCGACCACCACAATTAAGATTTAGAACATTTCTGTCTCCCCCTGAAATCCTCCTTTGTGTCCCTTACTGTCAATCCCTGCCATTCATCTCACCTTTCAGATTGAGGCAATTCCTGGTGCATTTTCTGTCACTGTAGATTAGATGAACTTGAAATAGAATTGGATGTATTTTTTTTGTGCCTCGTTTCTTTCACTTGTTTTTGTTGTTGTTGCTGTATGCCATTAAGTCAGAACTGATGCACATTTGACCTTCCAGTGGGTGGTTGTGAATTGTACAAGAGTAGACTGCCTTTGAGCTGTGGTGTTGGAGAAGACTACTGCCAAAAGAACACACATATGTCCTGGAAAGGGTGTAGCAAGGGTGGGTGCTCCTTGGAGACAAAGATGATGAAGATTTATTTTTCATACTTTGGACGTATAGCTTGGCGAGGCTATTACTTGGAAAGGGGCTTCATGCTTGGAAGGATGGAGGATCAGTGAAGGACAGAAAGATCCTCAACAAGATTGATGGGCAAGGAGGCTTCAGCAATGGGCTCTAGTGTCTCATGGATGATGAGGATAGCATGGGATAGGACAGGGTTTAGGTTGGCTGTTCACAGAGCTGCTATGAGTCGTACTCGATTTGATGGCACCCAACAACAATAATCCCTAGAGAGGATCCTTCGTAAAAGAGCAGACGGTCAGTGAAAGAAAGAAAGGTCCTCGATGAGATTAATTGTCCTGGTGTCTACAGCAATGAGCTCAAACACAGCAATGACTGTGCGGACAGTGCAGGACGTGGCATTACTCTGAGTTGAGACTAGCTCAACAGCACCTAACAATAACAAACACACAGAGACAGTGTTATGAAATAAGAAGTAGTAATCAACCACGACTAGTAAAAGAAAAACTCTATAGGCAAACCCATTCCTTTGGATCAGGGAACAAAAAGTTGTTTTTTAGTTTTTCCGTCTCACAGGTATCCTGGCATACAAATTAATAAAATTAAATTTGGTGTTTAAAATCTCCTTAATACACCCTATTAGCCATGTGACCTTGGGCAAGTTTCTCTACCTTTCCAAACCTTAGTCTCTCCTCATATCTAAAATAGGAATAGTATGAATAACCATTCTCACAGAATGGTGGTAAATAATAAATGAAATACAAGGCTGGCTGGAGTTAGCCTAAACAGATTCATAAACAAGTGTCGATTCTCTCCTTCACTTTGGTATAAACTACATTCCAGATCCTGTGCCAGACACTTTACTTTCACTTTATCTCACTTTATTAAATACTCACCCCATTTAGCTAAACAGGAAACGGAATTTTGGAGGGATAGAGAGTTAAGTCATTAAAGCAAAGGAGGAACACCTCCATATGTGACTGAACTCTGTTGTGCTCCCTGGAGCAGAAGCCATGAGCACGACAGTTGTCGTAGACCTACTGTGTAGCTTTATACGTTCACAGGGAGACTCACCTTTTCATCTCCGTTTCATAGTCCACACACCTCATGTGCTCAGGAACAGATGAGGGCAGAGGTTTGCTGAGAACACTCTTCAAGTCAACTCCAACCATATTTGCACCCAGAATATCTCCCCTGCTAGATAACATAGTGACTAGCGATGCTGTGTCCTCAAGACCTGGTGAAGTGCTTGGCAAGGAGTTATATATATCATTTCCCTTGAAATAAATGAAGGAAAGCATCAGAATGCCGAGAATAACACAACTGCTACCCTACAGTCACGTTCACACATTCATTTACATAACCCCGTGAATGATTGCAATAAGAGGTTTGGGAGTCTAGCCCATTGGGAATTGTACTGCTAACCCAAAGGCGATGCCTCTCTGCGGGCTGGAATCCACCAGCAGCTCTGAGAGACAAAGATGGGCAATCTCCTCCCTGATGATTTTGAGTCTCAGAAACCCAATGGAGAGTCAGCTATGACTTCCGGCTTTGAGAGTAAGTGAGAGGGAGATCCAAATAAAAGGAGAACCAAACAGTTAATTTGCTTAACTATTTCGCTTGGGCTTAAATGGTTTTCATTGAAAAGCTCAAATAAAAGGTTATGCTAATTTTCTTTATAAATAGTCATATGGATATGTAATGCATAGGGAGCTCTGGTGGCTTAGTGGTAAGGAGTTGCACTGCCAACCCAAAAGAATGTAGTTCAAATACACTGTCTCCATGGGAGACAGAGGAGCAATTTCTTCCCATGTGGCTTATTGCCTCTGAAAACCCGCTGAAAGGTCAGTTAGGAGATGGTTCCTACTTTACGGTACACACCACCAACAATGTAGTATGTATTTATGTATTTAGATACACACATGGTTTATGGGTATATCAGGTAGACTATGACTCATGTTGTTCTTAAGTAGAAGAGCTCTTTCATTTCCCATGTTTTACAGTAGAATTTAAAAGGCTTTCAAGTAAAAGGTCACAATTATTTCACATTAGATATCAGCACGCTTCCTCTAAGAAAGTGTCCTAATTGGTCACAGATGATTAAAATTTCTAAACTACCTCAATGAAGAAGAATTGCCCCAGCTGTTCAAAATGAAGAGGGATTGGAGACCTGGGGAGAACTTTCATATCTTATTTTCTGCTACCGTGAAATTCCTTTTACTATCATTTTGTCTAGGTCATGTTCAAGCGAAGTATACATGGACTTTTTATAAAGACTATAAACATGTTTTCATTATGAAAACAAGGACAAGGAACTAGATGCATTCTAAAAGAATAGTATAAAATAAGGTTTCTGAGGAGATCTGAATTAGGTTCCTGTGAATTGAACTTTGCTTGATATGTGTTCAAGTGTCAGGTGGCCTTGATGCTGCAAATATTCCCACGCTCTTTTTTGCTAGCAAGCGAGTTTTCAGCCAAATAGCCCCTTTCCCCTAGTTCTTCACTGATACTCCCTCTTGGCCTTCAAGCTCTCTTATATCAAATCTTGCTCAGGAAAGAATACGCATCTTTTTGTTCCAACTTCAGTGAATTGAAGTCCACAGGGTGGGGAAAGAAGGAACCAATATTTGGGGCACAGACTATTTACCAGGTATTGTGCTAGGGTGTTGGGATCCCTGATAGTGTAGCGTGTAATGTGTTGGAGTGCTAACTGATAGGTTGATGGTTCAAATCCACCAGCCAGTTTGAGGGAGAAAGATGCACCATCTCTTTCCTTGAAGAATCGCATCCTCAGAAACACAGTAAAGGATTAGCATTGATTCAGTGGCAGTGAGTTGGGTTTTGAGTTTTTAGTGCTTGAGTGTAGTGGTTAAAATAGTTGTTTACTAACCTCAAGTTTGGAAGTTTGAATACACAAGCTGCTCCAAAGGAGGAAGATGTGGCAGCCTGCTTCCAAAAACATCTCTAGCCTCCGAAACATTGTGGGAGGTCTACTCTATCTTCTCAGGTCACTGTTACAATCAATGCCACTGTCGTGTGTGTGAGTGTAAAGGAAGGAGACCTGGTAGCTCAATGGTTAAAGTGCTCAGGGTTACACATGAAGACCACTCTTGTCATCGAGTCAGAATAGACTCACAGCAGCTTTCAGGGCACTATAAATATCAAGGGAGGACAGCACCCATCTTTCTCCCTTCTGGCAAATTGTTGTGGTTAGGTGTTGTTGAGTCAAGTACATCTCATAATGTCCTGATGAACAACAAATTTGAGCCCTGTCCTGTCCCATCCCATCCTCACAATCTCTGACACACTCAAGCCCATTGCTGCGGTCACTGTGTCAATCCACCTGGTTAAGAGTCTTCTATCCTTGGAGAGAACCAGTGAGTTGGAACTGATTGAATTGTCTTTGGGTTGGCAGCACAATTATCTGTCCACCAAGACTGTTCAAATCCAGCAGTTGATCTGTGGGAAGATGTGGTCATCGGTTTCCATAGACAATGGACACTCTGTGGGCAGTTCTACTGTGTCCTACAAAGTTAAAATCAAATCAATAGCAACAGGTGTTTTCGGGACTCTAAACACAGCACAGTTCCTTAGCACTAGGCCACCAGAGCTCCTTTCTTTTTTATATTTTAAGTCTCATGTCTAAAATGAGAAATAGAAAGTTTGACCATTTATAATTTCTTTCTTATATAAATGAAGCTTTTTTTGTGAAAGGCGATAGCTATTACTCCCAGAGTACTGAGGAGCAATGATGTCAGTCTGGAGAGAAAGGTGCACCTGATCCAAGCCATGGTCTTTGCAATTACATTCTATGCATCGGAGAGCTGGACAGTGACTAAGGGTGACATAAGAAGCCTTTCACTTTTGTTTGTCTCTTCCCCATGCCCTGACTAATTTAGTCCCTTACATACTAACCATTTACCATCCAGATGACTCCACTTTCAGGTGACCCCACATGTGCAGAGAACTGTGCTCCACAGGGCTTCCATGGGCTGATTTTTGGGGAGCAGATGATCAGGGCCTTCTTCTCTGGGTGGACCCAAACCTTCAAGCTCTAAGTTAGCAGCTGAGAGTGTTGTTTGCCTGGCCTAGGGACTCCCTTTATACACTAGACTCTAAATAACATTAGGTGAAGATTAAGTTGCTTATACTGACAATCAGAACAGATTCTGGTTTCTACTAGAGTTCACTGCACCAACCTGGATAGAGTTCCTGCTTCATAAAACCATATCCTGTTGAAAGGATGATTGGGAGTGTGTACACAGTGAACAAAACACTACCACTATCTCCAAGAAGCTCAGACTTTGGTGATAAACACATGCACGAAAGATGATTAGAGAGTATGTGTGGATGTTTATCACGGTGGGTCTCAGTATCAGTCAACATTTGATTTCTAATCACCAGTACTCACAGACTCTCATGTGAAGTGTTTTGATTCCTCTCTATCCTGCCATAAACACAGCCACTTTCCTTGGCTCTCAGACAATAATAAACATGGAGGGCAAGTGATAAAGGAAAGAGAGTTGTTCTGTTTCCAGAGAGAAGGAGCCTCCTTATCCCCATTAGTGTTAGGCAGGATTTAGGGGCTTAAGTTTGGTGTTGGGGCACCCTTTTGTCTCCCAAGATAGATTACTCCATCTTAGCTCTTATCTTGATTCACTCAGCTGTGTCTCTTTATGCTCTTAGAAAAGCTTTGAGTGAGGGTGAGTTTGAGAGAAAGAGAGGAAGGGAGGAAGGGAGAGAGATATCTAAATATGAGGGTGAGTTGAGAGACACTTGAGTATCTCAACCCAAGAACATCCTCATCCTTCTAGATGGTTCTTTCTCTGCCAATGTGGGAGATAATCAGAACAAGAACAAGAGATGACTTGGGTTTGACTGCTGGGAGCTTCTACCCTTCCTCTGGTCTCTACAGTCCTGAACCTGGGAGAGGATCCGGCTTCCTTCTCGTTTTATCAGCAATTGCCTAAGACTTGATCAGACGATGACTTCTAATCATATTTTTTGGTTGATCCCAACCTGCAGTTCTAACTGTTGAGTCTTGGGAAGATCCTGATTACTGATATGTGCTTTCTGAAAGTTCCTCACTAGTGGTGGTAGAGGGACCAGCTACCCTGTACAGAGTTATCTAGAGTGGGACATTTTTTACCATAGAAATACACACATCATTCCCTATCTTCAGGTAGGGACATGTGATGTTGGTAGTAGAAGAGAGAGCTCTGAACAGGAGACACATTCACCTGCCACCAACTTTGCTTTGCACGTATCTCAAAATCTAGAGAAAAGCTGAAAATCAAGAGAATTTTCTGATAGATCTTACCCTTCTAAGTTGTTAGTTGTTGTCCAGAATAAGAGTTGCACATTAACGTGGTCAGGGTGTGTGTATGTGTGTGTGTGTGTGTGTGTGTGTGTGTGTGTGTGTGTGTGTGT
>NW_006399779.1:10405587-10425367 GCF_000299155.1 Elephantulus edwardii | reverse complement strand
CATAACAATGAAAAAACTTATTTCCCAAAGAAAAAAAGTGAACTGGGGGGGGCAGGGAGGAAAATGTGCAACAATGAATGAATGGAAACCCAATTCTTTATAAACTTTCATTAAAATATATTAAAAAAACAATAAATCCTAAAAAAAATTGGACTTGTAGGAAAAGCAAATGCAGCATTTGTTTTTAAACTGACTGGGAGAAGCATTAATAGCAAAGCCTGGCTAATCACATGGGAGCCTGCTGGGTCATACTGAGTCGCCTGGGTCGGGCAGAGCTGCTGTGCTAAGTGAGACAGGCAGGGTCTGGCTGTCAGCCTGCAACTCCTCAGCCTGGATACCCAGTAGGCATCATTGCAGATACCAGGAGCCATCAATTAAGCAGAACCTGGGTAAATCTAGGGATGGAGGGAGGATCCTTAAAACCAATTGAGCTGACAACCAGTGGGTTGCAGAGGGCCGTAACTCTACTGTATTTATAGGATTAGCCAACTTGAATTGGCACTCTAGGGACCAGACACTGTGTTTTTGTTGTGTACCATCAAATCAGAATTTACTCACAGCTTACCCTCCAGCAGGTAAGTAAATTTGACGGGAGCCCCAGAACACTAAGCTGCCCATCATTCTTCCATGAAACGATGGTGGATTTAAACTATATACATTTGCACTGGCAGGGCAGTTCCTTACCACTAAGCCACTAGAGGTCCTTGATACTATGCTAGTACTTTACAAACATCTCATCTGATCAAACACAGCCTTGTGAGTTGGTGCTATCATCATGTACCATTTTACAGATAAGAAATTGCAATTGAGAAAGCTAAGCAATTTGTCCAGGGTCTCACAAACTCTAGCTTCCAGCTCAAGCTGAAGCTGAACAACTTGTAAAACTCATTTGCTATTACAGCCTCCCAGTGTTTTCATCACTTTCTCTCACACTTGGAACTTTCTCTAGCCTGAAGACTTGTAGAAACAATGAGGTTCTTGGATTCACTTTAATCCTTTACAATGCATATGTGTCACAGAGGCTGTTGTTATAATGGTTGTTGTTAGGTTCCCTTAAGTGGGTTTTTTTTTTTTACTTAGGGGGTTTTTTGGTGCTTTTTTTAAAAAATTTTATACTGGTTTACATACAAAGTTCATGAAGTTTGAGTATATTGTTTTCCACACAAGATCTTTCCCCTTTCCTTTACCCATCCCTCCTCTCACCCATCAAATTGTGTGACTGTATAATTAAGAGCACACACACCCCTCTCCCCTTGGAGCCTCATACTTTTTCTACAATAATGGTCTAATACAGTATTTGTCTTTATGAGTCTGAGTTAGTTCACTTAGCATTATGGTTTCCATACCTTCCCATGTTAGATAGTAATTTACAAAATCATTGCTCTTGTGTGCTATATAGTATTCCATTGTGTGAAGGTACCATAATTTCTCAATCCATTCCATTGTGGTTGGGCATTTGGGCTGTTTCCATATTCTTGGAATAATGCTGATGGTGAATAATGCTGCTTTCAACGTTGGTGTACAAGTCTCTGTTTGTGCCCCAGTTCTCATTTTCTCAGGGTATATTTCAAGCAGTGGAATAGCTGGGCCATATAGAATTTCTATGGTCAGCTTTTTGAGGAAATACCAAACATCCTTCCAGAGTGATTGCTATCTTGACATATCCTCTCCAATATTTATTATTTGCTGCCCTGCTAAACTTTGTCACTGTTACTAGGGTAAGATGGTATCTCATTGTGGTTTTGATTTCCATCTCTCTTATTGCCAGTGATCTAGAGTATTTCTTCATGTGTCTGTTGGCCATCTAAATGTCTTCCTCTGTGAAAAGTCTTTCATTGTCTTTTGCCCATTTTGTAATTGGATTATCAGTCTTTTCCTTAAGAAGATTTTAACTAGCATTGTTCATTATCTTGAGCCAGAACCTACTCTTAAGTGACCCTCCATCAGGTTTTCAGAGACCTTAGACGCAGGGGAGATTATCTATCCTCTCCTCTCAGAGATGTTGATGGAGTCAAACAACATTGGCAGTGCAATGTCTCACTAGATCACCAGAGCTCTCTCACAGTAACTTTATACCCAATAGAATGATCCATTGTGTGATCCTGCAAGATTCTCACAGTCATTGTTGCACTTTTATGTGTTGAACACAACATTAACAGGACTCAGCACAAATATGTTGGAGTAGATTATCTTCAGGATAAAGGTAACAGCAGATCCATGCTGGGAGGAGAGCTGAGGTGACACTACTTCACTTAGGGAAAGTTTTTTATTTCTTCAGCCCACTGTTTTCTCATAGCTTTCTCTTCTTCCTCTTCCTCCCCTACCAAAAACATCTGAGCTGTGTCCTGGGATAAGAGAAAAATGTGAGTTCTAACCAATTTAGTTCTTCCTCTACTGATCTGATTAGAATAAACAAGAGCCTTTTAGGGCCCGTGTGTGCTTTTTTAATCCTTACTCAGATCTTGGGTAAATTATTGCAGAGAGGTTTTAATTGGTTGCGGTTGGCTTCTGACCTCTCGTATACAGACTGATTTATGAGGTAAATTTGCCATCAGCTCTTGGAAAAATGGATAGTAACTTTGTGCTCAGCCTCTGAAATCAAGTAAAATTGGCCTCTTCTCAGTCTATGGGGAAACATTCACTGTGGAGCCTTACCTCTCTAACTTTCCCCCATAGTTATCCGTAAACCTAGCATAAGATTTTTTATGTGAAGGCTTCTCTTCTCTTTGTATTTAGTAATTTTTTTTGGTCACCATCTTAGTATTTCCTGTAGTTCTTCAGAGAGCATGATGGCTTCATCTCAAACCACTGCCCTAGGCTTTTGGAAAACCCCAAGCTGAGTCTCTTTGGCTATTGAAACCTGATGTTCTCCTCTTGCTGAAAGAAAAATGTCTGATTTTTAGTGACTGTGCGAGGCCAAAGGAGTCATGAACATAAGCAAAGCCATATTTGTTGGCACAATATTAATCTAGACACTTGGGACAGTGAGGGACCTGTGCTCAGTGACATTTCTCTGCAGTTTCTATCACTTCAAAGATGTGGGACACAGTTCAGAGTCAATGAGCCATTGGAAAGCAAATAGTTTAGAAAGCAGTGAAGTGTTTCCTTGTGAATTCTTACAGCTTTCTGGGTTACACTGAGTATACAGTCACATAAAGTCTAGCATTTTTCATCTTCTCCACAAGTTTGTAGATGGTCCCAGTGCTCTGCTAGGTACCAAGTGGGTACCTGATAACTTTGTATTGGGCTCATTCATTCAACAAACATTTATTGAGTGCCAACCACAGCTAGTCTCTAACTAGCTAGGGTGCACTGCAAACAAAACAGACGTGAAGCTTGTTCTCATTAAGCTTAGATTTCAGAGGAAGGAGACAATGAATAAGTAAAATACAATGGCATTGTACTTTGCGATTGTATGTCATTACAAATTATAATGTATGCTAAAATTTAAAAAGAACAGAGTGTCATGGAAGAGATAAAGGGAGATTCCTAACTCTGGTTGTATAGCTTGTTGTGATTTGACAACTCAAATCCATTTGCCACGCTGAGGAAGCAAGATGAGGAATCTCTTTCTGTAAAGATTTACAGAGACATGGAAGCCTGATGGAGGGTCACTAGAGTTAGACTCCACTTAATGGCAGTGGGTTTGGCTGGGGTTTTGTTTTTTTCATGTGTACACTGGTGGCTCAGTGGTTAAGTGCCCTGTTGCCAACCAAAAGGTTTAGGGGATTGAAAGTTTAGGGTGGTTTGAACTTGTAAGCTGCTCTGCAGGAATGGGATATGGTAGTCAGCTTCCATTGAGACTGAAAGCCTTAGAAATCCTATGGGGCCGTTCTGCTCTGTACTATAGACTTATTATGAGTCAGAATGGACTCAATGGCAATGAACTTGATTTTTTAAATGTATGTTACAACAGTTGAAATGACATATACTTTTGTTTACTTAATGCTTCATAGTAGTATGCGTATGATATCAGGTATTCTTCAGTAATGTGATTTTTTTAATAAATGTGGTTTAATAAATTTAAATAAATGTGGTTTAATAAATTTCCAGCATGAATGTGTCTTCATGAATTTAGCCTATCTCTTTGAACAGAAAAAAGGTGGCACTGGAATTGGAGAAAGATTCCTCGACAACCTATATTATGAAGATAACATAACCTTGCTTTTATAAAGGGAAGAGGACTTGAAATACTTGCTGAGAAGAGCAAATGCTACAGCCTTTAATATGGATCACATCTCAACTTTAGAAAAAGAAAAATCCTCACCACTGGATATCGTGGCAACATCGTGGTAGGTGGAGAAAAGATTGATGTTGTCAATGATTTCATTTTACTTGGCTACCTAATGAACATCCATGATAACAGAAGTCAAGAAATCAAAAGACACACTGCATTTGGGAAAATCTGCTGTCAAGGGCCTCTGTAAAATGCTAAAGAGTAAGGATGGCAGTTTAAAGATTAAGGTGTACCTGATCCAAGGTATGCTCTTTTCAAATGTTTCCTATGAAACTTAAAGTTGGACAGTGAGTAAGGATAACAGAAGAATTGACACCCTTGAGTTGTGGTGTTGAAAATTCCTTGAACTGCCAAAAGGACAAATAAACAAGTCTGTCTTGGAGGAAGTGTAAACACGGTGTAGCCTCACATACTTTAAGAATATTGCCAGGAGGGAACTAGTCTTTGGAAAACAACATCATCCTGGGAAAGGTAGAGGGTCAGAGAAAGAGAGGCAGACCCTCAACTAGAAGGATTGAGACAGGGACTGTAACAATGGTCCCAAGCAAATCAGAGCTAAAGAGCATGGCTCAGAATAGGGCAAGGTTCAGATCTATTGTTGACAGGATTGCTGTGAGTCATAGTTTCCCCCCTGTAGTACCTAACTGCCACAACAACTTGATTGCTTACTTCTGTTAGGAAAAATTCCTAAAAATGGAATTGCTAGGCCAGAAGAATAATCCCATTTTTATGACATGAGCTAAGAGTGACAAGGTGTTGGCATAGATCTACCAATTCCTACTCACATGAATTAAGAGTGAGAGTAGTCATTTTAACAGGTTCCTGTTTTTCCTGTTTCAAATGATGTGTGTTGGGCTGCAAAGTAAATGAAGAGTTACTCAGAGCTGGAGTCATGGGTCCATTTCTCATAGCCCTGTGTAATGTGGGTATGCTTAACCTTAGCCTTCCAGTACTTCATGGTATAGTCAAAGATTAAAAGAAATCTAATGTAGAGAACATTTAGTATAGTATGTAATCCAGAGCAAGCATTTCTTATATATTTACATATTAATTCTTTGTCTCTGTTGCTATCTCTAGTGCCCTTTTTTCTCATTTTGGAGAGAGAGAAAGAAGAAGTGGGAAGGAAGAGTAGTGTGTTTTACAAGTATGAATGTGGACACACTCATAAGCATGAAGAAGAATGTGACATTAGGATCAGAGGAAGACTTATCAACAACCTACAATTATGCCAAGATACAGCCTTGCTTGCTGAAAGAGGACTTGAACACTTGCTGCAAAGGATCAAAGACTACAACCTTCAATATGGAATACACCTCAACATCAAGAAGACAAAAATCCTCACCAAGTGGACCAAGAGGCAACATAATGAGAGGTGGAGAAAAGACTGAAATTGTCAACAATTTAATTTTATTTTGATCCACAATCAACATCCTTGGTACCTGCAGTCAGGACCAGGATACATGTTACATTGGGCAAGTCTGCTATCAGGGACATCTCCAAATTACTGAGGAGGAGTAATGTCAATTTGAAGACTAAGGTATGCCTTATCTAGGCCATGGTCTTTTCAATCACTTGCTATGCATCTGAGAGCTGGACAATGAATAAGTGTGACAGAAAAATTGATGTCATTGAACTGTGGTATTGCAGAAGAGTACCAAATATCCTATGGACAAATAACAAACAGGTATGTCTTGGAAAACATGCAGCCAGTGTGCTTCCTGGAGGGAAGAACGATGAAGTTTCATCTCACATACTTTGAACATGTTACCAGCTGGTGTTATTCCTTTGAAAGGGACATTATGCTTGGAAAGGCAGAGGGATAGCGAAAGAAAGGAATACCCTCAAAGAGATGGATTGATACAATGACTACAGCAATGGACTCAAATGTATCAGAGATGATGAGGATGGCACAGCATAGGAAAAGGACAGATTTGCCATGCGTCACACTTGACTTCATGGCACATAACAACAACATAAGGATATAGCATACATATAGAGATTCCTTTAAATCTTTAGTATTTAAAAGCTGAGTTTACTGTTCTTAATAAAATATTGCTGAATTATTCCTATTCATTCTACTTTGAGGTTACTTATTATATAGTGGTCTTCATACCTTTTCAATCTGTAGGCAGAACAGATCATCCGGGTTGCTGGGCTATACGAGGAGGAATGTGGATTGGTGGAAGATTCATCAACAACCTGCATTATGCAGATAATACAACTCTGCTTGCTGAAACGGAGGAGGACTTGAAGCACTTGCTGTAGAAGGTCAAGGACTGTAGGCTTCAATACAGATTAAAGCTCAGAATCAAGAAAGCAAGGATTCTCACCACTGGGCCAATTGGCAGCATCATGATAGATGGTGAAGAGACTGAGATTGTTAACAGCTTCAGTGTTGATTGTTAACAATCAACAGTCTTAGCAACAGCAGCCAGGAAATTAAAAACGTATTGTGTTGGGAAAGTCTGCTGTCAGAGACCTCTCCAAAGTACTGAAGAGCAAATTATGTTAGTTTGGAGATTAAGGTGTGACTGATCCAGGCCATGGTCTTTGCAATCACTTGCTATGAATCAGAAAGCTGGACAGAAGGAGAATCAATGCTTTTGAGCTGTGGTGCTGGAGAAGAGTGTTGAATATACCATGGACTGCTAGGAAAACAAATTCATCCTGGAGAGGATGAAGCCAGGCTTCTCCTTGGAGACAAGGGTTTTGAAGCTTCTGTCTGACATACTTTGACATGTTGTAAGGTAGAATCAGTCCTTGGAGAGGAATGTCATGCTCGGGAGGGTGGAGGGACAGTTTAGGAGAGGAATATCCTCGATGAGATGGATTGATTCAGTGACTGGGGTCATAGAGATAGGTGGCGTTGGAGACAATAAGATTGGCACAGGACAGAGCAGGGTTTACAGCTGTTGGACATAGGGTCATATGAGTAGCAGACAACTTGACGGTACATAACAAAAACAACCACCCTCAACCTGAAGGCTTGACAAGGTGACTATAACAATAGGCTCACGTGTTTAGCAGATGACAATGATGACACAGGGCAGGGTACAGATCTGGTGTTCACAATGTTGCTCTGGGTACTGGTCAACTTGACAGAATTAACAACTACAATAACAACATTATGTATTACAATAATGGAGGCTAACTCATTCAGATTTCTTAATTGTTTACATAGTTCTGACATGCAAAAGACATCTTCTTATGACCTTCTCAGTATCTCTTGTAAAATGAATTATTTTGTCCTCAGAATGTTTTACAGGATAGGTAAACACATAAGAAATTTTAAAGACTCATAGTTATAAATTTTAATAATGTTTATTTAATGGTTCTTTTGGCTAAGTAATATAAGTCATCTACAGTCAAAAACAATACAAATTATTTCTAAATTTAATTTTTCTTTTTTTATTCTATGAGGTATTGTCTAGAATAAAGTTCTCAGTATTGGCACTCCTGGCACTTTGGGCTGGCTGACTCTTTGTTGGGAGGGGCAAGCCTATGTATTGTTTAGCAGCATCTCCAGGGCCTACCTTTTAGATGCCAGTAGCACCGCCTCGCCGTCACCACAATGTGACAACCAAAAATACCTTCATTGTTGTTGTTGTTGTGTGTCATCGAGTCAGAATCAACGCGTAGCTAAGGAAGAAATATTTTTATTCTCTTTTTTTAAGGTGCTCACAGCCCACGGGTAAGGATGCTGGGCACAGGTTTATTCTGACATGGGTACATTAGAAAAGATCCACAGAGATGGGCCTGCCATAAATCCATTATCATGCTTTCTCATTTTTAAACAAAAGATAATGAGTTGTATTTGTTGATAATAATATTAGGATGAATTCCTGGTGATCAAAAAGAATTAGCACAATTTAATAAGCCCAAGGCTGGGTAGAGGGAGATAGGTAAGGAGCATTGTGTTACCTCTTATCTCTGGGCATGTGACTCACTATAGAAACAAAAGAACATGTGGCAAGGGAATACAACCAAAGTTTTGGACAGTAAAAGAAAAGAAGCCAAATACTGGGTTATTGCTGCAACCGAGCTCCACCCTAAATATTTTACATAGATGTGTTCTTTAACCACTCCTTTTCAAATGGTAATTTATAGCTCCTTTTGTTTTCTCTGAACTCATTTTATTAGGCTTCTGCTCTCAACGTTTAAAATATAATCATGACATTGAGTGTCACTGTTATTAACTTCCAGTGGCCTTGGCAAGCTGTGTCTACCACTGAGGTGATGATGGCAGGCTTGGCAACGCATTGGAGGTTATGCTTAAAATTTCACAAGGAGGCTGGAGTTGAGGCCACAAGTGGACAGCCCAGGTGAGAGGAAGCATAAATTCTACTCTTTAGCTGCTTCAGACTCCACTTAGCTTGAACTTCCTCAGTGGGGAGGCCTGCGGCCCCCTGGGCTGGTGGATTTATGTCAGCAAGAGCAGTGTCATAGAAAGAGATTAAAGACACTTTCAAAGGATGCCTGAGGGGGTTGCCCCTCTCTCTGAGCAGTCTGAGACACAAAGCTCAGTTGTGAGGACTTGGGTTGGTGCCAACAAAGGGAGTAGGGCAAGCCTGCAGAATGGAAGGTCACCGGCAAATTGGACGCTGTGATAGTTATATCCTTGTTTCCTTGAAGGTACCAGTGTCCTTGAATTTCCTGCTTCAAAGTGAACGGCCCCTGAAGGGGGGTTGAGGGGTGGCATTCACACCTGCTTTGCTGTGGTGATTTCTGCTGTCCTGACTGCAGACTCAACAAGACAACAACACGTCTGTTGACCTAGGCAAGGCCATATTCATAAACCAAGCTTGGGAAGCTTGCTTCCACACTTTCATCCTGAGTGAAAATGTTAGTGTGCCCACTAAGAATTAGTCAACAAAGCCCAATGCAAAGGTTGTGGCGAAGCTGCACCCAACAAAAACAATCCCCACTGTATACACTTTACAGTTCAGGAACTTAAAATCATCACTCTCACCACCCTTATCCTTCTTTTCTGCAGTACTCACCTACGCACTAAATAAAGGATATCTACCACAGGGTAGGAGAGGAAGAGCCTGGATGAGGTGGATTGATACAGTGACTAGGGAAATGGGGGTATGTGGGCTGGGAGTCAGTGAGACTGGCTTAGGGCAGGGCAAGCTTCAGAACTGTTGTATACAGGGTCTCTATGAGTCGCAGGTGACTCAACAGCACATAACCAACATCACCACCATCATCACCACAGATTATGTATTTATGGTTAGTGTGGTAATTAGTAGCGATTTAGTAGACAGTATGGCTGGCTTTCTTTTCCCCTTTCTTTCCTAACCCATTCACCTCTGGAGAAGCTGTGTCTACCATGGTTAAGAAGGGCAAGTGTAGTGCTTTCATACTTTCATATTTAGCATGCAAGGTTCCCATTAGACTTTTAGAGAGTAGAAAAATATTTTTTTTAAAAAAAAGAGACCCTTGGTTTTCTACTAGGTACAGTGACTATGTTCTAAAAGTGGGATTTTTAAAACAGAGCTGATGTCTTTGAGTCATGGTGTTAAGGGCACTGAATATCCCATGGATTGCCAAAAGAACAAACAGATATGTCTTAGAGAGTTCAGCCAGAATGCTCCTTAGAGGCAAGGATGGAGAAGTTTTGTCTTACATACTTTGGGCATGTCATTAGGAGGGGCTACCCCGTGGAAAAAGACGCTAATGCATGGAAAAACTGAGGATCAGCGAAAGAGAGGGAGACCTTCAAGGGAGATGTACTGACCTGGTGACTTTAACAAGAGGGTTGTGAGGACGCAGGGTAAGAGCTGTCGCTGATGTGACAGCTCCTAAGAACAAACATGGATCTGCTTCCCCGAGCCAACATTTCACCGATTACTCCAGCCCTCCCATCACCTCACAGAAACATTTAAAATGTTATTTTCATGAATAAATTTCACTTGTTGAAGGTGAGATGACTCCTTTCTGGACCTAACGCTTCCCAGGAAGTGGACAGAAAGCTGCACATGGCCCCTGGGGTCCTGCACTCCAAGTCTTGGCTGCTGCCGCCCTCGGCTCTGTGGCAGCAGGTGCTGGTCAAACCTGAAATTTGAAAAGGGAAATACCATTTATTCTCCCACCTTGTTTTAGTTCTGACTCTGACAGTGATAAATATTGGTTCCAGGTACAACATATTCCCTAAAGTTTTAAACTTTCCTTCTGAGATTGTGAAAATAAACATTATTAGGTTGATGAATTCACAATTGAATAATATCAAGTGAAAGTCTTCCTTCGTTGAAACATGCAGCCTGGCTATTGGCTCTTTTTCTGTATCTCTCTCTTTCGCCACTGTTTTCCATCTCCCTAAAATTAAGGATAAAGACCGTTATGACCCCTACAAGAGGGTTGGGGAAAGCTCCAGCCTTGAAAGTCGGCTCCAGTCTGTCACCTGGGATCCTCAGATCCCAAGCGCTTGCCAGTGATTTAACGATGAGACCCAGTGGGGCAGCCCAGGTGCTGTATCTCATACCCTCGCTGACTGCCAAGGGAGCATTTAATCTGTTGACTTTATTCGGTTATGCTATTCTGGCAAACATACCTGGAGCCATAAATTATTTAGATATTTAATTTATTTGGTGTAGAAGGAACTCTCTTACGCCTTAGCTGTCTAATATCAGAAGATGAAAAGCCACTCATTTGCAAATCATAAAAACTTTAACAGACCCATGCCTTAAAGAGGAAAGGAGACTTTGCTGACCTTAAAAGCATAGTAGGGGTTCTAACAAGCACTGTTAACAAAAAATGATGGTGCAAACCTGTTCCTGTTAACAAAAATGATGGTATAAACCTGTTCCTGTTAGAGGTAATGAGAAACGCCTCTCATTGGATGCTGGCAAAGTCGTTTGTGAAGATAGAATGGGTAGAAACACAAATAGAAACAGTAAAAGATATGGACTGCTGAGTCACAATAGAGGTTATTGTCACATTCCCCTCTCCCCCATTATAACATACCTGCTGAGCTCTGGTGGTATAGTCCATAAGGTTGTGCTGCTAATCCAAAGGCCACATCTCTTCGGTGGTTCAAATCCTCAGGTGGCTCTGTGAGAGAAAGAAGAGCAATCTCCTTTCATGGATGTTATAGCTCCAGAAATCTAAGGGAGCTGTGTGTTCATTCCAACTTGATGGATTATAATGAGTTAGGTCTTTTAATTAATCTAGGGGAGAGAGAAGTAGAAAATACAACATATCCTAAATTCTGTATTGTTCTTTTCCTTTTTTGTAAACGGTCAAATAAATTCTAACTCATAATAATCTTATTTCCAATGGAACTGCTCCAGTAAGGTTTTCAAGGCTTACCGTTCATAAACAGATCACCAGTCCTAGCTTATGAGGAGCCTCTGGTTGGATTAATAGTCAAATACTTAACCATTTGTGCCACCGCTGATTCCTAATCTATTAGTATATGAAATTAGTGCCTAATAGCGAACTCTATGGAGCTCTAATGGCCTAGTGACAACAAGCTGCACTGTAATCCCCGAAGGCACATGGTTCAAGTCCACCAGCTGCTCCATGGGAGAAGGATAGGCAATCTCCTCTCTGTGGTTAATTGAAAACCCGCCGGTCAGCTGTGGGTCGGTTCTGACTCGATGATACTCAGTAACAACATTGAACTCTACGTCATCTTTTCTTTTGTTTATTCTTTGACTGCGTATTTAAAATGTTGCTTTAAAATAGAAAGAACTAACATGAGTTATCAACTACCATTATATCAGATTTGCTCTCCTGCCTTCCAAGTATTTTGCTCACCCTATTGATGAAAAGTCTGGATGTGAAGCAAGAATCTACATAACCTATAACAATGTGAAATTGTAAAATACAGCCCTTATCCAATCTATCCTAACTGTCTCACAGCTGACTTTCTAGCGGGGTTTTGAGAGACCGGAAGTCACATGGGAGGAGACTGCCCATCTTTCTTCGGTGGAGCTGCTGCGGGATTTGAACTGCGAGAGAGGTGGGGCCTTGGGTTATCCGTGCAGCTCCTGTGGGAACTGAATCCAGATCTCCTGACTGGTAAGGAGCTCTTACCACTGAGCAACAAATGCTTGTAAAATTTGGAAGTGTAGAAAATATTTTGTAACTATTTTTATTTTATAATTGTCTTGCTTTAAAGGCATTTCTGGAATCAGGCACTATTACTGAGTTTTTATTTTTAACTATCCAAAGTTTTTTTGTTTCCATTGATCACTGGGCGATGAAAGGGTTTTAGCAGGAGTACAGGGTCCTCCTATAGGTCAATTGTTTAGACTTGGCTCCTTGACTACCTTTCATAAGCTGTGTGACCTCAAGAATTTAACTTCTCTGGGCTTCGGTTTTCTCCCCTGTAAGATACATATAATCTTTCTTATATAATCGCTATATTGTAAAGTAGATGATAGTAACTGATGTATAATTTAAAATGTGAAGACCCACAAGACAGGTTTCTGAGGTTGTAAATCTCACTAAGAGGAGGTTGCCTCATCCTTCTCCTGCACAGAGGGTGATGGGTTCAAACAGACGACGTTTTTGTTAGCCGCTCAGTCAGTACTTAATATACTATGCAACCAGTGTTGATGCATAAAGAGTTCTGGTGGCATAGCCTGTGATGTGTTGAACCACTTACCAAGTGTTCAGTGGTTCAAATGGCCAGTCTCTTCTCATAAACGTTTATAGACAGGTGCTGGGTTTGACTTTTTGTTTTTCTTCCATTGTGTCAAACACCAAAACAGTGCTTTGGATTTATTACTTTATTGCCTGTTTTAAGCAATTTGATGGGGTAGGTATTACTACTATTTTACCAAAGAGGAAATGTATTTAATGTCTCACAACTAGAAATAAGCAGAGTCCCTGTTCAGACTCAAGTCTCTGTGGCAGGTCTGGATCCCCAGGATCCAGGCTGAGGCTGACTGAGATCAATGTGCAGAAAGGTTACTAGAGAGTTTTCAGAGTTGGACTCCTGTGTTTTGAGGCAAATACTGATGTGTTATGCAGTAGGTACTGGCATATTCATAGCTGTGGCCAGCCCTTTGGGAATTCTTATATTGAGGTCCCCCTAAGTTACCTCAGAAAAAGGCATTTCACTTTGGGCAAGGTGGCTCTCTTCAGTCAAGAGTAAGGGGCTCAGCTGAGAACTGTCAGTAGATAACACTTCTAGCAGCTATGAGACAAGCACTTCAGTTCTGGAGCAGAGATCTAGGGGAGGGCACCCCAGACACCTCTATGCTCCTGCATAAGAGGGGGGGCTTCATGGTTGCCTTGTGGACTAGGGGTTGTGATCTGCATCTCTGCCTGGGACCTCCCAGACCTCATTTGATTTGGGGAGTCCAGGGAGGGCATTGCTGGGATGCTGACTCTGAAGGCAGAAGATGCTCGATGACTTGGAAGATGAGCAGCAGCTGAGCACTGATCTCAAACCCAAGGACATCACCAAGGCGCTGCTTGCCATGGTTGACATTCTCTTTATAGCTGGCTCTAAGCTTGACCACGGAGAAGTTAAGCACTAGACTGATAACTAAAAGGTTGGCAGTTTGAACTTTCTGGATGCTTTGTAGGAGAAAGATGTAGCAGTCAGCTTCCACAAAGATTAGCCAGAAAAAGGCCCTTTTAAATTGATTCTGACTCATAGTGACCTTAGCTTTCTGGTGGCCTAGTGGATAAGGGAACACTGTCTGGTCTAAACTTAAAAATGTACATCAGGGTTGTATCCTTCTCCATACCTATTCAGTCTGTGTGATGAGTAAATAGTTCAAGAAGCTGGATGCTATAAAGAATAATGTGACATCAGGATCAGAAGAAGAATAATTAGCAACGTACATTATGCAGATGATACAACTTTGCTTGCCAGGTGTGTGGAGGACTTGAAACACTTGCTGCAGAAGACCAATGCCTACAGTCTTCAACAGGGATTATATCACAACAGCAAGAAGACAAAAAAATCCTCAGCACTGGACTGGTAGGCAATATAATGATAGATTCCGAAAAGATTGGAATTGTCAGTGATTTCATCTTACTAAGATCCACAACTAAGACCCTTGGTACCAGCAGTCAGGAGATAAGGAGATGCATTGCATTGGGTAAGTCTCTTGTCAGGAACCTCTCCAAATAATAGGGATGCAGTGATATAGATTTGAAGGCTAAGGTAAACTTGATTCAGGACATGGCCCTTTTTTAATTACTTGCTATGAATATGACAAGTTGGACAATGAATAGAGGTTGCAGAAGAAGAATCGATGCTTTTGAGCTGTGGTATTTGAGCTGTGGTACTGGAGAAGAGTACTGAATATCCCTTGGACTGTTCCAAAAACAGTGATGTCTTAGAGAAAATGCAGCCAGAGTGCTCCTTGGAGGCAAGAATGGTGAAGCCTCATCTCACATGCTTTGGACATGTTGTTAGGAGAGGCTATTCCTTTTAAAGAGATGCTTGGAAAGATGGTGTTTCCGAGAGAGAGAGAGGACGATCCGTAATGAGATGGATTGACACAGTGATTGCAGCAATGGGCTCAAGTATGTTGGTGAGGATGGCAGAGGATAGGATAAAGTTCACAGCTCTTGTTCATAGGACCACTATAAGTTGTACAGTGACACCCAACAATAACAACAGCAGTGGATAAGGAGATGTGCTGCCAACCCAGAGGTTGGCAGTTTAAATACCAACTGCTTCCTGGGACAAAGATAGATAATCTCTTCCCATGAGATTCACAGCCTCTGGAAACCCAATGAAGTGTGAGCTATGAATTGGTTCCAACTTGACAACAATAAACAACAATATGGGGTAGATCTACCTTGTCCAACTAGGGTCATGACAGTAATGAGTTTGATAGGATTGATCATTACGAGGAAAAAGAAAAAGATTCTATTCTTAAAAATACAACTTCTCTACTTTTTTAATAATGTGCTGGGCTGTTAACCAAAAGGTCAGCAGTTCAAATCCACCAGCAGCTTCAAGGGAGATAGATGAGTAGTCTCCTCCCACTAAGATTTATAGCCTCAGAAACCCAACAGAGGGACGCTATGAATTGGACTGGACTTGAAGGCGATGAGTTTGGGTATGTCATGACTCATAGGCTAGAATAATAGAAATTTAAAACTGGAAAGGGCCTGAGAGACTCAACCCCCATGCATGGGCTGGGGTGGAGAGGAGTGATTTTTGTCAAGGTCATATGGTGAGTTAATAGTTACAACACAATGGAGTTGGGACAGTAAATGTGAAAACTGATCTCTCAAGGGGAGATTAGTTATTTGCCAACTACAAAGAAATTATGAAAACAAATTCTTGGCTGAAAACTTGAAAGGATAGGTTTGGAATGTTATCTTAATGCACATTACAATTTTGATGTTCCTTGTCATATCCCAGATAAAGTACTGTGTTTATATTTTATTCATTTCCATGCAATACGGCTTCTAAGCCAAATGCTATGAAGGCTTACTGACATCGTGGAGTTCACATATCTGACTATGTTTTGTTTCTTTCTGACAAGACTATATCTTACAATTAAAATATTCCTTTTTTCCTAACACTTTAGCTTTTCACATCAACTATCCAAATTCCATAAATGTAATATGGTGTTGGAAACCTATAAAGGACCTATTTCAGAACTGAGAATAAAGTCTTATCTGTGGAATACTTTCAGAGAAAATATCAGGCATGTGGAGCTGTCAGGTTTAAAACACTACCACCAATTTTATGTTAACTTATTATCTAAAGTGCAATTTTCTCTGGCACATGGATAGATCCATAACCATGAAGATTAGTGCTCAGCGAAAAAAAAAAAGCAACCTTTTAATTTTTCATTACCGTCTTCATTACCTGCTGGCTGGAGTTAGATAAAATCCCATGTGGTTTTCCAGCCCTTCAGAGATGTTAACCCTTAAATTTTCAGAAGAAAATCTGCTGGACAGTCTATTATTATTATTACAGCTTATTTACAAAATTTGAAAAGTTTTTGAGACCAGATTCTTCCACTTTCCCTCCCCCTCTCCCTTCAAACTGTACAACCCCATGATTAACCCCTTCTCCCCCGTACATCTTCATCCCTCTGCTTCTACCTCCCCCCGACCCCATTTGGATCCTCATACTCATTCTACAATAATGTGTTTATACAATATTTGTCCTTTTGAGACTGAGCTATTTCACTCAGCATAATGCTCTCCAGTGCCTCCCAAGTTAGGTAATAATTTACAAAATCATTGCTCCTTCATGCTGCATAGTATTCCACTGTGTGAATGTACCATAATTTCTCAGTCCATTCAGTTGTGGTTGAACATCTGGGCTGTTTCCATGTTCTTGTGATGGTGAATAACATTGCTATGAATATTGGTGTACAAATCTCCATTTGTGCCTCAGTTCTCATGTTTTTCAGGATATATTCCAAACAGTGGAATAGCTGGGTCATTTCTATGTTCAGCTTTTTGAGAAAGCTCCAAACTGCCTTCCAGAATAGAACAGTTGCACCATTTTATGAATAATATCTTGAGTGTTATAGTGTTGGTGTTGTTCTTCCATACTGTTGAATGGACTAAGACTGGTGTCAACCCAAACAACAGCTGATCAGAACCTTGCCTTTTCCTGAACTATCCTCATGATCTCCAACTGGTTTAAGCCCATTGTTACCCTCACTAAGGCAAGACATCTTGTTGAGGATCTTTCTAAGATACCATCAACTCCAGTTCATAGTGATCTTGTGCACAGCAGATTGAAACTTTGCCCAATCCTGTGTTATCCTCACAATCTCTTCCTTACTTAGGACGACTCTAGTAGTAACTGTGTCAATTGATTTTGTTAAGTGTCTTCATTTCCTTCGCTGGTCCTCTAATTTTCCAAGCAGGATGTCCCTTTCCAAGGACCAGTCCATTCTGATAACACGATCAAAGTGTATGAGATGAGGTTTCATTATTCTTGCCTCTAAGGACCACCCTAGCTGTACTTCTTCTTGGACAGATTTGTCCGTTCTTTTTGTGGTCTGTAGGATACTCAACATGCTTCACCAACACCACAATTCAAAGCATCAATTCCTTTTCAGTCTTCCTTACTCATCTTTCCACTTTCATATGTATATGAGGCAGCTGAAAATATCATGAGTTGGATTAGGTGTGCCTTAGTTTTCAAGGTATTGGGGTCATGTGCCCATAGTTAGGAGCCAGACTGCCAGGGCTCATAGTCCACCACCTGGCAGCTGTGTGACTTTGAGGAAGTTAATGAACTTCTATAAAACAGGAGCAGTACTAATACTTGGACTTTGGTATTATATTAAGTATTGAATGAAATAATACACAAAGAGTACTTAGAACAGTACCTACACACAAAGATGTTCTGTATAATACCATAGGATTTTGTTGTTGTATACTGTTGAATTGGAACCAATGGTTTTTCAGAGGCTTTAAATTTCATGGAAGGAGACTGCTCATTTTTTTTTCTTACCGATCAACTGGTGAATTCAAATCACTTATCTTTGGGTTAACAGTGCAACTCCCTACCATAAATCACAATAGCCATAGGATTAGAATTTGATTTAAAAATTATAGATATTGAGCCTTTACAAAGAAGATTAAGATGAAAATGTAAAACTAATTAGGTACAACAAGGTGATCATAGGAAATCTTTTATTCTTAGAATGGAACGCTGAGATGAAACTTTCCAAAAAACCCCCCTATACAGACCATAAGTTTAGATTCCAAAGTTTCATTCACAACCTGAGACACATGATAAATGAGAGAGTAAGTTCCTTATATCTTACTGGAAGGAATTTGATTCCAGAGGTCAAAGAGCAATGCTCTGAGAATAAACTCTGTAACAGATTCTCAACTGGTAATCCATGAAAGCAAACTTGATGCCAACCCTGCTCATCATTATATGCCCCTCGAATTACATTGCTACCCAGTAGCATTTTAATATTTGTGGAACTACTGACTGATTAAATATAAGAAGAAAGGTTCTTCAATTTGTTGAATTTAGCTCTGTGTGGTGTGACGTACTACCAACATAAATAAGGAGCCTGAGGATAAACTAGTTGAAGCTGATTATGATTTGCTGTTAACAGTACCAGGACCAAAATGCTGACTCCCAATTTGAGCATTTTAAAATAAGTCATTAATTTTAGTAACCTTTATTCAAAACATATTACTAGAGATACCAATCCCTTGGAATATTCATGGAATAATGGGTAGAAAGAGTTTTGTGATAAAATAATTTTAGGGAAATTTTTACTTAAACAATGGAGTCCTAAGAAAGAGGTAGAACTCTAAAAGGGATAGCTGAAGAATTCTTGAATATTTTAGTTATAAAATTCCATTCAAAGGAAGTAATCTGTTGCCAAGGACTTCTTTAAAGTGTTAAAAAGTAAGGATGCTAGTTTTAAGATTAAGGTGCCATAATATTTTCAATTGCTTCTTATACATGTGAAAGTTGGAAAATGAAGGAAAAAGACCAAAGAAGCAATGACTTTGAACTGTAGTATTGGTAAAGGTTATGGAATGTCCCATGGATGCCAAAAGAACATACAAATGTGTCTTGAAGCAAGTACAGCTAGAGTGCTTCTTAGAAGCTAGCATGCTCCTTAGAAGCAAGTCTGGACATACTTTGGACATGTTTTCAGCAGGAGCCATTCTCTTTTCCTGTTGTTGTTGTTGTGTACCATCAAGTTGGATCTGACTGGCAAGAAGCCATTCTCTTGAGAAGGGCATCATGCTTAGTAGAGTGTCAAGAAGGAAGAGGGAGATTCTCAATGAGATGAACTGATAGGACTTTCAACAATGGATTCAAGCATAGCATCACACAGATGGTACAGGGTTAGGGTTAGGGTTAGGCTATTATTTGGGCAATGTTTTGCTCAGAGGGAGTTATGAACTGGAATAGACTCAACAGTGCCTAACTACAACAACACAAGAAAGGCACAGGAAAAAATGGCTTTTAAGGTTCTAAAGAGAGGGTTTAGTTGATATTTCCAGGAATAAAGGACATGCCTGTTAAGTCTTAAAGACTTAGTGTGAATTCCTTAATGAAGGGTATGCTTATTTTTATTTCTAATTTATCTGCAACACTAGACATATTACTCCACTGTCTCCTGACTTCCATAGTTGCTACTGACAAGTCTGTTAAGAGTCCAATTGCCAGTCCTTTGTAGGTGATCTTTTTCTCTCAGGCTGAGTAAATTTTTACTTTATTCATAATCAATCAAATGGGAAAATTTAAAATATTTTGATCTGAAAAAGAATATATATAGTCAGTGAAACTTCTATTATTATTATTATTATTACCTATAACATACTAGATTTTATGTCAGGTAAAAAGGATATAAAATTGAACAAAGAATAGTTTATGACTTCAAATGGCTTACTATCTAATAACATGAATGAATATGTAGGTGAAGAATTATCTAGACTATAGCATGAGGGATGAGACAAATTTAAAGAGAGCAAACTGGTTGGCTTTATGTGCTATTTACTTGATTCTGAGGTCACTACCTTATGTACAACAGAGCAAAACATCACCTGGTTTTGTTCTTTCCTCACAACAGCTGCTATATTTGATCCCACTGTTGTAGCCACTATGCCAAT
>NW_006399779.1:10396949-10405487 GCF_000299155.1 Elephantulus edwardii | reverse complement strand
TTTTCCAGACAAGAGCTCAGGATAGTCAGAACCAGAGTAGAGTGAAGAAAAAGAAAGAATCAATTGATAGGCTTTATGGAGACATAGCCTGTAGAATGCTCGCATTAGTGAGATGAGATGGACTAACATTGGCGACTTTGCACCAATCACATGGTATAATATGCTTTGGATGAATGAACAGTGAAGAAAAAATAATCTCCCATAGTTTCCCATTAAATGTAGAACTAGCCTTGACTGAGAATGTGCTTAAATGGTGCTATCTGTCCTTAAATAAGCCAAGTAAGAAAACTCACCTCACATTCATAAGAAGGTTCCTACCAGGAACTCCAAATCAGAAATAACCCAGGTGTTCTTCAGCAGAGACATGGATTTAAACGGTAGAATAGTGACACATCTCATCCAGGGTTTTCCTTTTCTGCACTGCCCCTCCACCCTTCCAAGCATGATGTCCCTCTACAAGGACTGACTCCTTCAAGAAAACATGCCTAAAGTATGTGAGACAGAGTTTCAAAATCTTTGCCTCCAAGGCAAAGATCTGTCCAGGACAGGTCTGTTTGTTCTCTTGGCAGTCCATGGTATGTTCAATACAGTTTTCTAGCATCACAACTCAAAGACATCGATTCTTCTGTCATCCTTATTCAATGTCTAGCTCTCAGATGCACAGCAAGCAAACAGTGACTGTTGCAATGAGGTCAAGTGTGTCGGAGATGGTGAGGTTGGCTCAGGATAGAGCAAGGTTCAGACTCATTGTTCATAAGGTCATTATGAGTCCTAGTTGACTCAACAGCACGTAACAAAAACAATAACATAGTTGTACAAAGGATTGCTGTGTCAACAAAAATGAACAACTTGCAGTCAGAAGAACCAAAGAAGCCAGAACACAAAGTATAAGACACTAAATCTATTTTTCTGAAGTTCAAAAATGAGTAAAAACTGAACTTTATTCTTTATAAATGCATAGTTAAGTGCCAAATAAGATTTTAAAACAAAACACAGGTGTTCGTTTCCAGAAATTTCATAATAGCAACTATCTCTAAGAGCAGGGAGGGAGTGGCTGTTACATTTCTTGTTCTGTGTGTTAACTTTAGAACTACACATTAAGCTGTATTTTCTGAACAAATTTTATTTTTACAGTCAAAAAAGTTTTTTTAAAAAGTGTTTTCCTGGCAAGAAGCTGTACTGCAATCCCAAAGGTACACGGTTCAAATCCACCAGATGCTCTGCCGGAGAAGGAGGGACAATTTCCTCCTGTAGCAGTCAGATCTGATTTGACGGTACATGCACAAAAAATAATAAAATAAAATAAAAAATTAATAAAATTAATAAAATAAAGTGTTTTCCCTCAGTGCCTCCCAAATTGTCCATCCCTCTAAGAAGCAAACAAGTAACTTGCTGAACCACTGACCCAGCTTGCCTCAGTTTCCCCCTAGCCAGAATCCAGTGCACCAGCTTTCCAGCCTTCCTTTCCACTAGGCATCGACTTCGAACTCTCTCTGGTTTTGCCTCTTGCTTCAGAACAAATATCTCCATTTCAGTGCTGTGATTAGATTTACAATATAACACATTTAGAGTGGAAAGTCCTAAAATCCATCCTCAGCAGAATTTTCAAGGCAGCTGCAAAGAGATGAATGTCACTCATGGGATCAAAAGCCTAGAAGGATTTCAGGGGGAAAGTTCAGTAGTTTGTTCTCCAAAAGCCTATCATGAGGAGAAGGCCCTGTTAGGGGTTAGAGTGTCCGCCTATTTCACTATCAACTGGAAAAACCCAAGACGGCTGGGCTTCCAAGGCCGCCTGCCCACTCTTGTTCAAAAAGCCTGATGCAAAGGGCAAGCACTCATGATACACCTTCTAGAATCCTGAGCTTACAATTCAGAATTCTGCTTCAAGGAGTTAGGCAGAAACGTACACTGATTTTAAGACAGGTGTTAGTTTGATTTTCCCTCCTTTCATTGCTGAGTTCTTAGAAATTTGTAGTTAAATGTGCTCTCGTCCCTCCAGAAAACCGTTTGCTCTTCTTTCCCTCCTCTGCCTGGGGAATAATTCACCTGGAAACCCCAAAACCCAAAGAGAACTACACAAGGCTCCAGACACCTCGTGTGGGACTGGCTGTCCCAGACCCGCGTTCAGGTCACGCTGTCAAAGCTGCTTTGGAGTGAGGATTTCTCTGCAGAAGGGTCATTTTATAGATCCATTAAATCTGCATTTTTCTCTCGGGCTCCTTTTCCTAGCTCCCCTCAACCCTGCTCCAGTCACACACTCTAAAAACCCCTTAAGCCCCAGAAATAAATCTCTACAAACTGCCAAGTGTTCAATCAGGCTTTTATGGTATCTCTTTGCAATTAGAATAAATTTACTGCTTGGAGAGATGGAGGGGGAAATATGCAAGGTACTCCTTGGATAAATATACCGCAGTGAGAAAAGGAGAGTCTTTATACAAATTATCTCCATGAATTCAACAAGAACCAAGGTCACTGGCGCCGCTACATACCAGGCAATGTTAATTAATGGGCCTGCAGCTGGTGGTACCACTTTGGCTGCTCTGCTCCAGCTGCCTGCTCCATATTTCTCTTGTTCATAGGACCATTCTTGGACCAAATCCCATCTCTTTTTTTCTCCAAGTACACAAAGTACATAAGTCTATCCTGGAAGGATGCCAGCCTTTTAGAGAACTAAGGAAAGTGTTGTTTCTTAGCTATTTTTATCTCTTTCTCTCTTTTTAAAAGAAAGGACACTCTGTCACCTCTGGAGCTGATTGCTTGTATTCAGCAGGCAAGCTGTGGTTTGAGGTCACTGTTTTGGCACAGTGTCCACGGGGAGGTGTCCTGAAAATGAGGAGCAGAGGAGGATATGCCTCTGGAGACACTCGAAACATTGTACTGATCTCCCTTGACTACATGGTGGTGTGCAAGTCAGGTCTGTTAAAAGGCAAGGTGGAAATGCACCTGGAAGAGACCCAGCCAGCACCTCTGAGCTCAGGAAGGGGGAAGAGGTAGGAAGGCAAAAGGGGAGAAGCATAACAGTCTGACGGTGGAGGCAGAAAGTGCTTGCAGGGTTATTGATGCCATTTAAACCTGAGGAGAAGCATTAAATGAGACCAGGTCTGTAAACCCGTCAGCATCTTGGCTGGGGCATAGACAGCGAATGTTCATTATAAATAACTTCCAGAGTAGAGGTAGACCAGGAGTGCTCACCTGGACCTCCCCTATCTTGCTCTGAGGCAGTATTTAGGCAGTGCATCATTGTGGTTAAGCAGTCTTCAGAGTCAGAAAGATCTGGATTCACTTCCCTCTGTGGCACCAGGCAGTTTAATTAGCCCCCTAGACCTCATCTTTCTCATCTGTAAATGGGGTCAACAATAGTATCCACTTCAAGGCTGCCAAAAAGATTTAATGAAAATTATTTAATTTAACATACAGCGTCTCCTTTGGCATTGTGTCTAGTTAGTCTCAATTAATATTCATTGTATTGGGGTTCTTGTAATTGTTTTTAGGGAGCTCTGGTCCATCTCACATGCTTTTGGCATGTTACCAAGAAAGACCAGTCCTTGGAGAAGAACATCATGCTTGGAAGGCTGGAGGGACAGCACAGGAGAGGAAGACCCTAGATGAGATGGATTGACTCAGTAACTGGGATAATGGGTGTAGGTATGTCAGAGACAGTGTCAGAGTTATTATACTTGGGGTCGCTAAGAGCCACAGGTGGTTTGACAGCACATAATGACACAACAACTGGTAGCCTAGTCCATGGGGAGCTGCATAGTTAACCCAAATGCAAGACCTCTCTGGTGGTTAGAATCTACTGGGGCATCCAAGGAAGAAAGATGTGTGATCTCCTCCCAATTGAAAACCTAATGGAGGACAATTTGAGTCAGTTGTGACTCTCCAGCAGTGAATGAGTGAGTATGTATGTGAACAATGATGGTTTTGATATGGTAACAAGAATCAAGGAAAGCTTTTACCTTTCTTGGCAGGTGAAGATGGTGTAAAAATGGTTTTCTGAATCAGGAAAAATGGTTTCACTTGCTTCTATTGCAAACAGCCTTGTTTTCCTACTTGTTTAGACGCTTCCTTCCCTTCAGTGCTGGTAGCCGAGGGACTGGGCGTTCTTCCACACGATGACAGACAAGCGAATCTCGCCCAGAAATAACAGGGAAAATGTCTGACTCTCCTTCTTTAAAGAATTCTCCATGTACGCCTTAGGCATAAACTCCAGGCTCAGGACCCTGAGATGGTGCTCAGCTCCGTCCCTCTGTCCATCCCAAGACCGGCTGACTGTCATGTACTTGAGCCGGTTTCTTTAGGAAGGCGACCCCAAAAGGCTTTACTGAGCCCATTACATAGGAAAGGAGACTACTATAAAACGTTGGAAAATGCTCTCCATTACGCTGTCCAAACTGTAAAATGATAGTTGGGCCTTTTAAAAGACTTGGGAAATTTTCTAAATTAAGGAATATGGATTTAAAAGAAGCCTTGGGGGATTAGATTCTTTTCTTTCCTCCTCTTTGAAGCATTTGAAAGAACTTTAATCTGTTCTCAGAGCATTATCAAATTTGGCACAGCATTCTGGTAAAATCACATTGCCTCCTTGGAACTGATACTTTCATGACTTAGGGAAAAAAGAAAGTCTTTTAAAAAATAAGACTAATCAAAATGAACACATGACTTCTAAGAGTCTTGAGAGATATTTTAAAACTTTAGTTTGGTTGGGGACTAGAAAACGAACAAAAATTTCCAGTTGTATATGCAGCCCCCAAAATTTATGACTATTGTAGTTTCTTGATTATTGGCCTTGGTGGATGATAGATGATAGATAGATAGATAGATAGATAGATAGATAGATAGATAGACAGACAGACGATAATTAGATGGACAGATAGATGATAAATGGATAGCTAGATGATAGTTAGATGGATAGATAGATGATAGATGGATAGACGATAGATGTATAGATGACAGAGTACTTTGCTATATGCAAAAGATTTTTTATATACTAGCACACATTAAGAGACAAATGTTGTTGTTAAGTGCCGTTGAGTCGCAGGCAACTCATAGCGACCCTATGAAGGAGAGTCCTCGACGCTTGGGTGCCTTTCATCCTCTCTCCAGGTTCATAGGGCTTCCGGAGGCCAGCTATTATGGAAGTGGATGCCATTCCTCATTCCACGAAGAGACAAATACTATAATATTTATTTTACTAAGGAGGAATCTAGGACTCAGGAAATTTTGATAAAATGACACTAAAAATATAACATAAAAGGAGCTCTGGTGGTCTGGTCCATAGTGTGTTGTGATGCTTCCCCAAAGGAAACACTATATGACAAAACTTGAACCCAGGACATTGAGTTTTGATCCCATATCTTTTCAACACTGTTGAATAACCTTTAGCCTCCCATGTGACCTGCTGTTGTTGGGTGCCATCGAGTCAAGTGTGTGACCCTATGAGAAACAGATCTGAACTCCATCCTGTCCTGTGCCAACCTCCTGGCACACTAAAGTCAACTGCAGCAGTCACTGTGTCACTCAACTTGGTTTAGGGCCTTCCTCTCCTTTGCTGCTCTCTGCCCTTCCGAGCACCATGTCCCTCTCCAAGAAGCAGCCCCTCCTAGCAATATGCCCAATGTATGTGAAGTGAAGCTTTATCATCTTTCCTCCAAGGAACACTCTAGCTGAACCTTCTCCACAACATATTTGTTTGTTCTTTTGGTCGTCTGGGGGATGTTCAGCACTCTTCTCCAACACCACAGCTCAAAGGTGTCAATTCTTCTTCTGTCATCCTCATTCACTTCCCTGTCCAGCTCTTAGATGCATACATAGCAAGTTATCAGAAAAACTATGGCCTGAATCAGATGCACCTTACTCCTTAAACTGACATCATTACTCCTCAATAATCTGGAGAGGTCCCTAACTGTAGACTTGCAGGGCAATACCTCTCCTTAATTTCCTGACTGCTGGTACCAAGGGTGCAGATTGTAGATCCAAGTAAGATGAAGTTGTCAATAGTTTCAATCTTTGCCATGTGCCCTAGGCATCCAGTTTTTCAATCTATGAGTACACTTCCTTTCAAAAGTGAACAACATACATTTTTCAAGATCCAGTCATCTGTAATGCGACCAATATTCCTAGGAACAATATGTGATGAGCTAAATGAAATACACTCTGTCAATCATCTGTTTTATGTCTTATATGTTGATTTGTATCATTGAGTCAGAACCGGCTCATAGCTGACCCTCCGGCAGGTTTTCAGAGGCAGTTAATCACATGCGAGGAGACTGCCCATCCTTTTCATGGAGCAGCTGGTAGACTTGAACCATGTGTTCTCGGGGCTACAGTGCAGCTTCTTGCTAATAGGCCACCAGTGCTCCAAAATATACTCTCAAGATCTAAATGAAATCTTGTGAACACATTGTCACAGCATGGGGCAGAGTTCTGCAAATCACTGAGGTTTTCCCAATGATCCTGCTTGCAAAACAGGAGTGTAAAATGGTTACCAAGTGTGCAGTGGCCTGGCGTCTACCAATGATTGAAAACAGCTCATTCTCTCAGGAGACGTGGCAGACAGGGAAAAGGAGATTGCATTTGTCAGCCTAGAACTAAACTCTCTAAAAGTTATGGAAAGAAGTGTACTATCAAAATAAATGGAAACTCAGCTGCTATGTAATTCTAAAAGGATGTTGTTAAGTGTCGCTGAGTTGACTACAAACTCATAGTAACCTGTTGAACAACAGATCTGAGCCCTGCCCTCACCTGTGCCACCATCATGATCTCCACCGCGCTCAAGCCTGCTGGTGCAGTCACTGTGTCAGCCCATCCCCTTGACAGTCGTCTTCTTTCACTGATCCGCCACCTTCCCAGTATGCTGACTTTCCAAGGACTGGCCCCTTTTGACAACACGCCCAAAGCATGTGAGATGAAGTTTCACGATTCTTGCCTCTAAGAAACACCCTGGTTGTACTTCCTCAGAGACAGATTTGTTTGTTTATTTGGCAGTCCACTGTATATTAAATTCTCTTTCCCAATACCACACTTCAAAAATATCAGTTCTTCTGTCATCTTTATTTCCTGCCCAACTTTCAGATGCATAGGATGCAAATGGAAATATATAGCTTCGATAAGCCATATCTCAGTCTTCAAACTGACATCCTGGCTTTTTTAGCACTTTAAAGGGGTTCTTTGTGGCAAATATTTCCAATGTAACAAGTCTTTTGATTTCTTTACTGCTGCTACCATGGGTATTGATTGTGGATCCAAGTAAAATGAAGCTGTTTACAATTTCAGTCTTTTCTCCATCTATCATGATGTGGTCTATTTGCTCAGTGGTGAGGATTTTTCTTTTCCTGATGTGATCCATATTGAAGGGGATAGGTTTTTAAATCTTCTTCAGTAAGTGCTTCTAGAAGGATACAGTCTTGTAATATCTAGAGAAATAGAAATGTCTTCTTCTTCTTCACTTCTTTCTTCATTTTCCATTCTCTTTTTATCCCCTCTCTTTCTTTTGCAGTAGTATCTTTTCAGTGTCTCCATGGAAGTCCCATAGGACAGAGACTGTGTCTTCTTTCAATATTAACATCAATATCTGATTTAATTTGTGGTAAATAAAAGATGTTAATAGCAATTTGAAGAAAGAATAAAGAACACTACTTTCAAATGGACCAAAATTTTTGGATATGAGTCAGTAAAACCAACCTGATTATAGATAAATCCTGATTTTTTACCTCAAAAATAAGTTATGCTTCAGAACATTTATCTTAACTTGGAAGATAGTGATGCACTAAAAAAAATGACTCATGAAAGTTTCTTATTTACTATGTTTCTCTTACTATTATTAATTTTAATTCCTTGCCTACTCAAAATATTAAAACTCTAAACTTGCCAATGAATTAAACATGTATAGTCCTTATTTTTCTTGAATTAGAAGTTAAACATTTATAGTTAGCTTATTTCCTTATTTTACAAGTTATCTTGTGTCCAGTTGCCAGTTGTGTCAATGAACAGGTTTCTGTCTCTTGGCTTCAGCAGTGCTAGTACTAAATTAAGTAAGAAATAAAGTGGTGATGGCATGTCCTTTGTTTTGTAAGATTATACACTTATGCATAAATCCCCCATACTTTACGATGTGATGGTCCTACTGACTTTGCTGCTACCAGCTAGTGAGCCAGAAGGTTCAGATAAACTCAGTCTATGTGTGGGTTCACTCCTTGAAGTATTTTTATGAGAAAGAGGTAAGTGAAAGATAAGGAAGCTGAAATGAAGGAATTACTTTTCCGAAAAGAGAGACAGGAGCAAGAGCCAACTCTACACCAAGGTCAGCAAAGGACCAAAAGGTGCCAAGCAGCATTATTCATTAAAACCAAAAGGTGAAGAAAATCCAAGTGCTCATCAACAAATGAACGGATAAACAAAATGCAAGCTGTCCATACAATGAAACATTATTCATCCATTGAAACGAACAGAATCCTGCTGTTTGCTATGTTATAAACACAGAGAAACATTTTGTTGTTGTTGTTGTTATGTGCCATCGAGTCGTTTCCGACTCATAGC
>NW_006399779.1:10377857-10393989 GCF_000299155.1 Elephantulus edwardii | reverse complement strand
AAACATAAAAAGATAAATATTGTATGATTCATGAAATAACTCAAAACTCAACCTCACTGCCTTCCTATAGGTTTCGATTCACAGCGACCTTCCATCAGGTTCCCAAGGCTGTGAATCTTAAGGGGAGAAGATATCCCTCTTTCTCCTGCAGAGGTGACGATGGATGTGAGCTGCTGGAGAGGTGTGACCTTTACCTTTACGTGAGCAACTCGTCACCAGAGCTGCCTGTGAAACAGGCTACAGACGGCAGACTGGAGATTACTAGGGCCTGGGAAGGTGAGTGAGCTCTACTGCTGTAGTCCATAGAGAGTGGTGCTGCTACCTCAAAGGCACACCTCTCTGGAGGTTCGAATCCACCAGATGCTCCACTGGAGAAAGATGGGAAATCTCCTGTGCGAGTGACAGCTTTCAGAAACCCACTGGAGGTTCAGTTGTGAGTCGGTTCCCACTGGATACAGTAAGACTGATGAAAGATAAAGAGTGCATATTTACTGCTTAACGGATATGACAGAACTTTTGTTTTAAAACTCACTGATGTCAAGTATAATCAGATCTAAATCATAACAGCCCTCTCTTGGGTTTCTGAGGCTGAGACACTTATCTTTCACCATATAGTAGCTCATAGATTTGAACTGCCAGAAAGGATCTTTAGGTTACTCACTGAATACCCTACACACTATACAGCCGGAGCTTCTATTTAGGGTGATACAGTTTTTTTAAAAAAAATAATGCTAATGGTGATACAATGTTGTGAATGGTATTACTGATATTGAACTGTAGATTGAAAAATTATTAAAATGGAAAATTGCATATTATACATATGTCACCACAGAGAAATTACATTTAGAAGTACACCAAAGAGGAAATGGCTAATCCTTGTTTCTCAGCCAGGTCTTCCAGGGTGTGAACCCATACTCATCACCATGACTTTGAGACACTGCACTAAAGACAATCAAGTTAAATTACCAGTAAAATTGCTGGTGCTCCCTCCATTCACTCAACAGTTAGTCACAAAACATCACCACACATCATGAGAAAGACTAGATAATCCCAAAAAACCAATCTATATTTTTTTCTGAATGAGCAAGAGTTGGCCACCTACTGTTTTAGTGAGTCTTGTAACCAGATCAGTATCCAAAAACCAGTGGTGAATTCTCTGCCCTCATTCTGACTTAAGCTTTAGTTAAAGACAAGAATACATGATTAGGTATTATTGGCATGGCGAGAGTCCAGAATAAGAGCTGCATAGTAAAGTGGACTTGGGGGTGGTGGTGCTGTATAACGGTGAAAGAATTTTTCCCCCCAAAAAGGAACATGAACTGGGGAGAACGGGGGACAGGAAGGAAAATGTGCAACAAACAACGAATGAAAATCCAAATTCTCTATAAACTTTCATTAAAATCTCAATTTTCAAAAAGACGTATTTTTAAAAGCCTTTTCAAATAAATACTGAAAATGTGTCAGGAAAAAAAGACATGAGTCTTCAGAGTGCTCTGAATTTGTTAGCAGATAGAATCACCTGCCAGGAGATGACTCCCAGGTCTTGTAGAAGAGAAGCAATCTGTTTAGGAAGATCCTTTTGTTTGCTTTGATTTTTCAAATCATCCATCAGCACTGTGGCTCGGAGGGCTACAGTCTCAACCCCTAGCCCAGCTCCATTACTCCACTGCCATGTGATTCTGGGCTCCAGTCCTCTCATCACAAAATCAAGGGCTTCATCTAAGTGACTACGTTTCATGGGGAACAGTGTCATCTACCAGCACATGGCAGGAGTGACACAGTGGTTAAGCATTCAGCTGATGACTGAAAGGCCAGAGGTTCTCCATGGGGAAAAGGTGTGACACTCTGTTCTGTAAAGATGATGGCCTTGGAAACCTCGTGGGGCAGTTGTATTCTGTTCTGTAGGGTTGTTTTGAGTCAGAATCAACTGGTTGACAATAGGCTTTGGGGATACTTATAAATGGAACCAAATCAAGATAAGATTCCATAAACGTCAAGACTTAGAAGGGGAATTCTGGTGGCCTCGTAAGTAAGGAATTGTGCTGCCAACCCAAAGTCAAGCAGTTTGAATCCACCAGCTGTTCCACAAGAGAAATAAGTTCTGACTCCATGACAATGTGTGTGTGTGTGTGTGTGTGTGCACGCGCTTGCGCATGTGTGCGTGCATGAGAGAGAGACAGACTTAGAATTCGTCATAGTGATAAAAAACTGTCAAAGATTCTGAGACTATTTCTCTTGTACACAACTCTACACACTTGAATGTATGCATCCTGCCATTTCCCTAAGTCAAGTATTCCTTACACCCAGGGGTTCTGATAAGAACATCCTTCCTGAAATAGACCAGCTGTATCTCTGCTCCATCCTGAAGACTGGGAGAGTCTATGATTTGCATGAGACCCTATTACAGTTTGAATGAAATCTTCCCAAAAGATTATGTTATAGCCCTAGCCACTGCATCTGTGAATCTGACCCTGTTTGGAAAAAAGGCTTTGTTTTTTCTTTTGTTAGTTTATAAAGTTCTGTTAAGAATAGCATAGGTGCTGAACCTAATCCCTTTGTTGTTATTGTTGTTGATTGCCTTTGAGTCCAGCAGAACTCATAGCGACCCTATGAACGAAAGGCCTGAAGGCCCTCTACAACTATCGACATTTATCAAAGTTCATAAAGTTTCTGGAGGCATGTGGTTTAGGAAGCGGATGAAGAAACAAATATGGAGAGATACATAGAAGAGGAAGACACACCAAGAGAAGATCTGTTTAAAAACAAGGAACGCCAAGAGACACCCAGAGCTGCCCAAACTGAACTGGACAAGGAAGAATCTTCTAGCTCTCTTGATGCACTGAATGCAGATGCCTAGCCTCCACAATGGAAATAATAAATTCCTGTACCTTAGAGCCACCTACCCGAACATTTGTTCTTGCAGCACCAGGTTCCTGCAAACAAAAACTCAGAGCTATGAACTGTAGTGAACAGTTTCATGTGGTGGAAAATGGTGAAACTTTGCTTACTGCTTCCTGAGTACTCCATCCCTGTCAGGAATTGTAAATCTGCAAGAAGCCTTTGATTTTGTAGGAAGGTGCTGTGGGACTGGGTGGAAGACAGAGGCCAGCCACACCTAGAAGTAGAATCATCCTTGTGTTGAAAAATTGTGACTATTTTTTATCATAAATTAGTAAGCACCAATTAGCCCATGATTACCTTGCTTGCTTGGCAATCTGACACTGGGTGGATTAAATGCTGAGCAAAATAATGTGGCCTTCGAAGTGGCTAGTTCCACTTTGCTGGTCATTGTCAGCCCAGGCTGGGGCTGAATCGCTTGTGTTATTTAAGGCCAGGAGCAAGTTCTTATGGCGATGGGAAGTGGTATCTTTTTAGTGATTTACTTATCCCTGCATGTTCATGCAGCATCACTCACTCACCCACTCACTCACTGTTGAGCTAGAACTGACTCATAGCGCCAGAAAAACTCTGAGGCTGTAAACTGCATAAGAGGAGTTTGTCCATCTTCCTCCCAAGGAACCCCTAGTGAATGCAAACTGGTGAAGAGGGATGACCTTTCTCTACATGCAGTCATGTAGTTGTTGTTGCTGTTAGGTACCATCGAGCTGACTACAACACACTGGGATCCTATGAACAACACGCCACATAGAAATAACAATAACCACAGCAGCATATTATGCATACTCCCATGGCCCTGATAACATACTATGTGAATTTCTCTCAGTGCTGGACACACATCCTGCACTTAATCCTTACAGTAACTCTGTATTTTAATATTATTATTGTTTGCAGATGAAGAAATTGAGGCAAAGCTGCATCACTCACAAGGGAAGAGCCAGGATTTACCCAGGCAGTTTTGCTCCAGAAGCTGTGCTTTTAGTATTCTTGGATGTCTGAATCCTGCTCCTGCTATGCAGTAGTGATAGGATCTTAGACTAGATCCTGAAACTTTTTAAACTTCTGCCTCTAAATTCTAATGTCATAATAGTAAGAACAGCACCTACCTGATAGGTCTGCTGACATTTAAGTGGCATGAGAAACACAAAAGCTCAGCACAATGCTTGGCACATTATAAAGACGCATTAAATGTGATTTCCGTCCATGGAGACATCAATCAGCATGCTGCAGGCACCAGCATCGGTATTGGAGTTGGCAGAAGGTGGGCTTCTAGTGACTCTACAACATCATAGGACAATTCTAGACTCAGGAGTGCAACGTGGTGAGGAAGGACACTTGGGCAAAGCCTTCAGTTTCCCAAAAGAGGCTAGGGAAAGTATTGCTTTGAGAAAGTAATATTTAATGTTTATTTTTCTAGAAGGATAGACTGAGTTTGTGAATTACTAAAATTGCATCATTTCTCCCTCCATCCCACACCCATAACACCTGGCTTATTACCTCTGAGGACTCACATAAAGGTTCTCGAGTGTTCAAATCCTGTGGGTTACAGTGAGTGAGTCACACGGCGAAATCGCTTCATTCCAACAGGTGACATGGGACAGTGGAAAAACCGGAGCAGAGAGCTTCCCCCGTATTCATATATGTCATATTTGAGTGGCCACAGACACTGGGAAGAACTTATTAAATTAACTATATATTCAAGAGACCATGAAGGAAGAGAATAAAGCAAGATTGTATTCCCAAAAATGGAAGCATATTTATACAGTGAAATACTATTCCTTCACAAAAAGGAATGATCTACACTGACACAGTACAACAGGAATTATCTTTGAAAACATTAAGTGAAAGAAGCTGCTCACAAAACACAACATATGATTCCACTTGTATGAAATGTACAGATATTGTAATAGAAACAGTTTATTAGTGTTGCTAGGCCCGAGAGGGTGGAAGAGGGAGAATGGTGAGTGGTTGGTTAGTTGATATAAAAAGATTTGGGGGCAAGGGGTAGGCAGGAGAGAGGTAGGGTAGTGGAAATGAAAATATTCTGGGGTGGGTTTTAATTTTTTTCCTTTTCTTGTTGTGTACACTCAAATTGTATCCGACTGGCACAGTGGGAGATTGTCACTCCTTCTCCAGCAGAGTATCTAGTGGATTCAAACCGCACACCTTTGGAACTGCAGTGTAGCTTCTTGCCACTAGGCCATCAGAGCTCCCAATTAAATGAAAATATTCTGGAATTAGGTAGTGGTGATGGCTTGCACAACATTATGATTATGCAAAAGACCTAAAGTAGACATTATTGAACAATACCACTGATATTAAACACTAGCAAAATCTTGCTGAAGATTATCCAGAAACAACTGGAACAGTACATTGACAGAGAACTATCAGAAAATACAAGCTGGGTTTAGAAGATGTCATAGCACTAGAGACATTATTGACAATGTCAGATGGATCTTGGCAGAAAGCAAAGAGTATCAGAAGAATGTCTGTCTGTGTTTCGTTGACTATGCAAATGCATTTGACTGTGTAGATCACAATGAATTTTGGCTAACCTTGAGGAAAATGGGAATCCAAGAACACTTGATTGTGTTTATGCAAAACCTATACTTGGACTAGAAAGCAATCCTCAGAACAGAGAAGGGAAACATTTCATGGTTGAAAATCAGGAAAGGAGTGCATCAGAGATGCATCTTGTTCCCATATCTTTTCAATTTGTATGCAGAACAGATTATTGGGGAAGCAGAGCTTTATGAGAAGTATCAAGACTGGAAGAAGACACATCAATAACCTATGATATGTGGATGATACAACCTTGCTTGCTGAATTTGAGGATGACTGCAGCACTTGCTGCAGAAGGTCAAGGACTGTAGTCTTCAGTATGGATTGAAGCTCAACATCAAAAGGACAAAGATTTTCACTACTGGGCCAATTGGCAGCACCACAATAGTTGGAGAAGAGGTTGAAGTTGTTAACAAAAACAGCTTACTTGGCTTCTCATCAAAACTCTTAACACCAGCAGTCAGGAAATCAAAAGACGAATGGCATTGGGGAAAAAAATCTGCTGTCAGGGACCTCTCCAGAGTGTGGAAAAACAACGATGTCAGTCTAGAGACTAAGGTGCACCTAATTCAGGCTATGGTCTTTGCAATTACTTGTTATGCTTCAGAGAGCTTTACAGTGACTAAAGATGACAGAAGAAAAATTGATGTCTTCGAGTTGTGGTGCTGGAGAAGAGTCTTGAACATATCACGGACTGCCAAGAAAACAAACAGTTCTGTCGTACAGAGGGCAAAACCAAGTCTCTCCTTGGAGGCTAGGATTTTGAAGCTTCATTTCACATACTTTGGGCACATGGCCAGGAGAGATCAGTCCATGGAGAAGGACATCATGCTTGGAAGAGTGGAGGGACAGTGAAGGAGAAGCAGACCCTGGATAAGATTGATTGCTACAGTAACTGGGGCAATGGGAGTTGGTGTGTTGAATTAGTGAGACTGGCTCAGGACAGGACAGGGTTCAGAGCTGCTGCACATAGAGCTCTATGGGTTGCAGGCAACTTGACGGCACATAACAACAACAACAACAACAATAATAATAACAGAGTGGTATTTTATAGATGTTATCTCAGAAACCCAAAAAATTTAAAAATTAATAACAAATTCTAACATTAGAAAACAAACATAAAAGAGGTTATAATTTTTAAATGCATTTTTAAGTTATTTTCTACAATTGTAAATTTTCTAAAATAAGCATGAATGTCATTTTTTTTAATTGGGGATAGCCTTGATACATTCACAAGATGTTACAAAGATAGCATAGAAAGGGGTGTGTAGCCTCTGCCCAGCACCCCCCTTCCCATGGGTGCATCTTATGTAACTAAAGTACAAAAGCCAAGGAATTAACATTGGGACGATATGTATATAAGTATGGTATTTTATCTCATATGTAAGTTCTATTTATGTGACCTCTGATCTCTATCACCAAGGCTTTCACTAACATTCTTTCCAATCACTGGTCATTATTATTGCACAAGCTGATAGGAATCTTCAGTTTCTTCATCTTTGGTATTTGTTGGTGTAAATCTGAAAAATAGTCCTATTAACTGCTGCTTCTTTTATGAGTATGGTTATTATCACTAGCAGTGTTGTACTTCAAAACAGATCTTAAAATGTTCTTTCTACTTATCAGGCTGATGCTATTCGTCTTAAATTTGTTATTCCTGGGATAATAGTTTGTTGTTGTTGAGTGGAGTAAGACTGAGAGTAGCCTATGACAATAGATCTGAACTCTTTCCTGTCCTTTACCCTTCTTTCATCTCTGACACACTTTAGCCCATTGCTGTAGTCATTATGTCAGTCCATCTCATCGTGGGTCTTCCTCTCTATGGTTGACCCTCCATCTTTCCAAGGATGCTGTTCTTTTCTAAGGAATAGCCCCTCCTATAACCACATGCCCAAAGCATGTGAGAAGCAGCTTTGCCATCCACGCCTCTGAAGAGCACTCTGGGTGCACTTTCTCCAACACTGACCTGCTTGTTCTTTTGGCAGTCCATGGGCTATTCCATACTCTTTGCCAATTCAACAGTTCAAAGGCCAAATACTAATTCTTTAGTATTCCTTATTTACTGTTCAGCTCTTTAATTTATATGAAGCAACTGAAAACATCATGCTTTAGGTCAGATGCATCTCAGTCTTTAAACTGACTTCCTTGCCCTTGACACTTTAAAGAGTTCCTTGACAGAAAATTTGCCCAGTGCAGTATGTCTGTTGATTCACTGACTGCTGCCACTAGGGATGTTAATTATAAATCTAATATGAAACAGAACATGAAAATCATAAAACAGTATTAGGAGGACCTGAAGTGTTTGCTGCAGAAGGTCAAGGACTGTAGTCTTCAATATGGATTGAAGCTCAACATCAAGTAAACAAAGATTTTCACCACTGGCCCGATTGGCAGCATCTTGACAGAAGATAAAAAGATTGAGATTGTTAACAGCTTCAGTTTACTTGGCTCCACAGCTGACACTCTAGGTACCAGCAGCTAGGAAATCAAAAGGCAAATTGCACTGGGAAAGTGTGCTGTCAGAAACCTCTCTAGAGTACTGAAGAGTAACCATGTAAGTCTGGAGACTAAGGTGTGCCTGATTCAGACCAGGGTCTTTGCAATTACTTGCTATGTTTCAGAAGGCTTAACTAGGGATGATAGAAGGAAAATTGATGTCTTTGAGCTTTGGTGCTGGAGAAGAGGAATATACCATGGACTGCCAGAAGAACAAACAAGTTTGTCCTGGAGAGAGTGAAATCAGGCTGTTCCTTGGAGGCAAGGATTTTAAAGCTTCTTCGTCTGACATATTTTGGACATCATGCCTGAGAGGATGGAGAGGACAGAACAAGAGAGAAAGACCCTAGATGAGATGGATTGATTCAGTGACTGGGGTAATGGGGGCAGGTTTGTCAGAGACAACAAGATTGGCAAGGGATAGAGCAAGATTGAGGGCTGTTGTACGTAGGGCCGCTATGAGTCACAAGCAACTCGAAAGCACATAATAACATTATTAAAATGCACAGTGAAATTTTGCTGAATATAGTTAAAAATTACTGAAGCAGTACATTCACAGGAACTACAAGTAATTAAAACTGGATACAGAATAAGACATGGAATAGACTTCACTGAAGACTTTAGATTGACTGAAGGCAAACAATGTCAGGAAAAGGTTTACCTATCTTTTGTTGACTATGCAAAGGCACTCAACTTTGTGAATCATAACTTAAGTGTAATGTTGAGAAGTATGGGGATTCCAGAACACTTCACTGTAGTAATGTGGAACCTATACATAAACTAATAAGCAGTTGTTCAAACAAAGCAAAGAGAAATTACATGGTTTAACATCAGGAATAATGTGTGTCAGGATTATATCTGTATTATATGAAGAAGAATTTAGCGTCAGGATTATGGGAAGGCCTGTAATACGCTGGGGAGAAAATGAAGACTACTTGAAGCACTTACTGATGAAGCTCCGGCTATTTCTTTAGTATGGATTACACCTCAACAGCAAGCAAACAAAAATCCTCACATCTAGGCCCATAAGTAACATCATGATGTAATAAAAAAAGACTGAAACTGCCAGGAATTGGATCCACAACCAATACTTTTAGAAGCAGCAGTCACCAAAAAAACATTAAAGGACGTTGCTTTGGGCTGTGAGTTTTGAGCAATACAAGCATTGAGAAAAATGTTTTATATTTTAAGGCAGTACTTTAGTTATAGTTTATAAATGTGATACCAGTTCATCTGCAATTTTAATAAAAATGCCACCTCTTTCATAATGGGGAATTAGAAACCTCAAATAGTTAAAGACACTATGGAGTACCAAGCAGGAATGCTGAGGGAGAGATGCCTCACTCAATGCTGAGGTCAGCTGGGGGAGTTGCCATTCGGAAAAGACTAAGAACTACTGACCCAAACAGGGAGACTCATGTTTATGAACTGCAGCTGTTAGTCACAGGCTGTAATTGCCCCACCACATAAACAAGCTGTTTGAGAGCACAGGTTGCTACAGAGAAAAAGAAACAGAAAACAGTCTTCTAGGGGAATCACAGGATTGTAAACAAGTGGAATGTCAGATTTGAGGATGGAATTGATCTCTGCATACCCATTGGCTTGGAGGCAGGTGATCTGGCAGGAATATGGCTAAGGATTGACGAGACTCTTCTGCTTTGTTTAGAAAGCAATCAGTTAATGTTTCCTTTTCCCAGATCTGGCTGGTGAGGGGGCCACAATATTAGCCAGAACTTTTCCAACCAGTGGCATCACTCGGAAGGGGTGTGTGTGTGTGTGTGTGTGTGTGTGTGTGTGAGAGAGAGAGAGAGAGAGAGAGAGAGAGAGTGAGAGTGTGGGGGGTGATACCCGATGACACTGTCAAAGAGGATGACATTAAAGTGATTAGTTATAAAATTTTTGTGCAGTGTTTCAGCATAAATTTATTTTTTTACACAGTTCCTATAGTTATAAGAGAAAATATCAGTTTTAAGCACAAAAATATTTCATAAGCCCAGCTTACAAGTATCAATATAAATCTGAAAACTTGGAGGGTCAGCTATGACCCTCCAAGCTATATATACATTTATATATAAATAGACACTTATATATAAATAGGGAGCTCTTGTGGACTAGTGGTAAGAAGCTGCGCTGCAATCCTGAAAGCATACAGTTCGAGGCTACCAGCTGTTCCATGGGAGAAGAATGGGCAGTCTCCTCCCATGCGATTAACTGCCTTTGAAAACCTGCCGGAGGGTCTGCTATGAGTCAGTTACAATTCTATGGTACACAACGAAAACAACAACATTTATAAATAGAAATTTTATTAATATAAATGTTTATATTTATTTATATAAATTACATACATTTGTAGAAATATAGACTTATACAAATTTATTATGCTGTATGAGCCGTCAAGTCAGAACCCACTCAGAGATGACCCTCCAGGGAATTGTCAGAGACTTGAAATTGCAAGTGAGTAAACTGTGGCTGGTGAATTAGAACTGCCTGCCTTTGGGCTGATAGACAGTTTCTTACCACTGAGCCACAAGTACTCTCTAAAATGCTAAAATATGCGTGTATGCATATAATTTTTCACTAGTTTTATAATGTAAATTATAAAAAGCTTGTAGTTTAAAACTTTCAAAGAAGCCGTAAGAATTGAAAATGAAAAGCCCTCTCCCATTTACCTCTTTCCATAGATAACTACTGTTAACAAAGATATGTATGTAAAAATTTAAGAGAGTGTTATCTGACATACTGAGCTACTGTGATGAAACCTTAGACAACTCTGCAGGAAAGGTTGACTAACATACCACTGGTCACTCCCTAACCCACTCTCCTAACATCTTCCTCAGAATCACCTTGCCATTCATATAAGTGAATCACTTTTAAATAAAATAGAATACTCAGCATATGGGCTCCAACAGATGCTGACACCCAGTCAGCCATGCAAATTAGCTCAGGCTCTAAAACGCAAATGAATCAAGTCAAGTTCAAATTGCATCATTCATGGAAGCAGTGAGTAACAGGCAGCTCCTTCAAAGTTTATAATTGCAGAAAGTTCCTGGATGTGGGCAAGACTTCCTCCTCTCCCATCCAGTCCTCCCTCATTTGTTTTTAAAAGAGTTTAGTAGTTGACGCCTCTGCTCTCCTCTATGCTTCAGCCTAAATGCCATTTCCTCAAAGAAATGAAAAATTAACTGAAGTGATGTAGCTGTCTCCTATCTTATCTACCTCCACTCTGTGATCATATCCTTAAAGGTACTTACCACAATGTGGAAAAGACTTACTTATCCCTGCTTTCCCTTCCACCCAGGTTATAAACTTCACCAGAGCTGGGAACCAGGTTTGTGTTATTCGTTACTGATTTTTGTTGGTTTGGTTGTTTATTTTTAATGAACTTTGTTTAGCCAGTTTCTAGCCAGCAGTAGAGATTAATTCTGTTGTACATCGATCGCTATGAGAGTCAACTCCATGGCACCTAATAACAACAACTACTAACAGGTATGTGACGAGTATATTTTGAATGAGTTTCTGTTTGTCTTATTACCATCAATTAGGTCTCATTCGTAATAGTTGGCCCTCTTGTGGGCCCCAAAGTCGAGAACCACATATGAAGAGACTGCTTATCTTTCTCCAGCTGGACAGCTGGTGGGTTCAACCTTTGGATAATGTTTGGGTTAGCAGTGCAACTCCCTACAGAATAGGCCACCAGAGCTCCCAAATGAATGAATGTTCATGTTAATAAAGGGAATTCTGGTACCTTAGTGATAATGTGGTGCACTGCTAGCCCAAGGGTAGTTTATAATATAGGGAGCTCTGGTGGCTTACTTATAAACACTACCAACCCAGTGGTACATGGTTCAAATTCACCAGTTGCTCTGTGGGAGAAAGATGAGTAGTCTCCTCTCAAATGATCTGCTGCCTCACAACAAGATGCTAAAAGATAGAAGATGTTACAAGTCCATTTCCAGATTAGTCTTAATATATTTTACAGAACCTTGAATAGCAGGTATATTCATCAATTGATAAAACTTTTATTAAGAATCTACTGTGTTTCAGACCTTGTACCAGGTACCGGGGAGAGGCACCTCATGAAGCTCTCAGTCTAGGAAGGCAGGCAAAACCAGACCCTACTGATGTAGAGTGACATGGGCCACAATTAACAGCCCCTTACAGTTCTTTGGAAATTATGGAACCAACCCTTGCTTACTGTAACAAGATCAAACAACACAAAGTATATAAAGTAAAATGTTAAAGTCTTACTCCTTTGCCATCTCTGCGCCCAAGAGCATCACCAGCCAATAGAAGAAATAGATATGGAGAGTACAGAGACTTAGGGGAGCGCTCAGTTCATTTCTTGAGCTTTCTGAGAACCACAGCAGGTTTTTCTTGTTCTCAGGTCACCCATTCAAACCCAGCCACTTCACACCTAAAATGCTGAGAGAGCTATAAATTTGTATAGAAAAATAATCACAGTCAACTTAAATTTTTTAAAATTGGTTTGCTTTAATCGTTCATATACATTGCATTTTGTGCATGTCCTTTGTGTTTTATATAATTCATATACATATTTTATCTAATTAATTATCATTGCACTATGCCTTTTATCACCTAATTTTTTCAAGGCCTTATTGAACCTTTCCCATTACTTCACCCCTTCTCCTCCCACTCACCTCTGCTATCCCAGTGATTTTCCCCCCTACATCTTTTCCTGCCACCCCCCTTTGTTCTTGCTCAGTTATTTACCGTTTTCACAGTAGTGGCCTTATGCAGTATTTGTCTTATGTGACTGAAATAATCAACATTTTAAACAGAAGATAGTGTAAGAAAGTTACACCGTAACAAGAAAATAAGTTATCACTGCAAACAGGATTCTATAAAGTACATTCTCTCCTCCTTTCCCTCTCTTTCTCTCTCTCTCTCTCTCTCTCTCTCTCACACACACGCACACACACACACGTAGCTCAGACACAAGACATGGAGAAGCAAATGTTTTCTGACTCAATGACTTCAGCGGATTAGTGTTCCTTTGAAACTGATATTGTTACAGCCATAACGTGTTTATGTGTAACACAGACATATTTATGTATAATGCAGACGTGTCTGTGCAGAGGATATTAACATTCTGGCCTTGTCATTTAGTAAGGTAGGAAATTCAGCCTAGAACTATAGATCTGCAAAGCACTGGGGAATCTTGATATGGGGGAAGCAGGGAACTGGGGACAAAAGGGGAGTTTTCTTTATGGGTTATCTCTCTCTCTCCCTCCCTCCTAATTCTCCTGGGCTTAACTCCTACTCTCTGAGAACCACCTTTTTCCAACACAGCTGGAATGGTTGTCAGGCAGAAGTATCTTTGTTGAGGATAGCAATAATGCCAAAAAGGGTCAGGAAATTCAAAGATGCTGGTAAATCATAGAGACACCTTAGTGAGAGTTCCATTTCATAAAAATCTGATGGCAAACATTTATTTTGGACTCTGGTATGCTTTCTCAAGAGAAACAGATGCAAGAGCTCATTTCCTCAATAATCTTCTCTAAATATCAAATTATATCATATCTATTTTTTATTTTAACAATTGAGAATACTTCATTGTTCTCTGTAAATTATGAAAGTAACTCATACTTAATGTTACAAAACCTAGCAACATGGACACAGAGAAAGTAAAATGTTGAAATGTAACTTATTCCCGATCTAAGAGGATCCGTGCCCAATAGAAATATTATGTGAGCCACATTTTATAATTGCATATATTCTAGTAGTCACATTACAGAGAGCTGATGAAGTGAATTTTAATCATTAAATTAATAATTTCTTTTAGAAAGCTGATGCCTATGAGACATAGGTTAAGTATACTAAATGTCAGCTTTTCCAAACTGACTGATGTACTAATCCATTACTTAGAACATCAACACTGGCTCTTCTATTTAGCCCTATCTCATCTATCTTTAGATTCTTTGATTTGCTGCAAGATCTCACAGAACTCAGGAACAACAAAGAAAATTACTTACACAGTGGTGAAGGCTGGCAAATCCCAAATGCACAGGTTAGGTATCAGTCTGGCAAGGTCATCTGTCTCACATAATTTCAGGAGCTGACATAACTAAATTGGCAACTTAGATGACAGGCTGCTGGCTCACAATGCTGCATACACAAAGCTGCAGAAACTGATGAGTCAGCTCACACAATAGGTTGCTAGCTCAAGTTCCAAGAGCCTGGAGTCAGATAATGATGACCCTCAGGCAAAACTTGGTGAGCACATGCCAGGGCAGCATCTGTTTGCTGAAATATGTCAACTGGTATTCCATCAAGTCCTGGGGCTTTATTTTTTGCCAAGTACTTCAGTGTAGCCTTTACTTACTACTTCATTAACATTGCCTCATGCTCATATGTTGTTTCTTGAAATTCTTCTGTGTCAGTCAATTCTTTTTGGTACAATGACTCTGTATGCTCCTTTCATCTTCTCTTAATGCTTCCTGGATCATTCAATATTCTGCCCATAGCTTAAGCACTGCAACTTGTGGCTTGAATTTATTCTTTAGTTCTTTCAGCTTAAGAAATGCTGACCAAGTTTGGCCCTTTTTATTTTCTGACTCTAGCTCTTTGCACATCTCATAATATTTTGCCTTGTCTTCTCTAGTGGCCCTTTGAAATCTTCTATTCAACTCCTTAACTTCTTGGTTTCTTCCCTTTGCTTTGGTTTTTCAGAGCTCTTCTAGGCTCTTCTGACATCCATTTTGGTCTTTTCTTCTTCTTCCTCCTTTTTAATGACTTTTTGCATTCCTCATGAACAATATTCTTGATAAAATGGTGCAACCACTGTGGAAAGCGGTGTGGTGCTTTCTCAAAAAATTGCAAATAGAGATAACATTTGACCCAGTAATTCCACTACTGGGAATATACCCTAAAGAGACCATAAACTATATATGCGCACAAACAGATATATGCACACCCATGTTTATCGCGGCTTTGTTCACAATAGCAAGGAGTTGGAAACAACCTAAGTGCCCATCAACAAACGAATGGATAGAGAAGCTGTGGTATATTCACACAATGGAATACTATGCTGCATTGAAAAACAAGGAACTCATGCAATATTATTCAAAATGGGTGACCCTGGAGGACATTATGCTCTTTAACACTTTTGACATCTTAAAACTTTATACATTTCCCCACCAACATTGCTTCTATTTGCTCAATTACTGCTCTGTCAATTTCTGGAGCTTTGTTTTACACCATGCTGTCTGTGCAACTTGGATTTTCTTTCTTTCCATGCTAGATATATAATTACTGTTGTTGTTGTTATGTGCTGTTGAGTCAACTATGACTCTTAGTGAGCAACCCTATGACAGCTCTGAACTACCCTGAGCCAACCTCCCTGCCTCTGACATACCTGACCCTACTGCCACAGTCACTGAGTCAATCCATCTCATCCAAGGTCTCCCTCTCTAGTGCTGACCCTCCACCTGTTCAAACATGATTTCCTTCTCTATGGACTGGCCTCTCATGGCAACATGTTCAATGTGTGTGAGATGGAATTTAAAAATCCTTGCTTCCAAGGAGCAACTTGGTTTCACTTTCTCCACGACAGATCTTTTTTTTTCTCTTAGCAGTCCATAACACATTCAAGACTTTTCTGCAGCACTACAACTCAAAGGCATCAAGTGTTCTATCATCTTTATTCATTGTACAGCTTCAGATACATAGCAAGCAATTAAGAAGATCATAGCCTGGATCAGGGGCACCTAAGTCTCTAGATTGATATCATTGTTCTTAAGAACTCTGAAGAGGTTTGTGATAGATTTTTTCCAATGTAACTCATCTTTTATTTCATAACTGCTAGTGCCAAGAGTATTGATTGTGAATCTGAGCAAGATAAAATTGTTAATACCTGCAATCTTTTCTCCATATAAAACGATACTTTCTATTGGCCAAGTGATAAGGATCTTTGTTTTCTTGATGTTGGGATGCAAATCCATAGTCATATCATTAGGTTTTATAAATTTAAAGTTAAAAATGTGTATTATATTGTTCAAGTTGTCCCAAACTTAAACTTGAAAGCTTTTGGAAAAAGAAATCAAATATAATATTTAAATATAAGTATAAAATAATGAACATGGTGGTGGTTGTTATGTGCTGTTGAGTCGCCTGTGACTATAGCAACCCTGTGTACAGCAGCCTTAAACCTTGCTCT
>NW_006399779.1:10370263-10377757 GCF_000299155.1 Elephantulus edwardii | reverse complement strand
AACTTGAAAGCTTTTGGAAAAAGAAATCAAATATAATATTTAAATATAAGTATAAAATAATGAAAATGGTGGTGGTTGTTATGTGCTGTTGAGTCGCCTGTGACTATAGCAACCCTGTGTACAGCAGCCTTAAACCTTGCTCTATCCTGTGACAAACTTATTGTCTCTGACACACCTATCCCCATTACCCCAGTTACCGAATCAGTCCATCTCATCGAGGGTCTTCCTCTCCTGTGCTGTTCCTCCACCCTCTTAAGCATGACGTCCCTCTCGAAGGACTGATCCCACCTTGCAACATGTCTAAGGTATGTCAGATTAAGCTTATTATTATATTGGACTGGGAAGAGAGCTGGAATTGGAGAATAAAAAGGGAAGAACTCGCTCTGCATTTCTCATGCTGAAAGAACTGAAAAACCAATTTAAGCCTCATGTTACAGTATTGAAAGATGCTTTGAATGACCCAGAAAGCATCAAAAGAAGATGGAGGGAATATACAAAAAGAATTGACTGATGCTGAAAAATTTCAGGAAGTACCATAGGAACAGGAGCCAATGGTAATGAAGGAGAAAGTAGAAGTTGCATTGAAGGCATTGGCGAAAAAATAAAGCCCCAGGAATCAACAGGATACCAACTGACTTGTTTCAATTAACATATGCAGCCTTGGATACACTCACCAGTCTATGTTAAGAAATTTGGAGGACAGCTGTCTGGCCAATGGATGAAAAGAGGTCTGTATTTGTTCCCATTCCCAAGAAAAGTGATCCAACAGAATATGGAGAAACTATTAGAAATTATATTGTTACTATCACATTATATAATTAGAAATTATATTGTTACTATCACATGCAAGCAAAATACTGCTGAAGATTATTAAAAACGGCTAGAACAGTACATAGATAACAAGTTGTAGCTGACATTGAGAATAATGAGAATAATAATGAGAATCCCAGAGAACTTGATTGTGCTCATGTGGAACCTATACTTGGACCAGGAGGCTGTGGGGCGAACAGAACAGGGGAACACTATATGATTTAAAATTGAGAAGGAAGTGTGTCAGAGCTGTATTTTCCTTCCATTCTTATTCAATATGTATGCTGAGGAAATTATCCAAGAAGCTGGACTCTATAAAGAGTAATGCAGCATTAGGTTGGAGGGAGATTCATCAATAACCTGCATTATGCAGATGACACAACCTTGCTTGCTGAAAGTAAGGAGGATTTGAAGTACTTGTTGCAGAAGATCAAAGAATGTAGCCTTCGGTATGGACTGCATCTCAATTATCAAGAAAACAAAGATTCTTACCACTGGACCAATAAGCAGTGTCATGATGGATGGAGAGGAGACTGAAACTGTCAACAACTTCATCTTGCTTGTATCCACAATTAACACCCTTAGTACAAGCAGTCAGGAAATAAGGAGACCCATTGCACTGGGAAAATCTGTAGATAGGGACTTCTCCAAATTATTGAAGAGTAATGATGTCAGATTGAGGACTAAATTATGTCTGATTCGGGTCATGGTCTTTCTGATTACTTGCTATGTATCGGAGAGCTGGACAATAAATAAGGATGACAGAAAAATAATTGATACCTTTGAGCTGTGGTGTTGGATAAGAGCCTGAACATCCCATGGACAGCCAAGAGAACAAACAGATATGTTTTGGAGAGTGTGAAGCTGGAGTGCTCTTTGGAGGCAAGAATGAGGAGGCTTCACTTCACATACTTTGGGCATGTTGCAAGGAGGTGCTATTTATTCCATGGAGAAGGACATGATGCTGGGAAAGGTGGAGGGTTGCTGATGGAGAGGAAGACCCCCAACTAGGTGGATTGACAAGGTGACTGTTGTAATGGGCTCTTGTATGTCAGAAAGTATTAGGATTACGCAGGATAGAACAGGGTTCAGATATTTTGTTCAGAGGGTCAATATGAGTCATATTTGACTCAACACAACAACAGGTCACATCAGTCACATTTTAAGTACTCAGCAGCAACACATGAGCATGACTATTATAAGGGACAGTACAGTCCTAGGAGTAACCAACTAGTAGTACATGTTTGATTGGACCTCTGAGAAGATTTTTCTATATATATACATATCATTGGGTTGTGTACCATTTAGTCAGAACTAACCCATAACTGACCCCTCAGAGGATTTTCAGAGGTAGCTAATCACATGGGAGGAGACTGCCCATCCTTCTCCAGAGGAGCAGCTGGTGGATTTGAACTGCATGCCTTTGAAATTGCAGCACAGTTTCTTACCACTAGGCCACCACAGCTCCTCTTTGAATGCTTTTTGAATGAATGAGTGGGTGCTTAGGAAATTTAAGGGAATAGATATTCTAACAAAGTGCCAGAATTTCCATTTTGGTAATAATTATTTTTAACGTGGATTACATGTCAACATGAAGAAAACAAAAACCCTCACCCCTGTATCATGGTACATGGAAAAAAAGACTGATGTTGTGAATGATTTAATATTGCCTGGATCCACAATCAATGCCCTTAGCACCAGCAGTCAAGAGATAAGAAGATGTATTGCTTTGGAAAAATCAGTCAAGGTCCTCTCCAAAGTTCTAAGGAGCAATGATGTTAATTTAAAGACTAAGGTACACCTGATTCAAGCTTGATCTTTTCAGTTACATGTACTGCATCTGAAAGGTGGACAGTGAGTAAGGATGACAGAAGAAGAATCAATGCCTTTGAGTTGTGGTGTTGGAGAAGAGTACAGAATATCCCATGGATCTCCAAGAGAACAAACAAGTATGTCCTGGAAGAAGTGTAATCAGGGTGCTCAGTAAAGGCATGGATAGTGAAGCTTCCTCTCACATATATTGAGTTTGTTGTTAGGAAGGGCCAATCCTTGGAAAAAGAACATCATGCTTGTAAAGGGGCAGGGTTGGCAAAAAGAGAGGAAAATCCTTAGTTTAGCAGATTGACAGAGTGACATTGGGCCCAAGTGTGTCAGGGATGATAAAGATGGCACAGGACAAGGCACAGTTCAGGTCAGTTGCTCGTACTCTATTCAACACCACCTAACAACAACAACAACTGAGGGACAAAGAAATTGGGATGCTATGCAATTGTAAACAAGAATATAATTAAATCACAGTAAATCCATCTTTGCGTGTTTATGCTAATCTGTCAAATGGATATGTCCCTAGAATTGACAAACCTGCATCAAAAAATGTACTAAAAACAACGCATTGCAGTCACGTCAGAGCCGTCTCATAGCTGACCTTTCTGTGGGTTTTCAGAGGCCATGAATTGCTTGGAGATTGTAAGGGTTCAGATCTAGCAGAGACGCTGGTGGTTGAACCTCTCGTCTTTGGATTGGCAGCACAATTCCCTATCCACTAGGCCACAGAGCTCCTTTTTCTTTCATTTATAAATAATACTATGATTTCATAGTAAGTCCATCTTTGCATATCTGTGTTAATATTATCAAAGAATATATCCCTAGAATTGACAATGCTTAACCAAAGGATATGCCATATTCACTTCCCAAAAGATTGTGCTAATTTTGATCAGAAACTCCTTGCTGGCATTGTCTCCAACATCTGAAGATGCCCTAGATGCCAGAATCATAAAAGATTAGAGTTCAAAAATATCTTAAGAGATCATACAGTCCTGTCTCTTTGTTTCATGGACCATGAAAGTTAAGCCCAAGCAGAGGGCAGAGACCACGCAGCACGTCTGTGATAAACTGGGACTTCAGCAGCTCTCCAGATTCATGTGCACCAACCATCCGTGTGCTATCAGGCCAGCAGGCATCCTCACGCTGCATCCCTCCGAAGGTCATCCCGCCCCAGCTCAGCCGGCCGTGCCCCGCCCCAGTAGGAGGAGCGTCTCGCTCCCTGCGCAGCTTCATTTAACAGCCCAGCGCTGGCCGAGTCCACTGGCCTTTCAATGGACCATCGCCTCGCGCCTCAGTAAACAAGGAGCACAGAGCCAAGGGAGCTTTTCCTTGACATTTGTATCCAAAACGGAATTCAATCTGCTCAAATGCTTGCTACAATTGCAAAGTGTGCCTTTCCTACCTCCTGCCTGCTAAGCACAGCCAGCTATGGATCCAGGCCAGGGTGCTGACTGAGCAAAGGGGCAGTATTGTGGTCGCATGCAGAGATAAACATCACCCTAGCTCCCTGAATCTCTCTGCTTTACTAGGAGTCTCATTGTGGGGCTGAGACAGAAGGGGCGTGAGGGCTTCATTTAACTGCATTCTAGCTGGTGGGACAGGGTGCTTCCTAGTCACCCTTCAGGTGCCAGGCAGGTGAGGTGTCTTCTGAAGCCTGCTTCTCTAATCATCACCGTTTCCTAGAACTTTGAAGAGCCTATGAGCCTTTATAAACTAGACGGCAGAAGTTACAGGTACTTTTATGATCTGGTTAAACAGCGAGGTCATGGGCTTGTTTTACTCACTGGTGGCAAAGTGGGGGCCAGAAACCACCTCTCATGATTCTACCTTGGACATTTCTCTATCCAGTTCGAATCCACCAGCTGTTCCATGGGATGGGCAATCTCCTTCGATGCAACACAGTCTCTGAATGAGCTTCTGAGTCTGTCAGTCTTTTAGCTGTACTGGAGGAGAAAACCACAGCCAAAAAAACTAGGTGCCACTGAGTCAATTCCTACTCATGGCGACTCCCTGGGATTCAGAGCAGCACTGCACTCTGTAGGGTTTTCACCGGCTGCGGCCTTTCTGAAGCACCTGATCAGACTTTCAACCAGTAGCCACAGGCTTAATCTTTGTTTCACCCAGGGATGCACCAGAGGATGGAGGCCTATTGAAAACAGACTAAGAACCCACTTTCTCCTAAAGAAACTGGTGGGAAGGGGAAGGCCAGCACCATCCCCAGTACTCGGTCAAGCTGGTAAAGCCGTCTCCTCTTCTGCTTGTAGCAGCTTTACCTGGAAAAATACCTGTGTGCCAAGGAAAGCTGGGTCCTTCAATTAGGCCTATTCTCCTCAGGATTTAGTTCAAGATACTTAAAGGAATTTTAAGATTCTACTTGCTCTAACTGCCTGCCTCTCCAGTCTACACACATACACACACACAGACAATACTCCAGTCACACTGGCCTGTCTCAAACCCTCTAAGGCCAATCCATGCCAATACATTTTTGCCCTAAGGCCTTTTGGCAGGCTTTTCCTTATTTCTGGAATATTCTTGCTACCTTCTTTTACCCAATTTTGCCTCCTTTTACATAATTCCTACTTATTCTCAGAACCCACTGCCTTCTGGCTGTTTACTACTCACTGTCACCTTCCATCAGTTTCCAAGGCTATAAATCTTAAGGAAACTGCTCATTTTTCTCCCTCAGATTGGCTAGTGAGTTCAAACTGCCAATCTTTTAGTTAGAAGACTGATACATTACACACTACCCTGCCAAGGCTTCTTATCTTTAATGTATGACCTAACTTCATCTTCAGAGATAGTTTCTTTATTCTCAAATCTATGTCAATGCTTCTTCCCCATTCAGGTCATAAATACTTTGCATTGGGAGGCAGAATTGCATAGTATCATGGGTTTGGGGCAAGGCCTCACAATGCTTGAATCTATATTCACATTTCAGGGTTTAGGGCTGTACGTAGGGTCACTGTGAGTTGCAGGCGACTCATGGCACATAACAATAAGAACATTAGTTATTAGTTGACCTCCATGCTTCCATTTCTCCAATATTGAGCTCATTGTAGCATCTTATGGTGTCAGAAATCCCAAATGTTGGCTGTTGTAGCCATTACATTAGCCCCAGTGGGTCTACCTTAACTGTGGACACATGGTCTTGCAAGTTATAAACAGCTGTGGAACCAATATAACAGAGCTTTCTACACTGTTAAGTACCCTGGTGACAGCAGTGATGTTGGTAAATAGTAAAGTGGCTGTGGGATAAAACAAAAAAAGCTTTGATATAAACCAGAGGAACGTTGAAGATGTAGCCACAGTTAAAGGTTTTGCTTGCTGAACATGGAAAAGCTGACTTGAAACAGCTTTGAAATAAAACCTGCTGGATGACTGAGAAAACCAAAGGCTTCTTGCATTTGGTTTGAGTTATTTTTTTTATTCCCATTCATACATTGTTGCACTTTTCTCCCTGCCCACCTCTCTCCCCCCAGTTCTAGGCTCCTCTCTTTGAAAAGTAAAAGAAAGAAAAATTCTTTCATTGTTATACAATCCCTTGCCCAAGTCCACTCCAATATGCAGCCTTCTTTCTGGACTCCTGTCACGACAATAATACCTAATCATATATCCCTTTTAAACAGTTCTATTTCTCATCTATTTCAATGCAGTATACATAATTTATTTCATCTTTCTCAATCTCCCCCCAACCCCAATGTCAGTCCCGTTTTACAACAGTGGCACTATGCAATATTTGTCCTTATGTGACTGAGATATTTTACTCAGCATAATGTCTTCCAGGGTCACCTATTTTGAATAATATTTCATTATTTCCTTATTTTTCCAGTTCAGTGTAGTATTCCATTGTGTGAATATACCACAGCTTCTCTATCCATTTGTTTGTTGATGGGCACCTGGACTCTTTACTATTGTGAACAAACCTGCAATAAACATGGGTGTGTATATATCTGCTTGGGGGGGTAGTCATGGTTTCTTTGGGGTATATTCCCAGTAGTGGAATTGTTGGGTCAAATGGTATTTCTATTAGCAACTTTTTGAAAAAGCGCTATACTGCCTTTGATAGTGGTTGCACCATTTTACACTCCCACCAATAATGAATAAGGGTTCCAGTTTCTCCACAATCTCACCAGCATTTGTTGTTTGCTCTTCTATTAAATTTTGCTATTCTTACTCGAATGAGATATAATCTCATAGTTGTTTTGATTTGCATCTCTCTTAGGGCTAGGGATTTAGAACATTTCTTCATGTGTTTATTGGCCATCTGAATGTCTTCTTTGGTGAAATGTCTGTTCATATCCTGTGCCCATTTTTCAATTGGGTTGTTTACCTTTATCTTTTTGTGGTGCTCGAGTATTTTATAAATTCTAGATATAAGTCTCTTATCTGACATGTCATTACCAAATACTTTTTCTCAGTCTGTAGCTTCCCTTTTTACCCTGTGTCTTGCTGTTAATCTGGCTTGAGACTATTGTACTAAACTTGAATTTGTATTTTTTGCTTCCCCCACTACCCAACCTAGTTCCCTAATAAACCTCACAATTAGTGAATGAAGTCTGTCAGTCTTGCAACTAATATCCAGACTCAATGATTGGTGCAGGAGCATCTATGGGCTGTGGGTTGGCATGTCTGACTTTGTAGCTGTTTGTGTGGTGCTATTGACATTGTTGATGGGGACACTTCCCCTTTATGAAGCAGGTAGAAGTCATATTTTGCCACTCCCACGTAACAGCTGCACCTTTCACACATCTACTGCAGAGAATTGTAATGAGGATTAAATAAAATAATTCAAAGATTTGGAAGAGTATTTTATACTATTTACATAAACTATTATTTCCCTCTTCTCTTAAAGAGGCATAA
>NW_006399779.1:10358615-10368018 GCF_000299155.1 Elephantulus edwardii | reverse complement strand
CTGTTGTACATAGGGTCGCTATGAGTCGCAGGCGACTCGACGGCACATAACAACAACAACAACAACAACATTATTTCCCTTTATAGCAGTCATAGAAATTTTTATTACAAAATGATTTTTATTATTGAGTATCTGTTTTTCAGTGTACAGTAAGTTCTATAGTGGCAAACATTGTCTCTTTTGTTCATCTTTGATCTTTATCTCTGCAGTGCCTAGCACACATCTGCCTGTTGTTGATCCTTAGCAGATATCTGCTGAACAGTTGGAAGGATGGATAAGTAAATATATTACCTGTTCTTGGGCTTGCTCCCATGAGAAGTGCCATCTTGTCAGAAAATGACCAATATTTGTAAAGATTATTGTCTGAAAATGTCTGATCGTCAGGTCCTGGTCTGAGTAATAGTCTACAGTTACTGGGGACACTTTAGCACTGCATCCACTCTCTCTCCTTATGGGACCTGTTCTCCAGGCAGACCCTGTGATGCTCACTGCCAGGCAGATTTATGAAACATCCAAAAGATGCTTACATTCCGTATGTTACAATTTACACATTCCTGCTGGGGTCAAGGTGGGGAATGGCATGTGTGCTAATGGCTGCATTTCTTGCATGAACTTTCGCATAAAACCTTCCCAGCTCATTTTACCGATATATTAGAATATACTTTTTAGAAATGATTTTTCAAGGTCATGAATGAAGGCTTCCTAATTTCCCTTTTTAGCGGATTACATGTCTGGAAAGGGCAGCTCGAGGTTGCTTAGCCTAGTCTGTGCCACAAACCAGAACTCTATTTGAACCATCTGTGCTGATCTCCAAGGAAATGAAGAATAACAACATTCTTTAGTGGAGTCTCACAACCACCTTGTACTTCCTTTCTTAGATCTCAAGGGTACTAGGACAATATGTATCAATCCTGGGTCCTTTTATCCCAGCTATATTTAAAGTTATAGAAAAAATATCTTTTTACCAGAAAATATTTTCTAAATTGTTGAATCCAAATAGCTACTGTTGAGCCAGCTCATCACGCTGGTGGAACCTCCCACGGAATGCTCCCTTCTTGGCAAGTAGGGAAACCAACATCAGTCTTCCTGGGCCTTAATAGTCTCTCTGACCTAAACTGTCAGTCCAGTTCTATCTTTGTTCCATTTGTCAAAACACCATTGTTCTCTCCCCTCCTTGTGGCAGTTTCACTTCTATTGTTTTTATTTTAAAAATTCGAAACCAGAGCAGCCTTGGGCCAATGGAGAGAGGTTTTACTTACTCTCCAGTTCTAGTTTCTGGCCAAGAGCCACATCACATCTTGACATTCAACAGACCATGGAAATCATCTCATGCCAACCAACTTTGGCTCCTTCATGAGTCTGTAACTCTCAAAACATTGTTCTGCTGTTCTGGGGCCATGACATCTTAGATGAGCTACCACAAGGCAATCTCTTTTCCCGGCCATAATATTTTTATGTAAAATGTTAAACTCATTAAGAACAAAAAAAACCCCATTTTTTAATAAAAAAATGCATAGCAATTTCTTTCAAAGATCCTGCTTTCTAAATACACTGAGACCTCAGAGCTATTTCAGAAAAGACATACACTGTTCAGTGTTAACTGAAGCTTCCTACATTATTAAGGTAGGGAGTTCTGGTGACCTAGTGATAAGGAGCTGAGCTGCCAACTGGAAAGTACATGATTTAAGCAAATCCACCAGCTTCTCTGTGGGAGAAAGATGCGGAATCTCCTCCTGCGTGATTTATTGCCTCTGAAAACATGCTAGAGGGTCCGCTGTGGGTCGGTTCCAACTCCAAGGTATATAACAACATTGCTAAGGAAGCTATGGTAGCCAAGTAGTAAGGAGCTACATTGCCTACTCAAAGTCACAGAGTTCTAATCCACCAACTGCTCTAAGAAAAAGAAAGGCAGTCTCCTCTCATGGGATTCACTGCCTGTGAAAATCCAAAGGAGGATCAGCTATGAGTCAGTTCTCACTTGATTGCATGTAACAACAACAACAACAACAACAACAACATTGTTATGGAACCTCAGTAGCAATTTTCATGTGAGGATACAGAAACTAATGTTTATAAAGTAGGAAAGGTCATTTTAGACTCAAAATACCATCATTTATGAAGGAGACTGCCTATCTTTCTCCATTGGAGTATTCAGTGTGTTTGGTTAGTAGCCTGGCTATTTGTACTGACTCTGTGAAGCAAATCAAAGATCACTGTTAAAAGAAGGAACAGAAATGAGCTTCAAGTTAAGGGGAAAGAGGGAAGAGATAGAGACATGCATGACCCAGTTCCTGTAGCTCTTGTAGCCTCATTCATAAGCAGTATGACTGCTAACTGTAGCTCTGGTAGCGTCATTCATAGTGAGTAGGACTGCTCACTCAAAATCTCTGGTAGTTTAAAAAAAGGGGGGGCAACCTTCTTCCCTGCCATTTATAACTTCTGAAATCCAATGGAGTCTCAGCTCTGGGTCAGTTTCAACTGGACAGCAGTGGATGAATAAGTAATTCCTATAATTCAGAAATGTGTGCAGGTGCATGTGCACACGGGTATGCGTGTGCAAGTGTTTGTAGAGACTGAGAAGTCTTTGGACAAAAAAAAGGTTCCATTTCTTCTCCCATAGGATCATAAGAAATGGCCTAGTTTGAGATCTTTTGAGAGCCATTTGTTGAGAACTCAGTTGGATCTTTCATTAGAACACTCTCTCGCTTGATTTAGATACAATATTGATGAGCCTGTGCAAAAAAAGAGCAGGGTTGTAACAACTCATAGCTGAGAGTATATTGAGTTTCAGAGATTGTAAATCCCAGAGGGAGTCAGCATTGTATCCCTTCTCTAAGCCTATTCAACATCTATTTTCTGAGCAAATTATTCAAAAAGCTGGATCATATTAAAAAATAATGTGGTATCAGAGGAAGACTCATCAACAGTCTACATTATGTGGCTAATATAATCTTGAAGGCAGAAAGTGAAGGTAACTTGAAGTATTTATTGCAGAAGATCAAAGACTATAGACTCCAATATAGATTATACCTCAAATTAAGAAAATAAATGGCTTCAGCACTGGGTCAATAGCCAATATCATAAGAGATAGAAAAAGATTGAATTTGTCAACAGCTTCATTTTGGTTGGTTTTACAATCACACTCATTGTGACAGCAGTCAAGAAATCAAAAGACTTGTTGCATTGAGAAGATAACACTAACAGGGGCCTCTCCAAAGTGCGAAGGAGCAGTGATGTCTGTTTACAGAGTAAGATGTGCCTAATCCAAGTCATGGTGTTTTTAATTACTTCCTATGTATCTAAAAGCTGGATGATGAATAAAGTTAAAACAAGAAGAATCAATGTCTTTGAACTTTTTTATGTTAGAGAAAAATATCAAATATTCCATGTACAGTAAAAAAAAATAAAACAAAAATCTGTCTTAGAGGAAATGCAACCAGGATGCTCCTTAGAAGCAAGGATGGTGAAACTTCATCTCACATACTTTGGGCCATGTTCTCAGAAGGGGCCAGGTTTTGAAAAAAGACATCATGCTGGGAAAAGTGGAGGGTCAGAAAGAGAAGCAGCCCCTTAATGACATGGCTTGACATACGAAAATTGGGCAGTGAATAAAGAAGACCAAAGAAGAATTGCTACTTTTGAATGATGAGATGGGTGAAGAGTGTTGGACACACCGTGGACTGCCTGAAGGATGAACAAAGCTGTCTTGGAAGTATGCAGCCAGAGTACTCTCTAGAGGTGAGAATGGTGACTTTGTCTCACAGACTTCAAATATGTTGTCAGGAGGAGCCAGTCCCTAGAAAAGGATGCCATGCTTGGAAAGATGGGTCAGAAAGAGAGAAGATGACCCTCATTGAAATGGATTGGACACAGTGGCTGCAAAAATGGGCTTAAGAGCAGCAGGGATTGGGAGATGGTGCGGATCAGGCAAGATTTCATCAGTTGTACATAAGGTCGCTATGGATGGAACTGATTTGATGGCACGCCTACCAACAATAATCTTTATGTGTGACTTAACCACCATGCCACCAGGACTCCTTTGAAGAAATGATGAGAGCCTATTGTTAGATGGCTTGGCATTGATTTTGCCTTGGCTTTCTGCAAGTGGTGGCTAATAATGACACTATTATTCTGAAAAAGAGAAGGAAGAAGAGGCCTGCAGGAGGAGGAGGAAAGCTAAGCCCAACATAAAGAAGGTAGCCCAGAGCCATCTGGGGAGCGTTAAGAGTGAGTTTACAGTGTGCTTTTAAAAATAATAACATTCTCTTAAAAGACTTTGCTAATTTCCCTGATGAGATTATTCTCTTGTTTCCAAGCTTTAGCATTTTGTTCGGTTTTAATTATACAATATTTTAGGTCTGACATCAAAACGTGCGTCATCTGTTTTAACCCTTTTCAGCCTCATCGACATCCTGAATGACTGCTGCCCAATAATCCAGGGGTCACCCAGGCCCTTTTGTTCTACAGACCTTTCAAAGTCAGCCCAGGCCGCAGTGCTGAGCACATCTCTTAATTTGCAGACAAAAATACATTAAAGTGACCAAGGGAGTGATTAATCTCTGGGATAGCTCATTTTAATGCCTTACTGGACACGTTTGAACTGCTTTTCCTTTGGGAGTCAAATTTGGGAAAATGGTTTTTTATTTTGTTTTACATCTTGGAAGTTGGTTTTTGTTAAATGTCTATGGTGTCCGCACACTGTGTAATAATAGCCACTGCCACCCTCCTACCTCCTCACCACCAAATGTTGTCAGAATTTTGTCAGTTTCCAATAGGCAATAAAACATGTAGAAAGGATTAACCATTTCTTCCTGGCTTTCCGGCTCTTTTCCTTTGACTTAGATTACTAAATTCAACTCCAAAAGGTTTGGGCGTTTGGATGTGAACAGCCAGCTATTTCAAGCCAGTTCCAAACCAGAAGACCTCTCTCTCTTTGGTATCCATGTTGCTCAACCTCCACTTTGCCAAAGCCCCATAGCTGTCCACCGAGAAGCTTCTGATTCATAGCAACCTTACTGGAATCAATGGCGGGTTTGCTTTGAATTTAGTCTTTACAGAGAAGCAGGCTGCTTTATTGTCCCATGGAACAGCTATTGATTTTGAACCACTGATCTGCAGCTTAGGAGCCAAGGACTTAACCAGTGCACCACGGGACTCCCTTCCACTACGTGTCATCGAAAGTGTGCTAAGTATCAGGTAATAAACATCCTTGTGTGTTATCCTCTCTGAGGTGATAGGATGCTTTCTAAATTTTCACAACAATGTGATTATCTAATTATTTACAGACTCACTAGAGTCCTCTACAGCAAACTAAACAAAATGACCTTTTGTCTCCCTGAATAATACAGGGAGAAACAAAGAGATTTTTCTGGGACCTGGTGATGCAGCAGTTAAAGTACTTTGCTGCTAATCCATGCGTCATCATTTCGAACCTACCAACTGCTCCATGGGGTGGAGGGTGGGGGGATATGAAAATCTGCCTCGATACACCTTGTAAGATCTATAGAGAAGTTCTACTCTGTTCTGTGGACTCACATTGCAACAGCAGGGTTGGTGTGAGCATAGTCACAAACTTACCTCTTACAGCAGAACTTCTACATCCTTCCTTGAATATGATGAAGTCCCATAGCATAGTCAAGTTGGGGGGACAACTGTTTGTATGCTGGACCTGTCACGCACTAGGGGCTCAGATGAGTGACGATGTTGGGAGGGATCGCTCTGGCCTGGGGAAAATGATGAAAGAGAAGGATTCACAACTTTGGATTCCATCTCAGCTCTGTCACTAACCAGCTGTGTCAACTTAGAAAATCATAGACTATGTTAACTGAAAAAAATGAACAGTAAGACTTAGGCTCTTTACCTCTTCTAGCTCTAATCTACTGGGAAGAGCTGATTCACAGCAAGTAACTAATTCACTGGAAAAGGAATTCTTGTGTACACTGTCTGATACCTAAGCAAGGAGCCATGTTGGATTGGGAAAACGGAGATGGTGGGAAAAGTCTTAGTAAGCAATGTTTAGATCCCTGTTGCCTTTCAACAATTACTTAATGCAGAGACATTTCTTTAAAAATGAAAAAGACCAGCTGTCTCAATATCCTCATCTTTTGAAAACAGTTCAAAAGCTGAGAATGGAATTTAGAAGAGAATCGTAGTCTCTACAGAGCTTGCTATGTGTGTAATCCATCCGAGATGACAGTTCCTTTCTCTATCTTTTTAAAAATCTCGTTTCAAACATGAGGAGCAGCTTTGGCATCCCACACACTTCTCTTGTATCCATTTGTGATAGATATAACACAACAGTGTCCACAGATCCCAACTGCCTTTAACAAAACAGGGCAAAATTGCCCCAGCAGATGTTCGTGCTGATTCAATTGTAATAACACAACGTGTTTATCTGGAACACGACTAGATCATTTGTGCTGACTTCAAGGTCCCAGTGCAAAATCCTGGATTCAGATTCAGTGGATTTATCACACCCACTGGAGAACACTGGCTTTGCAAACCTCTGAATGGATTATCCTCTTCCATTAGAGTGGGCTCATCCTTTCCAAAAGATAACATCTTGTTTCTCTGGCTCAAATTTCTCTTAACTTCTTTCAAAACATAATTTGTGAAAACAATGTGTGAGAACACATGACAATGGGAAGCGCTCAGCGGGAACATGACCATAAATATGTCAACTATATGCATGAGCTGGTGATATTTATTTAGTCCTTAAGAAGATCGTATTGGGATACAATAAATTAGATAGAATTTTCAGCATCTCAGACTTCTCCAGTCACGCATCTATGTTGGCAGCCCTTAGTGGATAATGCTCATTGATTTGTAAATCATCAAAAAAAGCATAAAATGTAAGTCTTTGGGCAAACGGATGAACTGGAAAATCTAATTGGGCAACAGCAACATCTTCCTAAGCCAGAAGTAAACACGTCAACATAGCGTCAAGGGTTTTGTCCCATCTCCTGGCTGAACTTTGAAGAGTGAGATGGCTAATATCGAGGGACTCGATTAGCTTTGCAGTATTTTTTTTCTCCCCACAAAGCATTCCATGACTCAAGAAAAGCACACTGTACAGAATGACACGGAGAACTAGGTCAGAATAATATTTCTTAACCAAGATTGCTACAGTGTTGAATTAACTACAGTAGGGCTCCAGAATTTTCTGTGCCTGGATAGGCTGCATTTTTAACTAGGAATCCATTTTTAAAGTGAATGTGATAGCTGTGTTCCAAGGAATCTCTAATATGTATGTAGTAAGAAACGATATGGCAGAGAGGAAGCAAAACATGTGCACATCAGCACATACACCACACCACAAGCCAGTGCTTGGTAGCGGATCCTGGTGAACGTGAAAGCTTCTGCTGTCTTGGATTTGTGTGGTTTTAAAAAGTATTTTAGCAATATTTAAGAGATCTGGGAGCATAACATCAGGTCAAATTTGCATGTACTCTCAGGCTTTCTCTCTTAGTGTTCACACAGTATATTCCCTCCTATTGTTTCTGGCTAAATTAGCTTACCTACATTTCCCTCATGGATAACAGCTTCCCAGCATGCCTCCTCTCCTCACATCCTCATTTCTGTTTCAGCCACTTCTTGAGCCTAGAGAGAGGCATCTTCCAGTTCTATTGCATGAGATGTGAGAATCCATCCAGATAGAACAGCTCCAGGTTTCAGCCTTCAAAAAGCTTTCTCTTTCCATCCCGATTAGAAACATTTCTTTGCACTTTTTATTGATAGTATCCTAGAGTGGGTCTTCTGAACCTTGGCACTATTGACAAATGGGGCTGGATAATCCTTTATTATGGGGAAATCATGGGGAACACTGCACAGTTCTAAAGACAGGTGTGTGTAATTTCTCCATACTATTCAATCACAATTCATGTGAGAAACCAGACTTTATGAGGAGGAATGTGACATCAAGATAAGAAGATGACTCATCAACAACCTGCATTATGCAAACAACACAACATTGCTTGCTAAAACTGAGGAGGGCTTGAAGAGTTTGCTGTAGAAGATCAAAGACTGCAGCCTTCAATATGGATTACACCTCAATATCAAGAAAATGAAAATCCTCACAACTGAGCATCTCAATAAATGAAGATTGAAGTTGGCAATGATTTCATCTTACTTAGATACACAATTAATACTATTAGTACCAGCAGTCAAGAAATAAAAAGATGTATCATGTTGGGAAAATCTGCTGTTAGGGACCTTTCCAGAGTACTAAAGAGCAATGATGTCCGTTTAAAGATTAAAGTCTGTGTAATCCATGCTGTAGTCTTTTTGATTACTTGTTATTAATGTGAAAGTTGGACAATGACGAAAGTATGGCAGAAGATGAAGCCATACCTTTGAATTGTGGTGTTGTAGATGATTACTGACTATGCCATGGATTGCCAAAAGAACAAACAAGTATGTCTTGGGGAAAGTGCAATCAGGGTGCTCCTTGGGGGCAAGGATGGTGAGACTTCATCTTGCATACTTTAGGCATGTTGTTAGTTGGGGCCAATCCTTGGAGAAGGGCATCATGCTTGGAAAGGTGGAGGGTCAGCACGGGAGAGGAAGAACCCTCAACGAGATGGATTGACATGGTGACTGTAATGATCAGCCTGAGTGTATGGAACACGGTAAGGACAGCACAGGACAGGCAAGGTTCTGAACGGTTGTTGTTGTTCACTATGAGTTGCAGTCGACTCAAGGGCACATAACAACTCTACATGTGCTATAGAATCTTTAGCAGTGTACCTGACTTCTACCCACTAGATGCCAACAGCACCTTCCATTTCCCCTCTTGCATTATGGAAATTATAAATGTCTGCAGACATTGCCATTGGTTCCCTAGTGGAGGAAATCACTAGCAAAGAAACCCAAACCATTTCCACAGGGCTCTTCCCCAATTAATACACACATTCCAGAGAGCAAAAGCCCTGATTCATGTCTAGAGTTAGTTGTGAATTAATGAATAACTTAGTTATCTAGTGTAGCTGTAACAGAAATACCTGGCGTGGATATGTTTAAGAAACAGAATTTTACTCTCTTTAGGAGGATTGGTGGTGTTGTGTGCCATCAAGTAGGAACCGACCCTCTAGTGGGTTTTCAGAGGCACTTAATTACATGGGGAGAGATTACCCATCCTTTTCCCATGGAACAGCTGGCAGATTCGAACTGTGTGCCTTTGTGATTACAATGCAGATTCTTATCATGAGGCCACCAGAGCTCTCTTTGTTGTTGTTGTTACGTGCCGTCGAGTCGCCTGCGACTCACAGTGACCCTATGCACAACAGCCCTAAACTCCGCTCTGTCCTGTGCCAATCGCACTGTCTCTGACACTCCCATCCCTATTATCCCAGTCACTGAATCAATCCACCTCATAGAGGGCCTTCCTCTCCTGCGCCGTCCCTCC
>NW_006399779.1:10353089-10358035 GCF_000299155.1 Elephantulus edwardii | reverse complement strand
AGATTGTTGATAAATCGTCCACCAATCCTGACCCCACATTTCTCCTTATAGAGCCCAGCCTCCCGGATAATCTGTTCTGCATATAGGTTGAAAAGAGCTCTCTAGGAAGGTAAAAGTTCAAATTCAGTGTTAACTCTAGGGAAAGGCTTTCTCTATTGGCTTTGGAAGAAGGTCCTTAACTCCTGTATCTGCTAACCCAACATTCTGTAGAGATTCATTTGTCTTGGCATCAGTCTTTCCCTCTGTCTAGGAAGCTCTCAGTGTGGAGACCCTGGATCCAAAGGATGCTGTGTGATCCTGGCTCTTCTTTCTTCGTGGTAGCTGTTATTAGGTGAAGCCATATCTACTATGACTTATGGTGACTCTATGAGCAACAGATTCAAACCTTGCCTCATCCTGTGGCATCCTGACCATTCCCAAATGCTGGAGCCCATTGTTATAGTCAACTGTGTCATTCATCTGGTCGAGCGTCTCCCTCTTTCTCTGATTTTCACCTGCCCATATAATGTCTAATGCAGAACCTATACTTGGACCAAGAGGCAGTCATTAGAACAGAGCAAGGAAACACTGCATGGTTCAAAATTGGGAAGGGCGTATGCCAGGGATGTGTCCTGTCTCCATACCTTTTCAACCTATATGCAGAACAGATTATCCAGGAGGCTGGGCTCTATGAGGAGAAATGTTGGGTCAAGTTTGGTGGAAGATCTATCAACAATCTGTGTTATGCAGATGACACAACCCTGCTTGCTGAAACTGAGGAGGACCTGAAGTGCTTGCTGCAGAGGGTCAAGGACTGCAGCCTTCAATATGGATTAAGGCTCAATGTCAAGAAGACCAAGATTCTCACCACTGGGCCAATTGGCAGCATCAGGATGGATGGTGAAGAGATTGAGATTGTTCACAGCTTTAGTTTGCTTGGCTCCACAGTCAACACTCTTGGCACCAGTACCAGGAAATTAAAAGACGTATTGCCATGGGAAAGTCTGCTGTTAGGGACCTTTCCAAAGTTCTGAAGAGTAATGGTGTATCTCTGGAGACTAACGTGCATCTGATACAGGCCATGGTCTTTGCAATCACTCGTTATGCATCAGAGAGTTAGACAATGACTAGGGAGGATAGAAGGAGAATTTATGCCTTTGAGCTGTGGTGCTGGAGAAGAGTATTGAGTGTATCATGGACTGCCAAGAAAACAAAGATTCATCCTGGAGAGGGTTAAACCAGGCGGCTTCTTGGAGGCAAGGATTCTGAGGCTCCATCTAACATACTTTGGACATGTTAAAGGAGGGACCGGTCCTTGGAGAGGGACATCATGCTTGGTAGGGTGGAAGGACAGCGCAGGAGGGGAAGGCCCTCTATGAGGTGAACTGATTCAGTGACTGGGGTAATCGGGATGGGAGTGTCAAGAGACAGTGCAATTGTCACAGGACAGAGCAGAGTTTAGGGCTGTTGTACATAAGGTTGCTATGAGTCACAGCGACTCGACGGCACATAACAACAGCAACATGTGATGTCTTTATCCAAGGACTGATTCCTCCTGACATGTCCAAAGTATTTCAAGTGAAGTTTCACCATCTTTGACTACAAGAAGGACCCTGGTTGCCCTTGTTCTGAGACAAACTTGTTTGTGTTTTGTTTTGTTTATTTTGGCAGTTCATGGGATATTCTGGAAGAAGGAAGTGCAGTATTTTCCTGTCTGATTAACTGCCTCTGAAAACTCATTGGAGGGTCAGCTATGTGTCATTTCTGACTCGACAGTACACAATACACACAGGATATTCAGTAATCTTCTCCAACAACACAACTTAAAGGCACTGACTCTTCTTCTCTCATTTTTTACCACTGTCTACCTTTCAGATGCATAGGAAGTAACTGAAAATATGGCTTTGATCAGGCACACCTTGGTTTTTAAACTGACATTACTGCTCTTTATCTCTGTGGAGAGGTCCTTGGCAACAGAGTTTCCCACTGTAACAGGTCTTTAGATTTCTTAATTACTGCTACCATGGATGTTGATTGTAGAACCAAGCAAAATGGAGTTGTTGATAACTTCACTCTTTTCTGCATCTATCACGATGTTGCCTATTGGTCTAGTGGGGAGGAGTTTATTTTCTTGATGTTGAGATGTAATCTGTATTGGAAGCTATAGTCTTTGATCTACTGAAACTAGTATTTCAAGTCTTCCTCACTTTCTGCAATCAAGATTGCATTATCTGTATCTTCTCCAACCCTGACGCCACATTCTCTTTGTGTAGTCCAACTTCTGGAATGAATTTTCCAGCACACAGATTGAATACATATGGTGAGAGGATACAACTCTGACATATGCTTCTGACTTTAGTCCATGCACATCCCTTCATTGTATACAAACTGTTTATTTATCTATGGATATGTTTCCCATGAGCATAATTAAGAGTTCTGGGATTCCCCTTCGTTACAATGTTATCTCTAATTTGTTATGACCCACACAATCAAATATCTTTACATAGTCAATAAAATATAAGTAAGCATCTTTTTCTGGTGGTAGCATGTCCCTCTAATCTCTGCTCACTCATTTAATTTCTTTTATAGCTCAAAAGAGATTGAATGATTTAAGATTTAACTCAATCCTATGGTTGTAAATTCTACCTGATTAACATAACTGCCTCTAATCCTGCCTCATTAATATCATAGAGATGGGACTTTACAACAGGTAGGATGATTACATCAGATCATAAAATGGAGAGTAATTACATAATAGTGAGAATTATGGCCTGGACAAGTCAACCCATATTTTGGGATACAGAAATCAATCCATAACAATGGATAAGAGATATTTTAAACTAATTACCAATAAAAAATGTCTGAAAATGAACAACAGAGTCAGACTCCCAGAAAATTCCGAAAGGACTCTATCTATTACCTTTATCTTCTTAAACGGTACTTTGCTGAACTATACTTTTAATACTACATTCTTATCTTTATTGAGAGCTAAAACAAGAAACTACCAATCAGAAAATACCTCTGTATCTTTTCAAACATTATAGCTGAAGTCCTAACCACTGTCTGATAACCTTGATAGACCATAAGCAATTTTCTGCTTGTTTTGGAAAGTGTTAACTTAGAGGAACTAGAAAAGCCCTTCTTCACAATCTGCCGCCTTCTTTCAACAGCACAATGAGAGATATGTCCTGGTGCTTCCTCAAGTTAGCTATTAAGGAATTAAAAATGAAGTTTTTGTGCTCAATTATCTCAATTCATTACTATCTGCATGCAGCATGCTCTTTAGAAGCAAAGACAGTAACGCTTTGTCTCACAGTCTTTGGGCATGTATCAGGAGAAGCCGGTCCCCGAAAAATGGCTGACAACCAAAAGAGAGAGACAGCCCAACAAAGGAAAAAAAGACGGATTGACACAGTGACAACAACAGGCTTAAGCCCAGCAGAAACTGTGAAGGAAGCACAGGATCAGGCAGGATTTTGCACTTGGGAGCATGAAGTGACCATGCGTCAGAGCCAGCATGGCACTGAACCAGCCCAGCAAGCAATCCTGTCTTTTCTCCCTACACCCACCTTACCTCTTGCTCTAATGCCTTCTTGAAATGTTTCTATTATAAAATGGAATTTAAAGCTGCTTGAGTTCTTATCATTTGCCACTAAATCCAGGGCATTTTGGGGAGTAAAAGAGTAGTAATTAATAATTAAGCTTGGGCAAAATAAAAATGGGGTGTTACTCCTGAAATAAATAATAAAATCATAATAGATAACAACATTTATTCTGTTCCCAGGTTGGGGATAATTAAAGACAAACATATGCCCTAAATAGGGAATCAGAGCTATGTGCTTCTTATTTATCTTGTGTCACATCTGCTGATTAAAGTTTAATATTTATTATCTCTTGGGAAATTTTGTAATTAGCCTCTGTATTGGAAGCGGGTGGGGAATCTGGGGCCTTCTGAAATGTAGTTCATTTCTATCAAAGCAGGGCCCACCCTCCAGGGGGTGGAGATTCTTTAGATCTGGAACAGTGATCACAACAGAACTTTCATTTGACTGTGATTTATAGAGACATGGAATAAACTATTGACCAGTATCAGATTTCTAATGACTCTATCTTGTTTTTCTTAAGCAACTTCTCATAAACTTCTGTAATATCTTGAACAGCAAACTGACAGTATGGCCAAGCCTGTTTACAGAACTATTAATAAATGCTGTGTGGCAAGCCCAGGAAGAGGGTCAAACTGCTACTTCTCTCCGTTGGCGGGAAACAATTTCCTGCTTGTTTTTTGTAAAATAGGGGGCTACCAAAGTCCTTGATATATGCTGGGTATTCCACCTCTAGGCCACCAGAGTTCCCTGCAAAGGAACCAGTGGAAAGAAATTTCATTCAAATTTTCCAAAAAGCAATTTAGAAAGAAAGCCATTGTCAATGTTCTGATTACAGTCTTACAGTGACACAGGTGAGTTGAAAAGAAGATGAGAATTCATTTCTCTGTGTGCTCAGAATCATACAATTCAGGCGTGTAATGGGTGGATTTTTTTAAAAAAAATCACATTTACTATATTCTCTGAGTAGACAGACTGGAAAAGTTTAATAATAACCATTTCTTGATTTTCCAAAGTACCTTGAAGACTCTTTATATAGATTGTTCTCAAGACTGTTCAGTGAGGTAAAGATATCATTGTTGCTGTGTGCTGTTGATTTGGAGCCAATTAATAGCTGACCAGGGAGCTCTGATGGCCTCGTGGTAAGAAGCTGTGATGCAGTTCTGAAGGCATGCACTTTGAGTCCACCAGCTGGTTTGGATCCACCGGAGGGGCCAGCTATGCTGTTGTTGATGTTGTGTACCGTCTTCCCAAAACCCCTAACTTTTTTTTTCTTTTTTTCCCCTATATTTTATTAATTTTCATAAACATTTACAGAGATTTTGGGTTTCCATTCATTCATTGTTGCACTATTCTCTCTACCCT
>NW_006399779.1:10330109-10352084 GCF_000299155.1 Elephantulus edwardii | reverse complement strand
TGCTATTTTGACTGGGGTGAAATGATATCTCATAGTTGTTTTAATTTGCATCTCTCTTAGGGCTAGGGATTTTGAGCATTTCTTCATGTGTTTGTTAGCCTCTGAATGTCGTCTTCGGTGAAATGCCTGTTCATATCCTGTGCCCATTTTAACCCCTAACTTTTTGAAGGTTAAATAGCTTGAAAAACTTAGCTGGTAAGTGACCAAGTGATAATTTTAACCCAGTTCCACCTCAACAGCTGCCCTGTTTATCCCATCAGGCTCAGTCATTTTGGATGCAGAGTTTCATCCAGACCAAGCATTCCCAGCCCTCCAAATTGTTCCTGCTTCTAGGGATCAGAGTGGCCCTTTCTAAACACAAAAAGGGGGAAAGGTAGGTAAAAAATGAGAAGTAGGCTATTTGTTGCTCCTATTCCACTCCACCCGTCACCGTCTTCACCTTTAATGGGTCTCCTTGTGCCTTCCAAGAGGTAAGCACTGTCTGAAAGCATCTGTTTGTCCGTGTGTGTGCTGTCTGTCATGCCCATTGTCATGTCTGTCCATGAGCGCAGGGCTGAGCCTGTCCTGGAAGTTACAGCCTGGCATACAGCAAATGCCAATACATAGTTGCCTCCTGGTGAATGGATGAATGGCACCAGAAGGATGAGGCTGCTCTTGCCAAATTGAAAAAGGACACTGTTCAGCGGATCTCTTGTCTTTTGCTATTTTTTTAATATTGCAGAATAATAATTTATCAAAGACAAATGATGCTCTGATTTACCAGAATTACAGAGAATGAAGATTATGATCTTGGCATGTGACTGCTCCTTAAACCTTTTGTCTAATTTCTGTCTTGGTAAACATATTGCAAGGAACTCTGGCCATTCTCCTTCTTTATCCCCCACTCTCCCCATCCTCTCCTTCAGATCCACCCCTGGTGATCCTTTTCCTGCTGACCCGCACATCTGGGTTTTCAGACTAGGACCCAAGCCTCTTCTTCACTCATCATTGGTCTGTATCTCTGTGAAGACCCAATAATACCTTTTGCTGACTAGGTATTTGTGAGGGTAAGTCAACTTTTTAGGGGGGGAATGCAGTTGACCTAAAAGAATGCCCTCTGCTTGCTCTCTCTTTTTCCCCTTACCCTTCTGTTCCCCATCAGATACATTCTGCATAGCTTTCTTCAACACAATTGCCTGCTAAAGACTGCAAATGCAAGTTACTGAGGTTTTCTCCTCCCAGTGTCAAACTTTCTGAGCTACCAGAATGCTAACAAGCTGCTCTAGGAGTCCCTTTCTGCCCTGCCATCCCCCTATTCCTAACTCAACTTTGAGATATTTTTACAACACCTCTTCTATTTGAAAGATAATCCTGATACCTTGTTTTATATGAACATTTACAGCAGAGACCCTGAGGAGAGGGACTGTCTTCATTGGGATACTTTATGGCTTAATACAGCGGGATGATTTATATCTCATTTTTGTCTAAGCATTTATGCTAATAAATTTAACAGATTCCACAGCACTGCCTGGTTCTTCCTTTTCTTCAGGGGATCAAGGAGGAAAATGAGGCAGTTACTAAAGAAAGAAGTAAGAAATTGGCCCAAACTATTTGGAACACGAAGTTACAATACAAGCAAAGTCTCTGGTTACAGTTACACTGGGGTAGCTATCAAAAAGATCATCTTAGATCCAGGTAGATCCCGCCAATTGGGCTATTTCTCAACGAGGGAATCACAAAATGACAGAATATTTAGCAAGCTGGTCTACTGGGAAATATTTAGATTTTTCTGGAATGAAATTCAGCACTAAAAACACTGACAACTATTAAATTGAGTGCAGTGGAGAGCGAGCGAAGGGGAGCGATATAAAATCCAGTCTATAAAAGATATTCCATTATCTTTTATAGGTTCAAAAAAGCAAAATAAAGAAATACTCGTAGAAAATCTGCTAAGATTAAAAGATTTTAGGATTGTGTGGGTTTCTTTCTTTTCTTTTTTACAGGTGCAGAATAAGTCATTCTGAGACTTGCCCCTCCTCTATTTTTTTCCTTTCTATTTTCCCTTGTTGTTTGCAAAGTTGAATCTGGGGTCAGGAGTTCTAATTGTAACCTCAGACTGGAATTCCAGATGGTGCGCGCAGGACTGGAAGCAACTCTCAGTTCATCAATTTCATGGGCCTATGTATCAGCTCTGGCTACGACCAGGCCTCCTTCCCCACTGTGGCATTAATGCAGAACAAATTGAGACATATCCTCTATATCATTAGTTCCAGAATTTAAAGAGATTTACGGTATAATCATAGAGGCAGCGCAGCAGAATCCTTGCACTGGGGACGCTCTGGGAGCTTGGGGACCTTCTCGTGGCATCAGAACAGACCCAAGCGGTTCCAAACTGGAGGAGAGGGGAAATCGTGCACCACGCACCAGTTCTCCAACCCCAAGAGCCAGACGGATGGGGAGAGGGTTTAAACTGTAGATGGTGAATTAGCCACACGCAGAGAGTTAATTTTAAAACGAATTAAGGAAGCCAGAGAGAGGACCAGCACAAAAGCCCTTGCCTCTGCACTCGCCTAATTTAAAGACATGGAGCTGGGAATTCTATGTGAAGCACCTGCCAAGCGGGCCCGGGGTGGGCAGGTTGCTGATGGTGAGATGGGCTCTGTACGTGATTGATGTTGGGGAGCACGTCCTCTGGTCAGGCACTAACGGAACCCCTGGTGCTCCGAGGAGGAGGTAGTGACGAGCAGCAGAGTCGCTCCCTGTCACCCCGTCTGCGCCTGGCCCCGAGCAGGCGGCCCCAGCCCTTGACAGATCACGCAGCGCGTGTTTATTCAGTTGTCGGTGGCCTCAGGGTGACGCCCGTAGCGGCTGTGCGTGCGCGCTGGTCCCCAGGGCCACGGCCTCAGCCACCCAGGCAGGGGCTCCGTCAGACACAGCTGACAGTGGCGGGGTGACTCCAAGGCCCAGCAGGAGGAGCAGGCCTCGCTCCCTCCTCCCCCAACAAAGATTTGGAGATCGTGCAACAATGAAGCGCCTTTCTGACCTACAAGAGCTTTATCAATGTTCCAGAGCTTCCAGGGCTTTCAGTCTGTCTCTTTCTCCCTCCTTCTTTCTTTCCTTTAGGTGATGAGTGAGGTACCTGGCTGGAGAGACCTGGCTTTCCCACTAATGTGCCCTCAAACAGTAACAGTAACACACTTTCTAGCATTTGCTGAGCACATAAGCTAACCTATCACTACAAAAGGTTCTAGCATCTCATTGGACCAACAAGGAAACTGAGGCTCAGAGAAGCTGAGGAACTCTGCCAGGGTTGCACAGCCATCGATTCCAGAGTGGAACTAAGATGCCTTTCCAGACCCCATCTCCTGTTCTTAATCACTGCGCCCTGTGGCAGCACGCCTTTTCTTGTGTCTCCGTTTCCTTCTCTGTGGTGTCTACTGTTGACGCTCTAATGTCAGCCAGGTTCAGTCACAGGTCTCAGAGCTGACGGAGATGGGAAAGTGAGAGAGGGAGGACAGCGGTCAGTTAGGCAGCCTTCCGATTTGGGGACCGTAAACAAGTCTCGAACTGCTGGAGCAGGAGGCTCGCGCGTGCCTGGTTGCCAGGTTCGACTTCCCTAGTGACTGCGCTGAGGGATCCGCAGTTCTGCTGAGGAGAGGAAGTAGGAATCTGGGACGGGGAGGCGGGGACCCCAGAGGTGCGAAGGTTTCCCTGGCCCTCGACTGAGGGCGGCCCCGGACGTTCAGGGGCCTCCTTTGGGTTCCTGAGGCCACCGACTGGCTGAGGGCCTCGGGACCTCTCCACCTCTTGGGCTGTCAGATTGCAGTACGGAGCACATTACCTTCTTCCTTCCTCTCCCGACTCTCCTCGCCGCCGTCACCTCTGAAGACAAATAATGGAGAAGAGAGCGGGTCCCAAATTTGCCCAGCTCCCCTTTCCTCCTACCACATGCCTGCGGGGGAGAAAAAGCAAAACCTTACGGCAGAGATTTAAGGACCTGTCTGGGATACAAAACCACAAATGTCAAGCCAGTCCACTTCCAAATACAACCTGATCCCCTTCCCCCTACAAAACAAAACTAAACAACAAAAATGGCCCCACAAAACAAAACAAAACAAAATTTGCAAAGGAAGGAAACCTGGCATAATTTCTACTTGTTCGTATGGCAGCAGAAACCCCTGTCTATTCAATTCCCTGCCATGGAGCGGATGCGAAGAATCCTTCATTAGCTAGTGCTGCCTAAGCCCCAGTTAAGACAAATAACGACTTTGAAGTTAAAGTACTACGGGTGTAGGGACAGAAGAAGAAATGCGGCTCTGGAATACACAGGGGGCAACTGCTAGAAGTTTCTTGCAGTGGAACCTATCTTCCCCCAAAAGCCCAAGCCTGGCGCTCCAGGGTGCCCTTGGCTGCTCCAGGTTAGGCAGGGACGGGGCGCGGAGGGGAGGAGCGCACGGCCTGCCCAAGGTGAGCAGGATTTGGAGAACTTTAACAACCACCAAAAAAATGCTTCTACGAAAGTCAACGGGGTCACACATGTTGACAACTTTGACCTCAGGATCTCCTGCGCCGCCCAGATCTTCAAGAAAACGCGTTCGGCACTTTCTTCCTAGAGCCTCTCACGTGCTTAAGGTCTGCAGCCTGAATTTTCTGCATTCGCGCGGTGATAATGAACTAAAATCCCAAAGCATTAGTAGAGGCGAAGGCTTTAGAAACTCAGTTTCCAAGTAGAAGTGCAACTACGTTGTTTTACAGGCTTTTGGCTGGAAAGTCGCGGAGTCCCGTCGGGGGCCCGTCCGGTGTAAGAGGCCTCGCGGCAGCGGCCGTTCCAATCGGCGCCATCGCCGCTGCCTCTGAGGCGCCCCGCGCGCGCTCGCACCCCTGACACGCAACCCCACTTCGCGGTCGATGCACTTCTCTTTGCAGATGAGCTGTTTTCCCTAAACCTCAATAGAGCCTCTCTGCTTTGGAAGAATCAACTAGAGGAAACCACAAAACAGAAACAACCCTGCTCCGGGGCTCCCAAAAAGAGTGGGAGGAGTCGGATTTGGTGAGACCACGCACCGCACTGCAGGGTAAGGAGCCGCTCTCTGCTCAGTGCTCTGCCGCCACCCCTCCGCAGCCATTATACCACAACCAGGACGGCACCCTGGACCTCAGGCAGATCCAGAGCTCTGCTTTGCTCTCTTCCTGCCGGCCTCCTACAAAGTCCCCCCACTCCCATTCCCACTTCTGCTCCTGGACGCCCTCCAGGCTCTGAGCATTTCCCCACGGTATTGTTCCCTTCAAAAATAGCTGGGATTTCCCCTGCTTCACCGTAGAATCCAATACTCTCCACCGGAAAGACGGTGAAGTCCCGCTGGTATTGGTTTAAAATAGGCAAGGACCTCTGATGCAGGCGCAAAACTTCACCTAGTGACCGCACACTGTGCAATGGAAACACCCCACTTATCACAACTGATAACACCCCTCCAAGTTACAGGCCTCGAATCCTGGGCCTTCGGAACCGAACCCACGAGGAGCTGCCCCCTAGTAACCCTGAGATGACTCCCACCACGCTAGCCCCTCGACTCTTGCACAGAGCCGATCTGCCGGCGCAGAGCACCGGTATCCGCCTCCCTGATATCCAGAAAACTTTGCGGTTCCTTGAAGTTCCCGCCCTCGCCGAGCCCACCTGCTCCTCCTTCCAACCCGCCCTCCCAGATTAATACCCCCTACCCAGCCCGGCGCCCCCGGGTGCAGAGGGGCACGCACTGCTCACCTGAGGGGACTCACAGGGCCGTGAGGCGCCCAGACATTCCAAGTGCAAGAAGCGAAGGGGGGGGGTGCGCCCACCGGCCAGCTGAGTGCGGGCGGGGAGGAGGAGGAGGAGGAGGAGGGGAAGGGAGGGTGTCCCGAGAGAGCCGCTCCCTCGGGCCCGCCCCCACCCTTGCTGCCAGGGCGCCCCCCAAGGAGCTGCTCGCAGCGGGGTCAGCCTCGGTGTGAATGGAGAGGCCGAGCCGCCAGGCTCCTCCTCCTCCGCTCTCGCCAGCCCCTCTTATTTGAGCTTTGGGAAGCCCGGGCGGCGAGGCATCTGGGGTAAGGAGTTCAAGGCAGCGCCCACACCCGGGGGCTCTCAGCACCCCGGCCACCGGCCTGCTCCTCCCTTCCTCGGCGCCCTCCCTCCCACTCACCACACACCCACCGGCCCGGGGCGCAGCCCAGGCCCCGCTCCCGCCGCCTCGCCCGCCGCGATCCTGGACTTCCTCCTCCCTCCAGAACCGGCTTCCACGTGCGCCCCGGAGCCGGCGTCGCCGCGCGCGCTCCGCCCGGGGCCCGGGGGCCTCGAGCAGCCCGGGGACCGGGCTCCGGGGAGCATCTGGGCCCGCTTCGGCGGGGCCGAGCCGACCGTCTCGCGGCTGCAGGGCCGGAGGAGCCGCGGGTCGTCTGGAACCGAGCCGCCGCCCATGGGCTCCGACGTGCGGGACCTGAACGCGCTGCTGCCGGCTGTGCCCTCCCTGGGCGGCGGGGGCGGCTGCGCCCTCCCGGTGAGCGGCGCCGCGCAGTGGGCGCCCGTGCTGGACTTCGCGCCCCCGGGCGCCTCGGCCTACGGTTCGCTGGGCGGCCCCGCGCCGCCGCCCGCCGCCCCACCGCCCCCGCCGCCGCCGCCGCCACCGCCACCGCACTCGTTCATCAAACAGGAGCCGAGCTGGGGCGGCGCCGAGGCGCACGAGGAGCAGTGCCTGAGCGCCTTCACTGTGCACTTCTCAGGCCAGTTCACCGGCACCGCTGGGGCCTGCCGCTACGGGCCCTTCGCTCCTCCACCGCCCAGCCAGGCGGCGTCGGGCCAGGCCAGGATGTTCCCCAATGCGCCCTACCTGCCCAGCTGCCTGGAGAGCCAGCCCGCCATCCGCAACCAGGGTAAGGGCCGGGGCGCCCCCTGCACGCGGGGTGGTCACTCTGGGCTCTCATCTCACAGCCTCTCCTCTCCTTTCCCTTCCTTGACCCCCGCTTTTCCCCGGAGCCCTGCAAGAGCAGCGGAAGCGACAGACGGGCGGGTAGCGGAGTGGAGGCCCTGGCCCTGTGGCAGGCTAACCGCCCGCTCAGGACTCCGTCCACGTGCCTGACTCTTCGCTTGAGGCGGGAGGCCACCCAGGGCTTTTCAGACCTCGGGAAAGTCCACGTTCCCACGAGGGGCTGATGCGTGCGGCCCAATGCTCAGCCTCAGAAAGAGGCTTTGCTACTTAAGCGTGGCCAGATCGAGCTTCAGGCATCTAGACTGGATTCAGAGTGGGACCCTCACGGGGTGAACAGCCTCTTCTGCGCCCAGATGCTGCTCTTAACCGTGGAGCTGACACAGCTAGCATCTTGGGTGCAATGAGGGGCTCAGCCACTATAAATAATAGTTTTTTACAAACTGTCCATTTGAGGCTCCCGCTTGAGGCGGCGAGTCTCTCCCGGTTCCTGTTCAGGCAGTGGGGCGCGATGGTCAACGCGGGCTCCGCGGATGGATGAGAACCCGGATTCCCCAATTCCAAGCTCAGCGAGATCGAATTCCACCCCAGAGTAGACTCAAGCTAGGCCACCACTTGCCAGCGCGCCTCGTCGGGTAGACGCAGGGGTCCAAAGATCCCAGGGTGAGGACAAGGACACTTTGTGGCCGTCAGTCCATGTCCACTGAGGGAGAAGTTAGGTGTTTTCTCGTTATGCGCGAGCTCTCGCAGACCCGCTTCCCGCGAGCAGCTCCGAATCGCGGGTGTGGAGCGCCTGTGTTCAGTCGATGAATTTCTTCCTCTGGCTTTCAGCGCTTTGAGAACCTAAACCAATTTTATTTGATTACGTTGGGAAATCCTTTGCTAACGTAATAGCGGACTCTTGGAGCACAAATTCATCCGGGTTTTGAGGTTGGGATGTTTCTGAAATGCGCTGGCTCGAGGAGTTGGGTGTGTGTAATTTACGGGAGGTGCGCGGTGCCTGAGGGCGAGAAGTACTGCCTTCTGCACGCGTCTCTCCAGGCCATCTCTTCAAAGTCCATTTGGGAGCACCTCACCCGCACAGGGCCTTAGCAAACTTAGCAAAATCAAAACCACTCTTTCAACGAGGGAAATGTGGGATCCACAAATCATGCGGACCCCCTAGGCCAAGCTCTCCGCTTTGGACTCAAGTGATGTCAGACCCACTTAGTGGCTGTGCATCAGGTGGAAAACTGTTGTTTCAAACTGTATCACTTCTATTTAGCCAGCTCCTGTTACCTTGGGCAGGTCTCAGTTACTCCATCTGTAAGAGAACAGCTGAGATGGACTACCTGGAGTTTGGGTATTCCGTTGAGAAGTAAAAACTTGGCTTTTCCAGGTTCTAACAGGTAGTGGAGGCCCACAGAAAGATGACTGGGCCAGAAACACACAGAGACTGGAGGCTGGGTAGGCAGAGTGTGTGTGTGTGTGTGTGTGTGTGTGTGTGTGTGTACACGTACGTGTAAGGGCCAGTATGTGAGCCCCCAGAGAAAGATGACTGGGCAAGAAACACACGGAGTCTGGCAAGCAGGAGTGTGTGTGCCCTTGAGTGCAAGAGCTGGTGACTGGATGTGTTCTATTTCAGGAGTTCATTGTGTTATGTGAACGGACAAGGTCAATGGTTGGAATCCACTCCCTGCTTCATGGGAAGGATGCATAATCTCCTGCTGGAGGCTTACTAAGGGTTGGAACCCATAGGCTTGGGTTAGAAGTAATTTGGTTTAAGCTCTAGACTGCTTCATTCTACTTTGCCATCTTGAGTCCAATTAGATTTGGTAGCAGCTTTTAGAAGCTGGGCTCAATTGCACTGCATTGAACTACCTACCAAGTTCAGCTTTATGTCAGGTGGTACTTCTGGTACTCAGGATATCATTGGGAGAGAGATGTGTGTGTGTGTGTGTGTGTGTGTGTGTGTGTATAGTGCAGGGCCGTGTAGTCGGGATGCTGTGGTTAGGGAGGACGGGAAGCTGGATTTGGGCTCAGCTGTCACATGGGTGGGGGGTGGAGGGTGGACTAGAGAGCTGGTCCTCTGAATTGGCAAGTGAATGACCTCTTTCCTACCCTGTCTTCATCAGGTAGAGAGGTGAATGGAGACTCAGGATTGGGGATGTGGGAGTGGGGGGCACAGCCTGGACGACAGAGCATATGTGAGCAAGCTTTGAATTTCTCTTGCAGTTAAGAACTAAATGGAGCAGCCTGACCTGGGCCACTAGGCAGCCAGAGCTGGTGTGGGATGGGAGACTTTACCCTAACCCAGCTCCAGTAACAGGACAGGTGCAGATTACGGGATTCTGATTTAGTCTCTGGATTTCCTGCGCCCCATAGAAGCTCTGAAGCCCCCTCTGCAATGAACATGGCTGGGTCGGGGGTGTCAGCCCCTTCTGTGTGTGTGGAATGACCATCTATCTGCCTGCTGCGGCCCAACTCCAGGAGGGAGACTTTCTCAATCTCTGTCAGGGGCTGGGCCTAGCTACGACCTAGGGACCAAGGCTCTCTCTTTTCTCCTCTAAAAGGGTCCCGCCAACTCAGGCGTATATACCCGGTTCAAATCTACCTGATGCTCCCTTGGAGAAGGAGGGGCAGTCTCCTCCTGTGCCAGTCGGATCCAGCTTGGTACACAACAGGGAGGGGAAAAATAAAAGGTCTTTTCAAGAACTGAAGTTCACCTTAGTCCCCACCCTGGTTCTAACCTTACCCCTTAAGGTTGATCAGCGGACAGACATTAAGTGCTTTCTCTGTGCTAAGCACTCTGCTGAGCATTGAGGTTGAATATGAATTAAGGCAGTTAATGCTGACAGTGACCCTCCAGGAGACCTTTATTCTTGGATGGGGAAACCCAGGTTCAGAGAGATGAGGTCTGCAAGAGGTCTCTCAATGTGTAGCAAAGCTGGGATTTGGGCCCAGATGCCCCGATGCCTCAGACTTTCTGTTTGTACCCACTGGGGATCTTGGGTCTGCTGTTATGATGGACTCCATTGTCTTTTTTGAGGGTGTGTTTGTCAGGGGAGCAAGCGTGGGGGCAGGACCCCAACTGCTAATTCTTAGGGAGGAAAAGTGATTTCTCTTTTCAACCTGATGGCAATCTTTTAGCCACCAGCTTCTCTGCCTTGCGGGCACATTCTTGGGAAGGTCAGGCTCACCTCCCGGGCACATGGCAAAACCTGATCAGCCCCCGGGCCAGCCACGCAGGGGAGGGTATTTCTCAGGGGGGCAGATGTCCCAGACCCCACAGGTGAATTAGCATTTTAACTGGCCTGTTCTCTTTACCTCTGAGCACTTTCCAGGCTGAGCTCACCGTCATCCCACACCTTATTCCCGGGGCCTGCTGGTTTCCAGGCTCCTTCGCAGCCCAGAACGGGAAAGGGAGGTGTTTTCTCGCGGTCAAGGTTGCATCCCCCCACTAATCGTGGGAAAGACGCTACCTTGGCTGCTGGAGCCCCCCTCCCTCTGCTTCAAGGCCTGAGCAGGGAGCCTTTGGACACGCGGCCCCTTCCTGCTCCCATCTCTCAGTGCCAAGCCCGGCACAGGCCTCGAACTAGGAGTTCTAATCAGCTCCGTGCGCGATAAGCTGCCAATTAAAAGAGCTCTCCTCCTCCTCCGAAGATCCTTCACCATTGTCCGACTCTGGAATCCTAGGGAGGGGTTCGAGGCCCGCGCCACTAGGGTCTGCGCGTTCTCTCTGGACAGAAGGCTTGGGAACAGTGCCGGGATTCTAGCACTGGGGCGCGAGGGAAGTGGCCCTGGTGCCACAGTAGCAGAGTGTGCCTCCCAGGATCCGAGGCGTCCAGGCCAGCGACTGCTCATCCCAATGGAGGAGGGTTCGTCCACTCGTTTCTAATTCGCCTTTCCTTTTATGTAGAAAATAGCCTTCCAGAGACCTCGCTTATAATCGAGGCGAAACGAAGTGATCAGAGCTCAATTTCGTTAGCAAGCGGAGGGTAGGCTTCTGGCGCGGACAGGCCTCTGCGCCGCCGGAAGAAGCCCATGGAAGATTCTTCAGTGCGCTCGCTCTTGTCCAAGGGCGCTAGCTTTACCCCTGAGCCGGCAAGAAATGGAGGACCTCTGCGGTCGGGTAGATGATAAAAGGTGGCAGCTTGTGAGGTAGTTACAGAACTAATGGACCTGCTGTGCGGGTGCTTCTTCCTCTCTGCCCACCAGCACAGGCGCGCGGGAGAGGTTTGCTGTTGTTTCTGGGTGTTTTTGGAGTGTGAGCGTGAATATCTTCCTTTCCCCTCCCACTCAGCAAATCTTTGCGGGTACTTGTTGCAGGAGGGGTGGGTACCATCCATGCTCCGCAGAACCGAGTGGTGGGCTTTGGTGGTCCTGCGTGGTCCCTGGCTCAGGAGCTGGGGCAGGCGCTGTGGTGAGGGCTCGGGGCGCACGTGTCAACCAGCCTCCTGCCTCTCTCCTTCTCTCAGAGGAGACCTCAGGCCAGAGACCACAGGACTCGCACTTGGTTAGAGGGGACCCTCAACCAGATACCAGTCCTTATTTTTTTTAACTCGAGAATACATTTCTCAGAAACGGTATCAAAAGTTTTCTGGACGCGATCTAGTAGCAGTCAGGAGAAAGCATACTTCCTTCAACTCCACATCCCTTTTCCCACCTTGAGAGCGCGGAAAGAGACAGGCAGTAGTCCTTGCATCCTCCGAGGGGAAACTGAGGCAGAGGACCTAAACATTGCCATGCCCAACACGCCAAAAGAACCAATTTTCTAAAAGAAAACTGGGTTTTCTACCTAGGGCAGAAGGAAGGTTACCCTGCAACAGCGCTGTGCCCAGAACCGCGGGGCCCAGGCCGAACCCAGGGGACAGAAACAGCCCCAAGTGGAGGCGCAGTTGGGAGGGTCTCTTTCCAGCGCTCCCCAGGGCCTTGGGTGTCGTGGGGTAGGGGTCACATAGCCCCAGACAGATAACATTACTCCATAATTTGTCTTTCCAATTGAAATGGCCCCGAGTAATAAATGAAAGTGGGTGCGAGGGCCCCTGATTTACGGCTCGGAGTCAGCTTGGGGTCGGCTGAGCAGATTCATTCCGCTCGACTCGCACTGTCCCAGCCCAGCCGCGCTGTTTATTTTTGGGTAGAAAAACTTTCCCTCCAAGCAGGGACGGATTTTATCCTTCACTTGCTCCAGGGCCGGTGCAGAAGCGCCAGTTAAGGCAGGAGACAACAGTGTAAAGAAATCGGGGGAGTGGTAAAGAGGGTGGGCAGTCTCCTCCCGTGTGATGAACTGTCTCTGAACACCCCCCCCCCCCGCAGGGTCAGCTGTGGGTCGGTTCCGACTCCACGGTACACAACAACAACGAGGTCAAGGTAAACGGATCTCGTATTCAGAGACCGGGCGGGTTACCCTGTTGTTTTTAGGTACTGTAGGTGCAGTTGAGTTGAATTTAGCCGGGTTCCCTAGTCCTGCCTAAATCCCGCTGACGTTTCTTCTCCTTGTGTCCAGGATACAGCACGGTCACCTTCGATGGGACGCCCAGCTATGGTCACACGCCCTCGCACCACGCGGCTCAGTTCTCCAACCACTCCTTCAAGCATGAGGACCCCATGGGCCAGCAGAGCTCGCTAGGTAAGGGCCTTCGTGCTCTCTTCCACGCAGCTTCCCAAGAATTTCTACAGCAGAGCAGCACATCCAGAGGAGCCCTGGACATCATTAACTCGGTGCTGGTTTATTGAAAAGGAAAGGGAGTTCTCCATGCCCTAACCCCATCCCCATAGAATGCGAGTGACAGCGTCGTCACCTCACCAAAGCTCCCAGTGCTGAGAACCCGAGGCCATTTGGGGGCACCACATGGTGAGGTGACAGTTTGACTGGTCACCATCTGGAGGCTGTCCCTCTGCCCGGCTGCCGTCTAGGCCTTGATCTCCAGCCCAGCCTGTGGGGCCCAGTGCAGGATGATGACCCCCACACACACACACACACCCACGTGCCCCTTGTTGGAAGGCCCCTGGGTCTCAGGTGCGCTCACTCTGCCCTCCTCGCTCTCTCTGCAGGCGAGCAGCAGTACTCAGTGCCGCCCCCGGTTTATGGCTGTCACACCCCCACCGACAGCTGCACCGGCAGCCAGGCCCTGCTGCTGAGGACGCCTTACAGCAGGTAGGGCACCATAAGGGGCTCCCCGAATCCAGGAGGGGGCGCGAGGACGTCCCGGAGCGTGCATAGGGCGCGGGTGGCCTCCGGGCTCCCTGGAGTATCGGATCGGAAAGTTGATCGTCTGTGCGCTCAAGCTTCACGTTGTGAGTGGAACTGACTGGAGCTGAAGGAGGAGGAGGGCACGTCGGGAGTTATTCTGCAGGATTTTAACTTCCTTCTAAATAGGATCTAACGCGAGGGAGAGGGGGTGCGCTGCCCACTCGCTTTTAACGCACCTCAAATCCCTCTCCCCGCTGGCCCACAGGCCCTACTTTCAGGAACCATAAGGAAGGCGGGTCCTTTCTGGCCACAGCTTTATTTACGCCTCCAGTCCCCAAGAACCTCCAACTGTAACGACAACGGCGCTTAGGGTGTCGTCCCCTGCGCCCCTTGACCGCCTGGGGCGAACTGGGCATTTTGTGGTCACAGCTGTGCCCTGCAGGGAGCCCCTGCCCCCGTTGGTGTGCGTCCTTCCTCCTGCTCCGGACAGGCTGAAGGTGGAGGCAGAAGATTGGCCTCCTTTCCCTGCACGCGCCCTCCCCCCCCCCTTTCCCATCTTCCTTCCTCGGATCTAGCTCCCGCTCCACCTTCTTTCCCCAAATTTATTCGTCAACTTTGGGTGAACTTGGCCCGTGTCCTGCGCCGATAGGGTTGCCTAGTAACTGCAGTGCATACACCGGCGAGCCGGCCGGGAAGGTGGGGCGCAGGGAGGGAAGTGGCAGTGCGCGACCTCTCCCGCCCCCATTGGACATGCATTACCTCATTGCTCTCCCCCAGCCCGGTGCGCGGGGATCCTGATACCGACTGCCCCACACTCATCCCCCTTTTCCCGCCCCTGCGTGGGGTCCCGGGGCTGACGTCAAGGGAAGGAGGCAGTGAGGTAATCGAGGAAGGAAAAGCGCCTGCCCTGGGAGATTGGGTGGGAGAATGGCGGTGTCTCAGGGGCTTTCCGTCCCGCAGGTGGAGGATGGGCGGCTGTCTTCTCAGGGGGCCCATTCCAGTGCCCCTGCTTAGGATCATATCCATCCTGTGAAGCACACTTGCTCCTGGAAACTCAGTATAGGGGTGCACCCCTTCTACATCCGTGCACCCCGGGCGCGGGGACTATGGAAACCCATCCTTTTTGCCCTGAATCTTGGAGATGGGCATTATATTTTTAAGCTTCCTCCCCATCTCCAGGTCTGTTTTACTTTCCATCAAATATTGAGACGTGTTTAGAAAGATTTGCTTGCATTTTATTTACTTTGCTGCATTTACTCCATCCCCACCCCGCCCAATCTGTGTGTCCAAATTCTAGACTCCTCCTCCCCAAGCTTCCCTTTCTCAATCTTGGATCTAGTCTCACTTCAAGGTTAGGAAGCTCTGATGGCCTTAGTGGTAAGGAGCTTTGTTCCCAATCCCAAGGCAAGGTGGACAGTCTCCTCCTGTGGGATTTACTGACTCTGAAAACCCCCTGGAGGGTCAGTTCCCACTAGACCATATGTGACAACTATGCTGTACATACGTACATCATAACAATGCTGTTAGGTTCAGTCAATATGCAATCACATTTATGTAAGACTAAAAAATGAAACGAGATCCAAGATTGGGGAAAGAGAAGCTTGGGGGAAGAAGTTGAGAACTTGGACATGCAGATTGGGGGGAGGGGGCAGTTGTAACAAAGCAAACAAAATCCAAGCAAATCTTTGTGAAAAGTCTCAGTGTTAGAGGAAGTAAAATAGACAGAGAGAGAAGAGAGACAAACAGAAAGAGATGGAGACAGCTCAAAAGATGAGGCTGGTTTGCACCCAGTGCTGCAGAGTGGAATGGCTCCAGAGGTTTTTGTGGATGGTGGTCTTTATGCCTGGTCTTCCTCCTTCCAGAACTACTGGTGAGATCCCTAACCCAGCACTCAGCTCTTTGCCAACTCTGCATCACCAGCTACTTAATGGACCCCTCCACCCCACTCAATGCATGCATGGAGCTCAGTGGTAAAGAAAGGCCTCAATGCTGCCAACTCAGAATTGGCATGCAGCTGCCTCACCAAGGGATGAAGGTGCACAGTCTCCTCTTGTGTGATTTACTGCCTCTGAAAACCCACTGGAGGGTCAGCTGTGAGTCACTTCTGAGTCAAAGGTCCATAACAACAATAATATATATGTATATGTATATATATAGACACATACATATGTTTTTGTGGTGTTGTTTGGTGCCGTAGATGACTCATAGCGACCCTGTGAATGAAAGACCTGAACACTTGTATAATTTTCATTGTTTCCCCAAGTTCATGGAGTTTCTGGAGGCAAACTATTTCAGAAGTGGTTGCCACTTCTGCTTCCAAGCTTGTTTTAATCTAGGAGCTCCACCAAACACTGTCCACCATGGGTAAACATTATTGCATTTGACACAACAGTGTCACAGTGTTTAGCATCACAGCAACCTGGAGTTATCTTTGTACAGCAAATTGACAGACCAGTGCTATACCACTTACAAGAATGTTTGACCAAAAACAATTAAAACCAGGCCTGAGAGCTGCAGATTAAAATCATCCACCTTTGGCTTGGTAGCATAACTTTCTCTCCCCTAGACCAACCACATGTATATTTATTTGTCTATACATTCCTCTAGGTCGTATAGCCCTGGTGTACAAGTTGCCGTACCGCGTTCACTTTTGGTTGCTGTGAGGCTGAACACCGTGACACTGGTGTGTCAAATGCGTTGATGATTGACTACCCAATGCAGACAGAGAGTGGGGTGGAGCTCCCTGATTAAAACAAGCTTGGAAGGAGGAGTGGCATCCACTTCCATAATAGCTTGCCTCCGGAAACTCTATGAACCTGGAGAGAGGATGAAAGGCACCCAAGCGTCGAGGATTCTCCTTCATAGGGTCGCTATGAGTCAGTCGCCAGTGACTCGACGGCACTTAACAACAACAACAACATACATACATATGTGCATGTTGTTGTTATGTGCTGTCTAGTCACCTGTGACCCATAGTGACCCTGTTTACAGCAGCTCTGAAGCCTGCCCTGAGCCAGTCTTACTGATTCTGACACACCTAACCTCATTTCACCAGCTACTGTATGAATCCATCTCATCCTGATTCTTCCTCTCCTGCCCCGTCCCTACACACTTCTGAGTATAAAGGCCTTCTTCAAGGACTGGTCCCTCCTGGCCATGTGCCCAAAGTATGTGAGATGGAGCTTATATATGTACGTTACTTCTGACTCGATGGTACATGACAGCTATGCATTATGTGCATATACACATGTATGTGTGTGTATATACATACACACAAATCTGTTTATGTATACATATATATGTATACACCCCCCCACACACATATATAGTTGTGTACCTTTGAGTCAGAACTAACCCATCGCTGACCTTCTAGTGGGTTTTCAGAGGTGGTTAATTGCAGGGGAGGAGATTACTCATCTTTCTCCCTCAGAGCAGGTGATGCATTTGAGCCCCGTACCTACACACACACGCACGCACACGCACATGTTGTTATGTGCCGTCATATGCGTGTCTGTGCGTGAGTCTGATGTCCATCCTTTGGGGAGCTGTGCTACTAACCCAAAAGCCATGTCTCTTTAGTGGTTCAAGTGTGCCAGTGGCTCCATAAGAGAAAGATGGACAGTTTCCTCCCAAATGATTTATAGCTACAGAAACTCAGTGGAATATAAGTTGGTTGCAACTCTGCAGCAAGGAGATGAGAGTGTGTTTATTTATGCGTGTGTATTGTTGGTTTTATGTGCCACTGAGATGGGATCAACTCATAGCTGAACCTCCAGTGAGTTTTCAGAGGCTGTAAATCTCAGGGGAGGAGATTACCCACTTATCTCTTGTGGAGTGGCTGGGAAGGGGATTTGAACTGGCTCCCTTTGGGTTGGCAGTGCAACTCCATACCACAAAGCCACCACTGCTTCATGTGTGTAAGTGTGAGTATGCGCGTGTACGCACGCACATACTCACACGCTAAACTAACGGTGGACAGTTCAAATCCATCAGCTGCTCCTAGGGAGAAAGATGGTCCGTCTCCTCTTGTGCTAGGAATAGCCTCTAAAAACCAACTGGAGGCTCAGCTGTGAGTTGTTTCTGACTGAAAGTGATGAGCTACAACGTTAATAAAGACCACATCTTAGAAAAATCCTGTGAAGCAGTTCTCTTTTGTTGTATGGGCTTGCTAGAGTAGGAATAGACTCAATGGCATCCCACAGTAACAAGTATCACTTTAAGCTCTTTTCAAATGCTAGTTTTACCATAGGATTCCTAGGGAACCTCTCATTAAGCCAAAATGACTTAAAGTGAAGAAGTATTTGCCATTAATATATATCAGAGATCTTCAGCTTTTCAAGCCCCCAAAATAACATAGAAAGCCTAAAGTAATAATTAACGTACAGTGTTCACACGCAGTTCAAAGCTGTGGTGGCTTGATGCTAAGTGGACACCACTGTTCCAAATTGGAGTGTTCCCTGCCTTCTCCTTTGGCTTGCTGTAAAACACATATTGAATGCTATTTTAGATTTTTACTCTTTTTTTTGATAGAGAATTTATTTTAGTTATTAGAAACAGATACTACTGTAGATACTTTGTACTAATGTAGTTCTTTCATAAAATCAAAGTGGTAAAGGGCAAACATTTGAAAATCAAGGAAATTGACCCATTTAATCAACACAACAACTCGTTGAGATAGACAAAAGAGGATGCGTGTGGCCCTGAGAGTTTGCTTTGTCCTGTGTCACACAGTAAAAGGTAGAACTGGTGTTAAGCCAGGAATTCTATCTTTAGAATCCATCCTTCTTCCCACTGCTTCTTCCTGACTGCTAAGTGTCTTTTTCAAAGTGGTTTCTGTGCCAGGTCTCAATAGAAGGAGGTCTTTAATTTCACAGTAGTGAAAGAAGTCCAATTAAACATAATTTTTACCCATAGCTTTCAACAAAAAGCATTCAGTGGTTTGGGGACAGAATCTCACTGGTGGACATTTTCAGAAGGAGACGGAGTTCTAACTCCTTAAGCAGTCTTCTACCTTTCAAACCTGAGGCTGTCCAACTTGACACTGTGCTTGCTCAAATATAAGGCTCTGGAGAGGAGGGATGGACGTAATCTCTTCTGAGGCAAAGTGCTAAGCCACACCTCACCAAAGCACCTTCTTGCCTGGACCTTCCCTCCACTCTCTTCCACAACAAGGCTCTTCTGCTTGCTGACCTCTTCTGCTTGTAGCTCCCAGTCCAGTTACTGTGCCCATTTCACACTTTCATCTTCACAGCTAGTTTAAAAAGGGCATTTTGTTTGAAAAGTATTTCTACCCACTGATTTTTAAAGACACAGCAGTCCTCAAAACTGGATTTAGGCAAAGCAGAGATTGTGAGGCCGGGACAGAATCAGGCAGGGTTTCCTCCTGTGGTGTGGAGGGTCTTTATGGGTGAGAACAAACTTGCTGGCACCTAACAGCAACAGCAGCAGTCTTGACTCTACTTTTTCAGTTTTGCAAAGTTATTAGTATGCAAATTGCCATTTTGCTCTTTACTTTTTTATTCTTTAAAATTTTTTATTAATGAGATTTAATGCAACTTTTTTTTATAGCATAGTCCTTCCATTTAATTTTCCCCATTCATTCATTGTTGCACATTTTCCTCCCTGCCCATTCCTCCCCCCAGTTTATTTTTCTCTTTGAAGAAAAAAAAACCTCTTTCATCGTAATATGCATTTTTTTTCTGTAATCTTGTCATGAAAATAATACCTAATTCTCTATTCCTTTTGCTCTTTATTAGTTTCGCCAATCCTTCCTTAACCAGTGTTACTTGTTTCAGTGAAGTCATGCCATCTTGATTCAGAGGTAGACTTCTCACCTTTCATGCTAAAGATCGAGGTTTGATTCCTGGGTGGTGATCCTCGAGCTAAGCAGCCTCTCGTCTTTCCCTGAAGGCTTGTATATTGTTAAGATGCTGTTATATAATGTTATAATATTGCTAAGATACTGGACAGATTTAAGCTGAATTTCCAGTCCAAGATGGTCTGAGAATGGTCTGATCCTGCTCTGTGTGGGGTTACTATGAATTACTATGCTACACGCAGGTGAAATGGGAAAAGAACTCATGCCCTGAAAGTAGTAATTGCTGGTCTGCCTTTTTCATATTGAATACTGAAAATTCATAAATGGTAGAACAGTGGAACCTGTTACCCACAGACTGCCTTTCAGGTGGGCAGTTCAGATGGGAGAAGAATTTCTTTGTCAGCCAAAGAGTTTCTGGGGAATTGTTGGATTCACAGGTAAGTGGGATATGTGTGATCTGTGATTTAGATTGGTGTTTGGCAAAAATACAAATCACAGACAGACCTGCAACCAAGCAAATAACAATCGTAAATTAATCTTCCACTTCCCCTTTGTGCATCTGTGCGTACTTTATATGATAACTTTGAGTTACTTATATACTAGTATTTCTTTCTCACATTAGTAGGCATGAAAGAGGAAGGTCTGGCATGATCTCCGGGGGGTAGGCAGTGCCATGAAAGCCACCAGCTTGAACTGGCTTTGTCTCCAGGGAGGGGGGAAAACATAGTTTCAAATATTCCTGCAATTTTGTGCTGACCAAGTGTTTATTAATAGAAGTTGAATCCCCAGAGAGTTTCTCTTTTGGTTCACTGGTGAACCTGAGAGAAATTACAATACCAAGAGAGTGACTGTAAAATAATTATTCACTGTGGCCTGCTGTGCAGAAATTTCTTGGCCAGCAGCCTCCAAGGCGCCTTGGAGGGAAAAGAACAGGAAAAGGACTGAGTGGACTTCTGGTTGTAGCCTTGGAGCATTAGTCTGGGGTTATCAGATAGAGGTAAACACATAGGGTCCCTCTGCTGATGAGGGGCAGAACTTGTACAACGACAGCTGGAAACATGAATTCTGATCACAGATACCACTTATCTCTGGTTTTTTCCCCTTCTTTGGCTTCCCCACCACCACCCTAATCCCATAGGGGAGAAAACTATTTCTGTCAAGATTACTGCTTTGCTGGCCATCAGTTAACTGGCAAGATTAACCCAAATTGAAACCCAGCTTCCAGCAGTTTCATTCCAATTGTGACATGATTTTTCTGTCTTGTTTTTCTGGTTATAGTAAATGCAATTGAAGATGTGACTGTCCCTGAGTCATACATGCATTTGAAAAGCATAGGGGGGTTCACTCTAGGTAATAGCTGAAGTATTTCCACCCCTTTTTTCTTCCTTTCTGTGCAGAGGTCAGGAACTCAGTAATTTTACAATCCAAGCCAAAACAAACTCTATATGATCTATAACTGATTTCCTTTTAAGTTCCCCTTTTTTGCTAGGACTGACTTCCTTTCATTTTACTCCAATTTACATTAATCCCTGTTAGAGACGTTTTCTTTCCTTGCTCCCTACCACCAACTTCAAACATTTCTCGCATCAAGAACAAGTGACTTGTTCTTTTAGAAGACCTTCTCTCACTTTTTTGAAGACCTTCTTAAAAAAAAATACATGAAAAGACACCCTGACTTTTGGGATGTAGTTTGGCAGCCTGTGATTTCCGAGTTCACTTCCCAATGGGTGGAGCTAGAAGATTGGAGCTCAGCTGCCTACGTGACCACGAAGGTTGTTCCGAGCCAAACCACCTGCTTATCTAACACCACCCCCACCCCCACCCCTGGTGTGAGGTGGTCAACACCTACAGGGGCCGTTGAATAATTAGAGGCTCCGTTTGCCAGAGGCTGTATATTCTCTATATTTCGTGATCAGGGCTGCCTCTTTCTGTGGCCTTCGGTGATGAGAAATGGTCTTGTCTGATTGCCTGAACAGATCAGAGCCTGAGCATGTGTGAGTTGAGGATTTTTAGTTCAGGCCCACATTTTGTTCTCTCCTTTGTAGCAGTTATTGTCATCGTTGTCACTGACTTCCAACTGGACAGGTGGTGAAGCTCAGCTTACATCGTCTGAATTACTGAGTTCAGCACACCTCGCAGCAGACAGGATGTGGTTAAAATTGTGCTCAGATCTTCTCCCTGGTCTCAGGAAAAGTCTTTCTTTCCCCATTTCTGCTCCCTGTCTTTCTCTGCCTCTGAAGGTTTGGAGGCCAAGTTGTGTTAGGACAAATAGAGTCACAGAATAGGAATCCTACCAGCATCTGGATACACAATTCTTTGCTATCTGAGGAGGATTTGCTGGATAGCTTGTATCTTCTCACCTTCTGGAGATGGAATAGATCACGGTGCTCTCTTTAGTGTCTTCTGTTCTTTTCCACCATTAAATTAATAAAAATAGTGACAGAAGGAGACTCAAAGGCCAGTGATTCTGAGGTGTTCTCGAAGGCACGGGATGGGCAGAAGGCAAGCTTGCACTGTGCTCTGTGGTCTTGGCTCTATCATTTAACCTCTGAATCTCAGTCATCATTTGCCCAGTGGGAATGATAATTATACCCACCACACAGAGTTGTTGTGAAGCATGTACTGTGCAGAGTAGGATCTCAGCTCATTGCTGTCGAAGTGGAACCAGTTCATAGCTGACTCTCCAGCGGATTTTAGAAGCTACACATCCCACTAGAGGAGATTACCACGGAGCCACTGATGGATTCAGACTGGCAGAGAGGTGTAGCCTTTGGTTTGCGTCACTAAACGGAAACCCCCCCCCTCTAAACAACAACAACAACAACCCCCCCAAAAAAAAAACAAACCAACACATCAACAAAACCACCTTATTGCTATAGAGCCAGAACCAACTCATAGCTGACCCTCCAGTAGGTTTTCGGGAGGCTGCGAATCACATGGGAGGAGATTGCCTCTCTTTTCTCCCTGGAGCTGCTGGTGGCTTCAAGCTGCCAGAAGAGAGTCACGTTTGGATTTGCAGCTCAACCTCTAGCAAAACTTCTACCAACTAG
>NW_006399779.1:10297547-10329729 GCF_000299155.1 Elephantulus edwardii | reverse complement strand
CTCAAAGGCATCAGTTCTCCTTCTATCCTCCCTAGTCATTGTCCAACTCTCTGATGCATAACAAGTGATTGCAAAGACCATGCCCTGTATCAGGCGCACCTTAGTCTCCAGAGAGACAATGTTGCTCTAGGTTAGGAAAAAAAAGAACTCAGACCATCTGTACAGTCCTCAAAGAGCCACTATAGATACTACCCATGTCTACCTACATTTGAGGTTTATGACATCTTTGTTAGACTGATTAAGACATTCTCATTTGAAAAATGAGAATATAAAGGTGGTGATAAATTATTTTTTTTTAGGTCTTAAACTTCTAGAGCAGCGCTATCTAGTAGAATTATAGTACAAATCATATCTCTCTGTATGTCTGTCTGTCTATCTCCATCCATCCATCTATCCATCCATCCATCCTCCTGTCTACCGAGGCACAGCTGGTGGATTGGAACTACCTGGATTTGGGTTGGCAGTACGGTATCTTACCACTAGGCCACCAAAGAACACCTGCCCCTTTTAAAGTAGTCACATAGTAGGGAGCTCTCCAGGAGAAAGATGGGCAGTCTTTTCTCACGCTATTTTCTGCCTCTGAAAATCCAGTGGCAAATCATCTCTGCGTTGGTCTGACTCAACAGCATATAAAAACAACTTAACAACAATCACATAAAAAGGGAACCATGAAATGAATTTGAGTGTTAACCTAATATAGATAAATTTCAATTTATGGCATAAGCCACATTTTAAGTGCTCAGTAGCAACGTGTGGATAGTAGGTACCATATTGGTTTGCACAGATCAGGAACTTTTATTAAGAACTCACTAAAAAGATTTAGAGGGTGTATGCAAGAGATGGACCATGTATTTGACAAAATTTATTTTCTAGGAGGTGAGTCAAGCCCCTTAAAATATTTTCCCTTTGGAATGATTTCTTATAGAGACCTTTAGGAATCAACTGCCTATTTTTTTTAAGTCTGTGAGAACATTTCTAAACCTTCATGTTGGGTATTTAAGAGTCATTAACCCATGTATGTAAAAGTTTGTCACTCACCCCGTTTCCCAGCCCTCTTGAAAACAGCGATGATTTTCCTACTCGTATGTGAGGATGAAATAAATTTCAGAAGGATCCTACATCCCAACAGGACCTAGGAAAATTGTCAACTGAGGTTGAGTGGTTTGAGTTGGTGAACAATTTTTTAAAAATTAGTGACAAAAATATAGAGCTGCCTGGGGAGTACAATGCCTGTTGGTTGAGATTAATGTCAAGATTAATAAATGGATAGCTTGATGAAAAGGCACAGGAGAACAAAAACCAGTAGAGATTGTGGAGGAGGCCACTTATTAATGGACTGTCAGCCCAGAGAAAATTCAAGAAACTCTGCTGTGGTAAATGCAGAAGGCTGGCACTTCTAATAAAAATCGAGGTCCTTCAGGAATTAATTACACCAGCCTTACAGCAAGAATTCATGGAATTGCAAAACATAGTGGCACAGACCAGCACGGGCCACTGCTGCAAACGGGGAAGCTGCAGGAGAAACTAATAATTTTTTTCATTCATATGTAGGATATTGTGGCAGCATAATAGCTACTCTGACGTGGGGATGAATGATGGGGTCCAGATACACACTGGCTAATGAATCTGCACATACCTAGAGCTGGAAGTCAGTTCACTTTTCATATGCAAAATTCCCTCCTGCAATCTGATTTCCTCCGTATGCTGTGTACCCACCACCAGGGAAGTTCCAAATAATTTTCCAAAGCAATTACATGAGAGGCCGATCGACTCTACTATGATTTATCAAGCTATACGGAGAGTGAGCAGAGTGTTAGTTTATCCCAGATTGCTGTAATTCCCCTCACCACATGCCCCACCCCCTCACCCAGCACAGCCCCAGTTTGGTTCACCTGACAAAATGCTCTTTTAATTGAAATTTGGTGTTGCCTCTGCCCTGACAAGAGGGAGATTGTCCAGGATTTGTGATCTGATGGTGCACATTAGACAAGAAGAACGCCTTATCTTCTTTCACGTCTGCAGTAAAGGTAGAGTGAAAATTTTCTTAGACCAAGGGGTCCCAGACAAACCATTAATCTTGTAGGTCTCAAATTTCATAATTAACCATTTCAGCTCAGGCCTAAATCTACAGAGCTTGGTAATTTAGTCTATTTCTGGAAATAGATTTCTGTGTTAGTTTCCTACAAAAGAGAAATACAAAAGGCAAAGAACAACTTTTGGTTGGTTAATATGTTGAGGTGCTTCAGGATCTTAATGTAAATGAAGAGCTAATCACTCATTGTTCCCCTTCAAAGAGCATTAGAGAATTAGGTTGGTTGTTGTGTTTTTTTTTTTAAACACTGGACTCCATTTGATTTGTTTCAGGATTGTAAAATATGTAATGATTCCTTCAGTTGTATGTGGAGTTTATTCTCTTTCTTTTGCTTGCCACATCCTTGGGTCTTAGACCATTTATCACCCATCACTCCTTGACTTTTCAGACCCTCATAATCTACATGATACGTATCCTTTTGATTAAAACAACTTAATGGCCTTTTCACGAATAATTAATCTGCTCTTTTTTATTTTCAGCTCCAGGCTTTTAACTTTAATGTTGAGTTATCCAGCCTGTGTTGCCTTTCAAAGTTTCACTCCCTTTTAGCCTCTTCCCCTCAAAGGTTTAATACCTCTTCAGAAATTTCAGTGTTTGCTGTACTGATTTTTTTTTTCTATTAAAGCTTCCAAATTACTCTCTCACCCTTCCTGCTGGATCTGAAGTGAGTAACTGTGCAGAGATCAGAGGGAATGAAATGAAAATAGTTTCAGACTCAAGTACTCTGTTCTACCAGAAAACGTGGAACCATTTATATTAACGAAAAGTGAAAACTGCCTTGCTTAATGGAAAAAGAAATGCTTATTATTATTACTAATTTTGCGTGTGATTCTGTATCTCTAACTTTGTCTGTTTTTTTTACACAGTGACAATTTATACCAAATGACCTCCCAGCTTGAATGCATGACCTGGAACCAGATGAACTTAGGAGCCACGTTAAAGGGGTAAGGTCTTCTCTGCTCCATTGTCCTTAAATAGTATCTTATACTTGTTCGACTTATGAGGAGAGGACCATTTTAGAATGGGCATGGCTGTAGCATTCAGATGTTTTCTTCCATCTCCCAACTGATAGGTTATATGTAATTACATCTTCAGGAATATGAATACGAGAATGTTTCTGTCTGGACTAGAGGAGTTGAGAATAATGAGAACACTTAATATGATCTTCTCTTAATAGTTTGGAGTTCTTTAAAGTTGCATCTGTTCAGCTTTACTCAGTGGTTGGTTTGCTAGCAGTATTGTGTGCCATCTTATCAACAGTAGGGTAACTGTTATGCAATCTCATTAAAAAACTGCTTGACGCGTACCAAGTCTCGGATGCAAATTCATATTTGAGTAACGGCCAGAGTCAGACATGCTAATATCTATCTACCCACTCAAGACAATGGGATTTCATCACAGTTAATGTAAAACTACAATAGGAAGATTACAGCTATCAAATAGAGGGAGGGGCTGCACTTCTCACTTGAATGTAAAAAAGACAAGTAAATGAGACTTGATTTCAGTAGTAAAAGAACTCAATCTTTGTGTTCCAAGTCTGAGGACACAGGAAACCGGATATAACACTTCTGAAGTACCTGCTATGTGTAACTTGCTCTTCCAGATTGCCTCAGTTAATCTTCCTAATATATTATGAAACATTGGGTACTGTTTTCTTAGTAATTCAAGCTCAGAGAGTTAAGTAACAACTTGAGCTCCCTGTAGCTAGTAAGTGTCAGAGCTTGGATTCCAAGCTCAGATTGGATTTCAAAGGCCAGGCTTTTTCCAGCTCCACTGTAGTGCCTTCCACCCCTCATCAGTCCCAGAGGGTCAGCACTCTTGACTAGATACATAGTGTCCCATCTCTGTGTATTGAGCAGCTTCTCATAGGAATTCTGGGATCTTGGGAGGCTTGCCAGAGCCTCTATGCTCCATTCCCCATTTCCCACCTCTTCTTCTCTTCTAGAGTTGCTGCTGGGAACGCCAGCTCAGTGAAATGGACAGAAGGGCAGAGCAAGTGAGTGGACAATGCGGGGATGGCAGAGCAATGACGTAGGCCTTGGTGGCTGGCATCTGGGCGAAGCAAGAGTTAGGGCTGATGATGGGTAATCAGGGCAGCAGTTGGTGCTACGGGGATGGAAGGAGTCTATTCAGCCCTTTCTCTCTTTGCCTCTTCTTGTTTATCTTAGATATGCTATGGGAGAAAATAGAGGTGTGACATTTATCATCAACCTAAACCTGAAACAAAGTTTTAAAAAAAACCAATGCAGTGGGAAACCTGCTCCTTCATGAATGTTTCACAAAATTCTAAACTTGTGACATTACATGTTTCTGTTCAGACTGGTCAAGTCTTAGGACCATACTACTTGCATATTTTGCTGTTTACCTTTATTACTTTGTTTGTTTACTTGCTTAGCTTCTTTTTATTATTTTGTCTCCCTCCCCCTCCCTTCTGCTTATCTTTAGATCTCTCAAGGAGCACCTAATTTTTACCCTAAGTTCAGGACTTACATTGTTGTTGAGCACCATTAAGTTGGTTCTGACTCGTGGCAACCCTGTGTGTAACATGCCATCCTCACAGCCACTGTTGTGCTTGAGCCCATTGCTTGGTTTTACAAAGACTTTTTGTTTTTCACTCCTAAATATTTGCTGTTTTCTTGCTCCTATTAGCCTTCACCCTGAGACATTTCTATGACTATTTGTCTTGGTTTCATTGTCTCTGCGTAAATGCCCGTCAGCCTCCTTTTCTTTCTGTCTTTCCTTTTTCCTTTCTTGCTTCGATTGGCCCAGTCCTGATTCTTGGCTCATTCTTTCATGGTTGCCAGAGTTGTTTTGCATCTTTTAATACTTGCTCTTAATCCTTCACTCCACCTCCCTTGCCTGAAAGTCCCATCTTTTTTAGGAAATATTAATTTCCTCTCTCTGGACCCCAAATTAAAAAGCCTTCTGAAGTGACTTTAAATTATTTTTACCTCCTCTTTCATATGAGAAACTGCTGATAATTTTGGCATCTATATTTCTCCTTACTGAGGCTTCTTAGCCTCCTGACCCACCTTTTTCTTTCCAAACCCTCCTTTCCTCTTTTCTTGTCTTCCTTCTCCTCCGCTCAGAGATCATGCTCTACCCACTAATGTCAAGAATAGATGGAACATGATTGTGAAGTGAACAATACATTTCCGTTTTTAAAGTTTACCATTCTGGAGTACAGGGTTGGTTGGTTTGTGTGATTACAAAAATAATAGATAAAGGAACCTTGGCATGTGTTTCTGTGAGAGTCTTGACAGAGTTGAGATAAATTTTGAAACCTTTCAAGGTCTTTTCATTCGTCTCACTGCTGTTTAGTAGGGACCAACCCATAGCTGCCCCTCCAGCAGGTTTTCAGGGGCTGTTTACCCATCTCTATCCCACGAAGTGGCTGGGTTAGAACTACATATGTTTAAACTGTCAGTACAACTCCTTACACACCAGGCCAGGTGATATTAAGTCACTTGCTGGGAAGTGAGAAGCCAGAGGCACAAAGTTTGAATAATTTATTTGTTCAAACCTATGTGAGTCAAACAAACAGACTAAAAGACTTTGAATTGTGTTATTGTTTATATGTTGAAAATGGAATTCTGAAATAAAAATATCTTTCTTGAAATATGAGGCTTAATTCACATGAAAAGGATCAGAGGATCGCAGCAGAATAGACACTCTTTGGAGAACTGAAAACAATAGTTCTCTAATTGCAGTAACTTTTGCTCTAATGACGCAGTGGTAAGGAGTTGTGCTTCCCAATCCAAGACAGTTGGTTCGAATACACTAGCTAATCCACAGAAGAAAGATGGGCAATCTCCTTTCAAATGATTTTCTTCCTCTGAAAACCCACTAGAGGGTCAGCTGTGAGTCAATGCCAGCTCAGCAGACTGCAATGACAATTTGGTAACAGGTTACATACACACTATGAATTTATCTCTGTAGTACGTACTGTTGGCCAAAGGTCAACTAATTTCTGTTTCCACTTTGTCAGTTTGACTTCTTTTGAAGGAGGGATATAAATGCTACTGGCCCTTGTTGAGGAGCTTTGCATACCTTACCTGAACTGATCTGACCGTGACCCTAAGAATACCATGTTCACATCCAGTTTTAAGAGGAGATTGAAGAGATAAAGCAAGCTAGCCAAGGTCATGTAAAAATTACGTGGCTGAGCCATGTTGAAATCCCCTTCTGTTGGTCTTCAAGACTTGGAACCCAAATTAAAGTTTCTCAAACATTTTAGACTGTGATGTACAGATAGAAATACCTATTACGTTAAGATTCAGTATGCACACATGTGTACTGTTCTAGTGAGAAGAAACCCACACAATTTTATAAGTCTATTTAAAATAAAGAGGGTTTATAATGGCAAAAGAATGTCTTGCAAAACAAGGCAACACAAAGTCAAAAGTCATTCACAAAGTGCTCTCAGGCTTCAGAGTTGCAGAAGTTAATAAAGAAGAAAAACACAGGTAGGGGTATAGTTGGGGTATTTTTGGCTGTTTAACATGTACAAAGTTGCACTGTGTAAGCATCTTGGTATCTAGGCATTTGTAATCTGTGTTAAATGGAATTACTTTATGACTATGATCTTACTTTTGAATATGAAAACAAAACATTTATTGAGGGAATAGGATGGCTACATGTGAAAATGCTAAGTATTCTTATATTGAACTGGAGGACAAGAGGTTTTGGTAGAGGAAAGTGATATTTTATTGCCATCAGCTTATTCTAACCATAACTTGAGCCAGTTAGAAAAAGGTTTGGAAAGTTATAATTAGCGTTGAGGAGGTCTTTTTTTTCTAAATAATAATGTCTCGTATTTATTTAGATGTCTTCTTTTTTTTAGTATTAATTTAACTTTTTAAATTAATTTTAATGAAAATTTACAAAGACTTTGGATTTAGATTCATTCATTGTTGCACTTTTCTCGATCGTGAAAGTCATGTGTTTAGCCTCTGACAAGTCAAATAGTTTTTCAGCATCAGCTGTTTTTAACCATGAGCTAATCTATAAGTAGAGTAAGTGGGACAAAATGACACTTCGATGAAAGCTGCTTGTATCTAAATTAGAGGTATGATGGAGCATTTTTACAGAAATGACAGTCTGTAGTAGATGACAGTACAAAGTGGAGTCACTTAGGGCAAGGAGAGATTTGGCTTCTACCTTAGCCAGAGGTCCCCCTGTCTTGAGAGCCTTAGTTTAGGAATGTTCTTTTTTACAAACACACACAGTACAAACAGATGGCTTTGCCACATGCTGTACACTGTGCTATCCCACCTCTACATATGTCATTCTAGAAATGCTGGTTGTGACATGCCAAATCAGTTTTACAACTTACTGATTTATCGTGGACTCACAGTTTGCCTCTTTTAACACTTAAAATAAGACCATTATTGTAAAAATAGAGGGCTACTTCCTAAGACATATATGGGAACCTCAAGGGGGAAAGGGCTGAGGATGGGTAGGGCTGAAAACCACTGGGTTGCACAGTTTGGTGTGTGGAGGGGGAGAGAAGGAAATGGGGAGGATCCCGGGAAAAAGACAGGGTAATGATGGGCAAGCTCCAATGGTGATTAATTTTATAAGACATAATGCATGAGAATGATTATATAAAACACAATGTGAATGAAAAGTAGTGGGAAATGCAATGTATGCAAACTTTGTAAACAAACCAATTTTTTTAAAAAAAGCACTCCTCAGCTCTACCCTTTAAGGCCAGTAACAACAGAGGGACTGGATTCATTTGAACTGAAAGTTTAATGTAGGTGGATATAGTAAGATACTTGAGTTCCTTGTGTTCATCTTTACTCCCTACCTAAGAAAACATCATCATCGTCATTCTCTATGATACTGGATTTATGCTCTTCATCCATTCTATTAAAATATACTTGAAAAAAGATACCCCATAAAGAAAGACCAAAAGACTTTTTAATTTAATCCATTACAAATGTCGTGACACTACTCTAAAAAATACGGCAACAAGGTATCATCCATCTACAACAGGAAAACTGGAGATAACAGATCATGTTTTATGGGAGGAGAATATCATTTCTGTATCACTCATGAAATGAGGCATTTCTAGTTTTTCTTTTTTACAAAATTAGGTACTCCAGACAAAATTTTACTAATAGATGGTATACCAATTGAAGTATTTCAGATAACAGATGTTGCCCTGGATGTGCTCACCAAGTTGTGCCAAGAAATCTGGAGAACGACCACTTGGCCAACTGACTGGAAGAGATCTATATTTGTTCCCATTCCAAAGAAAGGTGACCCAACTGAGTGTGGAAACTACAGAACAGTGTCATTGATTTCACATGCAAGCAAGATTCTACTGAAGATCATCCAAAAACGATTAGAACAGCACATCAGCAGAGAACTTCTGGAAGTTCAGGCTGGGTTTAGAAGGGGTCGTGGTACTAGGGATATTGTTGCTGATGTTAGATGGATCTTAACTGAAAGCAGAGAATACCAGAAGAATGTCTATCTGTGTTTCATTGATTATGCAAAGGCATTTGACTGTGTGGATCATAACAAACTGTGGCTGACTCTGAGAAGAATGGGAATCCCAGAACATTTAATTGTGCTAATGTGAAACCTATACTTGGCCCAAGAGGCAGTAGTCAGAACAGAGCAGCGTAACACTGCATGCATCCTGTCTCCATACCTTTTCAACATGTATGCAGAGCAGATTATCCGAGAGGCTGGGCTCTATGAGGAGAATTGTGGCATCAGGATTGGTGGAAGATCTACCTACAATCTGCGTTATGCAGATGACACAACCCTGCTTGGTGAAACTGAGGAGGACCTCATGCACTTGCTGTGAAGGGTCAAGGACTGCAGCCTTCAGTATGGACTGAGGCTCAATGTCAAGAAGACAAAGATTCTCACCACTGGACCAATTGGTAGCGTCAGGATGGATGGCGTAGAGATTGAGATTATTCACAGCTTCAGTTTGCTCGGCTCCACAGTCATCACTCTTGGCACCAGCAGTCAGGAAATCAAAAAGCGTATTGCGATGGGAAAGTCTGCTCTTAGGGACCTCTCTAAAGTACTCAGGAGCGACGGTGTCTCTCTGGAGACTAAGGTGCGCCTGATACAGGCCATGGTCTTTGCAATCGCTTGTTATGCATCAGAGAGTTGGACAATGACTAGGGAGGACAGAAGGAGAGTGGATGCTTTTGAGCTGTGGTGCTGGAGAAGAATACTGAATGTACCATGGACTGCAGGAAAACAAACAGATTCATCTTGGAGAGGATTAAACCAAGCTACTCCTTGGAGGCAAGGATTCTGGGGCTTCGTCTGACATACTTTGGACATGTTGCCAGGAGGGACGGGTCCTTGCAGAGGGACATCATGCTTGGGAGGGTGGAGGGACAGCGCAGGAGGGGAAGACCCTCTATGAGATGGATTGATTCGGTGACTGGGGTAATGGGGATGGGTGTGTCAGAGGCAGTGCAGTTGGCGCAAGATAGAGCAGGGTTTAGGGCTGTTGTGCATAGGGTCGCTATGAGTCGCAAATGACTCGATGGCACATAACAACAACAACTTGTTGCTTCTTTCTTTGAAAATGCTACTTCAGAGAAAGGTGGCTCTGGGAAGTTGCTTGTATCCTAGTTCATGGAGACACAGTCTATTCCATGCCAGGGAGCAGGGCTTCCTGGGCATGGAAGGACTTGCAGGAGAGCATGACAAGGTGAAATAAAAGTGATGGACTTAACCCCAATGCCTCATTCTCCCCTTACCTTTCTTCCTTTCGTCACTTCCTAATCTCCTCATTCCTGTTGAGATCAGAGTTTACTTTTATGATCTCAAATGGGAGAAATTCTTATTTCTATTTAAGTAAAAAAAGATGGTAGTTTTTGAACTTGTAGACTTTGTAACTAGGTTCCTGGGCATACATACCCCAGAGGGAATTTTTCTAGCCTCTGGTTCAGCATTCTGTGCATCTGTTTATGATGCTTTGCATTACCTGCTTTTTTATTTCTTACAAGAACAAAGATGTTTTCTGCGTGTTCTTTTATCGCTGCTGACTTCCTAAGGCAGCTCACAAGCCTGTGTTGCTGTTAGGCTCTGTTTTGTCTCTTCTGAAGAAAATATCCTGCAAAATGGAGAAACACATCAACCTTGACTGTGGTCCAAGTTATTAAAACAAGGAAGAAGCTATTCTCTGGGGAGCTGGGTAGGGGGAGTGGGAAATAGAACACAATAGAAATGTTAAAGGAGTGCTGAGCAAAATGAATGTCCTCCTCTTGGTCCAAGAAGTTCACAGACTGTTGGGAACACACAGTATTTGACCTGTGGATGCCTGAAAGGGAAAATGAAAGTCTCCCAATGAGTGATGGATGGTGAAAACAAAGCACTGTGTTTTTGGTAAGGCCAAAGCTGTCGAATCTGGAGAAGATCCCCACTAGACATGGTCTCATCCCTGGGAACCTGTGCCAAAAGAGATAGCTGTCTCTGTTGGCTGAGAGTTCCAGTACACAACCCAGCACCTTCCCTCTTGGGCTCGGCGAACATAAGGTATCTGTCCAAGAGATTTACTTCTTGGAAATAGATAGCCTACTTTAAAGTGGCTCCTGGAGCTTGAGATGCAAAGCAAAGGTGGAGAGAAGCAGCTCTGTGAATATCAACATTCCTGAATGCACTCTCTCGCTGCCCTGTTCCCCATAAAGAGTTGTTAATTTCAGCCATTTAAAAGGATACATGTGGTGTAGAGTTCTTTATTTATTATTGCCTTGCATTGGGCTTGGCTGCAGTCTGTCAGCTATAATGAACAGACAAAGTATGAGATCCCTGGATTTGCAAGGTGGGAAAGGATATGATTTAGAGCTGTGTCCCCTGCTTGTCTTACTAAGTCCAGAGTGCTTTTACCTTAGCATCTTACTTTTCTACCACTCTCTTCCCCACCCCAGCTGCTCCCTTTTACTTTCTGAGCTATTCAAGCAATGGATTATTTTTTTTTAACGTTGAAAATGTAGAAATGACAGGCTATTTAGAGAAGGAAATGGAGACTGTCCCCTCCAATAGCCTAAATGAGACTATTATTAATTCTTGTGGAGGAGACACTTTTAGACCTTTGTATCCCTATAGGTAGGCTGTAGGCTTGTAGCATTTTCTCTGTCATAAAATTCATTGGCTTTGGTTTATATCTAGTTCACAAATGCACAATTAGAAGTCTTTTTCTATTTCAACCCTCATGGGAATGTTGACTTTCTGAAATATTCCTAACCTCTTAGAAATACTTAGTGTAGAAAAAAAAAATGAGGCTCTATAGACTTGACTTTGCCACACCATGTTTCTAATTTTATTTAAAGCAAGGGATTATTTTTATCTCTTTAGCGTTCACCACTATTGAGTCAGTTCTGACTTATGGCAACTCCATGTGTTAGGGTAAAGCTGAGCTCCACAGTGGTTTTTTTTTGTTGTTTGTTTGGTTTTTTGTTTTTTTTTTTTGGGGGGGGGGAGAAAGCCATTTGCCAGGTCTTCTTTGGAGATCCTGGAAGGGCTCAAATTTGCCATTCTTTCCTTTCCTTCTGATTGCACACTCCTCATGCCATCCAAGGTCCTTTTCCATTCTCCCAGAGGTGAGCAAAATAAAGGGGCCTGTTCAGAAAGGAGCCACGAATGGGAAGATGATGGGAAGGTACTAGGTTGGAGACGGTGGTCTTAGCTCAAGATGAAACTTCTTGGTCTCAATTCAAGGAGATGTGTATGTGTGTTTAAAATTAAAAGGGGGCAGGTGCATAAAAGAAGAACGGGAAAGATCTTTTATGACCTAAAGGAATATTTTCTACCTCTGATGTCTATAAGTTTAGCCTGGGCTCTTCTGACCCCTTCATCCATTATATATCCTTCCCTCCATCATCTACCCATAAAAAGATGATAACATCTAGCTAGAAAAACATTGCTATAGAAGCTACTCTAATAAAAAGTCATCCAAATAAATGGCTCTCAGAGATGAGCGGCTAGTACTGCATCGTTTAGTGAGTGTTTTTCTATTAAAAGGGAACAAGTGCATTTACGCTAGTTTAATTGTCAACATTTCTTTTAGAAAGCAAAGTCAAAGATGTCTTTTCTTAAGGCTAAGGTGGTGACTGTATTTGAAATACAACTTCCCCTCTTACTATAAAATAATATGAGCTGATTATTTAAAAATTCAGACAGTACCAAATAGTATAAAGAGAAAGTGAATAAATCTATTCTTTTACCATGTAGAGTGGTAAGGTGATTTTAAATAAACAATTTTGGGGCATATTTATACCTGGAAAGAACAAATAAATGGAGAGATTTTACTGAGTTATTAAACATAAATCTCTGGGAAGATTAGCAGAAAAGGCAATAAAAGCTAGTGAAAGTGAATTTAAGAGATAAAAGGATGAGATCAGTTGGAGGCATTGTGTAAAGATTACTTTTTTTGCAGAGCTTTGCTGCATGAAAGGTAAAAAAATGGGGTTCTAACTGGGTAGGGAAGAAAGGAGATTCTTTTAATTGTTTGTCTTGGTTTATTTATCTAGCTGTTGATAAGAGAAGCATCTTCATGTTTCTTTGTGATGGGAGTGATCCAGGAGAGGGAAAATTTGCTCATAGGAAGAGATAGCATTGCTGAGGCATTGTCCTTGGGAGAAAAGTTGATGGACAAGGATGGGAGCTGGCCTCCCTCAGTTAGGAGCTGGGATCATAATAATACAATTTATTCAAGGACTGGCCTGTAGATATGTGAACTTACTGTTTGTCATATAGTCTGGAAAAATCTTCTCTGGCTTGCATGTTAACTCTGTTTATGACATTCAGAAGTTTTTAATTTCATAGTAAAAAATGACCACTCTTTGTATTATAATTTGGGGTTTTAATTTTTGTGTATTGTGCTTGGAAAACCTTTTCTGACACCCAATTGGTTTTTTTTTCTAATTTGCTCATTTTTCTCTAGTACATTTAAGTGTTCATTTCATTTGATTGGATTTCAACTTGAGCTGTTTCCAAATAACTAGCCATAATCTTCAAATGATTGTAAATAACCCACACTTTCCTTCATCAATTCAAAAGGCTGTCTTTACCAAACACTTGTACTCATTTATAAACTCTTCATTCTGTTCTTTTGTTCTGCCTGACTCTGGCCAAGTGTCAGACTCTTGTTTATTTAATTTTAGAGTCTATGCAATTATTTGTTAGGAATGTTCCCAATATTGCATTTTAAAAAGAATAATTTAACTTACCTTGCTTGTTTATTCTTCAGGATGAACTTGAGATCAAATTTATTAATTAAAAAACGTCTTTTCAAGTGTTAATTTATTAATTATAGCAAACACAATGTCAGGGACTCTAGTGTGGCATAAAGGCTAAGCACTGAGTTGTTAACCAAAAGGTAGGTGGTTAAACCCAGCAGCTACTCTGTGGGAGGCAGGTGGGGTAGACAGACTCTGTAAAGATTACACCTTAGAGAGGCTGTGGGTGAAGCTGTGTTCTGTCCTAGAGGGTTTTATAAGTAGGCTTAATTTGCTGGCAGTAGATTTAATGAAATTTATTCATAATAGAAGAAATGGAACCAAAGGTAAGTATATGGCTGCTTTTTTTTGCACCTCTGTATTACTCTATTTTTTTTTAAATCTAAAACTATTCTGAAATGAGTCTTTTTTTTTTGAAATGAGTTTTTTTTAAAAAAATGGAATTTTGAATGGTAAAAATTACTGGTTTTGAAGACTATCTGGAAGATTTTTTTTTCCTTCAAACCATAGCATTTTCCAGCATATTTTCCCCATTTTGTTTCTGTCATCCATCCAGCCACCAATTGTGACTGAGTCAGTGTCAATGCCTGGTGACCCTTGTGTCAGGATAGACCAGAGAGGTCTCAGTGGTTGACTTCTCAGAACTAAGCCTTTATTGAGAATCTTCTTTTCAGTAGTGCATCTGGCCTCAAAAATCTCTTTTAGAAAAATGGTGATTCCTTTCACTTCTTGACGAGATTCCCCCCCGCCCATTGTTTTCTCACTTTGAGTTACTGATTACCCCAGTTTCACAATGAGGTTCCATTTTAACAACTGTTAAGTATTTATTCTGATTCAAGTTGAATACTTCATTTAAAAAAATTTTTTTTCGCCACTATCATTGCCTTTTAAAAAAAGTCTTTGAATGCCTATGAATGAACATCTGAGAACAATAACATCAGCAAATTACATACTGCAGTGCTATATGTAGTCTATATTACTAATGATAAGATGTACAGAAAACCAAAACCAGATGGAAGTGCAGTCCAGTGTAATGTGAATGTGTCATAGGTTGGAGACAATTTACACTTTGTTGTGTTATCACTGGTGAGTTTGAGAGGTATGTCTTGAGGAAGTTGTGATGAATATGTCCCTTACACATAGGTTTGAACTGGAGAAACAAGCCGGATACATTTTGGTCTTGAGATTCTGTGTGTTATTCTGGCTTTCAGAGAGGAAATGGTTATGTACTTGAACATGGTTGAGTTACCTTTCTCAGAGATAGCGGTGTATGAACTGGTTTTTGGGTGAGAGCCCTTGGGAACTTAAACTGGAAAGGGTATGTGCCATTTTGCTGAGGTGAGAGGCAGAGGTTGTCTAGCTTGTGGAGTTGGAGTGGAACCAGGAATCATTTCTGGCCATAAAGCCAGTTAAGGCATTGAGAACATAGAACTCAGTGAATTTGATAAAATTAGAATTTTGATAAATTAGCACTTTAATGACATGGATGTTAAGAGAAGACCCATATAGCTATTTCTTACAAGGATGATGGTCTCTGAGAGCATGTCCTAATGTGTCTGTATGGTGTATGTTGAGTTAGGAAGGAAAGTCATGCCTTAAAAAATATTCTTTTGGGCTGTAAGGGCCAGGAAACATTGTGCCTTTTTGAACCATATTCTCTCCAATCTATTGTAGGAAACTAGATTTAAGAGTCTTTCTCCGTGTGAAATAAGAGGAAAAAGGTCAGTTGGGGGAGGCTTGTGGGCCATTTCCAGTGGTGAGGAAAGCTTGATGGTTCATAAGGGCTGATTTATACAAGCCTTGTTGTCAGGCTATTAACCACTCAGCCCATGTCCCCTATTAAATGGTGTCTGAGGACTCTGCAAGACACACGAGCTGTGACTATAAAGAAACTTGCCAAAGAGGAATACAGATAAGTAATAACAGTAGGGCTGGAATATGTGGATATCCTCCAAACTTGGAGGGATCAGTATTCTTTATAGATACTATGTTTTAATATACAGTATTTGCTGAAAAAGAAATCCAGTCCTCTTTAAATTGTTGTTACTTTAAGTATTCATCAAGACTTCCAATGTAGCAAGTAGCTGGCTGTGTCTGGTGTAGGTCAAAGGGAGAATTTAGCAGTAGATTACATTGCATTTAAAGACTCCATATCTCTAGAAACAAAAATAATCTTTAGCTTTTTAATATGTCCATCAATGTGTTATACTCCCACAACTGCTGTTAAACATTGTTCAGCCATTATCAATTAAGCAAAGAAAAGCAAAAGACTGGGTGGCATTGATAATAATGTATCTGCTGCAGAGTTGTTGGTTTTGTTTTAAATTTTGCCTTTAGCACAGGACACTCAAGCAAAAAATAAAATCGCATTCATATCCCATCTACAGATGAAGGTACACAGTTGTTACCAGGTCTGAACACACACACACACACACACACACTCTCTCTCTCTCTCTCTCTCTCACACACACACACACACTCTCTCTCTCTCTCTCTCTCTCTCTCTGCAGTATTTGTTCACTCCACAAGTTAGATCTTACATGTGAATGTGAAAGTGAGTTTTGAAATTGGTGGCCTAGTGAGTAAGGAGTTGTACTGTTAACCCAAAGGGAGACAGTTCAAATCCACCAGCTGCTCTACGGGAGAAAAATGGACAATCTCAGGGAGCTCTGGTGGTTTAGCGGCAAGAAGCTGCACTGCAATCCCAGAGGCGTGAGGTTCGAATCCACCAGATGCTCTGCTAGAGAAGGAAGGGCAGTCTCCTGTGCTAGTCAGATCCGATTCAACAGCACACACACACACACACACACACACACACACGCACGATAGTCCCCTCCCATATGATTTAACAGCACATAATAATAGCAGTAACTGGCAATAGGGAAAGTAGGATTGTACCAGTAATGCTTTAGACTTAAGCATTCCAGTTTAACCGAGGCTTCCAAGTGACACTTCCTCGCTTGGTCCTAAGACCCAAGGGCTAATTAGTTAGTTAGGCTCATCCTTGTGCTTGGTGATTTGGTGATGTGGTGATAACTGGGCATTTTGCATTATGTTTATTGTTGGTGTGTGTTGTTATTGTTGGTTGTCCTTGCTTTTATATTGTTAATTCCCTCCCCTTTTCCCCTCACCTACTGATTGGATTCATAATTTTCAAGGTGTAATCCAAACTGAAGACTCTGCTCTTTGATCTTCATCAGTAATAGGCTTAAGCACAGCAGATATTGTGAGGATGGCACAGAATTGGACAAAATTTCACTACATAGTTTTACATAGGGTTGCTATGTAAACACTGATTTGGGTCCCTAGGTGGTCTGATGGCTTGTGTGCTTTGTTGCTAACTGAAGGTTAGTTGCTGAAGTTTACCCAGAGGCATCTTAGAAGAAAGGCTTAAAAAAATCAGTCCTTGAAAACTGTGGAGCCCAATTTTTACATACATGGAGTAGGTATAAGTCAGAATCAGCACAATGACGATTTTTTTCTTAACTGATTTGTTGGAAGTAATTTTATTGCCTTTGTCATGCGAATATACACTTTCTGGATTTGGCAAATTACTTATTAGTATTTTAACTCTGAGTATTTGTCTCCTGTATTTTTCTGTAAATAGGTGGGCTTCATTAGATTTGAGTTCCATTTTTAAAGACAAGAGTATGTCATGAATGGGACTGTGTTCAGCCTCATCTCTGTATTTAAACTTCAAAGAAACAAAGTCTCTGAACTTGCTTCCTTCGGTCTTTGTTCTCAGAAAGTGGCACTGTAGATGAGGGGATAATGTTTCTTAGAGCTTATAACGCTGTGTATTCTCAACACCACAAGGAATTGAATACTTAAGGAAAATGGACAGAGACGAGGGGTTGATGAGTAAAAGCCATTTTCAGCATGTTTGAAGTTTCCCCAGGTGCTTCCTTTAAGTATGAAGAAGTGAGTAGAGAGGGGAAGACACCACATGCCCACCTGACCAATAACTAGAGGTGGGAGAGATAAATCTCAGACCGAGGTTTTCTCTTCCTGAATATTCATATTAAATGCTAATTGCCTTCAAATGACTCTATTTATGTATTTTTACCACTTGTGTTGATAAGGGATTTCAGAGAAGCTCTGGTTTTCCTCATCTGTAAAACCTCAATTCCTTTTTATTAATCCTTTTGTGCCTGTGGAATATCAAAGTTAATCATTTCTTAAGAAGCTCCTTTTCAGAAGTGATTCTTCCCCCGCTGCCAGCTCAAACCTCAGTGTACAAATTGTTAGCCAGAAGTCTCAAAGTTTGGAGTATATGAAGGACCTTTTTTATCTTTCTTTGTACTTTGTTAGGATACCTGTTTATGCATTTTAAAGCTGTCAAAAAATGAGAACTTTCTATGGACACCTCTCTATGCATGATAAAGCTTCATAGGAAAATGTAAGGTCCAGTCATTGCTAGAAATAAAGTCATGAGGCATATACTCCGCTGAGAGCAGTTTCTGCTTATTTTCCTAGCTAGGTAGACTTTTGTGTGTGTGCGCCCAGTGTTGGCTGCTCTGGCATACATAAAAAGGCCATTTCCATCAGTTGACCATGGACTTTGTTTATGCCACAATAAATACCAAACCTCACAGCAGAGGCAAAAGTAGGCTCTAGAGGGAATCTTTTGGGATTGTGCCTCTTCCCTCACCTATTCTTGTACATTAACCTCCCTCTGCTACATTTTCTTAAACCTTCATCATTTCCAATTTCATTCACACTCCTGGAGGAAAAATGCTATTATCGTTCAAGTGTTATGATGATAGACATGAACCATTCGATGGGTTTCCACCACCGGAATTTCATGAATGGGTCTGAAGGAAGAAGGACAGCATTGACATGGACTAAACACCAGCTCTTCCACACCAGACAATGGAACCTCAGGATATCTAGGGAGTTATGCTGCCAACCCAAACATGGGTGATTTGAATTTACCAGCTGCTCCAAAGGAAAAAGATGTGCAAAATACTCCCATGCAATTTACAGCATCTGAAAAACCTGCTTATGGGTCAGCTATGGATCATTCCTGACTTGATGATGACAATGAGTTGAGTTACGGTTTTAGTAACAAATAGGACTCTTGATAGTCCTGTGGGTAAGTACTTGGCTCCTAACCCAAAGGTTGGTAGTTCTTTATGGAGAACAATGTGGCAGTCAGTTTTCATAAGGACTTACAGCCTTGGCAACCCTACATGGGCAGTTCTCCTCTGTCCTACAGAGTTGCTTTGAGTCAGAATTAACTTGGTGGCCATGAGCTTATTTATTTTGGTATTAACAATGTGCCACAAACTAAGCAGAACCACAGAATAGGTAACCTGGAAGACATAAATGTCCTGGGGGCTAGAAGTCCCAATCAAGTATCACATTGATCAAGTTGATCACATTGACACCTTTTCATTTCAGATGACAGCCTATAATATTTGGCTTTGTAGTCTCTGCCTCAGTCTTCACATAGCTGCCTTCCCTCTGTGTTTCTATTGGCCTCTTCTCTTTTATAAGGACACCACTCATACTGGATTAAGACCTACCCCATTTCAGTATGAAGTTGTCATGCTAGGAAAGGTGATGGGTCAGAGAAAAAGAGGAAGACCCTGCAGTGTTAGCTTAAAAGTTGGCTTTCTTAGCTATTACATTAGCCCCTGTGGTCTCCAGCCACCTTAACTGCAGACACATGGTCTCACAAATCATCAACAGCTGTGGAACTAGGATAAGAGGAAGAGTGCTTCCCGCACTGAGCAGCAAGACTTTGAGGGAGACTGGAGTGAGATCCTGGAGAGAGCGAGACCTCAGTGAGAGCGAGACCCTTGTGATGTTGGTGGAGAGACTGTGGCATTGCTGTGGAGAAACTGTAGCAAGGTATAACCAGAGAAGCCCTAAGACAAAAGTCACAGTTAAAGGTTTTGCTTTTCTTGTCAGGTGATTGAAAGAAAAGATGACTTCTGAACTGTAATTTGGAACTGCTGGGATAAAACCTAGACTTGCATTGGGTGATATTTTTTGCCTCCTCCACTCTCCAACTTACTACCCTAATAAACTCAACTTACTTCTCTAATAAACTGCACTCTCTATACCACTGTCTGTGAGTCAACAATGAATAAACAAACTGCTTGCTGCTGGTGTGACTTTAGAGGCATCATGGGGCTGAACTATGGGTTCTTTATTTTCTTTCTGCTCTGGGGTGGAGAGGGACTGTGTTAATCTCATTCCCACTGGCCTTTTGAGAGAGATGCTCACAGCCCTGTGCCTCCATGCCCCATTTTCTGTTCGCTAGACAGACCCTCAAGAAGATGAATTAATAACGTGACTATAATAGTGGGCTTAAGCATGTCTGAGATCATAAGGAGGGGGCAGGATAGGGTAAGATTTAGATCTGTTATTCTTAAGATTGCTGTGAGTCGTAGTTAGTGCAGTATCACCAAACAACAAGAAGTACTTTGGATGAACTCATTTAAACCATCACTTAAGAACTTTAGAGACCCTATTTCTGAGGAAGGTGTGGATGTCAACATATGTTTTGGGAGATACAATTCAGTTAATAACACTCAGTGTTCTTTACAGTAAAACGGGGTTAAAATATAAGCAATAGTTAACATTTCCTGTGTGCTTACCACATACAAGGCAGCTCTTGTGGCCTAGTGGCAAGAAGCTTCACTGAAAACTGAAGGTACATAGTTCAAGGCCATCAGCTGCTCTGCAGGAGAAGGAGGCGCAGTCTCCTCCAGCACAATTAACTGCCTCTGAAAACTCACCAAAGTGTCAGAGATCGGTCAGTTTTGACTCTACAACAGCTTACAACATACAAATCATTATGCTTTAGTTAACCAAATAAAATTTGACTCTTAAATAGTGATAGGGGAAGATCTATTCTTTTTCACGAGGTCACAGAGATTAAGCCTGAATGACTCCTAACTTTTGCTAAGGATCAGACATAGGAATTTTGTATATCTTATTCACCAGGCTCATAGGAAGCTGTGGTGTCAAAACCCTTGAAAATGGGTTTTTCTAACTTTTGCATTATCCCCTGTGTTTGTTAAGCTACCTTAACAGACACATTGTCTTGCAAACAATCAACAGCTGTGGTACTGATAAAGGAGAGACACTTTCCACACTATGGTGGAACTGTGAAGACACTGTGAGAGATGGTGCTGGACAGAGGGTGAAGAGACTGTGACACTACTGTAAAGAGGCTGTGGCAAGGTATAAACAGAGGAACTCTGGAGATGGAACCACAGATAAAATTTTTTCTTACTGGAGGATTGAGGAAAAAGCTGACTTGTAACTGCTCTGAAATAAAGTTTGCTAGATGACTGAGGACACTAAAGGTTTCTATATGTGCTGCTAAACAGAACCTGGACTTTACTAATTTAGGAATTGTATCTTGTTGATCTGTGTCCTGGAGAGGGTGAAACCAAGCTCCTCCCTGGGGGCAAGGATTTTGAGGCTCTGTCTCACATACTTTGGGCAAGTGGCCAAAGGGACCAGTCTTTGGAGAAGGGATATCATGCTCAGAAGGGTGGAGGGACTGCACGGGAGAGGAAGATTCAGGATGAGATGTTTTGACTCAGTGACTGGAGAAGTGAGATTAGGTCAGTCAGAGACAATGATACTGGCTCAGAGTAGAGCAGGTTTAAGAGCTAATGTACATAGGGTTGCTATGAGTCACAGCTGACTCGATGGCACATAACAACTACAATCTGGCTTGGGACTGCTGGACTGACTCTGGACTTATATTGTGTGATATTCATTATCTCCTCTCACTCCCCAACCAATTTCTCTAATAAGCCCCACAACTCTGAGTAATGTCTGAGTCAGGTTGCAATGAACATCAGACCCAGTGATTGGTAGAAATAGGTGCAGGAGCATGTAGGGTGGCATGTCTGACCATGTATCTATTTTTATGGTACTATAGGGTTGCAGTGAGTTGCAGGCAACTTGATGGCACACAACAACAACATGGATATTTTTAATGGGGGCAGTTTCCCTTTATGAAGCAGGTAAAAGTCAGACTTCACCTTTCCCACATTGCATCTGCTCCTTTTACAGAAGCATTCAGTAAACAACTTTTATTATTATTAATCAGCTTAATGTATCATCGTAAACCTGAATATTTTGTTAGATAAGCTTAGTGAGCGATCATTGTTAGTGATAATTCCAAAAAAAAAATCTATGAAATAGGTTATTAACTTCATTTTACAGATGTTGAGTCTCAGACAGGGTGGGTTAGAAGACGTGCTCATAAGCACAGAAAAATAAATGGGAGAAATGGGCCTGGATCATAAACTCCAGATGGAGAATTGCATGATCTTTCCAGCTAGTCTGGTGACTGGTGATAAAAGACTTAAATTACTTCAGGTATTTCAAGTGAATCTACAAAAACAACTGTTAGAGGGAAAGTTTTTACTTTCAGTTGTACAGAAATGTGATTTTCAAAGACTAAACCTACTTTAAGCTCTGGTGGCTTGCTGGTAAGGAATTGTGCTACCAACCCAAAGGTAAGGGGTTTGAATTTACTAGCTGCTCTGTGGGAGAAAGATGGGCAATCTCCTCTCATGCAATTTGCTGCCTCTGTAAACCCACTGGAGAGTCAGACATGGGTCTGTTTCAACTCAACAGTATACAATAATAACACCAAACCTACATTTAAGTGTGCTGGTAAAATTTAGAGGCCCTATAGACGATAACCTCTTCAGTCCTTTAACAGCACTGGCTATGCCTGCTGAATAGAAAATCCTTGTAAGCTTTTAAGGGGCCCTTGTTCTATAAGAGGAAGCTCTGGTGGCCTAGTGATAAGGAGTTGTACTGCCAACTGAAAGGCATGTGGTTCAAATCCACCAACTGCTCTGCGGGTGAAAGATGGCAGTCTCTTCCTGTGCAGTTTATTGCCTCTGAAAACCTGTTGGAGGGTCAGCTATGAGTTGGTTCCTTTCAACAACAATAACAGTTCTATAGGGGCTCTGTAAGCCTAGTGAGTTAGGAGTTTTGCTGCTGTCCCATAGACAGTTTGAATCCATCACCTGATTTGAGAGAGAAAGATGGACACTCTCCTCCTATGCAATTTATAGCCTCTTTTATGCAATTAAAACCCACTGGAGTGTCAACTGACACAAGGGAAATAAATTAGTTAGTTCTGCAGTGGTCATGGTGTGCGTAACGTATTGGGCATCTACTCCAAAGGTCAGTGGTTCATGTGCACCAGCTGCTCCTGAGAAAAAGGATGAGTATTCTCCTTTCATAATTATTTACAGCCTTGGAAACCCAGTAGTGGGTTACAATGAGGCATAATTGACTCATTGACAGTAGGTGTGATGTTTATAGTAGTGTAGTGGTTAAAACATTTGGCTGTTAACTGAAAGTTTGAGTCCACTAACTACTGTACACAGGAGAAGAATGGCCAGTCTCCTCCCATGCAGTTTATTACCTCTGAAAACCTGCTGCAAGATCCAGCTTTGAGTTGGATCCAACTTGATGGCACCCAACAACAACACAAGCACTCTATGGGAGTAAGATGCGGCATTTTCCTTACATGAAGAGCACAGCCTTGGGACTCCGTGGGGCAGTTTTACTCCTCTGGTAGGGTCACTGTGAGTCAGAATTGATGCAGGGGTAATGGATGTTGTGAGAGTTCATTCTTGGTTTTCAAGTATACTTATACCTTGAGATTCTCTTTAGTTTAAAAAAAATCAAACACATCATTGGGACTTCATTGCTGTGTGTGAGAAGATAACAGTATCAAGACAGAATTTTCCAAAATGCAGTTTAGGCGTCATTGTTCAGCCTTTAAAGCAAATTTTACAAACTGGTAGTCTTCAGACCAGAGGTCTGTTACATTAGGCTTGACAATGTTTCTGTAAAACTTGAATTATTTGACAGAATTTAATAAAAGTCTAATCTCATCTAAAAATCCAATTGCCAGTTTGTCTTGGAAAATGGAACTCTCCAAAGACACTGAGTTTACATCATTGTTCAACAGTAGTTAGCTGGTAGATGTGAGTTGTGGCTGCCTCTTGGGTAGGGAGTTGGTGGGTAAAATAACTGTCCCAGACACTTGAGAGTTGTCCTATTCTCCACCTCCCAGGCCTGTTCATATGGCTTGGTCTTTGTAGGCATTTGAATTGGAAAATTTGCCTTAAAGGGGGGATAATTTAGCAGATAGCAAAATATTATCTGATAATTGGAAAATTCATGGTTAATAAGAGAAGTGGCAGGAGACTTGATGCAGGTAAATATATTAGCTTTACAATAGAAAACAACAGTATTCTAGAAACCACTAAAGGAGTGATTTTGGGGGAAATTACGTATTTATTGTAAGCTCCTTTGGGAGCATGTAGGCAAGGAAATAGATGTTAAGAACTAAAGTGGGTACACTAAGCCTGAATCTGTTCCATTTTGTGGTGGAATTAGTAATCTGTAGATAGGGGTAGATCACTAATACAGTGGTTCTCTGTTACAAAAAGATACTTAGTGGATTTCATGTGTGTCCTTGTGAACAAGATAGGGAATTGTGTGCTAAATTCTTAAATGGATTTGTGCCAAGTTAAACAACAACAAAAAAGGAGTTGTGTAAAGAATCTCGGCAAAACTGACGAGTGATTTCTGGTGTCGCCGTAAGTGGGGAGGGAGGAGCAGTTTTATTACCGTGATTGTTTTTTCCTTCCACATATTTACCTGCCTATTCTAGATCCACCAGCTCTTTGCTCCACATCTTGGAATCCTGTTTTGTTGGGCACCATCAGGTTGGCTCCAACTTAGCGACCCTGTGTCCTACAGGATGAAACACTACCTAGTCCCATACCACTCTACAAACCATGCTGTGTGTCAGTCCGGACCTGCCCTCATTATATTTCACTATAAATTCCTGTGGTCCCCCTGATTATCTTGGCTCCTGACTCATGGTCACATCTCTTCTCCATCATTCAGCTGAGTCAAGCATATTATCTTTCAGAAAGAAGTTTACTAGGCAACATAGAAAAAAACAAAAATAGAAGAAGATGAGAACTTTTCTAAAGCATCTTCAACATCAAGGAAGATAATTTTCTCTTCTGAAAACAGAAAATGGACTTTTCAGATGGAGATGGCATAATACAGAGATGGCAAATGTGTTGGAAGCCAAATCCTGAGTGAAAAAAAAAAGTCAACAATTAGTGATGACTGGTTGAAAGCGGATTGGAGTTTGAAGGGTTGTCATGTGGGAGAGGTGATAGACCCTGGCCATCACAAGGAATGGTTTGTATTCTTTATGGTGGTCACTATATTTAAATAATACAAAGAGGAGCAAGGCAGTCTCTGCTCTCAAGACCCAAATTAGCATTAAACAGGGAGATGCACGGAGATAGACGTAAAATAGGGGTACCCTTGGATTCTCCAGGAAGCAGAAATGACTTCCTACTAACTAAAGCTTCCTTCTAATGTTACCCAACTCTTAGGATTAGATTTAAACAGGAATTGGAGCAGATGGCTCTTCTAGATGGCATCTGTTGGTTTATTAATTTGCTTCTCTAGAGAAAGTTGTTACCGTGTATGGTTTGCCATTGTGCTGGGCGAACCACACTGAGAAGGACGTTAAGTCTCAAGGCCACAGCATGCACAGTGCTTTGGTATGTTGTTCTTAATGATGCACGAGAGTCAGCAGACAGTGGGTCCTCTGTTTTCCGTATCCATTGACCTGCTAGAAGAATCTAGTGGTATGTTCAGCAGGTGATGTCTCATTGGTGAGTGTGTCTTTTGTTTGCTGGTCTTCCAGTCATGAAGATCATGTCATTCCTTTTAAGTTACATAGGACAGAAGCTCTTTAGTTGTGCAACCGTTACCATGACTTTAGAGTATTTTTGGCAATCTTCCCGTTTCTCTCCAGTTGCCCAGTCCATTGTTGTTAGGTGCTGATGGATTAATTCCAACTCATAGCGATGCTGTGGATAGCAGAATGAAACATTGCTTGGATCTGTGCCGTCTTCACAGTTGTTGCTATGTTTGAGCTCATTGTTGTAGTCACTGTCCAATCCATCTTGTTGAGGATCTTCCTCTCTTTTTCTGACCCTTTACTGACCAAGCACAATGTCTTTTCCCAGGGATTGTCTCTCCTTATAGTAAGGTCCAAAGTAAGCAAGGTTAGGTGAATACCATCCTCACTTCTGTAGGGAGCATTCCGGCTGCTCTGAAGAGGACAGATTTGTTGGTTGTTCTAATCGTCTCTGATATAGCCAATATTCTTTCCCACGACCATAATTCAAATACATAAATTCTTTGACTGCCCTCTTTCACATGCATCTGAGATGGCTGAAAATATGGTTCGGATCAGGTGCACTTTACTCATCAAAGTGTTGTCTTTGTTTCTTGAGCAGGTTTGCCCAGGGCAGTACATTGTTTAATTTCTAACCCACTACTTTCATATTCAGCCATTACTCTGTGTTCTGATTCTGTAGGTTTGCCTGTTTTACACATTTTCTTACGTAGTGGTAAGAAGCTGCTCTACAATCCCAAACACACATGGTTCGGATCCACCAGCTGCCGCAAGGGAGAAGGATGGGCATCCTCCTCCTGTGTGATTAACTGCCTCTGAAAACCCGCTAGAGGGTTAGCTGTGGGTTGGTTCTGACTCAACACCATACAACCACAATTACTGCCATGTACTAGTCATTGTACCATGTGCTGTGAGTCGCAGTTGACCCATGATAGCAACAATAACAACAGCAACTAGGTACTAGTACTTTGGGGTTTTTTTATGCTTGAGTAATAAGACATTATTCACAATGCCTTATTGTGCTTATCCAGTAATCAGTTAATGGGCCTTTGGATTGTCTTCATTTTGACTGTCAAGAATATTGCTGTTGTGAACTAATTGTGTGTGTATGCGTGTGTATGAAAGAGGGAGGGAGAGACTTTCTTTCTCCTGCATGTATTCCCAGGCATGGAAGTGCTGAGTCCCTTCTAACCTTTTGAGGACCTGCCAGGCTGTTTTCCACGGCAGCTGCACTGTTTCACAGATATCCTCCTTCGCAGCTCCCCTTGGTGATTCCAGACGGGAGTCTCATGCACCGCCAGCAGCGAGCATCCTCAGTCTGCCTCACTCGGCAGTGAAATAGCCACGGATCCGATTTCAGCCTTTTACCTGAAAGGGAGACTATTTTTAGAGCAGAATGTCTGACCCTTCCAGGCTGTCTTTGACAAGATCCTATATCCCTCTGCTCTCACTAGTAAAGCAGTCTTAGCTGGCCATCAGCCAAGGAACTCAGCAGTCTAACCCGGAGGACCAGCCCTTGTCCACCTATGGCCCTGGGTCTTCTATCAAGAGTTAAACCGATCTGGAAAGCTGGTTTGTGGGTTCAGCAAAGAGCATGGTTGTGGCTGTGTAACCCTGTACAACTGAGGCTGTGACATCTCTTCTTGTGTCTTTGCTTTCTTGGTGCTATCTGGTAAAAACTGAGTCATGAGGTGCTGACACAGACACAGCACACTTAATGAGAAACTTGAGGCATTCTGCTCATTCCTGAGATAGGTTCGCAGCTGTCAGCCCTGCGTTCAGATGGTAAACAACTTGCTGCGGATGAACTCCTGCCCCTGCTTGCTTGAGTGGGGCATAGGTTCTGATGGTGCTTTTTGGTGAGGCTGAGGATAAGGGAGGGTTGCCTCGTGGTTCAATCCCAGGATTGAGCGGCCTGTTTTCCACACACCCGTTTCTGAAGTATTCCTGTGGAGGGAGGCAAAACTCAAGGATTTTTGTCCTTGAGCTTTTGCAAAACATTCTCTCAAATTGCAGATGCATTATTTCTGAGCCGCCCCTGAGCCTTGTTTTCTCTTCCTTGTGTTTGCAGCCATGGCACGGGGTACGAGAGTGATAACCACACCACTCCCATCCTTTGTGGTGCCCAGTACAGAATACATACCCACGGCGTCTTCAGGGGCATCCAGGTGAGTCTACTGCCCCTTCTCTTCCCCACCAGCTTTCCGTTTGTTATTAATAGACCGTTTGGCACAGGCAAACCTATTCATAATTATAGACAGTGGTAACAGTAGGGACCCCTTCTCTTCCACTCACATAAGGCAACTTCTTTCCCTTCCCTTGGCCAATGGCTTTCACCTCAGCCTCCCTGACTCAGACCAGGATGCTTCCTGCAGAATCCCCTCCCTCCTGCCTCCTTCTAAGTTTGATTTACCTGCTCACAGGTGCCCTGTACCCTGTACAGTTCTTATATTTGGAATAATTGGGCTTGACTTTGAGTCCTGGACCTTTGACTTCCAAGAATAATAATAAACTGCTTTGTAGAATGCCTGCAGGTAGATGCTAATTACCATTCATTGATAGTGATTATAGTAATAGTATAATCTCTAGCTGAGCACATTATAAATTCCAGAAATTGTGCAGCAATAAGTGAATGAAAATCCGAATTTTCTGTAAAGTTTTGTTAAAATCACAATTTAAAAAATTTTAAAAAGACTTTTAAAAAGCTCAGTCCTCATTACACCCTTAAAAGATAGGTATTATTACTCTCTCCATTAAAGGGACTGACCAGAGAAGAGGGGTAATTTTGTCCAAAGTTACACAGCTAGCAAGTGGATCCTCCCTCCAGGAGGTCAATTTGACTCTAGAATCCTGTTCTGAGCTAATATGCTTCATTGCTTCTTGGGGAGATGTGGACCTGTGAACATTATTTGGGGAGGTCTGTAGGGAGAGTGTAGAAAGGTACCATTTTCACAGAATTTAGGAAACTTGGCAAAAGGCCACCTTTGCAGAGCTTCTTGTGGGCAGTCGGAACTGTGTGTAGTTACCAGGGGCTTTTGCATCTGGGATTCACGTGTCTGTCTCAGTCCTGCAGCGTGAGAATTGACGGCAATGCTCTCATAGGGATAGCCAGTACCCTAGAATAAGTTGTGCGTGGGCCAGACCCCATGTGGTATGTGGGCCAAGTAGCTCTAAGATGTTCTGATGAATGTTTCCAGTAGTGTGCTATGGTGTTAGAACAGCGTGCTCCCTCGTCCCAGGCTTCCCCGTGGTGAGAAACAGACAGGGGTTATGCAAATACAGAAATCTGACAGAGGTTCAGAACAAGTCTCACCCCCAAATACCAGCAAGCTCCTCCACGAGGCCCTGACTGACATTAACAACCCGATTTTACATCCTCTTGCCGTGTGTGCTGCTTTTAGGGTGAATTAGAGAGAGAGAGAAAAAAAAGGATTTCTTTGCCTCCTTGTCCACAAAGCCTAATATGTTAGACTGACCGTCACAACCTCTGGTGATTCACATTGGACAGGTGTCACTTCACTATCATCTGTTTTCTCCCCCCAGAGTATGCCAAATCAAACACAGTTAGCACACTGTTTTATTTTATGCTGTCATTTGTCCAGAGACACCATGGCCTGTCAATAGCAAAGTGAGGTTGTATGTTCTCCACAGCACTAAAGTGAATTTATAAAGAATGTAAATATAAATATAAATGTAAATATAAAAGAATGTAACCTTGATACATAAAGGGATAGGGGGGACTCCACTGCTGTAAGCTCAGTTCTAATTTATATTCTAATTAATAGCAGCTGTGTGGAACAGAGGAAACTCTAGTGGCCTCGTGGATAAGGACTTATGCTGCCCACCCAGAGGCAGGCAGTTTGAAATCACCAGCTGCTCCACAGGAGAAAAGATGAACAGCCCCTTCCCATGTGGATTACAGCCTCTGAGAACCCATTGGAGGGTTAGGAATCAGATGTGACTCAGCAGTAATGAGAGCTGTGAGCATGGGACACATTGAAGAAAGCAGACTGAGTCATCCTTCTCCCTTAAAGGGGCTGATGGCTTAAAACTGGTGACATTTTTTAGTAGCAGACGGTGCTTAATACACTGTGCTGCCAGGGCTGCTTTCATGGTGTGAAGCAGTAGAAAATAACAGTTAGAACACAGGATGGAGTAGAACATACACGGGGATGGCCATCAGATACATTGAGACATGGTTCCGGCTCTGAACACTGGGATCTGCTCTTGTGTCAGTTTCTCTTTTAGAGCCGACCGAGTTGTACATCTGTAAAGGAATAGGTAGAGTGTAGTAGCCCCTGAGGCACTTCCTCCTGAGAGCTGGAGGGGATCTCACATCTGGTTTTCCTCTAAGTTCTTTCCACAGAAGACTGCACACTCAGAGCCCTCTTCCCGGATGAAAGAGTACCAAGAAAACGTCTTAAAAAGGATATGTTAAGTGCGTGAAAAGCAAATAGATTCTACAGCTTTCTCCAGTGTCCATATTAAAAGGATTGTAGAAACTACGACATGGACCACTGCCCCCCCCCAATTCATTCATTGTTGCATATTTTTCTCCCTCCCCCTCCCACAGTCCACTTTGCAGTGCACCTCTTTTTCAGATTATTGTCCTACATAAAATGCCTAATCATACATTCCTTTTAAACAGTTCTCTCCCTAGTCTGTTCCAATGCAGTGTTTATTATCTTCTTTAGCTTTCCTTTATGACACAGAAATCCTGTGGACTCCTTTATTTACACATGGAAGGTCAGGTCAATTTGGACACTGTTTCAGCATCCTTATATTTTTCCTTGTAATAAAAGTGCCCTCATCCACTGCACATTGGACCCAAGATGATGTGGTCACGTCTCCATGTTATTGTTATTATGTGGCATCAAGTCAGAACTGACACATAGTAGACCTTCCAGTAGGTTTTCGGAGGCTGTAAATAGCAAAGGGGGAGATTGATTGTCCATTTCTCTCCCTCAGAGCATCTGGTGGATTCGAACCACCTGCCTTTGGGTTGGCAGCATAACTTCTTACCTTCTAGGCTACCTGAGCTCCCTTGTCTACAAGTAAGAAGTGATGAATTACCTCAAAGTTGGATCCTCCAGACCTTACAGGATCAGGTAGAGAAGCCAAGAGACAGGAAGACTTGGGAGCAATTCATCCAGGCTCTACCATTTGTTGTCCAGATGATCTGGGTCTCTCATCCTAAATAACTTTCATTTCATGCACCAGTGTTGGTGGATCAGTAGTGATGATGTCAGAGCACTGCACTGTAGAATTTGCTAATCTGTCATATATTAGTAATGTCTGTGGTGAGCATCTGGGCTCTGTAAGGGGGATCGTTTTAGCCCATGTGCCTATTGTCCCTTAAGTATATTCCAATACTCGCTTTCCATCAGGACCAGTGAGAGTCTTCTCCTCATGTTCATATACAGCTTAAAGCCCCTGTTCCTTTCTGCTTACAGGATGTGCGACGTGTACCTGGAGTAGCTCCCACTCTTGTCCGGTCAGCATCTGAGACCAGTGAGAAGCGTCCCTTCATGTGTGCTTATCCAGGCTGCAACAAGAGATACTTTAAGCTGTCCCACTTACAGATGCACAGCCGGAAGCATACCGGTAAGTATGTCCGCCTTCTAGCTTGGCCTGTGGTGACCACTGGGCAGTGGTGGCTCAGGTGCTCCTGCTTAAGGTTCTCATAGTGTTAAGGCCACAGATGCTGGTGACAGGTCATGTCAAGGATGAAAAAGGACACCACTTTGCAAGATTCGGTCAAGCCTGCATGGAATTTCATGGTCCAGTTGCCTATTACCTTTCATAGAAAAGTCAGTAATCTTTGTTCAGGCAGAGGCAGGGGAGTTTGGTGAGGAAAGGAAGGTCTGTAGAATGAAAGAGACTTGAGTTTGAATCCTGGTTTCCCAGGAAGAGTGGTGAGCACTTAATATACATTGCTTACCTCTTAAGCTTCATTTAATGTGTGAGGAGAATGGAGATGACAGTGAAGCAAAACCGGATGAAAGAAATTGTAGATATAATGTTGTTGCTGTTGTTAGGTGCTGTCCAGTCAACAGCTCAAAATGTGACCCCATGAGCAACAGATCTGAACCTCGTCCTGTCCTGCACCATCCTCATTACCTCTGAAATGTGTGAACCCACTGTTACAGTGACTGTCAGTTTACCTTATTGAGGGTCTTCCTCACTTTCTTTGGCCCTTCACCTTCCCTTGCATGATGTCTTTTTTTTAAGGACTGGTGCCTCTCAACGACATGTTCAGAGTATGTGAGATGACATTTCACCATCTCTGCCTCTAAGGAGCACCCTTGTTCTCCTTCCTCCAAGACAGACTTGCTTGTTCTTTTCACAATCCATATGATACTCAGCACTCTTCTCCAACTCCACAATTGAAAGGCATCAATTCTTCTTTTATTGATAAATGCTGGCGTACCAGTTAAAACCAGTTATCATCAAGTTGATTACAATTTATGGTGACCCTTTGTGTATTAGAGAACTGCATTTCATAGAGTTTTCAGACTTTTCTGAGGTGACACTTACCAGCCGAGCCCATTAACTGCCAGCACTGCCTGGAGACTCTCTTTGTGTCATAGGTCTGGGTAAGGAAGAGTCACACAATTGCAATCCTATTACTATCTCTCGAGTCTAACTCAGAAGAGAGAGGACACAGGCTGGAAGTGTCTTATCAAGACATTTTAAAAGGCTGATGTTATCATAAGATTTGTTGTTGTTGTTATGTGCTGTCAAGTCACTTGCGACTCATAATGACCCTATGTACAACAGCCCTAAACCCTGCTCTGTCCTGTGCCAATCACATTGTCTCTGACACACCCATCCCAATTACCCCAGTCACTGAATCAATCCACCTCATAGAGGGTCTTCCCCTCCTGCGCTGTCCCTGCAACCTCCCAAGCATGATGACCCTCTCTAAGGACTGCTCCCTCCTTGAAACATGCCCAGAGTATGTCCGATGAAGCTTCAGAATCCTTGCCTCCAAGGAGCCTCCCTCTCTAGGATGAACCTATTTGTTTTCTTAGCAGTCCATGGTACATTCAGTTCTCTTCTCCAGCACCACAGCTCAAAGGCATCCATTCTCCTTCTATCCTCCCTAGTCATTGTCCAACTCTCTGATGC
>NW_006399779.1:10267402-10297061 GCF_000299155.1 Elephantulus edwardii | reverse complement strand
CCTCTTGGTCCAAGTATAGGTTTCGCATTAGCACCATCAAGTGTTCTGGGATTCCCATTCTTCTGAGAGTCAGCCACAGTTTGTCAACTACAGATCTACACAGTCAAATGCCTTTGCATAATCAATAAAACACAGATAGACATTCCTCTGATATTCCCTGCTTTCAGCTAAGATCCATCTAACATTAGCTTTAATATCCCTAGTACCATCACCCCTTCTAAATCCAGTCTGGACTTCTGGCAGTTCTCTGCTGATGCACTGTTCTAGTAGTTTTTGGATAATCTTCAGGAGCTGAAGAACAAATTCAAACCTCAAGCTGATATAATCAAGGATGCTTTAGGCATAATATTAAATGATCCCGGAAGTATTCCGAGAAGATGGAAAGAATATACTGAGTCACTGTATCAAAAGGAATTGGCAGACACAGAAGAATTTCATCAAGTAACATATGAGCAAGTTTCGTGAAGTAACATATGAGCAAGAGCCTATGGTGATGAAGAAGTTCAAGCTCCTTTGAAGGAAAGAGCAAAAAATAAGGCCCCAGGAATAGATGGTATACCAGTTGACGTATTTCAACTAACAGATGCTGCCCTGGATGTGCTCACCAAGTTGTGCCAAGAAATCTGGCGGACAACCACTTGGCCAACTGACTAGAAGAGATCTTCTAATTATCATAAGATTTAGGAAGAGACAGTTCAAAGAAAACTTTTGCAAGATCATCAATTGTTATATCAACCGGAAGGGAATGAGAAAATGGATTGTAGGTTTTATTTTTATGTCAGTTTTAAAAAGAGAGAGATGATGGTGATGATGTTTGAACATATGCCAGGGGAAAATGAGTTTTCCCCAGGTCAAGGAATCAGCCTCTCAAAAATGGAGAACTACCTCTCTGGTCATTTGTCAGCCACTTCACAGATGCTTGCTCTTGGTCTGTGGGTACTAGATGAGAATGTATTTTAATCTCTCTTATAGGAAATGGTCGTAGGTGTTTCCCATAGGTGAGTGAGTGGTGATACTCTTTCCACATTTGAAAGACAGCTTCATTGTTTTCCATCACCATTATTATTTTACTACTTTTACGTTCAGATTACAGAAGGTAGTATAACTCTTTGTCTTGGGAATTAGTGGTTGATGCATAAATTTGAAGAATAATCTTATTAATGGTTCTTTCTTATCAGCATAAGGGTGTGTATTTATCACTGACAGTACAATACTTCAGGATACTTCTGGAAATGCTCTTCTTTTATATTGTTTATTGCCTTGGAGTCAAGCACGACTCATAGCGACCCTATGAATAAAAGGCCTGAAGTCTTTCTATAACTATCAACATTTATCCAAGTTGACAGTTTCTGGAGGCATGTTGTTTAGGAAGTGGATGCCACTCCTGCTTCCAGACGTCTTTTATATATAATTTTTTAACTATTGAACATTGTCTTCCACTTCCTCTTCTCCTCCCCTAACGCACCCCCAAATGCACCCTTTTTCCAGATTGTTGTCATACGTATAATTCCTAATCATATATTCCTTTGGACAGTTCTTTTCCTCATCTGTTCTAATGCAGTGTTCTTTAGCGTCTCTTTTCCTATTCTCTCTCCAGAAATGTTCTTTTTGCTATTAAATGCAATGTTCTTTCTCTTCAATTTGCCAGTCCCAGAGTAGTAAATATTATGATTGTCTGATTTAAAATGGTCAGTACTGGTCTAGGTCTATTTTGGCTCACTGATGTCTGGGATATTAACCTTTAAAGAGTTCCATTTAATTTTAAATTTAGATTTTCATATGCTCCAGGTTTTTACTTAATATATCCAATATTCTAATTACTAGTGGGCTATTTGTAGCTATTTTTTTCTCATTGTGAGTCATTTGTGCCATGAGATTGATGATGTCATCAATTCAATTTTACTTGGTTCCACAGTTAGCACCGATGGGAGGAGCAGTTGAGGAATCAAAAGATAGGTTGTATTAGAGAAATATGCTGTCACAGCTCTTCAGAGTGCTAACAGGTATCAGTTTAAAGTAAACCTGATCCAAGCTATGATATCTTCATTTGCTTTGAATGAACCTGAAAGTTGGACAGTGAATAAGGATGAGAGAAGAATTGATGCCTTTAAATTGTGATGTTGGTGAAGAGTATCGAGTATTCCATAGAATTCCAAAAGAACAAACAAATATGTCTTGGAGGAAATACAACTAGAGGTGCTGCTTAAATTGAAATTTCTTCTCAATTACTTTGAGCATATTTTCAGAGGAATCAGTCCTTGGAGAGAGAAATCATCTTGGGAGAGGTAGAGGCTCATCAAATGAGAGGAAGACCTTCCATAGGATGAATTCACACAGTACTACCACAGTGGGCTTGCTCATGACAGAGGTCATGAAGATGGCACAGGATAGGACAAGGTTTAGATCTGTTGTTTACAGAACTCTATGAGTCATGGTCAACTTAACGGTACCTAACAACAGTGACTAAATGCCACATCAGCAAATGAAAGTTCTGAAAACTTTACTCAATCTTTGTCAGTAAGACCAACTCTACTTAAAGGAGCTCTTCCCTAGCTCATTTCAAGTACAGTATGAAATTGGCAAAACATGCACTCAAAATGCGTTGTTGATTACTGTTCATTGGAATATGAAAGCTCAAAACAAGAAAGAAGGACTGGTAATCAGAATACATGACCTTGATGATATAAACCAGGCTGGAAATGGCATGTTACAATAGCAAGACTTAACAGTTTATTCATTTAAAGTGTCTTTTTTCAACAATGTAAATGATGCCTGCATATTTGGACTCATCCAAATTAGATCAACTGCAGCTGAGTTTGGTTTGATTTATACAAGGGGACCTCACCAGATGAATACATAGTGAAATCTGTGGAAAGAGACAATGGAGAAACTCAACATAATCAATCAGAAAGAGACCAGGAGTCAGTCGTGGAACAGACCATTTGCTAGGACTATGAAGACCAATTAATAGGCTCATTATTAAAATTTATGTATCAACTACTAATTGCTAAAATAAAAAACCTGAAGATTTGTGCTAGTTTTTTTAGTCTGAAAGTCAGCTATAACAGTAACACTCTGCAGGCAGATCCGTATGAATGTTTAAGCTGACACTGAAGAAAAGGAAAACGAGTCTGTGAGAGGCAAAGTACAATGTTGAGTATGTGCAATCTGAATTTGGAGACTATCATTAAGAATAGAGTTGATGCCCTGAACACTAATGGCCAAAGTCTAGAAGAGTGGTAGGATGACACCAAGGACTCTTTTCTTGTCTTGTACGTGGGGTTTTTATGAGTCAGAACTGACTGCTGACTTTGAAGCAAGCAAGTTGCTTTCCATTTATCTTGAGACCATTGGACTTCACTTGTTTGTTCTATCTGGAAAATGCAATTCTAACTTAAGCCTAAATTTTCTCTCAGACCACATGCTTGTGGCTGAAGATGAGAGAACTGTTGGCATGTTATGTTGTCACATAGTACTCCAAAGGGGGTAATTTTCAAAGAACCTTAAAACCTCTAAGGAAAATGATAAAGAACAATTTTGCTTGAAAAAAAGCAAAACAAGAAGAATTCACTGAAGGAACACTGGAGATTTTTAATAGTTGTGAAGTACTTACAAAGCTGTGATCAAGGCAGCCAAGGGCCCAGGCCCAGTAGACCCTGTAAGAAACTCTTCCTTATAGGAGATGAGTAGGGAAGGCAGGTTTTTGACATCATGTCACTCTTTTCTTGAAAGAACATTATATTTTCTTATCTTTTAAACCATAGCACAAATTATTTTATGAAATATATCCTATGTTATAGGCTACCTGCATTTATTGTATCATTTAACATCACCGCAATCCTCCATATCATACTTAACTAGATACATAGGCTATTGTGGAAACAGAAGTGTAACTCGTACCTGTTTATTTCATGCCCCATCTCCTTCCTCTAAAAGTTGAATGATGTGGTTTGAACCTAAGATGTGCACAAATGGAAAGAGACTAAAATTCTAAATCAGAAACTGAGAAGAAGAGTTCAGAAGGTATAAATCTGAGCTAGTGACATCTGAGAGTTTTCTTAGAGGAGCAGGGAGTTTATTCAACAAAGGCTGGTAAGGTCAGGTAAAGGAAAGGCTGGTAAGGTCGAATAAAGGAAGGGCTGGTAAGGTCAGGTAAAGGATGGGCAGAGGCAGAACGGAAGAAAAGAAAACCAAGTCAAGAGTGATTGACTTCTTCAGGTTCAAGAGCTGAAACTTAAGGAACTGATATGGATCCATAGTTAAGAAAAGACTCTTGCCCCTAGTAACTGTTCCTAGGAATTTTCCAGCCCACTGCATAAGGTACACCTGGATACAGCTTACCATAGTAACTGCTACTTTGTAGTATGTATAGAGACTAAAAGGTTTAAAGCCGAACATGAAGTTGCCAAGAAGACATTCACTGTAAAGGAATGCCATTTGTGAGGAGTGGGGATGTTTCTTTCCGGTGAGGAAGCGGGTGGGGATGAGGATTAAGGGCATATGAGGAGGAGTGGGAACAGAGCTGGAAGAAGACTCGGATAATGTTGAGGGTGTAGCATAGCTGAAATACAGATTAATCAGGGGGAATAGAGGAAAGCACTCCAGAGAAATAGCCCTGAGAGAGTTGCTGTGCTTCTCTGTGGTGGAAGGTCAGCTGTGAGTCGGAATCAACTGGACATCAATGAGTTTTGTTTGTCTGTTTTTAATGAATTTGTATGGACAAGATTGGAAAGGGAACCGAAACCAGAGGCGAGCCATCCCCAACACCTGATTGATCCTGGGATGGATTTTTCCTCATCCGGGAATCTTGGTGACTCAGAATTCTCATAAGAAGGTTGGACAGCCAGGGATGCTCAGTGCTCTTGGGCTCAATTCCCAGTATTTGGCTGAACTTGTTTAAAGAGGTCAGGGGTGGAGCTTCTCTACTGAGAGGCAGGAGGTTGTGAAATCACACTCTTCTCTCTAATTAGGACAGTGGTGTCTTAGGGGCTGCACACTACACTGAGTAACACTGTCAGAGAGGATGACACCAAAAGAAAATGTTTTGTCATACTTCAGCAGAAGTTTATTATCTTTTAGCAAAAATAGCCCAGTAGTTCTTTTTAACAAGAGAAACTTCCTTTGTAAGCTTTAAGCCTAGCTGACCTGCTTAAGATGATGCTCACTACCATTCTGAGCCTTCTAAGGCACTCGAGTCAGAGCTGACATCATTACACAGCAACAGTGATGCTCGGAATCTCTTGGTCTCATCGCACGTGTTACAATACATTGTTTTCATTGCTGCCAGTGATTTTATAGCTGCTGGCTTTGTCACATTTTCTTATGTTGACCTATACTCTTGTGATCATTATGTGATTAAATTTTTAAAGTAATTAAAGGAAAGGAGAAAATGTTCAAAAGACCTCTTCAGTTAGCAAAAATATGTAGCTAGTATTGTTGTAATTCAGATGTAGAAAGGTGTTATAAAAACAGTTTTGTTGAGCTCTGGTGGCCTAGTGGCAAGAAGCTACACTACAATCCCAGCGATGCGGTTCAAATCCACCAGATGCTCTGCTGGAGGAGGAGGAACAATCTCCTCTAGTGCCAGTCAGATCCAATTTGATGGTACACACACACACACACACACAGACACACACACACACAAAAAATAATAAAATAAAAACCAAACATTTTTGTTGAGAATATTCATATAAACTATGTCGTAGTAAAACAATTTAAAATCTAGTAACACAAGAAACAAATTGATTGCCAGTGTCAATTCCAAGTCACAGCAACTTTCCATAGGCTTCCACGACTGTGAATCTCTATAGGAGGAGACTGCCCACCTTTCTCCCATTGAGTGGATTCTAACCACAAACCTTCCATTTAGCAGTTCGGCAGGAAATGCACTGCGCTACTGGGCCCCCATTATATTTATCACATATTTGTCATTCACATTCATTTATTGCCTTAGATTTGGAACTGACTCCTCAAAGACCCTCCAGCAAGTTTTCAGAGGCTGTAAATCCCAGGAGAGGAGATTCCTCACCTTTCTCCCTTGGAATCACTGGTGGATTTGAACTGTCAGAGAGGCTCTGTCTTTGGGTTAGCACTGCACATCCCTATAGACTATATCACCCTAGCTCCCATTTGTCACGTCTTACTCTGTGCTTAAAGCTGATTATGCTAGTGGTGGTGGTTACCATCAAATTGGAACTGACCCATTGCTGGAGCTCCAGTAAGACTTACAGAGGCAGTAGATCCCAGAGGAGGAGATTGCCCATCTTTTTCCTTCAGAGCAACTGGTAGACTTGAACCATGTACCTTTGTGTTGGCAGCACAGTTCCTTACCACTGAGCCACCAGAGTTCCCTAAAAACTACTAAAGATTGGTCCAGCATAGAAGAAGGTCCATGAGGGGTGTGACACCAACTTTTGTGGATTAAGGGCCAACAAAGTATACATGATTTAGCACTTGATTTAATAGGAGTGCTTCTCAATCACGGAATTGTTTATCCGTGAGTCAGAAATGAGTGATAGCAAACACTTATTTCCAAAATGCATCTAGTCTATCTCAGAATTATGCATCAACCTGCCCAAGAGTTAAGATTTATTATTTTATTGATTGCTATTTTCTAGTTTTGTTTTGTCTTGGGTGCTTTTTGGTGGTTTGTTTTTTGGGTTTTTTTGGTTTGTTTTTTAGCATTCCTTTTCTGTTAGGCATTAGGTCAAACCCTTTATACGGATGATCATCTGGTTTATTTAGTATTTTCATAAATCTTTTGAGGTTGTCAGATTACTGGTCCCGTTTCACAGTGAAGGAAACACGCCTCTTCCTGCCTTTAAGGACAGAGATAGATTTGACTCTAATGTCTAACTCTTACCAAGAGCTGTTGATTTCTCACTTGGAGGTAGGGGACTGTCCTTGTTGGCTTATCCCTCTGTTCTATGATCATTGTCCCTGACATATGCATCAAACCCCTCAACCCAGTTGCTGTTGAGTCAGTTCTAATTAATGGCAATTCCCTGTATATAGAACAATGTCCATTGGATTTTGAGTGATTGATATTTCAGAAGTTCTCTCTGGGTGTACTCAGACCACTAACCCTTTAACACATGTGTTGTTTGCACTGCCCAGGGACGCCTGGTTTTCTGCACAGGTGAGTGTGGTTCTCTTAGCTCATATTGCTACAGCCTTGACCCTCTGACGAACATTGGCTCGGTACCTTAGGAATCGCTGGGCTCTGTCAATCTGAATAAGAGAGATCGTCCTTCTCTAATGAGATCCCCTTTTCATGTATCATTGTCAAATAGAATATGTGTCTTTCTCAAGGTGAAAAACCATACCAGTGTGACTTCAAGGACTGTGAACGAAGGTTTTCTCGTTCAGACCAGCTCAAAAGACACCAAAGAAGACACACAGGTTTGTAGGTCCACATCTCATTGCTGGAAGCTGTCTTCCTTTGGATAAGGTTAGACCAGACTATTCTGTTGTTGTTGTTGAATATGGACTAAGAGTCAGCCATTTAGTTCATTTCCCCATTATATAGTTTTTAATTGATAGAGAATTTTCATCTTTTAAACAAAAAAGAAGTAAGAAGAAAAAAATATCTCACATTTCTCCCAAAACCACAGAACAGTGAATTTCCACTAGCAATTTGCTGGAAGATACAGTGGGCTTTGGTAAAGGACCAGGGTAGTGCAGAGAAGAGGCCAAGCTGTAGAATGATTCACTTTTTCTGTCTCTGTAATAGCTGAGACTTCCCAGCTGGTGATAAGCTGGACATTTGTGGTTAAGGAATGGTAGTTCCCATGATCCAAGTCAGTCCCCAAGGATTATTACAGAATCAGGTGGTTCCTGCTGGAATGAGGGCATTGGGGTAGTTTAAGGGAAAGACAGATATTGCAAACGTGGTCAGAAATTCTGGGTTCCTGGAGCCCCACTTTGCTAGGGCCGTGGCTAGACCTTCTCTGTCCGTTTAGGTGTGAAACCATTCCAGTGTAAAACTTGTCAGCGAAAGTTCTCCCGCTCCGACCACCTGAAGACCCACACCAGGACTCATACAGGTAAAACAAGTGCGTAAACTTTTCTTCACATTTATTTTTCATTATTTTCTTTTAAGTGAATGTTGAATGAAGTTGCTTGTGAGAGATTGGAAAAGTTCTAGGTGAGTTTAGACTCAGTTGAGAGGAAAAAGTAGGATAGCATGCTATTTTTAAATGATAATGGCATCTGTAAAGAAGAGGAAGGAGGGGATACAGAACAGACTGTTGTTGTTGTTGTTGTTATGTGCCATCGAGTCGTTTGTGACTCATAGCGACCCTATCTATGTACAACAGCCCTAAACCCTGCTCTATCCTGTGCCAATCTCATTGCCTCTGACACACCCATCCCAATTACCCCAGTCACTGAATCAATCAGAACAGACTAGAGAATGAATAAAAGTCTCTTTTTTGAGTGTCTAAATGGAAGAGATAGAAGCTAGGTTATCTTCAGCTTCAGTTAGTTGAATTACATTTTTATCATTCAGTTTGACATGGTGATCGGGCTTTAACAATATTAAAAATTCTAGCAAATAAAACATTTCTTCTTCTGACAGCTTACATTTCATGCCCCTATTTTCAGAGAGCTGAATTCTTACACCATTGAAAGTGGATGTGCCTGTGTAGCTGACCCTGCAGAGGGTGTTCAGAGGCAGTTAATTTCATGGAAGGAGATTGCCCATCTTTCTCCTGCGGAGCAGCTGGTGGACTTGAACAGCATACCTTTCCATTGGCAGTGCAGTTCCTTACAGCTAAGCCCCCAGAGCTCCCTGAATAGCCCATAGTTCCTACTAAACTATAATCAGCATGTGGATATTCTTTCCTATATTCTAGAATAGAGAAGAATGAGAACACTTGTTTACTGGCTGAATGTTTTAGAATCTCTACGAAGCTGGTGTGCCTAATGAAAGTTACACCACCTTTATTGCATACTTTGTGGCCTTTAAAAAAGGGTCAGTGTTACCTCATTTTATCTTCACAGTATACTTGTAAGTAAGCACAGTCAGGTACAGATGTAATATCTGTTTAACAAATGAGGAGACTGAGGCACACAGTGATTAGATGACTTTACTACAAAGTCACCAAGCTAGTGTTTACATCCAGCCCACAATCTCCCACTGCCTTCCATGCTGGAGAAAGAACCTGGATCACCCAGAAACTCAGGGAAGTAAAGGACCCAAGAAGCAGGTCAAAAATCATTGAGAGACTGAGAAGGATGAAGACCAGTAAATACAAAAGGGTTAGGATTTTGCTCATTAAATTCTAGAAAGGTTTTATCAGCACAGATGGAGGTTGGGTGGAGTAGAGGAGCCATCGGAGGAAGTGTGAGTGGCACACGTAGACAAACAGAATGTCATTAAGTCTTTGTGCCTCTAAATTCAAGTCCCTCAGTCCTCAGAGGCTGTAGACAAAGCAAGGCAAGACATCAACACAGAGTTGGTGCCTACTCAGTTGTCTTTATGTAACACTTGTTTGTTTTAGTTCTGAGCTTCCAAGTGCCTAAGGAAGGATTGTCATCCTTGTACCCCTGTGTGTACCTGCATAGGTGAGGAGTAACTTAATGCCAGCAAATGACTATTTGACACTCAAGTTAGCTGGCTCCCAAGTCTGATCCTGGAACATTCCTCAGTGTTTGTCCCGTTGAGGAGTCCTCAGAGAAGCCTGGGACAGCACTACCCTGACAAGATCCTCTAGGTCCTGCGGGGTTTTGCCCCTGTGGCATCCTCATGAAGGATGAAGCCACAGCTGTATTTCCATTTTGGCTAAGCCTGTGAATCATGGTACAATGGGAAGAGTGCAGGATTGGAATTAGAAAGACCTATATTGGGCGAGCTCTGGTGGCCTAGTGGCAAGAAGCTGCACTGCAATCCCAGAGGTGTGCAGTTCAAATCCACCACATGCTCTGCTGGAGAAGGAGGAGTAATCTCCTCCTGTACCAGTCAAATCTGATTTGATGGTACACACACACACACACACACACACAAATAAGAAAAATAAAAAAAAAAGAAAGACCTGTATTTAAGTCCTACCAGAGTCTGCCCCTAACCAACATTATGCGCCCAGCCTCATCTATAGCTTGATGATAATAACCTCAGAGGGTTGTTGTAAGGATTACGTGAGGTGATGTACATATGATGTCCAGCAGGGATTGACATATATCAGATATTTACCAGATGCTTATTATCCAACCTGCAGAGGATGATGTTTATGAAGAACTTCTGAGAGCTCTTTTGATGGAGAAATCTTGATCTTTTGGCAGGCTTGTTAAAAACCTCAAATTCTTGCCTAAACCAAAATCTTCCATATACCCTGAGTAATTTTATTTTAAGGTAAAATAAACACACAACATGTTAAATTGATGATGATGATATTTAATTTTAAAAAAGCTCATCTAAAATATTGTCTACAGCCGCATTTAATGCTACAGTGGTAGGCAGTGATCAGTAATAGCAGTCATTTTCAGGCTGATGATCCTGTGACCTTTGTAGCCCACTTCAGTTCCCTATTTACTGACACAGCAGAAGGGAAATTTTTACATTAATGACATTTTCTCCAAACTGTTCCAACCACTGAGTCAGACCCAACTTTTTCTCCTCTTAATTTAATAGGAGTTATGTAGGCATTTCACTCATTAGGCCTATTCCGTCTCTCCTATCCCAAGACTTTTGACTTTGCAATGTTTTAAACATTTTACAGTAGTTCCAGTAATTAAGAGTCTAGGAGTGCTGCCATTTCAAAGCCATCTGCAAAGTTAGCCCGGTATAGGAGCCAGGGAAGCAACTGTATTCAGGGAGTCTGGAGCGAGTGCCTTGTGATGAGTTAGCTCAGGCCTTTGCTAACTGAATTTTGTCCACCTTTCCCACTGCAAGTGTCTCTGACTGGTCATTGTGTTAACAGGTGAAAAACCCTTCAGCTGCCGGTGGCCCAGTTGTCAGAAAAAGTTTGCCCGATCAGATGAACTAGTCCGCCATCACAACATGCACCAGAGAAACATGACCAAACTGCAGCTGGCGCTTTAAGGGTCCAGCCTGAGGACAGCCATGTGGCCAGCAGAACACTGTGTGAACTGCTTCCAGATCAGACGTTACCATCTGCCTCTCTCACCTCACTAAGAAAGAATGGCTGTTGATCATCTTCATCCAACTTCCAAGGCAGGATCCCCGTGCTGTTGGAGCCCACCAGGTTTGCTCGAGGCAGTTGGTCTCTGCTTCGCTGACTCGTAATTGACTCACAATTGACTCATGAAAGTGGCTGATGATGCCCAGCTAGTGAAAAGCCCATCATCCTTAGTTAGGTCTGGATTTTCCACTGTAAGAAGAGCCACTGTTGATAATGTTCCCCTGCCCTCCCCTTCCCCTTAACATGCATTTTCACTAGGAATGGAGTCACTGTACCATTTTCCATCATGGAATATTTATAGGTCAGGGCATGTGGATGTGTCTGCTAATGTAAACTGTGTCATGGTTTCCATTTACTAACAGCAACAGCAAGGAATAAATCAGAGAGCGAGGCACTGGGGTTGAGTCTCGCCGACATTCCCGAGGTCAGACAGGCTGCTAACCTGGGGGCCAGGATGGAGTTCCACCAAGCAGCTTTTCAATCCCATGTGTTACAAGCAGCTGAAAGAAAAAAAGGAAGGCAAACTAACTACCAGCTCTTCTGGATAGAAATTGGAAAAAATCTTAACATTCAGTTAATTCCATTGTAACATTTGCATAATACTCTTAAGAAACTGTGTTGGAAGATCTGAGATTGTGGGTTTTGTGCTTTATATTTGTCCTTTTTTTTTTTTTTTTGAGGGGGTGGTTGTACTCTTTGGCATTTTCAGAGATGTATATATCCACATACAGGAAATGGAATTAATTTTCATCATTGGGGATATCCTGGCTTTGAGTTGTAAAATTTGATTTTAAAGAACATAGGGGCGGTCCAAGATTCCCATTAAATAACTTAAGTAACTTTGGGTCTTCAAGTCTATGTAAAAAAAAAAAATAACAGACTAGTGTGAAGAAATTCATTGTTTAAAGATGGTTGGGTGTATGTGTGTTTTTTGTTTTTTGTTTTATTTTAAGGACTTTGTTATTATTGCTGTTGCTTGAAATTATTATGTAAATACAGATATATCTAATGATGATTTGCTCTTTGACAACTAAAATTAGGAAATGTATAAAATACTAGCCATTTCACTGTTTGGGTGTTGATCTGCCAGCATATTGATGATAATACTAAACATGTAACCTGCGTTTTTCACTTGGCTTTCAATTAAAGTCCCTTCAAAAGGAAAGTGATGAGTTTCTGTGACCTCTATTATGTCATTTCAAGAGTTAAAGAGTTAGAATCACTGGACCAGTTGAGCTTTTTTGAAACAGTAAGATGCCATCCCGGATGAGCACTAGTAAACCAACCTATGTTCCAACCACAGCTGACTCTTCTGTCAGGTCTCCGCACCAGGGAGTGCTGCCTTCCCACTGTGTGATGAAGTGGTTGTCTCCTTGGCCGTGGCTGGGTGAGTTTATGTATGCCATGCTGGGAATTGTGTTTTATAGTTTTATATCCAATTACCATCACAAGATAGCAGTTCTTATTTTAAATCAGAAAAAAAGAATTGGGAGAGGTTAATAAGAATTGGTCTTTAGAAAAGTTCACAGCTACATTGCTGGGATCAGGAGGGCACATGCTGAATACCTAGTACAACTGAATTTACAACTGTGTTTGCCATAAATCAACTCAGCAGGTTGGAAACGGCTTGGCCCTTCCAGGGCAGCCAACTGTGACAGCAAAGGTCTCCATTATCTGTAAACTCTCTTTTTGTTTCTGGTGTATGGTTTTTCATCTGTAAATATGATTAATCTGGAAATGCCTCCTCTTAGCCCTGGTATTTTGGAGCTTGTGTACGTTATATGGTTCGATTCTTCATTTAAAATGTGTCTTCAGTGGAGGAATCTAAGCCATGGACTCTTTCTGGTGCTCACTGCAGTTTGAAATGGGGTCAGTAAGGAGCCTATGGTCCTGAGGCACCACTTATTTTGCATCTGGCTCTTGCATCACTGTTAATTATAGTGAGTCTGGTGACTCATTTATATCAGCCAATTTTATCTTTTCCTGCCAGAAGACAGCATTTCTCTGGAGAAGCTCACAGAGGACATGGCAAACGTCAGCGAGCCGGAGAGAGCCAGGCTTCACGACAGAAACATAACTGCGTGGTTGCAACCACATGTTGGAGATCAGAGATACTTAGAGGACCCAAGCAGTTTAACTGGCAGTTAATGGTCATGGGGTTTGGAGAGCTGGCTAACCTGGGTTCAAATCCTCAGCCTCCAGTATTCTCATGACAGGTTTCTAGTAAGAAGTAAGTGAAGAAAGTATGTAAGCAGGTTTTTCCCCCTCCAAGTTGCCAGTGAGTCGATTCTGATTCATGGAGACTCCAATTTGTGTCAGATCAAAACTGTGCTTTGCAGAGTTTTCAGTGGCTCATTGTTTTCAGAGTTAGACTACCAGACTTTTTTTTTTAAGATCCTCTTTAGAACCCTCTTTAGGGTTTGTTTTAAAGGGACTCAGGTGGAGTAGTCTATAGTGAGTTGTGCCACTAACCCAAAAGCTGAGTCTCCGTGGAAGTTCAAATCCACCCAGCAACTCCTCTGGAGGAAGTTGGGTGGTCTCCTATGTAATTTACCGCCTCAGAAACCCAATGGAGACTCAGCTCTGCGTTTCAACTTGATGGCAATGAGAGAGAAAGACAGGGTGGACTTGCCCCCTCCAACCTGTGGCTTAGCGGTTGGATGTGGAAACTATCTGTATCGCCTAGAAACATGAAAATATCTAGATTTAAAAAAAAAAAGAAAATATCTAGATTAAAAAAAAGAAAATATCTAGATTAGCAAATGCTTTATGAACTCTACCTGGACAATCCAGGAATTCAGCTGCCAGTTTCCTTTACTTGCCACACATTCCTCCCCCTCTCCTCATCCTCGAGTAGTTAATCTTTACAGATTAGCACCACAAAATGACAAATCTCTTCCCTTTTGTTCCCAACCAGAGTTTGGAAGAAATAAGGCTTCTTGCCAGTGTCTCTTAAGAGCCCACATCTACTTGTTTTTTATATTTTGCAAAACACCTAGTAAGAACTGAATGTATGTATGTATTTGAGATCCACGATTTTGACCAGTGATAGATTGTTATTGTTATGTGCTGTTGAGTCGACTACAACGCATAGCAACCCTAGCCCTGAACCTTGCCCTACCCTGAGCAAACCTTACCATCTCAGACACCCATTGCTACAGTCACTGTGTCAGTCTGTCAGCCAGGCTCTTATTTTCCTGTGTGACCCTCTACCATTCCAAGCATGATGTCTTTCTCCAATGACTAGCCCCTTCTAGCAACATGCCCAAAGTATGTAAGATGGATTTTCAAAATCCTTGCTTCCAAGGTTTCACCCTCTCTAGGACAGATCTGTCTGTTCTCTTGGCAGTGCATGGTATGTTCAGTACTCCTCTCCAGCACCACAAATAAAAGGTATCAATTCTTCTGTCACCCTTAGTCATTGTCCAGCTCTTAGATGCATGGCACAGATTGCCAAGAGTCAACTGGTGAAAAATGATCAGTAGTTAACTTTCTGTGATTCTGACTAGAGCCTGTGTTAGGTGCAGTTATCAGGTTACTTTTTTTTTTTGGAGCAAGGATGTCACTTTGAGGACTCAGATGCATCTGACTCAAGCCTTGATATTCTCAGCTGCCTCACATGAATGTGAAAGTTACACAGTGAATAGGAAGACTGAAGAATTAATGCCTTTTAATTGTGTTTTGGTGAAGAATATAGAGTATACCAAAGATCGCCAAAGAAACAAACCAATCTATCTTGGAAAAAGTGCATCCAGATGCACCTTAGAGCTTAGGATGGTGAGTTTTTCTCATGTATTTGGACTTTTTTTAGGTGAGGCTAGTCCTTGGAAGCAGGAGTGGCATCCACTTCCTCAACAACTTGCCTCCGGAAACTCTATGAACTTTGATAAATGTCAATAGTTGTAGAGGGGCTTCAGGCCTTTTGTTGATAGGGTCATTATGAGTCATGCTCAATTTGAAGGGAATCAACAACAACAGTCCTTGGAGAAAGATAGCATACTTGGTGGAGTGAAAAAGAAAACTCTCAATGAGATGAATTGACATAGTGTCTACAACAGTGGGTTTGAGCACTGTAGAGATTATGAAGATGGCATAGGATCAGTCAGTGGTCCATTCTATTATAGGTGGATTTGCTGATTCGGAACTGACTTGATAGCATGTAACAACAACAGCTCTGCTGTGTTATGTGGCCCAGTGTATTTGGATCTTTAAAGATCATTCCAGTTACCTGAGCTCACTTAACTTCTGAATTCCTTTGGCCCTCATTATAACCAGTCCAGCTGCTGCCAGTTCACTTCCAACTTGTGACCTTGTGTGTCAGAGTGTATGTCACAGGGATTTCAGTGGTTGACTTTTCAGAAGTAAATCACCAAGTTTCTCTGGGTTCCTCTGGGTAGACTTGAACCGCCAACTTTTTGGTTAACCAGCTGAATGCTATTTCTACTGCCCACCTCTTGACAAACTAACATTCAGCATAGTGCTAGCAATAAATGTATCAGTCAATAATACTTCATGGTGTAATGCTTCTCCATCTTTTTTTTTAGTCTGTTGTTGTTGTTGTTATGTGCCATCGAGTCGCTTGTGACTCGTAGTGACCCTATGTACAAAAGCTCTAAACGCCATTCTATCCTGTGCCACTAGCCATCTCAAACGCACTTATTCCCGCCACTCTAGTCACAGAATCAATCCATCTCATCAAAGGTCTTCCTCTCCTTCACCGCTCCTCCACTCTGCCAAACATGATGTCCCTCTCCAAGGACCAGTCCTTCCTTGCAACATGCCCAGAGTATGTCAGATGAAGCTTCAGAATCCTTGACTCCAAGGAGCATTCTGGTTTCACCCTCTCCAGGACAAACCTGTCTGTTCTCCTAGCAGTCCATGGTATATTCAACACTCTTCTCCAGCATCACAGTTCAAAGGAATCAATTCTCTTTCTATCTTCCCTATTCCCTGTCCAACTCTCTGATGCATAGCACATAATTGCGAAGACTATAGCCCAGATCAGGCGTACCTTAGTCTCCAGCCTGAGTCTGTAGAATAGTTATATAAGGTAAATAGTGCCAAATTAATTATCCTCACTTTACAGATGGATAAACTGAGGAATAAATGGTTGAGGCAAATCTTAAGATTTAAGGCAAATCTAAATCATATATATCAACATTTCCTGCCCAGACCTGCTGGCATAGACTTAACCTCTGCTCATCTGTTTTGTACATATAAATGCTGTCTTTCCCAATCAGAGTGTAGCTTTGAGGGAAGAAACGTAGCTTGATGTGTGACCTATATCAAGGCTTCTGTTCATGAATGCTCATAGAAATCACCTGGAGAGTTTAGTAAGTGGCCAATTCAAGTTCAGAAGTTCTGAAGCAGAGTCTGGAGTCCGCATTTCTAACAAGCTTCCAGAAAACACCCACCCTGCTGGCCTGTGGATGACACTTGATGTAACAGAGACTTCCACAGGGTAGATGACTGATGAGTTTTGCACTTGACACTCTTGGAAGTGCACTGAAGCCCCTCCCGGCCCTTGAGCGTAGCGGATAAGGATGGATGAGAGCGCTGCCCAAGGCAGCTCATAGGTGCAGTGGGTCAGGACATTCAAGCTGAGAACCTCATATGTTGTTATGTGTCGTTGAGTGGCTTGTGACTCATAGTGACCCTATGTACAACAGCCCTAAGCTCTGCTCTGTCCTGTGCCAATCACACTGTCTCTGACACTCCCATCCCGATTATCCCAGTCACTGAATCAATCCACCTAATAGAGGGTCTTCCCCTCCTGTGCTGTCCCTCCACCCTCCCTAGCATGATGTCCTTCTCCAAAGACCAGTCTCTCCTCACAACATGTCCAAAGTATGTTAGAAGGAGCCTCAGAATCCTTGCCTCCAAGGAGCCACCTGGTTTAACCCTTTCCAGGACAAATTTGTTTGTTTTCCTAGCAGTCCATGGCATTCTCAATACTCTTCTCCAGCACCACAGCTCAAAGGCATCAATTCTCCTTCTATCCTCCTTGGTCATTGTTCAACTCTCTGATGCATAACAAGTGATTGTGAAGACCATGGCCTGTATCAAACGCACCTTTGTCTCCAGAGAGACACCATTGCTCTTCTGTACTTTGGAGAGGTCCCTAACAGCAGACTTTCCCATGGCAATGTGCCTTTTAATTTCCTGGCTACTGGTGCCAAGAGTGTTGATTGTGGAGCCAGCAAACTAAAGCTGTGTACAATCTCAATCGAGAAAATATTGAATTTGTCAATTATTTCATCTTACTTGGATCGACAGTCAATATACTTGGTACCAGCAGTGAGGAGATTTTCACTGGGAAAATCTGCAGTCTGGGACCTCTCCAAATTATTGGGGAGCAATGAGGACTAAGATGTACCTGATTCATGGTCTTTTCAATCACTTGCTCTGCTGCTGAGAGCTGGACAGTGAATAAGGATGATAGAAAAATTGCTATCTCTGAGTTGTGGTGTTGGAGAAGAGTAAGTATATCCTATGAGGTAAAACTAAAAAATTTCCCAAATGTCCAACTTTTCTAAACTCTGTCAGCTCTAATATCAAGTGTTTCTCTTCTGCCCAGCCCTGTCGTTTCTGTGTCTTTGGATTCTGTATTAGCTGCAGCATCTCACAGAAACTCATAAACTGTTGCAGTAGCTCCTGTTATTATAGAAGTTGGCAAGTCCTAATCCCATGGATCAGACTTGATCACTGGGCAGCTGCTGGCTATGCTCATATTGGCCAGTTCATGTGGTTGTAGAGTCTGATGAACAACAGGCAAGGCAGCATAGGCTACAGTTCTTTGAGCACCTGCATCAGGTCAGATACAGTGTCTAGAACGAAAAAGATCCAACCTTTAAGAACATTCTTCTATATTAGGGTCTCAGGTCTATAAGCCACACCCCCAGGAGAATTATGAGTAGTGACTTAGGTTATGCCTTCTAGTAAGATGGGAATTCAAGACCTAGCCCTCTCTAATTCTACTTCATTAACACAACGAATCACTTGCCCCAAAACAGGGCATAAGCAAGACAAAGGGAATAGAATTCACAATACATAGAAAAAGAAAGGTTATGACTGGAAGGGGCAGATTACTTTAATTCACTGTACCCACATTGCTTAACATCCTACAATATATAGGACAGTCCCTACAACAAAGAATTATTGTTGAGTGAGAAGAGTATTGAGGGTCCCATGGACTGCTAGGAAAACAAACAGGTTCATCCGAGAAAGGGTTAAACCGGGCTGCTCCTTGGAGGCAAGGATTCTGAGGCTCCGTCTGACATACTTTGGACATGTTGCAAGGAAAGACCGGTTCTTGGAGAGGGACATCATGCTTGGTAGGGTGGAGGGACAGCGCAGGAGGGGAAGGGCCTCTATGAGGTGGATTGATTCAGTGACTGGGGTAATCGGGATGGGTGTATTGGAGACAGTCTGATTGGCACAGGACAGAGCAGAGTTTAGGGCTGTTGTACATAGGGTCGCTATGAGTCGCAGGTGACTCCACGGTATATAACAACAACAACAACAACAACTATAAAGTAAGAACTGGTCCATAGTGGACACTCTAGTGGGTTTTCAGAGGCAGTTAATTGCATGGGAGGAGATTGCCTATCCTTCTCCCACAGAGCAGTTGGTGGATTTGAACTGCGTGCCTTCAGAATTGCAGTGCAGTTTCTTACCACTAGGCCACCAGAGCTCCCTAATAAAGAATTAGCCATTCCTAAATGGCAGTGATGCCAAAGTTGGGACAGCCTGGTTTAGAAGAGGGGAGTTATGCTCCCCAACACAACTGTCACTAGACTAAGAAACAGAATGCAATCTCTGGCAGGCCCAAGAATTAAAGTCAGGTTCTTTTTAATCCACTTTCCCAAACTAACTCACTCCTGGAAAAGGATTTCTCTTCTATCCGGCAGCGGGTAGTTACTTAACAAGGATTTCTTACAGTTGAATGGGTAAGAAGAATTGGACAAGGAGACAAATCTCAAGGAAAATAGGAAGCTATTGATGCTTTCATTCAAGTCTTAGCACCTAATGATAATTTTATTTATTGAGTGGAATCTGCAGTCATTTTCTTGATAGTAATTTGCAAAACTTATCTTGTTGCTGTCAAGTCAGAACCAACTCATAACTGACCCCCATTGGGTCTCCAAAGCTGTAAATCACATAGGAGGAGATTACCCATCATTCTCCTGCAGGTCCACTATTGGATTTGAACCGCCAGAAGCGTGGTCTTTGGGTGATTCCTACAGATTAAGACACCAGAGCTCCCTCTTAGAGACTTAGTAACTTTGACTTATTATCATGATGATTGTGACCTGCCCTGCTTTGATTCCTCTTGTCAGTTTGCAGTACACTGAAAAGTCAGCTGGTTTAGTGGAGGACTTTTGAGATGTTTCCATCTTTCAGGTAAAACCGTGATTTGGTTCTCAGGCTGATCCTGAGAGGGGAGGGAGAGATAGTTTGTTTTTCAGAAGTCTGGCACCCGTCACACCAGCCAGCAGACAGCCACGTAATACGATAGTGACCTCATATTTTTCATAGGCTTCTTCAGTGAACAACAGGTTGGATTTCAGAGATTGGTGAGGGTTGAGGACAAATCTGTAAGGATGAAGACTCTTGAACACCCATGCCCGTTAACACAGACAAAAGATTCCAGTTACTGGTGGAAGCCTTGGACAGTGAGATCTCAGATACCAGCAGTGAAAGCAGACCAAATTAGCCAATGTGAGTTTAGAGATAGCAAAATATTTTTATGGAGCTGGGGAGGATTGAAGGATGGCCTGGGGGGACAGGGCTGAGATAAATGTAATGGGTGGGCTGGTTGAAACAAGAGGTTTCCCCCTTCCTCACAGTATCTAGTATCTCTAGGGCATTGGTGATGTTGACAGAGGGTGAAAAGATTGCCTGACACAGCAGGGACCCAGCGGCCACTGAGGAGGCAGTAGGCTTCCTGGAGAAAGTGAAAGGAGGGGTGGAGAGGGGGACAATGCAGGGAAGAAAGATGAGGCAAATGAGGAATGGCGTGTGGATATTGGGGAGTCTGACGGGAAGAAGGGCCCATCTGACAGGGCCTGACCCCCCTGTGAACCTGCAGCAACTCATGTTCTAGGACTTTTCAGAACTAGGAGATGCTTACGTGATAGTGACAATAATAACCTTTATGGTCCGGACCTTTGTGTGCAGAACAGAGTTCCCTTTGACACACATTCGCTCCTTGAAAACGGTCCTCATCTTACAGATAGAGAAACTGAGACTCTAGGAAACACTGCACACACAGAATTATACAGCTCTGGTGCAATAAAATTGAGATTCTATGTCCATTCTGACTCAAGAGCCTTGACTTGGGACACTTGGATTCCTATCAGAGGGCCCAAGGCAGACGAGCAAAAATGCAGAGACAACAGCAGTGCCTTTTCTGCTTTTGGGGACTGCTAGATTATTTTGCCAATAGCCAAGGAAAAGATGAACTCTGAAGGCCTGGTGTTCCCTGCTCCCGCAGCCAGTTTGTAAAAGCCTGTTTGTAAAACATGTTTTCATTCAATATTTTATGTTAAATACCGGAACTTAGGAAATGACAAGAACGTACTATCAGCCAGACAGTGATAAAAGAGGAAAATTGAGAAACACATTTTGAAAGTTCAGGGTCAATGATGACTCTTAAAAGACAGCATCCTGCTTTCCCAAGAAGCTCTGCATCTGAGGGAACAGGCTGAGGAGGAAGCTGTGAGCTTCTCATGATGGTGGGCATGGGGAAGGGGTCTTTCCTCAATGATAGGCTTGCCTCTTCCACTCAGTAGATGTGACTCTTAGGTGGACCTTTACCATCCGAACAAAAATGGCTAGGGAGCCTGTCATAGAGAGATCTCCTGGCCAAAATGTTCTGAACCCTAACAATTTTCTGAACAGTCTAGGCCAGTAGCCTTTATCACTAAATATTAACACAACCTTCTTTGCAGGCCTTTGGTCCCAGTAAAGCTTTCCTTCTCAGGCCTCAGTGAGGAGAAGCACAAAACTCCTGGTCGGGGCTTCTGGGGCTGTTCCCAGGAGGAAAGTGAAGAGTTGAGTGGGTCATCACCTCTTCCATCCCCAAACCAGGTTGAATTAGTGAGCATACCTCTTCTCATGGATTTCTGATCTAGATACCTCAGTATGCACAGAGTGGAAAGTACAGCATGTTCTGAGGGAGACCAGATCCTGCCATAGGGAGATAAGTTGTTGCCATTTTTAGGCAGTCTTCTAGGAGATGCAGCTGAGATGTGTATTCCAAAAGATCTCTCCAGTGTCAAGTAACTTCCTACTGCCAATGGCAAGTTGCAGCCTAGAACCCCCATCTTCTGTCCCAGAGTAGAAGATGAGGACTGCTGAACTGAGAGGTGGTGAGGAAGGCAAGTCCTCCAGGAGCCTGGGAAGTCCCAGCTGTGTGGGACAGTGACTCAGGCTCTGTTAACCAACCATCCATCTCCAAAAATGCCGAGGGTTAAGGGGGTTGGGGTCATCTTTTAAGCGCACATCACATCTGAGGCAACCACAGTCTTTGGCCTTCTCTTGAGCAGAGCCCAAAGCCATTGAAAAAGACTGAAAGCAGAGCCTGGCCCTTTACCTACTGGGAAGCCATGTCCGTACTTCCTGTAAGAGAGCAGAGATGACCCACACAAACAAAGCACGTGGGAGCCAAAGGCTGTTGGCTTCAGATTTTTCTTGTTCTACAATTATCCCTGCCCCACTTAACCTATAAAAGGCAGCAGGTTGTAGGGACGACCCAGGCAAGGTCACTGGGACAACTCAGGCAAGGTCATTTTCCTACCTGTCAGTTTCTTAGAAAATAGGCTTTGCGATCAAAGGGGACTGGCCAGAAGCCAAACCCACCACCACTGAGTGGGTCCTGACTCATGATGACCCTCCCGTTGGTTTCCAAGGTTACATATCTTAAAAGAGGGGCATATAATGAAAGAGTTTTTCTTTTGTTCATCAAGGAGAAAAGTGAATTGGGAGGGAGGCGGTGGGCAGGGAGAAAAGTGCAACAATGAATGACTGGAAACCCTAGGTCGCTGTTAACTTTCATTAAAATGAATAAAATTAATTTAAAAAAAAAGAGTGGTATACCCATCTTTCTCCTGTCGATCAGCTGGTAGATTTGAACTGTAGATCTTTTAGTTAGCAACCTCAACACCGCTTCATCAGAGGTCTTTACAATAAGAAGAGAGACCGATTACTCCGTTCATTCATAGAGTTTGGAGGAGGCACCCTCTTCACTTGCAATGGGTGGGGATGAGAGGCAATATCAAGGATTGGGGAGATCTGGGGGTCTCAGTTCTCTTACCAGTTCTGGGCTGCGAGGCACCTGGCCTCCTGAGTTTCTGATAGCACTTGTTTAGGTGAGTGGAAGGAGCCAGCCAGTGGCTCAGACAAGAGCAGCAGCAATCTAAAACTGCTGCTTGTGAGTTCAAGAATGGATTTATGATTTTGTTTGCTTTGTGAAAAATCCACAGCGGTTGACTCATCCCTCAAATCATTCTGTTAGCTTCATGATGTTATTGGACCTAGTGAAACTGGAAAGCTTACGTATTTCCAAATCTCCAGATAGATGGATGAATCTCAACAAATGTGTGTGAAATTAAAATTTTTATTTTGCTTCCCCCTCCTCTTCCCCCTTACCCTTTTAAAACACAATCTTTGTGAATTAAAGAGCCACAATTACATTTCCTGGATCTTCTATCTACCAGCCGTCTGTGACTCTGGACAAGGTCACCTTAGCCCTTAGTTTGCTCATGTGAAAGGTGGGGATATAACATCAACTTTGGAGAAAAGTTGTGTGGATTTAAATGAGGCCAAGAACCCAGCATGATGCTTGGCACACAATAGAAAAGAACAAATGGGGCTGCTTATTTTGTCATTATTGTGTTTGACGCTTTGTAACCTAGAGGACTAAATGGTGGGCTGCTAATTAAAATATTCTCAATTGGAAACCTTTGGGCAGTTCTACTCTGTACTGGAGGGTCACTATGAGAGTCACAATCCGCTTGATGGCAGTGGAGACACTCTAAAGCGCTGTGGTAGAGCAGTGGTTAATGCTTGGCTGCTAATCAGAAGGTCAGCAGGGCAAACTCACACACCACCCCACAGTAGAACGATGGGACAGTTTGCTTCTCGTCAAGGTTATAGCCTTGGTTTTCTATGAGACATCTCTCCTCTGTTCTAGAAAACTCAAAACTCAGTCCCATGGAGTCAGAACCAACCGACAGCTGACCCACTAGCAAGTTTTGAGAGGCTGTAAATGACACAAAAGCTGATTTCTCATCCTTGTCCTGCAGAGCAGCTGATGGATTCGAACTGCCTGCCTTTGTGTTGACAGCACAACTCCTTATCCACTAGATCACCAGAGCTATTCTCTCTCACAGGAGTTCACTATTCAATGGAATGGCCTTGATGATGGATGATGATAGTACCCTTTTGGCCTTTCCAGGGCACACTGCAGCTGGAAGTCATTGAGGGTGGCCAAGGGTGATGGTGAGACGGTCTGGTTTAGGTGGACCATTTGGCCCCCATGAGTCTGAAATTCCTCTCCCTGCTTCAGACATTCCTTGCCAACTCGTGGAGGTGGAATGCAAATACCAGGCGAGTTCGGTACCATGCCCCAGGCTGCCATGGTGCACTCCTAGATGCAGATACATGGAGGCTCCAACTGTGAGAAGGATTCATTAGGACAGTCTGCGATACTGTGCTGAAACCAGAGGCTCCTCCAGGCAGGCGGGGATGGGGAAGTCTCGTTCCTGCTGAACCTCTACAGCTGATAAAGGCAGCGTCTGTTGGCAGATTTCATTTTTCACTGGGCCATCTGCATCCAGTCAAGGATAACTTGACTTTCTGAAAATGCTACCCGTCAGCATCAGCTCTGCACTACCTTCCCCCACGGAGTCAGACATCACTCCTGGTGCCTGAGGTCACAGGGTCATCATGGTGTCAACAAACCAGTGTCATCATAATATACATGGAAGCATTGAAGTGGCGGGTGTTTATATGGCTGGTGCCCTGTTGCTTTTTATCAGTCGAGTTATTGCCAAGTTAGCCTTCCTTTAGCCAGTCTGTAAATCCTTGATGTGGTGTTTTTAATTTTCTTAATTTTGTCATTGCTTTTATTACCTGTTTATATAAGTGGAAACTTTGCTACTCTCCGAGCCTATTCTTGTTCTCAGTCTTCTCTTTCAATCCCCCCCCCCTTTTACTCTTTTTTCTGCATTTCTGTCTGGTAGGCTGGGAATTCACGATTTAAATGAGTTAGGCTCTTTGCTCTGCTGCTTGGGTTCTCATGGCTGGTCCTGATGGGAATTCATAGATGATGTATTCCTTGCCTGCAGTGGTATCTCCTGTGGTTCATAGATTTTGAGAGAACTAAAAGTAAGGATGCCGTTCTGGCCCAAACCTGATTTTTGTCACCAAAGAGGACATCACCAACTGTAGCAGCCATATTTCTGCTGGACATCTTTTTGGGATCTAAACTTCACCAGGAAGAACTCTGTCCTCTCCTGTGGTCAGCTCTGGCCCATAGTTGAGGAACAGACTTCCCAAAGTAACCACTGTTACTCAAAATTCCCACCATTGGATTCACTTAAAGGACCTTTTAGAGATAGGTAGTTGACTTAGGTTAATTAATGTTGCCATTCAAAAGAGAAACTAACTTCCTCACTTCCTAGCTTGAAAGCAAAGATAAGTTTATTACTTCATTCATTCAACTATAGTATTTTCAGTTGCATCCTATGCATCTAGAAATTGGGCAATAAATAAAATTATAGAGGAATTGGTGCCTTTGAATTGTAGTGTTGAATTGAGTATTGAATATCCCATGGCCTTAGAAAAGAGCAGACAAGGTTTTTGGAGGACGGGCAAGCAAGGTGCTCCTTGGAGGCAAGGATAATTCAACTTTGTCTCATCTACATTGGACATGTTGTTAGGACGGGCCAGTTATTGGAAAAGACATCATACTGGGAAAAGTGGATTGTTAGTGATAGAGAGGAAGACTCCCAGCAAGATGGATGGACACACTGACTGTAACAATAGGTAGGGATCATAATGAAGGTGCAGGAGCGGGCAAGGTGCTGATCTGTTCTTAGAGTCTCTGAGTCCCAGTCGTCTCAACTGCACCTCACAACATCCGCAGCTGTGTGCCAGGCCCCCTCCCCAAGGATCTCAAGTCTGGTAGGAGGATCAGAAACTTAAGCAACATGTTGTTGCTCTTCTGTGCCTTTGAGTCAACTCTGACTCACAGTAACCCTCTGACCAACAGATCCAAACCCTGCCCAATCCTGTGACATCACACAGTCCCTGTTGTGCTGAAGCCCATGCTGCAGCCACTGTGCCAACCTGTCTCACTGAGTCTTTGACTGAAACTCTACTTTTCCAAGCAGAGCAGGCTATGTAGACATGGGCAAAAGAGAAAGAATAAGCAAACTTTGCTTAAAGGGATCAGGGAAGGTTTGACAGGCAGGATTTCCCAGCCTGTGTCTTGAAGAATGTGTAAAGTTCCTGGGAATGAAGAGAAAGGAAGGATACCCAAGGTAGAAGGACCTACAGGAATTTTTATTGTATCTTGTACAATAAAATACTGTATTTTACTTAGTGGAAACTATTACTCACTCATTGTATTTACTTGTGTTGATACTTATTATATCAACAAGTGTTTTGGTGTGTCTAGAGCCATAGCAGGGAAGGAAGACTCTGGGCCACTCTTCATAAAGGCTCTCAGAGCTGGGAGCATGGTAGTGTATGGGGTTCACTTCCACTTGCTTGAGAAAGTCAGCTGTTAAAATGGTTCTCAACTTTGTGAACCAGTTGTTAATGTATTACTAGCTTAAAATTAAGAGTATTTACATCATGGAAATTGGCAAGTGCTACAAATGAAGATTTATTTGGTTTGCAGAGAGCCATATTCTCAGCATACCTCTGTGGGCTACTCTCGTGTATGTGTATATCTCCAAGGCCTATTCTGAAGCTTCCTATGGGCCAAACTGCAAGTCAGTTTCCACTGCAATTGGTCACAGACACTTAGTTTTCTTTCTTTAAGCACTTAGCCAGGAAGAGTTCCTCCAGGGCAGGGGCCTTAGAACAGGGAGATCTCAGCTCAGTCAATTTCACAGAAAGGTTCCCCATGGCCCAAGTGATATATGCTTGACTTGCTAACCTGAAGGTTGGTGGCTTGACCCCAGTGGCATTACCTGAGAATAGTTTGGCAGCCTGCTTTTTATGAAAAGCAAGATTCTAGAAAAAAAAATCTTATGGAGCAGATCTGTTTTGGGGTAGAGTTCAAATTGACTCTACAGTCCTAGTATGCTTTTTTAAAAAGTTTCATAATTAAGAAAGGATTGACTGTTTTAAAACATTATCTTTCCTTTTCATTGAATTACCTAGTTATTTCATTGTTAGGTGACATAGCCTTGGCCTTGATAAACAATGTGTTCAGTTGCTCAGACTCTGAAGTCTCCGGCCATAATCAGCTATCCCGATGCAGTCTGATGAAAGAGTCAAACCAAATAGTTCAAACCTCAGCTTTGTTGCTGACCAGAGCTGGTAAAGAACAAGTCGTTTAAACCTTTCTGAAGATCGTCCTTATAATGGTGTAGTCTTTAGGGAGTTGCACTGCTGATCCAAAAGCAGTGCCTTGACCATGGTTTGAATCGACCAGTGACTCTGCCAGAGAAAGATCGGGAATATCCTCCCACACAATTTACAAATTCTGAAAGCCTGCTGGAGGGTCAGCTATGAGTGCGTTCCCACTTCATAACACTGAATTGTTGTATTCATAGTGTTGCTGTAAGACTTAATCAAGACTATGTGTATAACAATATGTAATCTATACCTAGTAACAATACCAAAAAGTTAATAATATACCCAATAACATAGTTCATAATAATAAATAAAATATATCAAAATTTCCTAATATATCTCTGAAACAGAAGAGGACCTAAAGCGCTTGCTGCAGAAGATCAACGACTGCAGTCTTCAATATGGATTGAAGCTTAACATCAAGAAAACAAAGATTCTCACCACTGGGCCAGTTGTCAGCATCATGATGGATGGTGAAGAGACTGAAATTGTTAAACTCTTTAGTTTGCTTGGCACCACAATCAACACTCTTGGTACCAGCAGCCAGGAAATCAAGAGACAAACTGCATTGGGAAAGTTGGCTGTCAGGGACCTATCCAGAGTACTGAAGAGCAGTGATGTCAGTTTAGAGACTAAGGTACATTTGATCCAGTCCATAGTCTTTGCAGTTGCCTCCTATGAATCAGAGAGCTGGACAATGACTAGTGATGATAGAAAGAGAATTAATGCCTTTGAGCGGTGGTGCTGGAAAAGAATGTTGAATATACCATGGACTGCTAGGATAACAAATAGGTTTGTCCTAGAGTGAAGCTAGCCTGCTCCTTGGAGGCAAGGATTCTGAGGCTTTGTCTGACATGCTTTGGGCATGTTGCAAGGAGGGACTGGTCCTTGGAGAGGGATGTCATGCTTGGAAGAATGGTGGAGGTATGGAGAAAGAGAGGGAGACCATCAACGAGAGGGATTGATACAGTGACTGTGGTAACAATGGTAGACAGTAAAGTTGGTCCAGGATAGAGCCGGTTTCAGGGCTATTGTATGTCGGGACACTATGAGTTGCCAAGTGACTCAATAGCACATGACAACAGCAACAACAACAATATATCCAATAACAGTTTTACATGTATGTAAATGCCAGGGTTTTTTGCTAATTAGTATAGTTTTCTGTCCTCTGACTCAGACTACCACTGACTATTTTTGTGCCTATCCTTATCCACATTTACCCTTGTGTTGAATCTACCAATATTTCTTCTATTGGACCCCATCTGGAGCATATTCATTAGGATTAAGGGAACAATCTGTCTCCAACCTGCAGAAGAGACTCAAAACTATAGCTTAACTCTTACCATCTCTGATCTCAATTTGCAAAATGTGGAAATAATAAACAAACAAAAACATCCCAAAACCCACTTCAGTGTTATCAAGTCATTTCTGTCTCATAGTGACAGCCATCTTGTTCCTGAGGCTGTAAACCTTTATCAGAGGAAAATACTCATCTTTCTCCCTTGGAGCTACTAGTAGATGTGAACCCCCAGAGAGGTGCAGCCCTCTGGTTAGCGTGGCAGCTCAATATGTACTTCACTCCCCCTACCCTCAAAAAAAGGGGGGAAAAAGACACCATGCTGGAAAAGGTGGAGAGTCAGAGAAAGAGAGGAAAACCCTCAGTAAGATGGATTGACACAGAGACTCCAACAATGGGTTGGAACAGGTCTGAGATTGGGAGGATGGCGCATGGTAGGGCTAGGTTCAGATCTGTTGTTCATAGGGTTGTTAGGAGTTAGACTCCATGGCACCTAACAACAACAACAGCACACCTCAATAGTTGGTGATTCCACACTGAGTTTGATGACATACATCACTGAAGGTCACAGCCAAGAGCACACTAGAGCCATTCTGCTCCACAGCACATTGCACTGGGATTTTGGGCACAGATCTGAAGTGAGGATCAAAGGAGAGAATGCATTGAAGGTGTTTAGCAATATTCTTGGACTAACTCAAGCACTCAGTGATGGGGGCTGCTATTATTTATCTTGCCATGACCAAAGAGAATTAAAATCATTCTGAGAGTGAAAGAAACTTAGAAATGAAATCTTACCGTCTTGTTTACAGAAAGATGAAGGGTCACCTAATTAACGAGCAAGGCATCGAAGGTATCCTAACACACAACTCCTCAGATCTAATCAGCAGGAAATGGTTTAGCCTTCTATTTGACTCTCCCCCCATTTTTATTTCCCCCCTACCAAAGTTGGAAGACCAGACCAACATTCAAGGAGGATCATTAATAATGAGGTTTGTTATTTTGAGGCTAATTAGGATTCATATTACTGTTTTCCCCTGGGTATAAACTGATAGAGGAAGTAGACCCTTCCTTTCCAGGAATATGGAAGCGGTTACACGCTGCCTTGTAGCACAGCCTGACTGGGGACCAGAGCTGACGGGACATACATCATCCAGAAATCTGGCTGCTTTGAGCCAAATGCAAATAAAGACGATACCAGAAAAGTTGGGATTCCAGCTTTTTGCTTAGCAAAAAAATAAGACATTTAAGAAGATAAGACAAAGCTGAGCAAATAGGCAAAAATCAATTATCAGCCTAAAGTGAAATTTATTTGAAGCAGAATATTAACTGCATATACATAGTGTAAGATATGTTTTAAAATTAGCAACAAAACCAAATAAAATAATACATAAATCCATTGTTATTGGAATTTATTCCAACTCACAGCAAAACAATAGGTTAGAGATGAATTGCCCAGTAGGGTTGCTTAAATAGAATTATTTACGGTATGGGTGACCCTGGAGGACATTATGCTGAGTGAAGTATCTCAGTCACAAAGGGACAAATACTGCATGGTGCCACTGTTGTAAAACAGGACTGACCTTGGGGTTGGGGGGGAGACTGAGAAAGATGGGTTCAATAATGTATA
>NW_006399779.1:10250398-10267292 GCF_000299155.1 Elephantulus edwardii | reverse complement strand
AAAACAATGAAAGAATTTTTCTTTTACTTTTCCAAAAGGGTAGTGTACTGGGTGGGGGGGAAGGGTTAGGAGAGGAGAAAAGTGCAACAATGAATGAATGGAAGTCCAAAGTCTCTGTAAATTTTCATTGAAATTAATAAAAAAAGAGGGGGGGAAGAGAAATGTTTACAGAAGCAGAATGTCACATCTTTCTCCATAGAGCAGTTATGGGATTAGAAACACTTGCCTTTTGTTTAGAAGCCAAGCACTTAAGCCCTTATGCTATCAGAGCTCCTTAGTTTTTTTAACTCAAGCTCAAATTCAAACTCCCTGCCTTTGAATAGACTCCAGCTCATAGTGACCCTCCCTTAGTTTCTCAAGGTTGTAAGTTGAAAGGAAGGAGATCACCCATCTTTCTCCCTCAGAGATGCTAGTGAATTCAAACCCCCAATGATGCAAAGCCTTTGGATGAGCACCAACTACACCACCTACAACCGCTGGAGCGCCCTTGTTTTTTAACTAGAAGGGATGTTTTTCTTTTCTCTCCCTCCACCCCTTGTGTGTTTACTTTGGCAGTTAATGTAAAATGACTGTTGACATTCTTGACTGTCAGAAAACCTTCTAAGAGCTGGCCTCAGTTTTGCCTATTTTGCTCTTGTTTCAATCTAAAACGTGCAGGACAGAGAAGCAAGGGAAAGGAGGAGCCTGGGAGTCTGATGCATTTCTGTCTTACGTGGTTTCTTTACACTCACTCCTGTTGACAGAAGCTCCAGTTAATCAAACCAGAGTCACTGAGTCAGTGCTGACACAATGACAGCCCCATGGGTTGTAGAGTAGAACTGGACTCCACAGCGTTTTCATGGCTCTGACTTTTCAGAAACTGATCACCAAGCCTTTCTTCAGACTCATTCTGGGTGGGTTCAAACCACTAACCTTTTAGCTTAAACTTTGTATCTGTTCAAAACAAATTCAAGCCTTGGGTTGCAATATTGAGAGATTTGATAGGGAAGATTTTGAATGATCCAGAAAGCATCAAAAGAAGATGGAGGGAATATACAGAACCTGTAAAAAAAATTTAAAAAATTGGTCAATACTGAAATAACTCAGCAGGTATCATATGATCAAGAGCCAATGATGATGAGAGATGTTTAAGCTGTGTTGAATGGATTGGGGGGAGGGGGAGATCAGGCCCTAGGAATTAATGGGATGACAATTAACATGTTCCACCTAGCCAATGCAGCTCTGAACGCGCTCACCAGGTTGTGCCAAGAAATCTGGAGGGTACTATTGAGCCAAATGACTGGAAGAGATTAATATTTATTCCCACACCCAAAAAAGGTGATCCAACAGAATGTGGAAATTATTGAACAACATCATTAATATCACACGCAAACAGAAGCAATGCTGAAGATCACCCAAAACTGACTAAAACAGTATACTGACAGAACTGCCAGAAGTTCAGGCTGGATTTAGAAGAGGCTGTGGGACCAGGGATATAATAGCTGATGTCAGATGGGTTCTGGCTGAGAACAGAGAATACAAGGAGGATATCTATCTGTGTTTAATCACCATGGGTGATCCTGCTAGTGTTTAAAACACCAGTGTCATGACTTGTAGTATCACAGCCTCTAAAGTATGACAAACCAACAGATAAGGGAAGCAGTGATATGTAGTTTAATAGAAAGATGCCCTGGTGGCTAGTGGGTAATGGGCTGTGCTACCAACCTAAAGGCAGACAGTTCAAATCTACCAGCTGCTCCTCAGGAGGAAGATGGGAAGTCTTCTCCTCTGCAGTTTACAGCCTTTGAAAACCTACCGGAGGTTCCAACTCAATAGCACATAACAACAGTTTAGTGTAAAGAGTTACTAAAATATGATAGATGAGAACTCCAGAGGTGTGATGAACACTCCAAGGATAACCCAGGGATGAGGGAAAAGTGCGTAAGTTATGAAAAGCTTGAAATGGAGCCTTTCTTCAGCGTTGGGGATCAGGCTTCCTTAAAAGAAGTGTGGTTGCAAGCTCCCTGCGTGGTGGAGACGTGTCCTGGATTTCCTAAACCAGGCTTTATCCACAGCTGTTAAATAGGAGGAAACACACCCCTGAGGTACAAATGAGCCAGGGTCAAGGGCAGAGAAGTCAAAGTGATTGGCATCCGCCTGGTGCCTGTGCTGAGAGTTCTGGAAGACAGTCCTGCAAGACCCAGGAGGGTGAGCACAGGGGTGCACACAGCTGGTGAGGCTGGAAGGTTATTGGTATTTGTATTTAGAAAGGAAAGTGATCAGTAGGCACAAAAGTAGCTGCGAGATCGTAAAGAGATTGCACACTTTGAACGTTTGTCTGGGGAGAATGTTACTTACTGTGTGTCCCCAGGCATACATCACACACAGAGCAAAGTAACTCATCAGAACCTGAAAGAGAAGTGTCCTCCTCCTGAAATGTTTACCCAGTGCCCTCTACTGGAGAAGCTTAACATGGTGCTCAGCGCTAATGAGAAAAGCTTGTTAAAATCCAGCCTGTTCCTGGAAAGCAGGTACAACAAGGTGGGTGAATTTGGAACAGAGTAGGTAAGGAATTTATTAACTGGTGCATGACTCCATAGAGTTATTTGAAGAATTAAATGAAAGAGACCAAGTAGGGGCACTAGCATAATTATTTGGGTGATTGAAATCAAGTAAATAGGGAGCTGTTGTGAGCTAGTCCATAGGGAAAGGAACTGCTAACTCAAAAGCTGCACCTTTCTGGCGGTCCCTATCCAACAATGACTCAGCAGGAGAAAGATGGACAGTCTCCTCCTGTGCAATTTATAGCCTCAGAAACTCACGGGAGGGTCAGCTATATGCTGGTTCCTGCTTGACGGCAATGAGTTTGAGTTTTGAAAGAAATCCACTCTTGCTCTTTTCTTGCTGCTAGGGGATATTGATCTACACTTCCTGAAAACATGAGCTAATTCATGTGGCAGTAAGTCTCATTGTTTACTGAGAAACTATCTCTGAAGAGCAGCCGAGGTTCTTTCCCTGTGAAAGTCACTGATGAAAAAATTCCACAGGCCACAGTGGAATTATGGTGAAAATTATCAAGTAACACCTTTAGAGATGGCTCCCACTCACCCAGATTTGTGGTGACGCCCAGGTGTTCCTCAACTGTGGCATCTTCTTGTGCCAATGTGTACTCTTCCCCAGCCTTTGGCCTTTGTTTCCTGATGGTGGATTCTTACTATTCTCTACATGGAGGCCCCTCACTGGGTCCCAGTGATTGTCATCTCAGCAGAGACTAGAAGGCTGTGCAAGCTGGACCCCTGTGCATTCTGGAATAAGAATGTTCTAGAGGGGACACCCCAGTGAAGAAGCTAGAGTTGGACACTCTTGGGAAATTTGAGGAGCAGTTAGGATGCCACATTTCTCCTCACAGAGCGCAGCCTCCTGGATGATCTCTTCTGCAAACAGATTGAAAAGGTATGGAGATAGGAAGCATCCCTGGTGGACTACTTTCCTGACTTTGAACCATGCAGTGTCTCCTTGCTCTGTTTTGATGACATGCCTCCTTGTCCTAGTATAGGTTTCACACAAGCACAATCAAGTGTTCTGAGATTCCCATTCTTCTCAAAATTAGCCAGTTTGTTGTGATCCACACAGTTGAATGCCTTTGCATAAAGAAACACAAATAGACATTCCTCTAGTACTCTCTGCTTTCAGATAAGATCTATCTAACATTGGCTAGAATGACCCTACTGCCACAGCCTCTGCTAAACTCAGCCTGCACATCTGGCAGTTCTCTGTTGATGTGCTGTTCCGGTAATTTTTGTGTAATTTTCAGCAGGATCTTGCTTGCATGTGATATTAATGATATTGTTTAATACTTGACACACTCTGTTAGATCACATTTTCTCAGAATGGGAATAAATAGGAATCTCTTCCAGTCAGTTGGCCAGGTGAGTTGTCTTCCAGATTTCGTAGCATAACTTGGTGAGTGTGTCCAGGGAAGCATCTGTTTGTCGAAATACTTTCAATGGTTATACCATCAGTTCCTGGGGCCTTATCAGAAAGACTCATCAACAACCTGCATTATGCAGATGACACAACCTTGCTTGCTTAAATGGAAGAGGACCTGAGGTATTTGCTGCAGAAGGTCGACTGTAGCCTTCAGTTTGGATTGAAGCTCAATATCAAGAAAACAAAGATTTTCACCATTGGCCTAATTAGCAACATCATGATAGATGGAGAAGAGATTGAGATTGTTAACAGCTTCACCTTGTTTGGCTCCACAATCAACACACTCTTGGTACCAGCAGCCAGGAAATAAAAAGTTGAATTGTACCGGGAATATTGGCTGTTATGGCCCTCTCTAGACAATGAGATGATATCAGTCTAGGGACTAAGGTGCATCTGGTCCAGGCTATGGTCTTGACAATTACTTGCTATGCATCAGAAAGCTGGACAATGACTAAGGAATGTAGAAGAATTATTGATACCTTTGAGCTGTGGTCCTGGAGAAGAGTATTGAATATGCTATGGACTGCTAAGAGAAAAAACAGATTTGTCCTAGAGAGAGTGAAACCAGGCTGCTCCTTGGAAGCAAGTACTTTGAAGCTTTGTCTGACATACTGTGGACATGTTGCCAGGAGGGACTAGTCCTTGAAGGACACCATGCTAAGAAGGGTGGAGGGACAGTGCAGAAGAGGAAGACCCTGAATGAAATGGATTGACTCAATGACTTGGGTATTGGGAGTAGATGTGTCAGAGACAATGAGGTTGGCTCAAGGTAGGGCAGGGTTCAGAGCTGTTGTACATAGGGACACTATGAGTCACAGGTGACTTGATGGGACATAACAACAACAATGAGGAGGAGGTCTATATGCTGGGACCAAATGGGAAATTAGAGCTAACCTTAGAAAGGCTGTGGGAGTCAGAGTAAATCCAGGGATTCTCTCATTCCCTCTATCTAGAATGAGAAAGCTTTGGAAGAATTTGGTAAAAGAGCAGCATGAGCTGACTTAAACATGAAAAGCCTCTCTCAAAAGCTGCTATGTAGAGAAACTCAGATGCAGCACATGCACAGGAAAATGAGAGACTAATGAGGAAGTTCTGGAAATAAACTAAGTGTAATGTGATGGCACACCGTGAGCAGGACCTTAGAGGCAGAGGCGGGGAGAGACAGGAAGGTTCTGGATCTGCATGCAAAACTCTTCAAAGTCTTCCCTGAGGCTCAGTGCTGGTGGGACCCTGGTGGTTAGTCTCAGCTCGAAGTGGGACTGGATTTAGACAGCCTGCGTGTTCCCCTCCTCAAGACAAGCATTGCAAGTGGTGACAGTGAACAGGGTGCTTCAGGCCACAGAGTCAAATGATCCTTGATGGACCATTGCACACCACTTTAAATGGATGGTTTGCTCAATTTCTCCATAAACCGGTTCCTTCCCTTCAACAATTAGCATTGCTTTGAGAGCAAGTCAGATGTACTCACAGGATCAGGTCTTAATTGTTCAGAATGACTAAGCCCGTGCTTGGTCAAGATTTTCTTGACTTAGCAGCTCTTTGGAGAGTGACAAATTTATGATTTGAGAGCAATTTCATTTTTCAGCCTGAACCACATAATAATTTGTGGGGATTAGCGGCCTGATAAGATAAGAGGTGGGGGCAGGGTGATGGGGAGAGAAGTAGAGGGGGGACTCACTGCCCTTGAGTGTTCCAGGGAGGGCGGTGGGATTTTCAGAGCAGCCCTGGACCACTGCAGGGACCATTAAGGGATTAAGTGGCCCAATGGAGAGGCAGTGCAGCAGGGAGGTTAGTAAATCACAGGAAGGCCAGGTCAGCATCCGGGGAATTAGCTCAAGTTGTTTCCACAAAGACACCAGCTATCAATGGAAGTCTCTGGGGAGAATGCCAAAACCCGACACTGAACTCTGATACTCTGTCAGGCTTCCAGGTCAGAGGCAGCAACGGGGCTGGCTTTCTTTTGTTGGCACAAACTTTCTCTAACATCTTCAATTCTGCCTTCAGTATCAGCACATTTCTGTGGAGGCGATGCATTGCAAGTTTATATCTTTCCACCAAATTGTCTAAACTCAATGCTTAGTTCTTTTGGGGAGGGGGGAATCAAGGAAACGCAGTACCTAAGCATTGAGTTGACAAGACGGGTGTTTTCTTCAGTCAATTTGTTAGCACGGAGGTGCCTGTTGTTACCCATTCTTCTTCCTTGTATTTAGCTTTTATTTTTATTTGACGGAGGGAGGGCGAGTTTGATTTTATGTAAACACAGGACTGTATTTTTTTTGTAACCCCTAAACCTTATCCATCTGGCCTGTGGAACATGGAGACTCTTGACAAAGGCAATAAGTGGAATAAAAAATGTATCCAAATCGCAGTGTTTCACTCCCCAGATGCCCAGCAAAACGGCAGCAAATCTTCTCCCCTGACCCCTTTCAAGACGTTTATTAATTATGCTGCCGAGTGAGGCTCTGTTTGAGGAATCTGCCTTCCTGTCCTCCTGGAGTTCGGTCACCATCTGAAAGAGCAATTGTGCAGAAAGGGGGTTTTCGGGTTGCTGGTTTAAGGGCTCTTAGGCCCCTAACAACATTGCTGCAGGGGTGTTAACAGATGGAGTAGAAGTACGCAGCCTGATCCTATCAACTAACCTGCTACCAGGCAAACGTCCAGGGGGCCTCAGGGCCGGGGGTGGGTTGCCTTATAAACAGAAAGATGAACAGGCCCACTGAGAGAGGAGAGCAATAGAGCAATGTAGGAGGTCAGTGTAATGGTTAAGAGTGGGGGCCGGACAGCCCCACAGCCTGGATGCAACTCTGGCACCATGAACTCATGTTATTGTGTTGTCTGGCATTGAGTCAGAACTGACCCATAGTTGGCCCTCCAGTGGGTTTTCAAAGGCATTAATTTACACTGGAGGAGATTGCCCATCAGCTGGTACATTTGAACTGTGTGCCTTTGGGATTGTAGCACAGCTTCTTACCACTAGGCCACCAGAGCTCCCTGCCCTCATGCATATAGACCTTCTGTTAGATTTTCAAAGTGGTAAATCTTAGAGAGGAGCCTGCTAATGCTTACCCTGGGCAGCCGCTGGTGGACTTGAACCACTGGAGACACAGTTTTTTGGTTGGCAGGGCAGCATGTTGTGCACTGTCCCACTAGGGTACCTCCATTAGTGATTGTGAGGATCAAATTAGATAACTGACTCATGACACAGATGCTGTTTAGTTTGTTGTTGTTATTAGGTGTTGTCAAGTCAAATACACTCACAGTGACTCTATGAACAACAGATCTGAACCCTGTTCCATCCTATGTCACCCTCCCAATTTCTGACACGCCTGAGCCCATTGCGCCAAACTCAATCTATCTGGTTGAGAGTCGTCTTCTCCTTCACTCTCCCTCCACCTTTCCAAGCATGATGTTCTTCTATAAGAAGTCATTTTTCCTAGCAACATGCCCAAAGTATATGAGACAAAGCTTTGCCAGCTTTACCTCCAACGAGCACTTTGGCTGCACCTTCTCCAAAACATACATGTTTATTTTGGGGCAGTCCGTGGGATATTCCTTCCTCTTTTCCAGTACCACCATCCAAGGGCATTAATTCTTCTGTCATCCTTTTCATTTTCCAGTTCTCAGATGCATAGCAAGTGACTGAAAAAATCATGGCATGAATCAGGCGCACCTTAGTTCTCAAACTAACATCATTACTCCTCATAAATTTGGAGAGGCCCCTGACTACAGACTTTCCCAGTTCAATTCACCTCCTGATCTCCTGCTGTTAGTTCCTAACTGTTATCAAGTTCAGCAAACCTCAAGGTGTAATACTTAGAGATACTATGGTCAAGATCTTGAATGGTCCAGGAAAGATCAAAAGAAGATGGAGAGATGTGTAATCCAGAAAGCACGCAAAGTGGCAGCAATCAGCGTTGCCAGTGGGAAGTCATGAGCTAGCCACACAACCTCTTAATGACCTTAGTTCCAAGGAGGGACATGGGATGGAAAGTAGGTGGAACCAGAGTGATCCTAACTTCTAAATGCCTTTATTCCTTGGGAGTGGGACAGAGGTGTCACGCTGATCCATACAGTATAGAGTCTGCAAGGTTAGTTCTTGCCTTGCAGCAGTTCTGCCACTAACATTAATTTTTTTAAATCTAGTATTAAAATCTTGTCAGCAATAGCTACCTGAACTGCTTCCTTCCCTGACTCCCCTGGAAGAGCCCCAGTGAGGTGTACGGTTAGTCCCTTGTACAGCTCAGACTCAAGAGGACTAGCTAAGCACAAGAGGTGGACTAACCCTCGGAAATGTAACTGTGCTCAGAAAGAACTGCAGCATGCCTGCTCTCAGTAGTCCTTGGTTTCATGGTGGGAGGGCTTGGTCTTTTTCTTGTTTCCATTTTTCCTTAATGTGCTGTGTGAGGAGCTAAACTGTGTGGTTTTGCAAACCCCAGCTCAAGGTGAGTATGTGATTCTTGAATAGCACAGGCATCAGTTAGGACTGCCACCAGTTGCTACTGAATTGATGCTGACTCATTGTGACTCACGTGTGCCACAGCAGAGCTGTGCTCCACAGGGTTTTCGAGAGCTGATTTTTCCAAATTGCTGGACCTTTCTTCTGAAGATTCACTGGGTGGATTCGAACTACCAACTTTTAGGTTAACAGCTGTGAGCCTTAACTATGTGCATAGCCTATAGATTCTGTTTGGTGCTAAATGCTCCTTATATAAATATAATATATATAAATGCTCGTTATATGTTCTACCTATTGAATTAAGTGGGAAGTAGCTCTGGGTCAGATGGGAAAAGGATAATGATTTGAATCACTATATATATATATATATATATGTTGTTGATTGCCTTCCAGTTGAGCAAGACTCAAGACTCATAGCAACCCTTTGAACAAAAGGCCTGAAGACTTTCTATAACTACTGACATTTATCAGAGTTTATAGAGTTTCCGAAGACATAATGGAAATTTTCCTGTGAACTATACCTATATATGGGACAGTGGAAACTGAATTCATCAACTCTGTATATTGTTTCAGTGTTATTCCTTCCTGAGGACTTACTCTGGGTTACTGCACCACTGTCTCGAAAACATCAGATCTTTGATAAAAATGTTTAGTGTTACAGACCTTTTAGCCCAAAATGATTTGAGGAGACCATTCTACATGGCCATTTTTCTCTTTCCTCATTCTAAGCAAATACTTTAAATAGTAATAGCTATTTGTTGTTAGCTGAGTTCATAGTAACCTTGTGAACAACAGATCTGAACCTTGCTCTTTCTGTGTCATTTTCTTACCATCTCATTGCAAGTCTTCCTCTCTTGCTTTGACCCTTCATCTTTCCCAAGAAATGATGTCTTTTTCCAAGAATTGGCCCCTTCTGACAACATACCCAAAGTCTGAGAAACAGAATTTCACCAGCTTTGCGTCTAAGGAGCACCCTAGTTCAACTTTTTCCAAGACAGATTTGTTTGTTCTTTTGGCAGTCCATGCGACATTCAGTACTTGTCTTCAACACTACAATTTCAAACACATTGATTCTTCTGTCATCCTTATTCATTGTCCAACTTTGAGATGCATAGCAGGGTGATTGGAAAGACCATGGCTTGAGCCAAGCACACCTTAGTATTTAAACTGACATCATTGCTCCTTAGTACTTGTGCAGAGGTCCTTGTCAGTAGATCCTCCCAAATATTTTCAGAAATACATTCCCAAATTATCCCATATTTGCCCAGTCCAAGTCTTTTAAATCAAAGCCTATATCAGAAATATAAGCTCAATATCAAGAAAACAAAGATTCTCACCACTGGGTCATTTGGCAGCATCATGATAGATGGTGAAGAGATTGAGATTGTTAACAGCTTTAGTTTGCTTGGGTCCAAAATCAACACTCCTGGTACTAGAAGCCAGGAAATAAAAAGATTAAATACATTGGGGGAAAATCAGCTGTCAGTGACCTATTTAAAGACTGAAGAGCAACAGTCAGTCTGGTGACTAAGGTGTGTCTGATCCAGGTCATGGTCTTCACAATTACTTGCTATGCATCAGAGAGCAGGACAATGAGTAAGGATGATAGAAGAGTTGAAGTCTTTGAGTTGTGGTGCTGGAGAAGAGAACTGAATATACCATGGACTACTAGGAGAACAAACAGGTTCATCCTGAAGAGGGTACCAGGCTGCTCCTTGGAGGCAAGTATTCTGAAGCTCTGTCTGACATACGGCTTGTTACAAGGAGGGACCAGTCCTTGGAGAGTGAGATCACACTTGGAAGGGTGGAGGGACAGCACAAGAGAGGAAGACCCTGGATGAGATGGATTGACTCAATGACTAGGGTAAAGTGGTAGGTGTGTCAGAGACAATGAGGTTCGCTCAAGATAAAGCAGGGTTCAGAGCTATTGGACATAGCATTGCTGACTTGCAGGTGACTCCACGGCAAATAACAGAAACAACAATAAATATATGAAATGAGAATCTCTGAATGGCACAGAGTTGCCAACTAAAAGGTTAGAAGTTTGAGTCTACCCAGAGGTGCCTCAGAAAAATTGCCTGGCAAGCTACTTTCACAAAACTAGCCAGGAAAACACCTGCTGTGTACAGTTCTACTCTGACACACACAGAATCACCAAGAATTGTAGTTAACACAGTGGCAGCTAGTTTTCTGGCTTACCTGGGATACTCTGAAATAGACTTCAATGTGACATGATTATTTGTTGCCATCAAGTGGTCTGTGATCCTATGAACAACAGATTCAAACATTGCCCTCATCTGCATCATCCACACTATATCTGACACCCTCAAGCCCCTTGTTACAGTCACCGTGATGTCTTTTTCCAAAGAATGACCCTTCATGACAACATGCCCAAAATAATATCATAGTCTTCCTCTTAAATTCTTGCCTACCTTGAAGTCAAGGCTATTGCTCAGAAATGGTAACTGGTACTATTTGATTCAGAATTATGGGGTTTGTTTTTTGATGGCTTAACTTTTATTTTTGTGTGAGTGTACCGTCAAATCAGATCTGACTGGTACAGGAGGAGATTGTCCCTCCTTCCCCGGCAGAGCATCTGGTGGATTTGAACCGTGCGCCTCTGGAATTGTAGTTGCAGTTCCTTGCCACTAGGCCACCAGAGCTCCCCAATGGCTTAACTTTTAAAGAAAATTATTACAAAAGTAACTGTTTAAAAGATATATGATTACGTATTATTATCATGACAAGAGTCCAGAATGAAGGCTGCATAGTGGAGTGGATTTGGGGTGGGGGATTGTATAACAATGAAAGAATTTTTCTTTTACTTTTCAAAGAGATGAGTGAATTGGGGGGAGGGGCAGGCAGAGAGAAAAATGCAACACGGAATGAATGGAAAACTAAAGCCTCTGTAAACGTTCATTAAAATTAACAATAAAAAAAAGCTTTTTCAAAGAGTAAAAAAAAAAAGTAACATGCCAGTTACATAAAATAATTCAAGATGAAGGCATACAATAAAAGGGCAAAGTGATCTTTCCCCTCAAGTCCGTTCTCTCATAAGTATCAAATGATCATTATATATAATATTGAAAAGAAAAATGGAATCAAGCTGTATATATTGCCTACTTTTTCTTTCTTTTTTTTACTTAGCAAGGTCTCTTGGGGATCTTTCTATGGATATAAATTTTAGAACAGGAAGTTGGGGTCCATGGGCCCCCAGGGGTACTTATGGGTGCACTTGAGGAGTTCCTAGACCTTGGAATTTTATGTGAAAGCACATGTGTATTTCCCAACATTCCCGTCAGCTTCCATCAGTCCAAAAATGTGCAAACAGAAATGTCTCATACTGTATCCAAGGCTTTTGTTGCCTGGGAGGCTCTTAAATGACAGCTAAAACATTTGGACACCATTGTTGGGTTGCCATTGTGATATATTAGTCTAATGATGACTTTTACGAAGCTGCCTTTAAATGCTAAGTAACTTCAAGTGTAGAGACTCACATTCAGTAACCTGCTCAGTGGACCACGCTGTACCTCTCTTTGCTCTGTAAATTTTGCAGCAACCTTAAGGCAAAAGCAATAAAATCTGAGCTGGATAAATCTGAGTAGTAACAGCCACGTTATAGCTGAGGTTCCTATACTGTGAGCCTGTATAATGTTTTTCTAACAAAATAGAAAGTAAAAATAGAGAAAAAGATGGTCCTCAGGTAGCCATAGGAGAAGAGGAATGAGAAAAACCATTTTCAATCTAAGTTGGTTTCTAGTTCTTTGCTTCCTCTAACATAATATGGGTTGAAAACGAAACTAAACAAAAACTAAAGCCCACTGCTTCTAGGTTTGTTTTGAATCATAATAACCCTCCACTGGTTTTTCGAGGTTGTAAATACTCACCAGTGGAGACTGACCATATTTCTCCCACAGAGCAGCAGGTGGATTTGAACTGCTGTTTGTTAGCAGTCAACGTATGCACTATATCACACGGCTCATCAAATAACAGAGTCTTAGTGTTCATTGATACGGAGTTGAAATAGATTCACAGCTGACCCTCCAATGGGTTTTCAAAGGCTGTCATTCACACAGGAGGAGACAGCCCATCTTTCTCTTTTGGAGCAGCTGGTGGATTTGAACTGTTTGTTTTTGGGTTAACAGCACTACTCTTTACGTACTAGGCCACCAGTGCTCAATACAGATAATTGTTGTTATGTGCCATTGAGTTGGAACCCACCCACAGGTCATCCTCCAACAGGTTTTCAGAGGCAGTAAATTGCACAGAAGGAGATTATTCATCCTTCTCTTGTAGAACAGCTGGTGGATTTGAACTGTATGCCTTTACAGCACAGCTTCTTACCACTAGACAATCAGAGCTCTCTTAATACAGATAAGTGACTTTAAAAAAAAACCCCAATGCCCCCCAAAACAACCAACCAAACAAGAAATCCTGACAAAACCAGTAAAACTTCTCCAGCAACTCTCCAGCCCTGTTTTATCTCAGCTGGAACTGGTCATGTTTATTTTCATTGGTGTTTTCTTGTTTATTACTTATCTTCACTGCCACTCCTCCCCAAGAGGGTAAGCGCTGTCATTGGTTTTGTTGCTCTGTGCCCTCAGGCTACGTAAGTGCTTGACAGACAGGACAATCAAAATGAGATGAATGAGTGGATAGGTGGATGAAAGAATGGGTACTATCCTGTTAGAATCAGTGAGGACTGAACAGAAGTGTGCTCCACACTTTCCGATTTCCAAAAGCTTCATCGTTAGCAAGGCTCAAGTCCTAAAAGGAAGGGCAAAGTCAGAAAGATGTCACTTGGGAAGTCGTAACTTAGGCCTGCAGCATCTCAGCCCTAAACGAGTCATTAATTCCAGTTGTTAAGGGGATAACAATGACAAACATCTTTTCCATTTCCTGATTGCAGAATGGGAGAATGCTGCCTTTTTAATTTTAACCTTGTCTTCGGCTTTAGGATGACAAAACGCACCAGCGTGTACCATGCAATGATTTCACCCCCTGACACAGCAGACAGGGGTTGAGTGCAGATGCGAAGCAGCTGCTGTGCATTTTGCTGGCACCCTGGCCCAGTTCTTGCAAAATGGGCAGCAGCCTGTCCCCTTGGCCTGCTCTGCAGCCAAAGGCCTAGGTAAAGCTGCTGAGGCTTTAGAGAAGGAAGAGACTGCTTCCCTCACCCCCTCCTGCACCCCCATTCGCCTACTCTCTAACCAGCCGAGTCGTTTGTTGAACTCATAAATCCTTAACCAGTATTTGATCCCACAAAGCAAGATTGCGGTTATCTGGGTGGATGGGCCTGTCATGGGGCCTGTAGACAAACCGCAGCCAGGCTGGGCTGGACTGTATCATTAGTCACCAGGACAGAAGTTCTGCACCGGGTCAATCCAGGGGCCAGTCCGGCTCTGGCCTCAGAAGCAGCCCCGGGAGGCCAGCTTGTTATTGTTCTCAGGAACTCCAAGTCAAGCCTTCTCTTACATTTGGAAGGTGAAAAAGGAGGTAGGTGAATAAATAAATCATTCACAACTGTCTACATTAAACTGGTATGCAAGAAAAATTATCTTGGGGAACCCCTAAATGCACTACCAATGAGTTGATTCTAGCTCTTAGTGACTGTAGGACAGAATAGAACTGCCCATAGGGTTTATGAAGCTAATCCTTATAGAAACCCTATGGTTTCTAGTTTTCTGTATTTCACCATAGCAGTGTAACTGTTGTTACTCTTGCTGGGTGCTGTAAACCCAGTACTGACTCATAGCTACCTTATGGAAAAATAGAGTGAAACACTGACTTCTGTACCATGTTCTTCCGAGAATTACCAGAGACTGCATTTTCAATCTTTACCTTACCTACCAAGTGTGGATGGGGACCAGCACCATTGGCGTCTGTGATGGTTTAAAAAGCACTTCCAATGTTCATAGTAGCATTATTCACCATCGCAAGAACATGGAAACAGCCCAAATGTCCAGCCACAAACAAATGGATTTTGGAAATGATGATACACAATGAAAGACTATGCAGCGTGTAGGAGCAATGATTTTGTAAATTATTACCTAACTTGGGAGGGACTGGAGAGCATTATGCTGAGTGAACTAACTCAGTCCCACAAGGACAAATATTGTATAAAACCATTATTGTAGAATGAGTATAAAGATTCAAGGGGGGTTGGGGAGTGTGGAAGCAGAGGGATGAGGATATGCAGGGGAGGGGAGATTAATCAAGAAGTTGTACAATTTAATGGGTGAGAGAGGGAAACTGGAAGAATCTGATCTCAAAATGTATTTGAATTTTGTAAATAAACTAGTATAAAAAAAGCTAAATTTTTTTTAACAAACAAAAAACACTTCCATGAAAAATTGGAATCCTTGTGCATTACGGGTGGAAATGAGTGTAGCTACTGTGGAAAAGTGATTGATGATTCCTCCAAAAGTTAAATATAGGGTCATTATTTGACCCAGAAATTCCACTCCTACTTATAAGCCCACAAGAATTGAAAGTAGATACATGTTCAGATGCAGGTATTCAATATTCCTGGATAGACGAAAGGTGGCAACAAGTCAACTACCTATCAACAGATGAATGGATAAACAAAATATGTTACATATAGACAATGGTATATTATTCATTCATGCATCGTTGTTGTTAGGTGCTCTTGAGTTGAGCACAACTCATACTGACCCATGAACAACAAACCTGGACCCTGTCCTATTCTGTACTGTCCTTATAATTGCTGACACACCTGAGACCATTTCTATTATAATCACTGTGTCAGTTCATCTCATTGGGGTTCTTCACCTCTTTCACTAACTTTCCATCTTTCCAAGCATGATGTCCCTTCCCAAGGAATAGCATTCCTCTTCTAGCAACATGTCTAAGTATGAAAAACAAGGTTTCACCATCCCTGCCTCCAACGAGCACTCTGGCTTCACTTTTTTCAAGACATATCCATTTGTTCTTTTGGCAGTTCATGGGATATTCAGTACTCTTCTCTAACACCAGAACTCAAGAGCATCAACTATTCTTCTTTCATCCTTATTCATTGTCTCATCCTCAGATGTGTAGCAAGTGACTGAAAAGATCATGGCCTTAATAAGGTGCATCTTAGTCTTCAAACTGACATCATTGCTCTTCAGTATTTTGGAGAAGTCCTGACAATGGATTTGCCCAATGCAATATGTTTGACTTGCTGACTGCTGGTGCCAACGGTGCTGATTATTGATCCAAACAAGGTGAAATAATTTACAACTTCAATCCTTTCTCCATCTATCATGATGTTGCTATCAGTCCAGTTTTGAGGATTTTTGTCTTCTTGATGCTGTGATATAATCCATATTGAAGGCTTAGTTCTTGATCTTCTGCAGCAAGCATTTCAAGTCCTCCTCACTTTCAGCAAGCAAGGTTGTATCATCTGAATAACACACTCTTCATAGACTCCAGCTTCACTTATCATCTCAAGAAAAGGTTTGTGGCATTGAACACCAATGAGCAACGACCAGAGGAGCTGTGGGATGACATCAATGATATCATCCGTGAAGGAGGTGAAAGGTCATTGAAAAGACAGAGGAGAAAGAAAAAACCAAAATGGATGATAGAAGAAATGCTATGAAAATTACTCCAGAGCATCAAGAAGCCAAACAAAAATGAAGAGATGCAAGAATAAAAGCTGAACAAAAGATTTCCAAGAGTAGTTTGAGAAGACAAAGCAACACACTATAACAAAAATAGTACAAAGAAATGAAGTGAAAGAATAGAAAGGGAATAACTCATTCTGGCATTTCTCAAGCTGAAAGAACTGAAAAATTCAAGCCTCATGTTGCAATACTGAGAGACATTCTGGACAACTATTCAGCCATAGAGACAAAGAAAATTCGGCTTCATGCTATGAACATGGACGAATCTTAAAAACATTACGCCATGTGAAATAATTCAGATGTAAAAGAACAACTAGGAAGAGGTGAAGGAAAGAAGTGTTTAAAAGGAATATGTGATTAGACATTATTGAAGGAAGAATATGGCAGTTGCGCCACCGCCCCCAAGCCTGATCACTTCCTGAGAAACTTAATAACACCTGAGCTGCTCACATCAAACACCAGACCAAACAATGGAAGAAAACAACAACAAAAAAGCTAAAACCTAACTAAATTAACACGCCAAATTCGGAGAAGTACCATCTTAGTCCTCCACAAGACCCCTATAAAAAGGAAACCCCCTCAAACTGCCTGCACGCCATTTGGATCCTGTCTGCATGCCATGTGGCTGGGTCACCTGGCGCCCCTCTCAGACCACGCAATAAAGGCCTATTTATTTCTTGGGACCAATTCCTTTCTTTATTTCTCTCCCTCGCACCCTCATTCTCTTTTTCTATATCTAACAATTACATGTACGACAACAAAGTAAGAGGTACATTGCAAAGAGGACTGGGGCCGGGGATGGAGGTAATTGTGCAATAGTGAATGAATATTAAAAAAAAAA
>NW_006399779.1:10195684-10250008 GCF_000299155.1 Elephantulus edwardii | reverse complement strand
TCTTTCTTTCTCTCTTTCTTTCTCTCTTTCTCTTTCTTTCTCTCTCTCTCTCTCTTTCTTTCTTTTCTTTCTTTCCCTTTCTCTCTCTCTTCCACAGAATTGTTGATTTACTTCCTTTAAATAAAAGAGCCAAAATCAAACCCCTGCCTTCAAGTGAATTCTATCTCATAGTGACCCTCCACTGGGTTTCTGAGAATGCCATTTGTAACAGGAGAAGACTGACCTTCTTTCTCCCTGGAACAGCTTGTAGATTCCAACCACTGACACAACCAGGCATGCACTGTGGTTACCAGAGCTCCTTATTTCCTTTCCGTAGGTCAAGGTTCATTTTCCTTCTCATTCATGTTGTTTCTGACAATTAGAATATGGCAAAGTGATGGGATGTCACTTCTTGAATTCTGTATATGAAGACATCTGTTACACAGAAGGTTGGAGAGACCCTCCTGTGAGGAGCTGAAGCTGCTTGTCAACCTCTTAGACACTGTGGTACTGATCAACTGCTTGACTGCTATCTTTTGAGCTAGAATCACCTGGTATAATAAATATAGCATCATCTGAAATCAGTTTAGAAATGCCAGTTTCAAACGTGGCCCGAGACCTACTGAATCAGAAGCTGAATTTTAACAAGATACCCAGGTGGTTTGCAGTTATGTTAAATTCAAAGCGTCCCTGGGTGTATAAATAGTTAACAAGCTTGACCATTCACTGAAACCTTGGAGTTTCTTCACTTCAGAAGAAAGACCTGGAAGCTTCCTTCCACAAAGCAGCCATTCAGAATCCTCTGATGCACGTGGGCTAGAACTGACTCTACATCAACTGGTATCAGTAAGTTTGAGAATCGCTATTCTCAACTTAAGAGAGTTCTGCTGGGCTAGTCAGTCGGAAATTGTAACGCTAACACAAAGGTGGTGCCTCTCTGGTGCGTCTAGTCCACCAGCAGTTCAGTGAAAGAGAGACAATCTTCCCCCACATAATTTACAGCCTCTGAAAACTTGTGGAGGGTCAGTTATGAGTCAGCTCTGACTACATGGCAACAAAGATGAGTCTAAAACGAAACTAATCCATTTTCAGTCAGCTGGAGAGGTAAGTTGTTGTCATTCTCAGTCAAGTAGAGAGATATAAGAATACTATACAGTTCCTGGATCAAGTCCTTCAATCTAACTCATCTCACACCTTTCCTCTTTGGCCCTCTTTCTCATTCCAATAAGCAGTAAAGGAAGCCAGCAACATCTACCCAGTAGCCCTTCCCTTGGTTGTCATGTTGCTTGGTCAACCGAACACCAACCCTCTGCCCCTTAGAATGAACAAATACTAAGTGCCTCCTTGTGCGGACAATTCAGCAATGGTTTATAGGAAACAACTTTAGGGAATGTGTTAGATGCAAATCCAGGAGAGTCAGAGATGCCAGACAACACTTGGGAAAACTACCCAAGAGATGTGAGGCAATTAACAAAAATGTGTGAGTTTGAGTCATTTCCTTCAGTGGAGCTGGCCTGCCTCTACAGGCAGTTCTTAGGAACTCTAAAGGGCAAGTCAAGGTACTAGAGAGGGGAGTCGAGAGAAGGTGGTGGGAGTGTGAATGCAGAGTCACCGAGGGAACCCACATTGAGAAGGCAGTTGGGCTTACAGGTGTTTATGCCATTGTTTATGATCTGTGAATGTGCAGGGTTTAGGGGCAAAGATTCTGGCCAAAAGGATGCCTGCCTGCTTGGTGCCCAGGGGAAGGAAATGGCTAAATCAGCTCTTTTGCCTCAAGAGCGGTTTTATGAGCTGTGGAATCCAGGAGGGAGCTGCTGCTGTTACTCAGCTCCAATGTGGCAGGACATAGGCACAGTGCTGCTACAATCTCAAACAATTTTTCCTTTACTTTTCCCTCAAGTCACACACTAGTTGGGAGCATTGCATCCAGTCCAAGAACACCACAGAGTAGTTGGAGCAGGTGGATGATAAATCCCTGCAGACAACTTTACCTTTTTCATTTTGGTTGCTGGTGTAGTTTTTGCTACAGTCAAGGGGAATTATTTTCCATTCTGCCAAAACTTCATGAGTTCCAACTCCAGAATTGTGAACAGACTACTTCTGTTTGTAACTTCCTCCTCCCTTCACACAAGGCTAACTTCGACTGCTTAGCTATCAGTTTGTCATGTTGGGGTGCCTTGCGTGTTGCTATGACGTTGTTAGGTGCTGTCAAGTACGTCAAGTCCAGTATGATTCATAAGGGCTTTATGAACAACAGGTCTGAACCTGGTCCTATCCTGTGCCACCCTCACCACATTGATGCAGTCATTGTGTCAATCCATCTCACTGAGGGTCTTCCTCTCTTTCACTGACCTTCCAGCTTACTGGATGCTAAGTCACAAGTACTTCATATACCAACAGAGTCACTCATGTAGGACTTCAAGACTAAGATAGACTAGGAATTGGCTGTATTATAAAAAACTGGTCAATGTAAACCTTACAGATCACAGCAGAATATTGTTTCCTTCAATGCTGGACAATGAGTCCCTAGGTGGTCGGGCACTCAAAATTCACCATGGTTGCAACAATGAGCTTGAACATGTCAACAATCATGAAGATAGGATAGGACTGGGCAGGGTTTCAGTCTCCTGTACAGGGGTGGCCATGAGTTACATGACTTGCTGAATATTGCTTTTTAACAAGAACAACATCAACAACAATAACAGCAATTTGTGCTCGTTCTTCAACTCCCACTCATGGGCCACCTCCCCTGGGAAATCACTTTTGACTCATTCATGTGGACCTGGTTCCTCCTCTTTGTTTTCATACTGTTCTGTCACTCACTGTCTGCTACTCTGTAACAGTTGACTGCTCTCTTTCCGCATAGACTGGGATTGCTATTGGCATGTATGTGGTCTGTGTCTCATTCATCTTCCCATCTATCAGTACCTAGCACATAGTCCCTGGGTAATACCAATAGTTAAGTGCTTGATGACTAAACCAAAAGCTCAAACCCACCCCAAGGTTCCTAAGAAAGACAAGCTTGGAGTCGTGCCTCCTGGAGGTCACAGCCTTACAAACCCTGTGGAGAAGATCTGCTCTTCATCAGTGGGGTTGTTATGAGTTAGGACATACTTGACGGTAACTTACAATAACAACAAATGTTCATTGTTAATCTTTTACATAAATGCATGAATAAATTGATGGATTTGAGCTGTAGCTTTGGAGTAGAGCACTCAACATTCCATCAATGGCAAGAGAACAGATAAGTCTTGGAGAGAGAGTAGCTGGAGAGCTCTTTTGAGTCAAGGATGATGAGGCTTCACCTCACATACTTCCAGCATGTTGCTAGGAGGGGCTGTTCCTTGGAGAGGGACATGATTGTGGGAAGGGTGGAGGGTTGGTGAAGGAGAGGCCGACTTTGAACCAGGTGGATTGACATAGTGACTGCTGTAATGGGCTCTTGTGTGTAGGAAGTGTGAGGATGACATGGAATAGAACAGAGTTCCCATCTGTTGTTCATAGTGTTGCTATGAGTCTTCCTGGACTCGACCACACCTAACAACAACAGCAATGCTTAGAAAGCTTCAATGAGATGAATTGACACAGTGACTGAAACAATGGGCTTGGGTAAGAAAGACATTGTGAGAATGGTACAGGACAGGGCAAGTTTTCAATCTGCTTGTTGTCCATACAGTTGTTGGTAGTTGAAGTTGACTCAGTGGCATCTAGCAACAACAATGTTTAGAGCAGGATTTTGCCTCCGCTGTGTATTTGATAAAGGCTTATGAAATGTATTGGTGTCTGCTGGGTTTTGGTGTTTTTTTTGTCTTGTGTTTTTTTTAGACGTTCTAGAAATAGTGTAGCTTTTAAAGAATGGGGAAAAACCTGAGAGAAAAGAAACAAAATAAAAAAAAAAAAACACACCAAACCGCCTTTAAATCTGTTGCTGTTAAATCATTTGCAACTCATAGCAACCCTGCAGGGCAGAACAGAACTGATCCACAGGGTGTCCTAGGCTGTAATATTTATAAGAACAGAAGGGCACATCTTCCTCTTGTGGATGGACTGGTGGATTAAAACCTTTCACTCAGTAGCCAAACACTTTAACTACTGTGCCACCAGGACTCCTTCTGAGGGAGGCAGACCCCTGAAAGTCCCTGGAAAGCTGGAGGAGCGCTCTGTGCCTGGGTCTCTCCTTCTCACCCTTGCTCTGCCCTCTTCATTCAGTTGCATCTCTCACATCTCTTGACGTGATAAATAGAACTGAACTTTCTGGTCTGAGAGGTGCTGCCTTATTGATTCAAAAGCTGTCAACAGTGACCCCAGCACAGAAACATTTCCTGGGGATCAAATAACTGGCTCCTCTCAGCACTCATCAATCTGCAGGCTGGCTACGCGTCCACTTACTCTAGGGCCTACTACCTGAACCCTACCCCTAAATCCCCGGGCCAGGGGATGGCCTGAGTAATTTACTGTCATCTGTATTTCCCAGGGCTATAATTTAGAAGGATTTGATGTGTGAGACAAAACAAAGCAATATTTTAGTTCCCTAATGGCTCAGCCTTCATGGAATAGTAACAATAATCCCCTATCAGAAATGTTTTTTACAAACATTTTTTTAAATTTAGTTTATATAAAGTTCTAGAGGTACTTTTATCCTTAGTTATAAATAAGAAAACAAGCTCAGAGAAAATGGATAATACTGTAGGTTTTTCTTAAGGGTATAATATCTTCTAGTTAATGACAGTATAGATAATAATTTTTTTTATTTACTGCTTATTATGTACCAGGCACTAAATATAACACTTCATATAATCATATAACCTATGCCACTGTAGTAATAAGCTAAAATGTATTGGGGACCATGAAGATGGCAAAGGATAGGACAGGGTTCAGACCTGTTGCTTATGGGGATACTGTAATTACAGTTGACTCAATGGACTTAGCAACAAAATAGATAATCTGTTTAAATTGCATTTATAGCTTATAAACGACTGTTATGAACTGCTGATACCCAGTTGCATATATAGAAGCTTGAAGAAGTTAAAAGAACTTTCCCACAATTTATGTAGCAAATCAATAGGAAAAGATGTCATGGATGGTAGCATGTTGTTAGGTGCCATCCTGGTTATCTCTTACAGAGACTCTGAACAACAGATCGAAAGGGAGGAGGCACCATTCTCACAATCTCCACCACGTTCAAGTCCATTGTTGCAGTCACGGCGTCAATCCATCTTGCTGAGTGTTTTCCTCTCTATATCCTCTATTTCTTCCTCTGTGCCTTCTGACAATATGCCCCAGGGATGTGAGGTGATGTTTCATCATCCTTGCCTCTAAAGGACGCCATTGTTGCACTTCTTCTTTCAAGACCTATGTGTTTACCTGTACATGCTAAGAAATTTGGAAGACATCTACTTGGCCAAGCGACTGGAAGAAAGTGTTATTTGTGATTATTCCAAAGAAAGGTGATCCAACATAATCAGAAATTACTAAACAATTATCAATTAACATTACATGCAAGCAAAATCTTACTGAAGACGACTTTAAAATGACTGGGGCAGTATATCAATAGAGAATGACCAGGAAGTCAAGAAAGTATGAGTAGTAGCAGGGGAATATTGTTTGATAGTGTCAGAAGATAAGCCACTAAGATTGGAAGATGCTTCAAATGCAACTGGGGAAGAGTTGTCTCCTCAAAGAAGAGTCCACGTTAATGGCATGCATGGATAAAGCTGTCATTCAGCATTGTTATATGTCTTCAAATCAGAACCAACTCCGAGCTGACTGCAGTGAGTTTTCAGAGGCTGTAAATCACACAGGAGGTGGTTTCTTATCTTAATTCCTCCGAGTAGCTGGTGGATTAGAACTGCATACCTTTGGGTTGGTAGTGCAACTCTTTATCCACTAGGCCACCAGAGCACCCTTTGGCTCAATGACAGACATTTATTTGCTGATATTGCAAGACTCAAAACAAGGGGGGAAAAGCTGCAAATATCCATCAACAATTGGAACAAGGATGGTAAAGGGCCAGAAAAAACAAAGAAACCTCTAAATAGATTGGATCGACACAATAGCTAAAACAATGGACTCCAACATACCATGAGGATCATAAAGGTGGCACAGGATTGGGCAGCATTTTTTTATAATAAGCTGGAATAATGGCTTGGAAGCACAACAACACATGATAATGCCTGTAACCTAACCCAGGTCGATGAGACTCCTGAGCTGGCTTGTTTAGTTGCTAATCTGTAACCTCCATTCGTTTAGGTGTCATGCTAGTCTAACCACTACTGTGTCATCATCATCTGGCATAAAGCTGGTCTACAATAGGGACTCAATAGCTGTACAATCAAATAAGTCTAGTTCTCTGCTTCTAAACCTATTATTCTTATACTATTCTGTTACCTGTCAAGAATTCAGGTCCATGCTGTGCATCAAGAGGCCAATGGAGGTCCATCAACCATCATCCATAAGACTTTTGCGTGTCCCTGGGAGTTTGTGCAACATCAGAATGGTAATAGCCACAGCAACTTCTCATTAAGCATTAGATGTAGGGGCAGAGCATTTGGGTCTCACAAAGACATTCATGGGATCCTCCACACAACCCTGAGAAGAGGTATTAGAACTAGTTTTCAGAAAGGGCAGTTATGATTCAGAAAGTGGATCAAAGTCATCAGTAACTAAATGCCAGAACTAATTAAATGTTGAGCCCACACCAAACCCAAAGTCAGGCTCTGTGATGTTACTTTTCTGTCCTTCTAGCAACCTAAAAAAATGTAATTAATTGTTTTGTTTGAGCAAAAGTTTACAAGTCATACAAAGTTTTCCATTCAATCATTCATAGGCATTTTGCTTTATAACATTAATTACCATTGGTTAATGTAATTAATTAATTAATTAGTGTCTAATCAACTCCTTATTATGCATTGTCTTTCCCTTTACCTAACATCTATTCATTAATATTTATCTCCCTCTCCATCTGTTAACCCTCAAAGATTCATTCTGTGTATGTAAAGCTTTCCTTAGCTTTTTATAATAGCGATCTATACTATAATTATCCTTTTGTAACTTATTTGTGCCACTCAGCATACTTTGTTCTAGGTTTATCTATGTTATGCAGTATTTATCATATTCTTGATTACTTATTAGTGATGCAAAATACTTTATTGTGTCAATGTACCATAATTCCTTTAAACATTCCTCTGTTGATCTATGTTTGTGTTACGTCTGTTTTTGCTGTTATATGCTGTTGAGTCAACTCCAACTCTTAGCGACCCTATGTACAATAGCTCTGAACTCTGCTCTATGTTGGGTCAATGTCATTGTTTCTGACACACCTACCCCCATTACCCTAGTCACTAAGTCAATCCATCTCACCTAGTGTCTTCTGTCCTTCCATCCTTCAAAGCATGATGTCCCTCTCCAACGACATGCCCAAAGTATGTTAGACAGAGCTCCAAAATCCTTGCCTCCAAACAGCAGCCTCGTTTCACCCTCTCCAGGTCGGACCTGTGTTCTCTTAGCAGTCCGTGGTAGATTCAATACTCTTCTCTAGCACTAGCTCTTTGCTATTATAAATACTGCTGCAATAAAAACAAGTATGTGTCAGTTTGTGTTGCAGCTCTTATTTCTTTGGGTTATACCCTTGTAGTCCGATTACTGGATCAAATGGTATTTCTATTCCTAACTGTGAAAGGAGCTGACATAATGTGGTGGTGGCAGAGTCTGACTTCTACTCACATTCTAAAGGTGAAATGTCTCCATCAATAATATCCACAGCACCATACACATAGCTACGTAGTCAGACATGCCACCCCACATGCTCCTGCAGCTATTTCTACATCATTGGGTTCATTGTTCATTGTTGATTCACAAAATTTACTCATAGTTGTGAAATTTATAGGGAAATAAGTTGGGAAGTAGGGGAGGCAAAGAATATCACACAATGCAAGTCCAGGTTTAATCCAGCAGTCTCAGGCACTGGCTACAAGAGCCAGTTTTCAAGAGTTCTGACACCCCACCAACTTTTAAAGGAAATACTAAACTTCTTTCCCAAGTAATTGTATATCTTCACACCAGTAGTCTATGAGGGTTCTAATATAATTACACTCTTGCCATGATTTGTTGCTTAGCAGCTTTATTGAGATATAAATGAGATATTTACAGCTTGCTCATTGAAAATGTACCATCTGTGACTTTCAGTATATAGACAGTTAGGCAACAATCATAGCCATTAATTCTAGAACATTTCCATTAACTGTCCCACCCAAGAAACAACACATTCCCTAGCTGCCCTCCACCATTCATCCTGTCCCACTCAGCCCTGAGAAATTACTTTCTGTCTAGGATGTGTCTCCTCTGAACATTTCATATAAATGTAACAACAACAACAAAAAGGTCTTTTGTTATTGGCTTCTTTTGCGTGGCATGTTTTCCAAGGTAAATTCATGTTGCAGCATGTGCAAAATGCTATTCTTTTTTCTGGCTAAAAAATATTCTATTGTGTGACTATCTTTTAGTTATTTATTCATAAGCTACAGGAACTTCATGGTGCCATAGTCAAAGCATTTGATTTCTAATGAACTGTCATCAACTTGAAATCCCAAGTGGGTCAGGATAGGCAGATGTGGCAGCGTGCTTCTGTAAGGATTGCAGCCTTGGTAACCCCTGTGGGGCTTCAACACTGTCCCAACAGTGGGAGAGTCAGAATCCACGTAATGGCAGTAAGTTTGATTTGATTTTCATTCTATTAGTGAGTTGATAGCATAGGAAACAATTTAAAAGTCTCTTATTCTATTTTTGCCTGCCTGGGACCAAAGAAAAACTAGACAAGAGATTGTTTTCAGACTATATAAAGCATTCCATAAAAGGTAGGCTGCAGTTTCTGTACAGAAGGAAACAAACCCAGGCAAGTTGCCTTGTGTTTGCTTATTTGTATCCACTGAGCACGGAGTGTTTGCAGCAGTAGTTGGCAAGTTTAGGTCTGGAATAAGCAGTTGTTTGTGTTCTTATCATTGCTCGCCTAGCGCCTCTCTTCAGCATACCATTCTGTGATAATGGTTCCTGTCTCAACTTTGATTCCCCCCATCCCCCATGAAACAAATGTGAACAAGTGTCTCTTTAAGGGAATGATTTTTGATTTTTTTTTTTTTTATTCAGAGTGATTCAAAAGTCTGGCATTTAACTTTTATGGAAAACAGATCTGTCTTCTGCCATGAAACTAGGGGATTGTTGACGGGAAATAATCTTATTAAACCCATTTAAAAATAAAAGAAAAACTGTCCAATGATCTTTCTCATCAGTGGTTCAGCAATTCATATATCTTCCAGATACCGTAGGAGGCTAATCATGTGTATGTTACTAAGGAGTCCACTGTGTATTTTGTAAACATACACGGAAGAATCCAAGAAGAAACCCAGGACAGTTAGGAAACTCTCATCTTCTTTTCTTCTTATCCTCGGGTGAAACGAAACAGAAGTGGGAGATTATGTCCTTTCTCTCAACTTAATTTTACAAGTGAAGAACTGTTTCATCTAAATCCTGCAGAGGCTGCATATGCTGCATAAGTATTACTCATATAGAACAAAAATTGAGGTTAGGTTTATCAGCAGCCAGTCTGGATGTGGTATAAAATCTTACTGTTTTCAGCTTCTAATGTTTTCCAAGAATTTTTTTTTTTAAAAAAACCAACCCCCAAAACAACCCAGTCAAACTCATTGCCACTGAGTCAGAACTGACTCACAGCTGACCCTCCAATGGGTTGATTGGAGGCTGTAAATTACACAGGAGGAGTCTGTCTATATTTCCCCCTTGGAGCCTCTTAATCCAGCTGCTGATGGATTTGAACTGCCAGAGATGTACAGCTTTTTGATTGTAGCCCAACTTCCTGCAGACTAAGCCGGAGAGCTCTTTTTGAAGGGGACTGCACAATTCAGAAGATTAATTAATTGAGTGCTGGATGTTTCTGGCAAGGGATGTGGAGACCGAGATAGAAAGATGTACTGGTCAGAGCATAAGGAGGAAGACTAGGATCAAGGTAGACGTGTATGTGGCTATTATGTAATCCATCCTAGCACCACCCCTCCCTACACCCTTACAAGCTATCATTTGGCTGCCTGTTACACCTGTGCTATCCCAGGCCCTATCCCTGATGTTTCTTTTCTTAGATAAGAAACTAGTCTGCACAGCTGGAAGTAACTACAAGTCATTATCTGATTTCATACACTTCCATTTCACAGGCAAGAGAAACTGAGGTCCAGAGCCGTCAATCACCCTGATTTGCAAAACCAAGTAACAGACCTTCTATCTAAGATTAAATATTCCTTTTTGGGTATAATTTTGTTGTCTTTTGAAGAACCATTAAGGAGGAAAAAGAAAAAGCTCCCCAAAGTCTGGGATAAAGTCCATTGTGGTTCTTCAGATTATGTAGACAATGCCAACAGTATTTAACTTTTCCACCAATCCTTCTAATTTAGGTCAAGGAGATAATCTTTGTTTGACCCTGTCTTTAACACCTATCACTTGGTCATCTCTCTTTTTAACAAGGAGAGACCAAAGATCAGGCCTAGAGCCTTTGACAGGCGAATAGCCAGTTTGAATTCAAGAACATTGTTTTGCTTTCCTTCTGTTTCTGTTATAGTTACTCTCAATTTCTGAAAATTTATAGTACTGATAGAAAGTTTCATCAGAAAAATAATCTGTTTTTAAAGTTAATCTGAAATGTTAAGCTGTAAAAGAGTATGGATGGTTTACAAATAGAGCAAAGCTCTTGGTGATGGTAAGGAAATGAGGCAAAGCAGAATTCTTGTGGCTGTAAACTGAATGGCAGAGGAGAGCAATTCGGGGCCCTATACAGCCCCCTGAGGTTCATACATGTGAAATCACATTGTCTAGCCCGGTGTGTGCTTTGAGAAGAGCCATCTCTGTGAGAATTAGGGATACGTTAACGTTGACAAATCACTTGCTGTTGCTCCACCATTCTCCCACACCCACAGTCTGGCTTCTCCTTGGTGAACCTGCTCCTCTGCCCCTTCACTCACTTCCCCCTCCTACCCCATTATGACCTCCATGTCCCCCTTTCTTCTCCCTATGGACTTTGACACTAAACACGCCAGATAACTCACAGGGAATTTCCTTCTTATTGAAGAATGGCATTTCACCGTGACCTCATTGACCAGGCTTGGGTGAAAGAAAATTGTTGCATGTGTCCATAGAACAACGTTGATGTGGAAGCTGAGAATCTGGCCTGCCTCTCAGGAACCAACCAGGCCTCAGATGGCAAGTCACTTGCCCTCTGTAAGTTTCAGCTTCTTCACCTTCACAATAATTGTCCCCTCAGTGTCTTAGAACCCTGAGTTGGAATGGTTCTGTCCTCCATTTATCTCACTCTGCTCACAGGAACAGTGGCCTGAAGAGAGACAGAATAAGAGAAAGGAAATAATGAGGAAACAGAAGTTTCTCTATCTATGAGACGAGAGGAGCATGTGTAGCTGAGCAGTTGCTCGAATCCAAAAGATTGTTGTGAGGATGGATTAGTTAAAATACTGAGTATGTCTTACCACAGCAATCTAGCATGCAGTAAGTGGCCAAATGTGGCAGCTAGTCTATTGAAAGGGGACTGCTGGAAAGAGAAGCCAGCTTCTACAGAAAGCTGAGCTGTGAGGAGCAGCAGTCCTGAGGGATCACAGGCCTGGCTTAGGCTCTGTTTGTGGCAGGGCTGTGCTTCAACCCTGGCTGGCCTCCCCTCGAGGCTGGATGCAAGAATAGACCCATTCCCTTCCTCTGTGTCTGGCCAGGGCCAGAGGGCACCGCCAGAAAAATAACACCAGGAAGAGAGTGAAGGGATTGGGGGCCTTTGTGCAGAGGGAGAAAAAATGACAAGGAACCAGTCAAAGGTCAGAAAATCAATTTTTTTCTTCTTACAGATCTATAAGTTTAGAGGCTTGTAAAGGTCAATGCTGTCCTTTTAAAGTACTTCTAGGATTTACATCCTGAGTAACACTTGGTTTCCTCCATGGTAAACATGAAGATCCAATTAGTTTCCCCTATAATTCAAAGAGATCCAAGAAACAGGGACCTTTCCGGTTGGAGTCAGCTTGGCCATAAAGTTTCTTGCTACACTATTCTGAGGATGAACTTTAATCCATATCTTATCTCCTGCTTGAAAATGAACATCCCTTCTCTTCTTATCATAATGTTTCTGTTTTCTTTTTAAACCACCACCACCCCCTTTCCTTTGGAGCCTTGGCCATTTTCCTTTTTGGCAATTAGGAGACATTCTTCATATTTAGTTATTTGCTATACTCAAGTTACCTAAAGGATTTCTCTCCCTGGCTTGATTCTAGGAGGCATTTTAAGGTCTTGTCAAAGGAGAATGTTGCTGGAACCCAAGCTTTCTGGGGCTGATTCTAACTAAGCCTTTTACTGGGATATGAAATGATGATCACAAAATATTTCCCTTTTTATGGCATCTTTGACCATGGATGAAATCACTAATGCAGCTGTTCCATGAACTCTATTTTATCAAGGCTGCATCTCAGTTTCTGGGTTTCTGCTTTCCCATCACAGACTTTCTGCAAGAAGTGTGGGGGCTGGAAACTTGGTAGGTACAAGTCCTCCCATCCTTGCAGGCTTCTTCCTTTTTGCTGGACTGTGGTGCTAGTGAACTGATAAACAGATAGGAGCAGGTTTAGTTCTGTATGTGGGAGCTTTGGTGGCATAGTTGATAAGGAAGTGCACTGCTAATCCAAAGACTGTGTGTATCTGGCATTTTGAATCCCCTAGGGATTCCAAGAGTGAGAGATGGACAATTTCCTTTCATGCACTTTGCAGCCTCAAAACCCCAAGGGACGGTTCAGCTGTGACTCAGTTAAGGCTTGATGGAGATGAGTTTGAGTCTTTTTGAGTTCTTGATGTGCTTGGAAAAGTAGAGGATAAGAGTAAGAGAGGAAGATCCTCCATGCGATGAATTGCCATGATGGACTGAGCAGGGCCAGCTGAGATCATGAGGAAGGCACAGGCTCGGGGACAGTTCTGATCTATTGTTTTTAGGGACGTTATGAGTTGTAGTCAACTTAATGGCACCAACACCACCAATGGTTCTCAATGCCTGGAACAAGGGGAGCTGGGGTATCCTTCATTCATAACTCTCCATTTTTCTTCATGCCTTGGATGTCAAGAACTAGTTGCTTAATAAATACTCTGTGCATTTCTGGAAAAATAGGAACTTCCCTGTTGCTAAGATATTTATGTGTAAATGAAAGAGTTGTGAGGTTTTGGAAATTTAGAAGAATCCTATTTTTCTCTCTTTTAACTGGGAGAAGTGAGCTCTTCAGCAAGAAGGTGGACACTTGTGCAAAGATTAATTTGGGTCTGAACAATGGCTGAAGATTTGGTAAGAGACAGTGAGATTTAGTGGCATAAACAGTTAAGTGTTTAAAGGTTGGCAATTCTAAAACATCAGAGGTTCTGTGGGAGAAAAGCTGTAGCAATGTGTTCCCACACGGATTACAGCCTAGGAAACCTTTTGAGGCAGTTCTGCTCTGTTCTAACATGTTTCTCTGAATCAGAATTAACTTGACAGCACAAAACATAACAGTACAATCTCTAGTTAATTGAGGATTATATTGTTGTTCGATATAATTGAGTAGGCTCTGACTCAGAGCAACCCTGCATACAATAGAACAAATCTCTGCCTGATCCCTCACCAGCCTCACACTCTCTGCTGTGCTTAAACCAATTGTTGGCAGTCATTGTCTCAATCCATCTCATCAGGGATCTTCTTTTTCACTGACTGTTTCCTTTACTAAGCATGATGTCTTTCTCCAGAGACTGGCCCCTTCTGATAACACGTCCAAAGTATGTGGGATGATATCTCACCATCTTTGCCTTCTCTAAAGAACATTCTTGCTGTACAGCCTCCAAGACAGATTTGTTTTGCACATTTGACTGGCTGTGGCATATTCAATATTCTTTGCCAACACTACAATTCAAAGACAGCAATTCTTCTTTAGTTTTCCTTACTCATTGTCCAACTTTCATATCTATTTGAGGTGACTAAAAATACCATAGCATGGGCCAGGAACATGTAAGCCTTCAAGGTGGCATCCTTGCTTTTTAGCATGGAAGAGAGATTCTGGGCATCAGAATTGCCCATTGGGATCTGTCTTTTGTTTTCTTGACTGTTACTTCCATGAGTTTTAATTGTGGTTCTAAGGAAAATGAAATTCTTGACAATTTCAATCCTTTCTTTATTTACTATGATACTGCTTCTTGGTCTAGTTGTGAAGATTTTTGTTTCCTTGATGTTGACATGTAACCAATACTGAAATATTTTATCTTTCTCATATTGTGCTTCAGATTCTTTTTATTTTCCACAAAACAAAGGGTGCTCTGGTGGACTAGTGGCAAGAAGCTATGCAGCAATCCCAACGGTATGTGATTTGAATCCATTAGGTGCTCCAGAGGAGAAGGGTAGGCAATCTTCACCTGTGCGATTAACTGCCTCTGAAAACCCTCCAGAGGGTCAGCTATGGGTTTGTTTCAAATCGATGGTACACAACGACAACAAGGTTATGTCACTTCCATATTCACAGGTTTTGATAAATCCTCCAATTCTGAAGCCACATTCTTCTTCATACAGTCTGCTTTTTATGATTATCTACCCACCATGCATGTTGAATGCACATGGCAAAATAACACAAACTTGGATGTACCCCTTTCCTGATATTATTAAACCATGTATTATCTCTTTGTTTTGTATGAATGCTTCTTGGTCTATGTAAAAGTATTGCATAAGTACAATTAATTGTTCTGGGATTCTCATTCTTCACAATGTTATCCATAATTTACTATAATTCACACAGTCAAATGCCTTGGCATATGCAAGAAAACATTGTTCTGAAAATCTCTGCTTTCAGCCAAGATTGATCTGACTATTCAGAAAGTGTTCTATGCAGTGTTCCTTATCAATGTACTCCTCCAGCCATTTAAAAATGATCACTTTTTCCTGTGATATTCATGAAGCAACTCCAGTAACACAGGACATTATGCTTATGTCCTCTGTATTACTCTGTGCGTTATTCTAACCAAGAGTGATGCAGTTTGAATCCAACAGGTACTAAAGAAAAAAGAGGCCAGTATTTTCTCAAAGTACTTACAGTCCCATGAACTTGATAGGGTTTTGCCATGAGCTGGAATAGCCTCGATGAAGTAAGTTTGATTTTTTTGGTGCTATTTACTCAATAACATGCATTCTGTTGGACCAGCATTTTTGGGGGGAATAGGCAAAAACTTGTTTCTCTTTCAGTTGGATAGATAGCTCTGTTCCAAGTTGCTTGGTGTGGAGGAGTGAGCACATGCAGAGCTGCATGTATATTTTTTAAAATACTTCAGTTGGTAGTTCATCACTTCCTAGAGTCTTATTTTTTTTTGCCAATGCCTTCAGTATGGATTGGACTTTATTCTGCTACAATTGCCCCAAGTTTCATTTTAACTGATGATATTGGGCTTCTCTCCTGTCTCTTTCCACAGATAAAATTGAATTGATTGCTATGTAGTCCACCCAGTGAGATCAATGCATATAGTTGTAATTTAGGTTGATTTTGTTGGTTTTTTAAAAAATGTGATTGCGATGAATATGTCTTTGGTTTTAAAAGAGTCTACCATGCTTCATTTTTCTCTGGCCTCATATCTATGATCAAGGCCGTATTTTCTTACTAAGTTCTTTGTTTACAACTTTTATAACATAATTACCAGTTTTTATTAATGCAGATTATAATAATCAACATTTATTGAGTGTTTGCTCAATATTCAGTAACACATTTAGAGATGTTTTATATCAATTTCCTCATTTAATTCCACATCCTTTCTATTAGGCAGATACAATTACCATCATTTTGCATATACAGAAAGCTGAGACCTAGAGAGTTTTACATAATATGTCTAAAGTCCTAGTGAGCAATGATGAGGCATATTATATGTGACTTTATGATTATTATTGTTATGATGATGATGAGTACCATCAAATTGGATCTGACTGGTATAGGAGGAGACTGCTCTTCCTTCTCCAGCAGAGCATCTGGTGGATTTGAACAACTTACCTCTGGGATTGCAGTGTAGCTTCTTACCACTAGGCCACCAGAGCTCCCTCAATATATGACATTTTGGCATATCCTCTCTTCTTGCTTTGATGAACAATGAAAATGATGGATGACCATACGTCTTCCTAATATGGTTGAGATATGGGATGATTTTGCTTTTGCCTCTTACAATATTACTATTATTATTTGATTTTCCTCTTTGCATGTTGCCTTACACACTAGCTGGGAAGTATAGCAAATTAGAATGCCTTCTGAAGTTGCAAAGAACAGAAAATCTAATTCATACTGACTTTAATAAAAATGAGTTATTGGCTCATGTAATTGCAAGTCCAAAACTGAGGTGACCCAACACCTCAAAGACATTATCGTTGACTTGGTTTAATTTTATTTGTCTATTCTGCCTTTCACGGTGTCAGTTTCATCCAAATGGCAAATGGCTGGAGCCATTTCTATACTTTATGTCAGTATAGTCAGGAAGGTGAGAATTCAGGCACAGTAAACAAGAATACAAAGATTCACCCTGTTTTGTTAACTTATGTTGCAACTAACCTTTGAGTCTAGTTCCATTCAAATGAGATTTCTTGACTAACTTAATTCAGTGAGTGATCACTCTTGGAAATGGTAGTAGAATCTTCTTTCACCAGTTACATGGGAAGATTAGAAAGACTGGGTATCCAAATTAAAATCTAGATACAGTTAGGAAAAAGAGACTCCAGAAAGGTTACGTGGTAGATATTGCAGTTAATGTCTTTGGCTGAAAGTGATAGATGCCCAAGAGCTTATCAATTTCATTTATCATGGAAATGAAAAGCCATTCTAGTTGATACAGTTCCTTGATGAGGTGCCCCATGACCCAGATATTTTCTGCTTTGCCATATTCTGTGGTTTTGCAATCATCAGTTGGTTGCTGCAGCTCTACACCTTAAATCTTCAAAGAGGCAAGAAGCAGAAAAGATGGAAACAAAATACCTATCTTTCCATGCATTTTGTTTCTCCCTGAAATAGGAGAATTTCCCCCAGAAATCTCTGAGCCAAATCTTACTAAATATAACTGGGCTGAACTGTATCATGTAACCACTCCTAGCTGCAAATGAGTCTGGAAAGCTAAAACCTAACCATTTTCAGTCTCTGTTGTAGGAAGCTGGCAAGAAAGAAGTGGATTAAGAGTTAATTTGGGTATCTGTCTGCCTTTTTATAATACAACTCTAAATGTGCTCTATTGGACGTAGGGCAAAGAAAAGAACATCATGCTTGGAAAGGTATAGAAACAGTGTACAAGAGGAAGACCCTGGATGAGATGGATTAATATGATAACTGGGGCAATGGGGCTAGTTGTGTTGGAGACAGTGAGACTGGCTCAGGAGAGAGCAGGGTTCAGAGCTATTGTACATAGGGTTGCTGTAAGTTGTAGATAACTCGATTAAACATACAACAACAAAATAACTCTAAGGAATCAGAATCCACATCCTAATAGTTTGCCTTTGTTCACTACAGAGAACATTACCAGATTACAAGAAAAGGTTTTTCTTAGCAAAACTCAGATCCAAATAGTTTTTATCCATGCTGTTGTCTAGTTGATTCCAACTCAGGATCCCATGTACAACTGAATGAAACATGACCTGGCCACACACCATCCTCACAATCATTACTATTAGATATTTCAACTCACTGAGGATCTTCTTTTGTATTGTTTGTTTTGTTTTGTTTCACTCTACTTACCAAGTATGATGCCATTCTCCAGGTGCTTGTCCCTCCTGATAACATATAGGAGGCAAAGTATCACTATCCTTGTTTCCAAGTAACAATCTGGATGCACTTGTTTCAAGACAGATTTATTCATTCTTCTGTGAGTCATGACATATTCAATATTTTTTTTACCAAGCCCATAATTCAAAGTCATCAGTTCTTTCTTAGTTTTCTTTATTAATTTACATCTTTTATATGTATAGGAAGCAATTGAAAATACCATGACTTGGGTCAGGCACAGCTTAGTTCTCAATGTGACATTTTTGCTTTGTCACACTTTACAAAGACATAGTTGGCAGCAGATTTGATCAATACATTATGTGGTCTGGTCTCTTGACTGGTTGTTGTTAGGTGCTGTAGAGTCAAGCATGACTCATAAAGACCCTCTGAACAAAATTCTATCTGCTCTAGCCTGTGTCATCCTCACACTTCCTGACATACGAGAGCCCATTGCGGCAGTCACTGTGTCAGTCCACGTGGTTGAGGGTCTTCCTCTCCTTCACCAACCCTTCATCCTTCCCAGCATCTTGATCATCTTTCAATTTCCAGATCATCTTAGGAATAGGCTTGAGGCATTGAACACTAATGATTGAAGACCAGATGAGTTGTCTGATATCATCAAGTACCTTGTCTATGAAGAAAGATGATTCCAAAAACAGAGGAGAAAGAAAAAAAATCAAAATGGATATCAGAAGAGACTCTAAAAATTGCACTGGAGTGTTGAAATGCCAAAACAAAAGGAAAACATGCAGAAGTTAAAGAGCTGAGCAGAAGATTTCAAAGGGCAACTCAGGAGGACAAAGCAAAATATTATGATGGAATGTGCAGAAAGCTGGAATTGGAAAATAAAAAGGGAAGCACTCTCTCTGCGTTTCTCAAGCTGAGAGAAATGAAAAACAAATTTAAGCATCCCAGTATTGAAAGATGCTGTGCGCAATATAGTGAATGAGCCAGAAAGCATCAGAAGAACATGGAGGGAATATACAGAATTACTGTACCAGGAAGAAATGATTGACACTAAAAGCTTTTAGGAAGTATCATATGAACAGGAGACAATGGTAATGAAGGAGGAAGGGGAAGCTTCACTGAAAGCATTGGCAAAAAAATAAGGCCCCAGGAATCTATGGGATACCAATTTAATTGTTTTAATTAACAGATGCAGCCTTGGATGCACTTACGTGTCTATGCCAGGAAATTTGGAGGACAGCTGTCTGGCCAAGAAGCCCATATTTGTTCCCATTCCCAAGAAAGATGATCCAACAACTTGACTGGTACTTTCAAGAATATAAGTTGTCAATCTATACAGAGTCATTGTACCAAAAAGAATTGGCTGGCACAGAAGAATTATATGAAATAACATATGAGCAAGAGTCTGTGGTGATGAAGGAAGAAGTTCAAGCTGCTCTGAAAGAATAGGCAAAAAACAAGTCTCCAGGAATTGATGGTATACCAATTGACATATTTCAACAAATAGATGCTGCCCTGAATGAGCTCACCAAATTGTGCCAAGAAATCTGGAGGACAATCCCCTGGCCAACTGACTGGATAATATCCATACTTGTTTCCATTTCAAAGTAAAATAACTATACAGAGTGTGGAATTTATTGAACAGTATTGCTAATATCACATGCAAGCAAGATTCTGCTGAAAATTATCCAAAAATGACTGGAACAGCACATCAACAGAGAACTGCCAGATGTGTAGGCTGGGTTTAGAACAGGCACTAGGGATACTGTAGCTAATGTTAGATGGATCTTAGCTGAAGGCTGAGAGTACCAGAGGAATTTCTGTGTTTCACTGACTATGCAAAGGCATTTGACTATGTGGATAACAACAAACAGTGGCTAACTCTGAGAAGAATGGGAATCCCAGAACACTTGATTGTGCATATACTTGGACCAGGCGGCAGTCGTCAGCACAGAGTAAGGAAACACTGCATGATTCAAGATCAGGAAAGGTGTATGCCAGGGATATGCCCTTTTCAATCTATAGGCAGATCAGATTATCCGGGAAGCCGGGCTCTAAAAGAAGGAGTGTGGCAGCAGGATTAGAGGAAGACTCATCAACAACCTGCATTATACAGATGATACAACCTTGTTTGCTGAAACTGAGGAGGACCTAAAGCACTTGCAGCAGCATGTCAAGGACTACAGCCTTCAATATGGATTGAAACTCAACAGCAAGAAAAAAAAATATTCTCACCACTGGGCTTATTGACAGCATCATGATAGACGGTGAAGAGATTGAGATTTACAACAGCTTTCATTTGCTTGGCTCCACAATCAAAACTCTTGGTATCAGCAGACAGGAAATAAAAAGATGAATGGCATTGGAAAAAATCAGCTGTCAGCGATGTTGCCAGAGTACTGAAGAGCAACAATGTCAGTCTGGAGACTAATGTGTGCCTGATTCAGGCAATGGTTTTCGCAATTACGTGCTATGCATCAGAAAGCTGGACAATGAGTAGAGATGATACAAGGAAAATTGATGTCTTTGAGCTGTGTTAAGAGTATTTAATAGACTATAGACTGCTAGGAGAATAAACAGGTTCATCATGGAGAGGGTAAAACCAGGCTACTCCTTGGAGGCAAGGATTCTGAAGTTCCATCTGACATACTTTGGGCATATTTGCAAGGAAGGACCAGTCCTTGGAGAGGGACATTATGCTTGGGAGGGTAGAGGGACAGTGCAAAAGAGAAGACCTTCAATAAGACGAATTGATTCAGTTACATGGATAATTGGAGTAAGTGTGTCAGAAACAATAAAGTTGGCTCAGGATAGAGCAGGGTTCAGAGTTGTTGTACATAGGGTCGCTATAAGTCGCAGGTGACTTGACGGCACATAACAACAACTACAAGCAAAATTAAATTCTTGACAACTTACAATCTTTTCTTCATTTTTCATGCTGCTGCTTTTGGTCCAGTCTTGAGGAATTCTATTTTCTTGATGTTGAGGTATAATCTGTTTTTAGTTTCATTAGCAAGTACTGCAAGTCATCTTTGCTTTCAGTATGCAAATTTGTGTAATCTACAGATTGTTGGTGTGTCTTCCCTCAATCCTAATGCTGATTCTTTTTTATATAGTCCAGTTTTTCAGCTTATTTGCTCAGCAAATTGGATTGGTATAGTGAAAGGACACAATCCTGACATGCACTTTTATTGTAAACCATGCGATATCTTCTTGATCTGTGTGTGTGTGTGTGTGTGAAGTCAAATCTGACTGGCACAGGAGAAGACTGCCCATCCTTCTCCAGCAGAGCATCTGGTGGACCCAAACCATGCACTTTCAGGATTGCAGCACAGCTTCTTGCCCCTAGGCCACCAGAGCTCCCTCAGGCAAAATTGTTTTGGTATTTTCTCCTTTTAATGAAGCTGCATCTGACATCAGCAAACATATCCCTCGTCCCATGGTAATCTCTAAATCCAGCTTGAACTTCTTGCAGTTCTCTGTTGATGTGTTGGCCGAACTTATCTTTAATTATCTTAAGCAAAAATTTACTTGCTTATGATATTAATGAGGTTGTTCAATAATAATGCAAATTCTTTGCACTGTTCTTTGTAACAGGTGCAAAAATGGATCTTTTCCAACTTATAGTTGATCAACAAGCGAATTGTTTTCCAGATTTCTTGGCATAGGTAACTATGTGTTTCCAGTGTTATATCGCTTTGTTGGAACATTTTAATTGATATTCTGCCAATTCCTGAAGCTTTATTTTTTTAAATGTCTTCCATGCTTCTTGGACTTCTTCCTTTGATATCATTTTTTTTCTCTTGAAAATCCAATTTTTATATCATTAATTCTTGATCATATGATACTTTCTGAAATGGCTCAGTGCCCACAAATTCTTTTTGGTACAGTGACTCTGTGTATTTCTCCCATTTTATTCTGATGTGTGCTGCCTTGTTTAATGTTTTGCCTGTAGAATCTTTCACTATTACAACTCAAGGATTCTTGAATTTTCTCTTAAATTCTTTAGCTTGAGAGATACCAATCATGGTTCTTCCTTTTAGTTTTATAGCTCAAGGTTTTTCTGATTTCATTTTAATTCATTCTCTCCCTCTCCCTCTCCCTCTCCTTCCCCCTCCCTCTGTGTTTGTGTGTGTACTGTCAACTCGGATCAGATCTGACTGGCACAGGAGGAGATTGCCACTCCTTCTCATCATTATAATACTTTGTTTTCTCAAGTCATCCTTTGAAAACATCTAATCAACATGTTTGCTTCATCTTGCTTCCCCTTGCTTTAGCTTCTCTTTGTTCTAGAGTGAGTTTCAGAGTCTCTTCTGATGCCCATTTCAGTACTTTCCCTCCTGTAATTTAAATGACCTTTTGCTTTCTTGGTAAGAAGCAGTGCTGCAGTCCTGAAGGCATGTGCTTTGACACACTAGCTGCTCTGCAGGAGAAAGACGGCCAGTCTCCTCCTGTGTGAAACCCTGAACACCCAGTAGAGGGTCAGCTACAGGTTGTTTCCAACTCTACAGTATACAACAACAACAACAATCATTCCACAATTTGTCTGAGCTTAGGTTGTGTATATGTGTCAAATCTACTCTTAAAATGGTCATTACATTCAGGGTGGCATAGACTGAAGGTCATATTTTGCCTTTTTGAGAGCTTGTTTTACTTTTGTTTAGATTCACCTTGAACTTGGAGATAAACAGTTGTTAGTCTCTTTCATAGGCAGCTCTTGGTCTTGTTTTAACAGTTGACATTGAGTTTCTTCCGTTGCTTCTTCCCACAAATGTAGTCAATTTGATTCCTGTGCTTGACATACAATGAGGTCAATATGAAAAAGGTACAAGCACTGTTATTTTATCGAAAAAAGTATTTCCAATGACTAGGTCACTGGTCTTTCAAAGGTCTATCATGTAATTTTTAGCATAATTTATGTCACCAATGCCCTATTTCCCAACTACTGATCCTTCTCACCTTCCATATATCTTTGACTAAAAATTTAGGGAAATACATAGTTAGTGTTTACATCAGTGGGAGGTTTGCTGTTGTTGTTAGGTACCGTTAAGTCAAATACAACTCATAGCACCCTTGTGAGCAAGCACTGACCGGCTTCATATTGGCTATACTAAATGAACACCTTATATTTAACAAAAAATAAATGTCTAAGGGAGACTAATCCATATAGAAAATTAAAATATTAATTAGTTTAATCATTAATTTGAAGTTTTGTTATTTTCTAGATGGCAAAAATATTTTCCTAATAATTAATTGCCTAATTTCAAGGACTCTCAGCTTAGCCCTGAAGTACATTACAAATATCCTATCACTCAATAAATTGCAGTTACTATCAGCAAAATATTTCTGGTTTATTTGAAGATTGGAGCAACGAAGCCAAGAAAATGACTCAATAGATTAGAAGAACGGTAGAGTGAGGGATGCTGAGAACAATCTGATTACACACACACATCCATTATGTTTTCAGTTTTGAACTTATTCCAACTTCAGGCAGGTTTTTTTCCCCCTCCTGACTTCCTTTGAAAAATGACATGGACAAATTTTTCACTGCAGTTGGAAGCAGACTCTGTTAGAAGAAAGAGGCCAATACTGAGGGAAACTGTGACAAATGAATCTGCTTGGAGGAAAGACAAACTTAAGCCATTGCAAGAGTGAAGGGCTGAGGAGTAACTGCCGTATGGCTGGGCAGGGCCAGGGCAGACTTGCACTACACTGCCTCACAACCAGCCTTTCATGATACTTCAGCGTTTATGAGACATTTTTTACTTACACTGTCAATTGGTGCAGGCTGTAGTAGATTTCCTCTAGAGCATAGTTGATATGTATGATTATAATGAGATAAGAAAAGTATTATTTTTGGACCCCTGCAGCTTATGCCTCATCTTCCTTTTTCTGGCAGTGAACTCTGCCTGGCCAATCCTAGTATCCATTCACCTGCACCCATGGAGGACAAATTAGAGCCTTTTCCCTATGCTGTTTTAACATATAGCCACACAGTGATCCACTCATCTCATCATCGCTCCATGCTGCAAAGCTGGAAGGACAGCTGGAGTTGTAGGGAGGGCACAGCAATGAAGATGGAAGATTTAGCAACACTTTCTGGTCTTGGATCAGTTTTTGCCTGCAGCTAGGTCTCTTGGGACGCTCTAGTTTAGGAAGCCAATGACCTTCATTTCTGACTGAGTGAGAATTATCTGTTTTTTGCATGATAAAGTCCTAATTATCTCAGCTTTCTTATACAGTAGGTTCAGCTTGAATGAAACATCTTTGATAATACAATGACTCTGAGCTCACCTTTTTTCAGTAGCTACTAAAGGTATTGGCAAAAAAACCAACCAAACGAACAAACAAAAACGACTTAAGGTCTCAGGAATTGATAAAATATCAAGTGGCATGTTTTCACAGATGAATCCTTGAACGTGCTCACTAGCCTATGCCAAGAAATTTATAAGTTAGCTCCCTGGCAAACTGACTGGTAGAGGTCCATATATGGTCCCAATCCCATAAAAGGTGATCCAACAGAATGTGTAAATTATGAAATTATATAATTAATATCACATGCAGGTAAAATCTTGCTGAAGATTATTTTAAAATGGCTGGCACAATATACTGTTAGAGAACTGTTAGAAATTCAAGCTATATTCAGAAGAGGCACAAGAGATATCATTGCTGATGTTAAATGAACCTTGATTGAAAGCAGAGAATATCAGGAGATGTTTATTCGTACTTTATGCAAGATGTTTGGCTGTATAGATTTTAAAAAAATGATGGATAGCATTGAGAATAATGGGAATCTCAGAAACCTGGTTGTGCTAATATGAAATCTATAGATCAAGAAGTTGTCCAAACAGAAAGGGAATACTGCATGGCTTAAAATCAGGTAGAGTGTGCATCAGGGTTATATCCTTTCTTTATATCTATTTTATCTGTTTGCTGAGCAAATGATTCAAGAAGCTGGGATATATGAAGAAGAATGTGGCATCAGGATTGGAGGAAGACTTATTAACATCTTGCATTATACAGTTGATACAACCTTGCAGAAGCACTTGCTTGAAACACTGCAGGAGATCAAACGCTACAAACTTCAATATGGATTACATATAAATATCAAGAAACAAAATACTTCTTCCTGGACCGATAAGTAACATAATGATAGATGGCAAAAAGATTGAAGTTGTCACTGATTTCATTTCACTTGGATTCACAATCAGCATTCACAGTAACAGCAGACATGAAATGAAAAGATGTGTAGCATTGGAGAAATCTGCTGTCAAGGATCTTTCCAAAGAACTGAAGAGCAAGGATATCGGTTTAAAGACTAAAGTGTGCCCTAATCTGAGCCATGGTAGTTTTGATTGCTTCCTATGCATATGAAAGTTGTACAATGAAAAAGGATTACCAAAAAAGAAATAATGCTTTCAAATTGTGATGCTGGAGCAGAGTACTGACTAGCCCATGGACTGCCAAAAGGGCAAACAAGTCTGACTTGGAGGAGGTACAACCATGGTGCTCTTAGAAGGAAGAGTAGTAAAACTTCATCTTGCATACTTTGGGCATATTGATAGAAGGGGGCTAGTCTTTGGAAAAAGACATCATAATGGGAAAGAGAGGTCTGGGGCCTACTGGTAAGAGGCTGTGCTGCAATCCCAAAGGCACATACATGGTTTGAATCCACTAGCTGGTCCATGGTTAAGAATGGGGAATCTCCTCCCCTGTGATTTTATTGCCTCTGAAAACTCACTGGAGTGTCAGTTCTGTGTCAGTTTTGACTCAGTGGCACACAACAAGAACAACTGGGAAAGGTGAAAGGTCAGAGAGAGAGAGAGAGAGGAAGACTTTTAACAAGATAGATTGAGATGGTGACTATAAAAATGGGCTTGACCATATGTGAGATGGTGAAGATGGCCCAGGATAGGACAGAGTTCCCAGGATCACTATGAGTCATAGTCAACTAGATGGCATCAAACAAAGCCCACTCACTCACCAATAACACCAAATAATTAGGAGGATGCTAAACGCAGTTGCAAGTGTCTCTAATTTTTAAAATGCCTTTTCAGTTATATTACCTATTCCTCATGGAGATTAATGGTGCCTCATTAGCAAAACAGGAGTTCTGCAAGGATATGTTGTGGGGTTTTGTTTCTTTTTTAAAGTTGTTTGTTTAACACCTGAAATATATTTCTCTTTGTTGTTATGTGCCAGCGACTCTATGTACAAGAGCCCTAAGTGCCATTCTATTCTGTGCCAAACTCGCTGTCTCCAACATACTCATTCACACCACTCCAGTCACAGAATTGATCCTTCTCATTGAGGGTCTTCCTCTCCTGTGCCGTCCCTCCTCTCTTCTCTCTCTCCAAGGACCAGTCTCTCCTTGCAACATGCCCAAATTATGTCAGATGAAACTTCAGAATCCTTGACTCCAAGCAGCATTCTGGCTTCACCCTCTCCAGGACAAAGCTGTTTGTTCCCCTAGCAGTCCATGGTATATTCAACACTCTTCTCCAGCACCACAGCTCAAAGGCATCAATTCTCTTTCTATCATCCTTATTCACTGTCCAACTCTCTGATGCATAGCACGTAATTGTGAAGACTATAGCCTGGATCAGGCGCACCTTAGTCTCCAGCCTGACATCGTTGCTCTTCAGTACTCTTGAGAGGTCCCTCACAGCTGACTTCCCCAATGCAATTCATCTCTTGATTTCCTGGCTGCTGTTACCAGGAGTGTTGACTATGGAGCCAAGTAAACTAAAACTGTTACCTATCTCAATCTCTTCACCATCCATACTGATGCTGCCAATTGGCCCAGTGGTTAGAATCTTTGTTTTCTTGATATTGAGCTTCAATCCATATTGAAGACTACAGTCTTTCACTTTCTGCAGAAAGTGCTTATGGTAAGTCCTTAGACATGAGGATTATTTTTTTAAAAATTTGTGTACAATGACAGAGAACAAACAAAAACAATGAAGACAATTGTTGCTTTAAGAACAGAAAGTGGGTTTTGAGAAAATGAGATAGAAGGAAGTTTTTCTGAAGGAGCTGGGGAGTGGAGTTGATGCTTCTTTTTTTCTTTTTGTTTTAATCCTTTCAATTTTACCAAACATAAACCCACCTGGTTTGAAGAGTCAGATCATTCTACAAGATTTCTCATTTTAAAAAGAGTGGTTTCCTAGCCACTACTCCCTCAATTTATGGCTTCCTGGAAGCAACTACCTTTTATTGTTCTTGCTGTTTTCATTTTTTTTTAATTGTTTTTTAGTGAAAGTTACAAAGAGATTGATTTTTATTCATTCATGCGTACACATTGAAAGCAAGTAGTTTTGAATCTTCTAATTGCTCAATGTGGTAATTAACTGTTGTTGTTGTGTACCGTCAAGTTACAACTGACCCACAGCTGACCCTCCAGCGGGTTTTCAGAGATTGCCCATCCTTCTCCCATGGAGCAGCTGGTGTCCTAGAACCCCATGCCTTCAGGATTGCAGTGCAGCTTCTTCCTACTAGGCCACCAAAATTCCCTAATTAACTGTCTATGTCTAATTACATCTTAATTTTTCTTATTAAGCACCACTGAGTTAATAGTGGATATAGATCAACGGTGATTAATTTTATAAAACACAATGCCTGGGAATGATCATGGGAGACAAAATGTGAGTGTAGAAATGTGTTGAACACAATGTATATGAACTATACACAACATGCAAATTTTGTATGCAGACTAACATAAAATTTAAAATGTTTTTAATTAAAAAAAAGAATCTAGTTGTAATTTCCACCTTCCCACCAAGGTATAATTGTTCTCACTTGCATCTATTTGATTCCTTTTGATCACAATTTTTCTTAGAGCTAGTGATTAAGGAATTGTGCTGGCAACCCAAAGGTAGGTGGTTTGAATCTCCCTGCTCTTTGGAAGAAAGATGGGCAATCTCATCCCGTGTGATGTACAACCTCTTGAAAACCTGCTGGAGGGTCAACTATGAGTTGGTTCCAACTTGAAGACAATGTGTTTGAGGTTTTTGAGTTGGAATATTTAATAATCACATAATTAAGATTGTTGTTGCTGTTAAGTGTCACCGAGTTGAGTATCACTCATAGTGTCCCTGTGAACAACACATCTGAACCCTATCCTATACTATGCTGTGCTATCTTTATCATTCCTGACGCAGTTGAGCCCATGGTCACAATGTGTCGAGCCAACTCATTGAGGGTTTTCCTCTCTTTTGCTGACTCCACCTTTCCAAGCATGATATCCTTCTCCAAGGACTAGCCTCTCCTAACAACATACCCAAAGTGTGTGAGACAAAGCTTCACCATTCTTGCCTCCAAGAGGCACTCTGGTTGCACTTTCTCCAAGATACATCTGTTTGTTCTTTTGGCAGTCTATAGGATAGTCAGTACTCTTCTCCAACACCACAACTCAAAGGCATCTGTTCTTCTCTACATGAAAATTCACTGCTACATCATTTTAGGGCACAAAAGGAACCAAACTACTTTTATATCACAAATTTGTTTTCTCAGAAATATGAATTCATTTTTATGTAATTATCATGAATTCAACATCATGTTCTCTCCCAGTTGACTACACATCTTAATAAGTTCAAAGCAATTGTGTCTATCAGTTTGTGCCTTTTGGAAACATCTCTACACGAACCTTCTGACTGGCTGGGTCTGGAATGGTTTTCCTTTGCACTTACTGCACAGCTGCCAACTTAAAAGTCTCCCTTCCTCACTCTCTTGGCTTTCTCTCTCTTGTTTCTAAATTGTATTGCTTGCTTCCTGAGTCCCAAGTCTCTTTTTCTCTTGGATTGCTCCCTCATTTTGTTGGAGTTCTGGGAGCTATTTAAGAAAGTTCATCAGAAGTGTATTTTTAATGAACATGCACATTTAAAGATGTCTTGATTCACCTTCCCAGTTATTGATAATGTGACCAGTCAGATAATTCTAGGTTGGATATAGTATTAGTTTCCCTTTTAATTTTAAAGACACTGCTCTGATATAATCCACTGGTCAGGAGCATGGCTCTGTAATACAAATGTGGACTCAAGTTTTAACTTTATAGTTTATCTCCTGTGTGGTATGGAGAAAGCCACTTTGAGTTGATGTACTTCCAATTTCTCATCTGAAAAATGAGGACAGTAATAGTATCACATCAGAGGGCTGTGAAGATTAAATATCAAGCCCTTAAAATAGAGTTTAGCATACAGTTAAATGCTGCATATATATTCGCTATGATTACCTTCCAGTGTTTGTTGGAAGTATTACAAAGACTGAAACTTCTGATTCTTGATCATTTCTAGGCATGTCATTCATTTATCTCTGAAAGTATTTAAAATATTTTTGAAGCCATGTTCCAAAGTTTTATAATATTCCTTCAAACAGATCTGTTCTCAACTATTCAATAATTTTTTTTAGTTTGGAAATATAATGAAATTCTAAAATGACATTAATAATATATTTTGAGTTAAATTTGTCAATTCAGTTAAATGATCAGTTTTGTTTATGTCTTTTAATTTACAAGAGGCTGCTCCTTGGAGACAAGGATTCTGAAGATTCATCTGACATACTTTGGACATGTTGCAAGGAGGGCCGTCATGCTTGGGAGGGTAGAGGGACAGCGCAAAAGAAGAAGACCCTCAGTGAGATGGATTGATTCAGTGACTAGGGTTTTGGGGGTAGGTGTATCAGAGACAATAAGATTGGCACAGGATAGAGCAGGGTTTAGGACTGTTGTACATAGGGTTGCCATGAGTCACAAGCAACTCGATGACACATAACAACAACAACAACAATTGCCTTATTTGGTTTTTACGGGTTTACTCCTTTTTTTGACAATTGTAATGATGCAATAACTACTGGGTTTTTTTCTTCCTTTTCCAACTATCTGCTTTAACATAAAGTATTTTTTATAATTTTTGTATAATAAAAATATTTCATGATTTACCATATTGCAGTTAAGCAGAACTGTAATTAATGCTGTGGTAATTAAGCTTTCCAAGAAACTAATAATTAACAGTTTCTTCTTTTTTTTTAAACAGTTTCTTACAGTAGAAATTTCACTCAATCAGGGAAATATCGTTCTTTATTTTGGGATATATTTTGGTTGGTTAGCAATCATCTCTTATTTTTTATTCATTATGAAACTATTATTTCATTTTTAACTTATCCTATTTGTCCTTTATGCTTTACTTTCACGTATATCTTTCTTAATTAGTCATTTTGTTAAATTCTGTGGGGAGATTTACTGAATTCCCTATTACTTCCCTTCAGTAACAGTTGGGTGGGATTTTTTTGGTTTGTTTTTCAAAATTTAACATTACATTGTAGTACCAACCCAAAGGCAAGTGGTTCAAATCCACCAACTGCTCTGTGGCCATCATCTCTTCCTATGCAGTTGACAGTCTCTGAAAACCTGCTAGAGGGTCAGCTATGAGTTGATTCCAACTTAACAGCAATGAATTGAGCTGTTGATATCATATATATACATATGTTGTTGTTGTTGTTATGTGCCGTCGAGTCGTTTGTGACTCATAGCGACCCTATGCACAACAGCCCTAAACCCTGCCCCAACCGCACTGCCTCTGACACACCCATCCCGATTATTCATACACACACATTACACACACACACACACACACACACACACACACACACACACACATATTCTCCAAAGGCTCTCTGCTTTGTCCCATTCCCATCACTACCCCCTTTTGAAAAACAGCCTGGCTTTTATTCATGGATGCATATATTCCTTTACATATTTATCTAAAGAAATTTTAAAAAATCAATTGTTTCCTTCTCTCCTTTATAGCTGAAATAATACTCTAAATTGCTCTTTAAAGGGTCTTACCTCTCCTTCCTAAAAGCTAGTGACTCTTGGTTATCTGCCAAGTAGGGCAAAGTAATAGGAAGCGGTGTGTGCGTCTTGTCAGCTTCAGGAATAACAGAGGAGTCATGCTGTCATGTGCCGGTGATCTTACTGGGCCTGATGGTGTGATGGTCATGCCAGTTTCTGTCTTTTGCTTTAGCTGCTTTGTATCTACCACCATGGAAGAATTTTTTTCATTTCTTTTCTGGAAGATATGTGACTAGCTGCCAAGCTTCTAGGGAGAGGATGTGGGTAGTACATGGCTTCATTTAACCCTCTTGTTTCTCAGGCACTTACCTGCTTCAGAAAAGGAATATTCAGTGTTTTGCTGGTTAGATAAGGCAGTCACCAGGCTGTATGACCTGGAGAGGACATAGAATAGACTTCCATTTTCTGCCCCATCTTCCAGGTTCTGTAGCACAAGCTGGAACTCTTTTCAGGATTTCCTACCACCAGTTTAGGATTCTGTCTGCTTCCTTGAGTTTTCTGTCAGTTAAGGATTCTTCTTTTTTGAGTTTTTCTGCCAGTTAATCCCCACTTATTTTTTTCTTAAGCAAAATTCAGTGCAATGGAGCTAGTTCTGCAAACTTATAGGGCAAAGGAGAACTGCTCTATATGTTCTCCAAGTCTGTAAATCTTTATGGAATTGGACTCCCTCATCTTTCTTCCATGGATTGGCTTAGAACTACTAAGTTTCCACTTCATAGATCAATGCTTAACCCTACTGAACCACCAGAATTCCGTTCCTCATGCTGCATTTTTCACTTTGTGTCAAGAATATCTTCCCATGTATAGTTTCTAAAGTGTAATTGCCAATGATAGATTTCCTCCATAATTCATCATGATTTAGTTCTATAATTTGCACATTAAAATTATTTCCATTTTTTAAATAAGCAACTGTGAATTGAACATTTTTATTGCAGTCCTTAGTGGTGTTCTTCAGGGCTACTGTTGAAAATGATACTTTGGATAGCTTATTAGTAACCACAAGGAGCTTTGTGAAATAAAGGTTCTTTCAACAGATATACTTGAAAATACTGAAGTTTTGTTTGAGTTGTAACATCAGTATTTTTTTTTTTTTAAGAAGTGCTTTGGCTGTCATCACATTATCTGTCTGAGGAGAGGGGAGAGCCTCCACTGCTGGTGCTTCAATACAGACCTAAGCTCCGGGGCCCAAGTGGTAAGAAGCTATGATATAACCCTGAAGGCACATGGTTCAAATCCATCAGGTGCTCCATGAAAAAAGGACGGAAAATCTCCTCCCTTCTGAGTAATTGCCTCTGAAAACCCACTGGAGAGTCAGCCATGGGGTTGTTCCAACTTGATGGCATAACAGTTACATATTCTACAAGAAGGCTTACTTATATATAAGCAGACATTTCTTTTCTCATAAAAGACCTCTTGAAAACTAAGTGTCATAATTACCTGTTACTGTTGTGAACCACAGAGTTGGCACTGACCCGTGGCTGACCCTCCAGCCGGGTTTCAGAGGCAGTCAGTCACACAGGGGGAGATTGCCGATCTTTCTTTCATGGAGCAGCTAGTGGCCTCAAACTGTGTGCCTTTGCCATTGCAACATAGCTTCTTGCCACTAGGCTACCAGAGCTCACATAATTACCCAATTATTATATTAATTTCCAGAAACCCTATGAACTTGGAGAAAGGATGAAAGCTACACAAGAGTTCAGGTCTTTGGTTCATAGGGTCACTATGAGTTGTCAACAACTCGACAACACTTAGCAACAACAATGGGAGCGCTCTGGTGGCCTAGTGGGTAGAAAGTGATGCTACCAACCCAAAGGTGGGTGATTTTAATCTGCAGCCCTCAGGCCTGGTTTTAATTGTTTTTGGTCAAACATTCTTCTAGGTGGTATAGCACTGGCCTGTCCATTTGCTGTACAGAAGTAACTTGCGGTTGCTGTTATGCTGAACACTGTGACACTGGTATGTCAACTGTGATAATGGTTACCCATGGTGGACAGTGTTTGGTGGAGCTCCCCGATTAAAACAAGCTTGGAAGCAGGAGTGGCATCTGCTTCTGAAATAGTTTGCCTCCTGAAATTCTATGAACTTGGAGAAATGAAAGTTATACAAGTGTTCAGATCTTTCCTTCACAGGGTTACTAGGAGTCATCTGCAACTGGACAGCACTTAAAAAATAACATTATATTAATGAAACAAATGTAGAATTAAAGTGGGGCAAAGTGCTTTAGTGCCAAAGCTCAGCTTGGAAGCCAGGGTTCTCACAGAGCTAGCTTCCATGTTACCTGGGCAACTGTGCCGCTGATCAAGGCCTGAGTGAAGCAGAAGGAAAACTGGCAGGGCAAAGGGATTTCTATCTGAATTACAATCAGCTGAGATTAGTAGAAGGCACACAATACAAACCTCCCAGTGTAGCATGTGAAGTGTGCTGTAACTGTTAAGTTGCTACATTGTCATTGTTCGTTGGGTGTGTAGAGTTCTCGACAAGGTTTTTAAGACGTATCATTTGGAAACAGACCTTGTTGACTTCCAAGGCATTTTCTGGGTGAGATCAAATTGTAAACCTTATGGCTAGTTGAGTGCATAATCATCTGCATTACTTAACTGCCTTGTTGTAGGTATAGTTTGTTGTTTTGCTTACAAGCCAAAACGTCATAGTTCAAACTTTCTAAAACACTGCTAAGAGGGGTTTTTGTTGTTTTTTTTCCCCTGGGGGGGGGGGGCTCTGGTGATACATGGATGGTGAATCATGTGCTAATCCAAAGACTCAGTTTCCCCAGTGTTCAAATCCACTAGGAGCACCACGGATAGAGATGGGCAGTCTCCTCCTATTACGATTTACAGCTTCAGAAATCTGTTGAGGGCTCCCGGAAGTCCGAAATGACTAATTGACAGTGAATTTGCTCTGTGGGCGAAGGATAGGCAATCTCTTCCTGAGCGCTAACTGCCTCTGAAAACCAGCTGGAGGTTCAGCTGAGTCCGTTCCCACTGGATTCTGACAATATTAAGACCTGCCTGCTGTTTGGCATCCGGAACAGGAAGCAGTCACTTAAAATCTTAAAGCATATTTGGGGTCCTGTACCTCTCTACACATGAACTTCTTGTTGCTTAGCACAGCTCCTGCCTTCTCACTTAGAATACCTCTGGGGTGAAGGTGGGGGTGGCAAGTTAAATATGCCAATATTCACAAATTAGATCGAGCCCAGTGGCTGGGAAGGTGGTGGAGCCTGGGGAAGCGCTCACCACGGCGCTCCAGTTGGATTGAGGTGTACTGCCCTCCTCCCAGTACTGCCCCTGTGGGCCGCCAGGGCAGCGCCTGCGCCAGTTGGTTTGGGTCAAGGGTTACCCGCACTGAAAGCCATCAGACCCGAGAGGGCCAGCTGCAGATTCTGGGGCTGTGGCGTTCCCTGCTGGCGCTCTGGGCCCAAACAACCTTGTCACAGGCGATCTGTCCCGCCAGGGCTGCCCCAGTCCCGCCCCAGTCCCCTGTGGTGCGAGCAAGCGACTGGACAACAGAGGGTAAGTGAACGCTTCACTCATGTCTGGACCCAGCTCCAGGCCGCGGATGCCCACTGCGCCCCCTGTGCGCCTGGGACGCACGTCAGAGCTCCTGCTGGCCCAAGGCTGCCACGAACCACCTCCCCAGGGTTTCAAATTCAGATTGGCAGCTGCTTCCCTTCCATTTTCTCTCTCCTTCCGCCTTGGGAAGAGCTGCCTCCACTTGTGCAAGAAAGGGCGCCGCCTGCCCCCAGATGCAGCTTGTCACGAGCTCTGGCCTCCCCCGCCGTCACTTGGCTGCACTTGTACCCTCAGCCCTTGCACCCGGGCTGCGTGTGGGTCTTTGCAAGTTCACCTATTTGCCCGCCCGCAGTGAGAAGCTGCCTGCAGGCTTTCTTACTCCTTCAGCTCACAAATCCCTTCTAGGAAACACACCGGAAGGGGAAGCTTTGGGTCAAGCCAAGGCGCTTCTGTCCAGAAAAGCCCATCCGCCGCGCACCTGGTTTTAATAAGAGCCTGGGGAGAAATATGGCCCGGGGAGCCTGAAAGAGCCCCAAGAAATGCTGTCCGGAGAGAGACGGGTACGCAGGCTCGTACGTGCGCAGACGCACCGTTTGAGAGCTTGCAAAACCCTCGTGCACTTTTCAACTTTACTCAGAGCCCAGAGAGAGGATGTAGGTTAGAACTGGATGTAAACAGCATTTAAAAACACATTTATTAACATTGAGGACAAAGATACTGCACAGTTATGCACAATGTATCTTTTCCCCTCCCCCGTTTTAATAACCAAAAAGGCATATGAGGAAAATAAGCACTGCCCTTTCCTGTATTCCCTCCCATCTTGAGCATTCATCTGCACAGATATTTTCTACATAGTTACAAAATAGAGGTAAGAAGCATTCTTCACGAATTTGCATGTCATCCTTACGCAGGGGCCATGCTAATCTTCTCTGTATCATTCCAAGTTTAGTATATGTGCTGCCGAAGCGAGCACAAGAGGCATTCTTAATTCACATTTTGGGACGGGGGTGAAGAGAAAGAAGAGAAGGTAAAATATACCCAGATGTTGGGGAAAACTTTATAAATTTTGGAGGGGAAAAATCCTCCCACACCTCACAATACAGGAGATGGAAGTGGCGCTGTGATTCAAGTCCTGTGCTGCTGATCAAAAGAGTAGCAATTTGTACTCACCAGTCACTCTTTCTGAGAAAGCTTTATGTGATAATCTGCCCTCCCAAAGATTTACAGCCTTGGAGCCTCCTTTCAACGTATAGTATAAAAGTTTAAGGGCAAGGATGGCTTTAAAAAAACCCTTTCGAAGTGTTTCTGTAATTCATTCGTTCTCTCTCTCTCCCTCCCTCCCTCTCTCTCTTTCTCTCCCCCTCCCCCCTCTCTCCCTCCATATTTGTTTATAAGCCAAGGAGAAATTTCTTTACAACACAGAACTTTGATCTTGACTCTCTTAAGACATCTTAATGTATCTTATACTAGAGTTTGAGAAAACTGAGTTTCAGTTAAGTATTTCTTAAACTCCTAAACAAACCATGCCCTGCCAAAAGAACAAACCAGTCTAACTTGGCAGGAGTGCAGCCTGGTGCTCTTTGGAAGCAGGGATGGTGAAACTTTGTGATAACCTCTGGGCACATTGTGAGGAGGGGCCAGCCCTTAGAATAGGACACCTGGGCTTGCAAAAGTAGAGGGTCAATGAAAGAGAGGAAGACCTTCAAGAAGACAGAGTGACACAGTGACTGCAGCACTGGGGTTAGGCACCTCAGTTTGTGCAGATGGCACGGCTCTGGGCCAGCTTTTGTGCTCTTGCACAGAGGGTCACCTTGCAATAAGACTAAAACAAAAATCCTCAAACCCAAAACCTGTTACCATGGAGTCTAGTCCAACTCAGGGTGACCCTTGAGGCCCTATGGGACAGAGTCCAACAGCAATTCCCAAGGATTCCCATGGCTGTAATCTTTAGAAGAAGGAAGCGCTTGTGGTTTAATGGTAAGGAGTTGTCAACTGAAAGGCACCTGGTTTGAGTCCACCACCTGTTTTAAGGAAAAAGATGAGAAATATCTAGTGCAAGTTACAGCTTCTAAAAACCTGGTAGGAGGTCAGCAGTGTTCAGTTCTGACTCAAAGGCACATTATAACAATCTTTGCAGGTGTTACCTGCCATAGCTTTGTTTTGCTGGGTTGGACTATTCAACCTTTCTGTTAAACAGTTCTGCCCTTTAACTAGAGTCACCAGGGCTCCTCTTAACGCCTTAATTGGTCTTTAATTAGAGGCTGCAGGCTTTCAGTCCTGCCCCCTCTTGCCTAGAATAATTTTTCCTGCAATGGCCAGTTTTCAGTTCACACGAATATCCATTTCTTTGATCATGTGATATGCAATGTAGTACCTATTCCCCTCATGCCAAGAAATGAGTTTATTTTCTTCAACTTGATATCATCTCATTTATAACCTGTTGATTATTACATGAGAGCAGGGAATAGGAATCTTGCTGTTTGTACCCTAACATTTGTATCACTCCTTCTCCCCACCTCTACTTTTGGGCCAGTCTTGGAAAAAAGTCATCATGCTGGGAAAGGTGGAGGGATCAAGTAATTAAAGAAGTGTTTCCTCAGTGAGTGCAGCAGTGGGTTCCAGCAGATTAGAGATAGTGAGGCTGGTACAGGACAGAGCAGAGTTCACATGTATTATTCACAGAGTTGCTGTGAGCCGTATTTGACTGGAGGGCATCTAAAAACCACCACCACTAGGTTCATAGTCTTAGTAAATATGAAAAAAAGATGTCAACATACATTGTAGTCTCAAAAGTGTTTTCTAAGACAACGGAAACATCTTTAGTCCCCTGGTGCTACCCCATGCAGTTGCTGTGTGTCAGGCTGGCCTCAGGAAGTGACTCTGGAGGCAGTGGGGCCTCTGAAAATTTTTGTTGGTCTGGGATTTGGCCTAAAGAGTGACTGGGACTCCCCCCAGAGGCTTGGGGACTGCTGGCCGCATAAACTCTCTGACCCTTTAGCACTTCCCAGTGCTGGGCTGTGTGTGTGAGGTTCCAAGGTTGGCTGTGGGGCCTGCTCATGAGGGAAGCTTTGTTTATGTTGGACTCCAGGCGCTGGGAATAATTAGGGGAGTGACAGGCCGCTGAAGTCCAGGCCTTTCCTTATGGGATGGGCTGCGAGGCTGCGGACTGGCCTGCTTGCTGGCAAACGCCATGGATTCTTGTCTGGTTCGTGTTTCTGAGGACACTTTGATGGGGAAGGGGCTGGGGGCTGAAGAGTTTAGAATTTCCCATTTCCTTGGGGGGATTGACTGTGATTGAAAACCATGCGGGGCAGCAGCAAAGTGGAGCATCAGGACCTGTTTGTGGATCCCAGCTGCTCCCTAAGGCTATGCTGCAAAGGGAGAAAACGTGCTCTTGACCAGGAACGGGCTCACTCTTGGGTTCTTCAGAGCCAAGTACAGTGCCTGGCACGTGGGAGTGGATTGGTAAACATTCATTCAAGTATGATCCATCAGAACACCCTGCACGTTGTGCTTCAAGCCTAAATGACTCATTTGTTTTCTAGAAAAACCTGATAGAACAAAACCCTCAGACTAACTGACTGGGTTCAAATCCTGGCATCTCCATTTACAAGTCTGTGTTCATAGGCATGGTGGTCTTTGTCTCTACCACCTCATCTGTTGTTAGGTTCTGTCAATCTGCTATGATTTACAATGACCCTATGAACAACTTGTGCTCTGCACTGCACCACCCTGCACAATCCCCACCATTGTTGCCGTCACTGTGTCAATTCGTCTTGTTGTGTCTATCCATATGTAAAATGTGCATAATAAAGCATCTATACAGGATTGCTATGAGGATTAAAAGTGCTGCTTTTTGTAAAGCATTAAGAACACAGTCTTATAGTATATTAAATGTACTCTCCTGTTGTTGTGTGCCATTGAGTCAGAACTAATTCATAGCTGACATGAGTTTTCAGAGGCAGTAAATTTCATGGGAGGAGATTGCGCATCCTCACTTGGTGGATTCAAATTGTGTGCCTTTAGGATGCTGTGCGGCTACTTGCCACTAGAGGCCGCCATAAAGAGAGCAAAAGGTAATTTTTTAAAAAATAAAGAAACCCAAAATTAATGTAAAAAAAAAACTATGAAAATTACATTAGAGCATCAGGAAGCCAGGACAAAGGAAGAGATACCAAAGTAAAAGATTTCAAAGGGCAGCTTGAGGAGATAAAGCAAAGTAGTAAAAGGAAATGTGCAAAGAGCTGGAGTAAGAATAAAAAAAGGGAGGACTTGCTCAGCAAATCTCAAGCTGAAAGAATCAAAAAACATGGGCAAAATCTTGACTGACCCAGGAAGCATCAAAAGAAGATGGAAAGAATATACAGAATCACTGTACCAAATATAATTAGTTGACACTGAAAAATTTCAGGAAGTACTCTCTGAACAAGAGACAGTGGTAACAAAGGAAGAAATTCAAGCTGCATTAAGACACTAGAAAAAAAATATAAGGCCCCAGGAATTGATGAAATACCAACTGACATATTTCAACTTACAAATGCAACTCTGGATATGCTCGTCCGTCTATACCAGGCCATTTGGAGGACAGCTGCTTGGCTGACTGACTGAAAGAGATCCATATTTCTTCCCATTCCCAAGAAAGGTGAGCCAACAGAATGTGGTAATCCTTGAACAATATCATTAATACAACATACAAGCAAAATATTACTGCAGATCATCAAAAAATGACTGGAGCATTACATTGACAGGGAACTGCCAGAAGAACAAGTTGGGTTTAGAAGAGGCTGTGGCACCAGGGATATCATTGCTAATGTCAGATATTACTGGCTAAGTGCAGAGAAGACCGGAAGAATGTCTGTCTGTGCTTTATGGACTATGAAAAGGCATTTAAATTTGTGGATTTCAGCAACACTGAGAAGAATAAAAATCCCAGAACACTTAATTGTATTAATATAAAATCTATACTTAGACCAAGAAGCTGTTGTCTAAACAGAACAAAGGAACACTGCATGGTTTAAAATCAGGAAGGATGTGCACCAGGGTTGTATTCTTTTTCCATACAATCTGTATGCTGAACCAATAATTACTGAAGCTAGATTTTATGAAGAGTGTAGCATAAAGATTGGAAGAAGAGTCAACAACCTGTGTTACACAGATGACACAACCTTGCTTCCTGAAAGTGAAAAGGACATGAAACACTGCAAAAGATCAAAGACCACAGCCTTTACTATGGATTATATCTTAGCATCAGGAAAACAAAAGTTTTTATCACTGGACCAATAGATGACATGATAGATGGATAGATAAAGAATTTAAAATGTCAATTATTTCATCTAACTTAGACCCACAATTAACACCCTTGGTACCAGCAGTTAGGAGATCAGGAAAAACTTTGCTTTGCTCAAGTCTAGTGTCAGGGACCTTTCAAAAATCCTGAAGAGCAATGATGTCAGTTTGAAGACTAAGGTAAGCTTGGTCCAGGCCATGCTCTTTTCAGTCACTTAATATGAGTCTGAGACCTGGACAATAAATAAGGATGACAGAAGAAGAATTGATGCCTTTGAATTGTAGTGTTGGAGAAGACTATCCTATGGATTGCCAAAAAAGAAACATATTTGTCTTCGGAAACGTGCTGCTAGAGTGCTCCTTGGAGGCAAGGATGGTGAGGTTTCAGCTCACATAGTTTGGGCAGGTCGCTAGAAAAGGCCATTCCTTGGAAAGGGCTTTCATGCTTGGAGAGGTTGGTGAATCTACCAGTGAGGTGGATTGACATGGTGATGGGCTCTGGTGTACAAGAGATGGTGAGGAAGGCACAGAATTCAGGATTCAGGTCTGTCGTTCACAGGGTTGCTATGAGTTGTAGTTGACTCGATGACACCTAACAGTAACAGGAAGAATATAGTCTGGCATATAGCAAGCAATATGAGGTTAAATATATTTTTTTAAAAATCCCCAAATAAGGAAAAAGAAACAGTTACTTCACAGGAGAGTGTTAGGGACAAGATGAGGTAGGAAAGACAGAGAAGATGTCAATGTAATGGTTGTTTTATTTAAGCTTTTGTGCATGTGAATTTTATTAGATTGATTTTTGATATGTTGTATGTATCTAATAAATGTTTTAGTGTTTTCTCAGTCATGATAAAATGTTAGAAAGCACAGTCCAGTTGGTTTTTTTGTTTGTTTTGTTTTGTTTTTGGTTGCTTCAAGTTTATTTCCACTTGGGGTGGATGAAACAGCTATGGATATTCGAAAAGCTCATGTGTGATTAGACAGTAAAGAATGGGGTTCTCTCAACTTTGTGGTCTTTTGCTTTTTTGAAACAGAAAGAACCACCCACTTCTGCACTCGGTGCATCCGCCTAGTCTATGGGGTGGGGCAGGGAGGTGCTGACAGAAGCCCCTCAGGAAGGCGTCGCTGGTGGTGACGGTGCCCTTTCAAGAGGATCCCGAGGCCAGTGCTGCCTGGGTGCTGCCAGGCTGCTTCCTCGTGCTGCCCTGGGCCAGGTCACAGGCGACCACACCACCAGAGGCCTGGGGTCCCAAGTGCTCTGGGGACTCCAACACAGTGGTGATGAATGGGACACTGGTCTTCCCGAAAACGAAGCTGGCCCACCAGTGGCCCGGGTCAGCCTTTGGGAGCCCTTGGTGGTGGGGAATGGCTTCCCGCGGGTGGGTACTCAGCGCTTCCACAGGAGCTGTTACTGGACGTGGATCCCAGACAGCGCCGGTAGTAGTTGTGGGTGGCTACAAGCAAGCCGCGGGAGGGGATGGCCGCCATACTCTTGTTTGTGGCTTGGTGGAAACCTCGGCAGCGACCCCTCGGGCCTCGGCGCGATCACGGGTGGCAGGACACTGGGAGGGCGGGAGGTGGAAAAAGCCCTAAACCACGAAGCCCATTTGCGCAGGAGATCGCAGAAACAGGGTCCAGCACCGCGACGTGCGTGGACTGTGCACAGACGCACACCGCTGACTTATACCACAGTCCAGTATTTTTTTTTTTCCCTTTAATTTCATTATTTTTTGTGTGTACCGTCAAATTAGATTGACTGGTACAGGAGGACATTGTTCCTCCTTCTCAAGCAGAGCATCTGGTGGGTTTGAACTGTGCACCCCTGAACTTGCAGTTGCAGCTTCTTGCCACTAGGCCACCAGAGCTCGCCACCAGTATTTTAACATTGATGTCCACTAAGATATGAATTTATACTTTTATTCTGATACAGTCTTATGTGAGATGGACTGTTCTTATTTCCAGTGCAGAGTAGAGGAAACTCATATAAGGTCTGTGCCATGAAGTAAGCAGCTGAGTCAGAATTTGTGTCAGAGTTTATGCTCTTCATTGTTCTATGGGGCATTTCTTAGGCAAAACTGTATAGAAGATTTGGTCTGAGCGTCAAAAGGAAATGAAAGGCTAGAGAGATCCCATTATATATGCTATGATTTATCTGTATGAATTTGCATTTTCTGAATAGTGAGGAATCAAACTAAAGTACAAAAAATAAAGTAGATTAAGTAATGGTTGACTGCAAATTGCGGCCTTGACCACCTTCTTCAAATTCTTTATTTATTAAGACAACAAAATATTGTCAATAGTTCATGTAATGACAAAAAATTTAAATTTTAACTTAATGTAATGTAAGTATATAACGAATATATGTTTTTATCAGCTTCAAATATTAAAATTCCATCTAATATTTTTTTAGAAAAAAGGCTGAGATCTAAGAAAGAAAATATAGTGTCTCTCTAGCTGAAGAATATAATTCACGTTTGGGAGTTTGGTGCTGTTGTGTCAGAAATGACTCATAGCTGACCTCCTAGCAGTTTTTCAGAGGAAGTAAACTGCCCATTTTTCTCCTGTGGAGGAGCTTGTAGATTTGAACCACTTTCCTTTGGGTTGGGAGCACAACTCCTTACCACTAAGCAACCAGAGTTTCTGTAGGAATTTGATAATCAGTGTGAATTAGAAACAACTTTGCTTGTAGAAAACTAAGAAGGCTTAAAGTACTTACTGATGAACATTAAAGATTATTTGCCTTCCATGAAAAGAGCAAGGGAAGTGTAGAGATGACCGTTTCTGACTTTCACCAACTTCACGTGGGGGAACTGTCCCTGACGATGGCATCAACAGCGTAAACCCAATTCCTATGAGATCAGATATGTTCCTCACTCTCCCGTACCTCTTTCTATTCATCTCAACATCAATCTTACTGTTTTCCTAGGTCCAGAATCTAAGCTGAGAGCTCATAGACCACACAGAACTATATTGGGGAAGTAAAACTTTATAATCCAGGTTAGTAATGGAATACAGTCAAGACAGTTTATGAAATGTACTCACGGGTGCCTTGAGCTTTGTGGCTTTAGGCCAGTGTTACAAAGTTCTCAGTCCTGAGAATTATGGTTCTCCAACCCTAGCTGCCAAAAAATTTGGGCACAGGTTCTTAGCTCTGGTTCCATTTGTACAGCAGACCCAAGGTCCTGTCTCATTTTGGGTGTCTGGTTCTCTGCAACTGGCAGGTCTCTCGTTCTCCACAGAGGCTGCTGCCCCTGTAGGCCCTCCTGGGCTGTCTGCATCCCATAGAAAACATTCCATTCTCTTGTTTGCTCTTTCCTAGTAGTGAGACTCCCTGTTCAGCTGCTGATCTACTTATTTTAATAGTGAAAGTAGCCCTTCTCCGGTGGATTGCTAACACTAACCAATCCCCTGTGGATAGGCTAACACGCCCTGTTCACACATTTCCACCCATTTACAAGTCAAATTCAATGGCTAGGAAAGCCATTTTTAAATACTAAGTTTGACACACCACACCTTCAATATGGATTAAGTTCAATACACCACACCTTCAGTATGGATTATGCCTTCGACATAATAGAAACAAAAGTTCCCACAAGAAACAGTGCCATGATAAATAGAGAAAAGATAGAAGGTGCCAAGGATTTAATTTTGCTTGGATTCCTAGTCAATATCCATGGAAACAGCAATAAAAATTATAGGATGTATTTCATCAGGCAACTCTCCTACAGAAAACCTCTTTACAGTGCTAAAGAGCAATGATATCACTTTGAGTTCTAAAATACTCCTGGCTCAAGCTGTGGCATTTTCAGTCATTTCATAGACAGGTAAAATTGGATAATGAGTAAGGAAGGCTGAAGGAGAATTGATCCCTTTGAATTGGTTCGTTGGCAAAGAATATTTTTGAAATGTAATCTAGACTGCCCGAAGAACATGTAAATCTCTCTTGGAACAAGTGCAGCCAGAGTGCTCCTTAAAAGCAAGAATGATGAGACTTTATCATAAATGTTTTTTGTACCATTGAGTTGCAGTCAACTCATAGCTGACCCTCCAGTGGGTTGTCAGAGACAGTAAATTGTATGGAAGGAGATTTCCCATCTTTTTCCCAAGTGGGAGTGGTTGTTAAGTGCCTTCGAGTCGCAGATGACTCATAGTGACACTATGAACAAAAGCCCTGAATACTTGTACAACTTTGGTTGTTTCTCCATGTCCGTAGAGTTTCTGCAGGCAAGCTATTTTGGAAGTAGATGCCACTTTTGCTTCCAAGCTTGTTATGATTAGGAAGCTCCACCAAACACTGTAACCGTTAATGGGTAACCATTACTGCATTTGGCTTACCAGTGTCACAGTGTTTAGCATCACAGCAACCACGAGTTATGGGAAGAGATTTCCCATCCTTCTCCCAAGGTGAAGCTGGTGGATTTTAAGCGAGTTTCTGAGTTGGCAGCTCAACTCCTTATATTACATGCTATCTGGAGGGACGGTGCCTAGAGAAAGCTAGCATGCTTGAAAAAGTAGAGAATCAGTAAAAATCATCAAGCAAGACCCTCAATGGGACTGGTGGTCACAGTGACTGCAACAGTAGGCAGAGGTTAGGAAGATGGAGTGCAGCAGAAACTGAATTCTGAGCATGCTGACGGACTGGTTGTTGTTCGGTGCTGTCAAGTTGATTACACCATGAACAACCGATTTGAACACTGTCCTTTCCCATGCCGTCCTCAGGCTCTCTGATACATTCAGTCCCATGACTACAGTCACTGTGCTAATCCACCTGGTTGAGGATTTTCCACTCTTGTAGTGACCCTCCACTTTCCCCAAGCAAGATGTTCCTCTCCAAGGAATAAATTCTCCTAGAAACATGCCCAAAGTGTGTGAGGTGAAGTTTCGTCATCTTTGCCTCCAAGGAGCACTCAGGCAGCACCTACTCCAAAACATACCTGTCTGTTCTTTGGACAGTCCATGGCATCTCCAGCACTCTTCTCTAATACCACAGTTCAGAGGTATCAATACTTCTTCTGTCATCTTTTGTTGTTGTCCTGCTCTCAGCTGCATAAGAAGTGACTGAAAAGACCATGGCCTGAATCAGGTTCACTTTTGTCCTCAAACTGACATCATTACTACTCAATAATTTGGAGAGGTCCCTGACTTCAGACTCTCCTGCTGCAATCCGCCTTCTGTTCTCCTGACTCCTGATATTAAGCGTATTTATTGTGGATCCAAATAAGATGAATTTGTTGACAGTCTCAATTCTTTCTCTGTCTATGATGATGTTGGCTAATGGTCCAGTAACATGAATTTCTGTTTCCTGACGTTGAGATTGGTTAGGATCCTTGTTATATAGACAGTAAGAGTTGACATGTCTTTTTCTTGACCCTCAACCAGAGAGATTGACACAGTGACGCTACAATGGGCTCTATTGTGTCAGGAAGTGTAGGATGTCATAGCATAGGACAGGGTTCAGATAAGTGGTTCACAGTGTTGCTATGGGTTGTACTTGACTCAACAGCACTTAACAACATCAAAGTGGGAGCTGACTCAGTGGCACCTAACAACAACAGCAACATGAAGGAGAGCTACATGTTAATCATTAATTCAATAAACTTTAAGTAAGTACTTCCTGTACCTAAAAGCACATGTGGGCATGTTGGAGAAACAGAGAGGTGAATGACTTTGATATTCAAGGCTGTTTATAATCCATCAACGTGTAACAGTAGTTTGTAGCTTTCTGACACTTATAGCACTAACTGAAGTTGATTGTATTAATAACTGAAATTTCTACAACAAAAGAATCATGAGGAATTAAAGAACAATTGCTTAACTAAATTGACTCAACATTTGTATTGACTTTGGAAACTGAATGAAGATGAGGGGAAACGAAAGATGTGTTTAGGGACAGGCAAATGTGATAGTAGGAAACTGGATTCTGTTTGGGGAATGAGAATCAGTTGGATTTGGCCAGAACATTAGCATTTTTGTGGTGTAAGGTGAGGCTAGGAAGACAAGCTGGATGATAACTGCAGTCTCCTATGGTACACTGAGAGGGCTGGCCTTCCTGACCCAGCAGGCACTGGGGAGCCCCTGAAGGTTCATAACCATGACTATGGCCTGGCAGCTGCTGTGGTCCTGAAGCATCCTTTTGATGCTGCCTGTTGTTATGTGTTATCTATTTGGAACTCACCAGTAGTTTTCAGAGGCTGTAAGTTGCTTGTAGATTTCCCACCTTTCTCTTTAGCGAACATTTCCTGTGGAGCAGCTGGTGGATTTGAACTTCCTGATTTTGGACTATTGGCAGTGCAACTCCTTATCACCAAGACACCAGAGGAAAATATAGGAAACAAAGACCAATGAGAACTATTGGGATAGTCTGGGTCTTAATTTGTGTGAGTATGTTGACATAACCAACCAAGAAACCAAGCAAATCCACTGCCATTGAGCTGATTCAAAAAACCCCATTAGGTTTCTGAGTCTATAGATCTTTAGATGGGAGACATTTTCTCTTTCTCTTTGGAACTAATGATGGATTTGAACTGATGACCTTTGGGTTAGCAATGCAACATGTAATGCTCTGGATATGCCACAAGAACTCCTTGTGGTAACAAAAGAAAATGAAGAAAAAAACCCCCAAAACCAAAAACAAACAAACAAACAAACAAACAAAAAACACAACAAAAAACACCCCAAAACACAATAATGTAGCAGAGTCAGGAGGAGGGATGGGAAGGAAAACAGCCAATTGGTATAGAGCTAAGAAAATGGAAATACAAAGTTCTGTACTGTGAGACTTTTCAGTCTAAAAGAGAACACAGCATTATTTTGTTTTGTTTTTTCATGTTGACCATAGAAGCTCTTCTATTTGCCCTCAGAAATTATTTTTTAAAACACACTTCAGAAAGGAATCAACACTCAAAGCCTATTAAGGAGAATAGTATCGTACTTTCAGAAAGCTGTCCTCTGGAACAGCTCTGGTTCCCTGAAGTAGGAAGGAGCCACCTCACCATAAGCCCTTTGACCAGAACACTGGGTCAGCTGCATGCCCCTGGCTCTTCAGGCTGCAGCCATATGCATGATATACTTATGTCTTGGAATTATAGCACACGGAAGGTGCATTATCATCTTTGAAAAGAAGACAAATGATATATTTACACTTATGCCTGAAGACTTGGGGAATTGCCAGGAAATTGGGAAAATTCTTAGGAATACTGCATACCTTTAGACGTTGTTTCCTTTGGAGCAGAGTATTTGAGTTTGGTACATTCATTATACATTATTTGACAACAGACTGTACAAACTGAATTATCTGTAGGTTCACTGTCTCCAAGCAAGTTCTCCAAGTGACATTTGAGGCCACCAGAGCTCCCTGATTAAAAAAAAGGTTCTCCTTATCAAAAGCCCTCCATGTGGTCTAAAGTTCTTCAAGTAATTCCTGCTTGCAGTGTCCTGTTACACAAAGTGGAGAGACATTTTGAGTTTGTTTTAATTATAGTTGAATTGATAATAGAATATTATAAACAAGCTCATCAAATAAAATTTGACCTAGCAAACTTTAGAGGAAAAAAACCCCTAAACCCTCAACAACACAGTGTTTTAATTCCAGTTTAAAATTAGTAGTTCTCTACTTGAATGTGCATCTTAGTCATGGACACCAACTAGTGTTTCCTAAGGGACGTTTTCTGAAAGAAATTGGGACATGAATAAAGCCGGGTTGGTCACTAGCAGCTCAGTGTTGGGGGCCTCTTTGTGAGGCATCCAGCATTTTGGAGAAAGGTTGAAAATGCAGCAGGATCATTGGATGTTTAGACCCAGACCCCACAAAAATTAACTTGGGTGTGTCCTAGGAATATGTTGCTTTCGGGATACTGTTGGTTCTTAGTTTTAAGTTATAAGAAGGGATTAGAAGAAAGTTTTGGCAGAATGAGGGGGTTTTGGAACCCATCAGACACTCAGCTTAGTTCAACACTTCCCATTCGACCTCTCCCCCTTTTTGTTTCTCTTCCTTCTCTGAGGAATTCCCTCCAGAGAAAACTATTTTGACTGGGATGTTGAGGAGACAGATTATTGACACGGTGACTATCACAATGGGCCGGAGCTGTGAGGGACAGGACAGTGAAGATCTGTTGTTAATAGAGTCACTATGAATTGCGCTCTACTCAAAGTCGAGGACATGTAAACAACATCAAGTGTTCTTTTTATTATTATTAATTTCAATGAAAATTTACAGAGACTTTGGACTTCCATTCATTCATTGTTGCATTTTTCTCCCTGCCCACACCTCCCCACCCATAGTACACTCTTCTTTTTGAAAAGTAAAATTCTTTCATTGTTTTACAATCCCTACCCTCCAGGTCCACTCCACTATGCAGCCTTCGCTCTGGACTCCTGTCATGACAAAAATACCTAATCACATATCCCTTTTAAACAGTTTTCTCCCTCATCTGTTTCAATGCAATATACATTACTGAACCCATCTTTCTCAGTCTCTCCCCAACCCTGATGTCAGTCCTGTTTTACAACAGTGGCACCATGCAGTATTTTGTGACTGAGATATTTCATTCAGCATAATGTCCTCCAAGGTCACCCATTTTGAATGATATTGCATGAGTTCCTTGTTTTTCAATACTACGTAGTATTCCGTTGTGTGAATTTACCACAGCTTCTCTATTCATTCATTTTGATGGGCACTTAGGTTGTTTCCAACTCCTTGCTATTGTGAACAAAGCCACAATAAATATGGGTGTACATATATCTGCTTGGATGTCAGTTATGGTCTCTTTGGGGTATATTCCCAGTAGTGGAATTACTGGGTCAAATGGTATCTCTATTTGCAACTTAAAAAAAATTTTATTATTATTATTATTGTGTGTGTGTGTGTGTGTGTGTGTGTGTGTGTGTGTGTGTGTACCGTCAAATCGGATCTGACTGGTACAGGAGGAAATTGTCCCTCCTTCCCCTGCAGAGCATCTGGTGGATTCAAACCATGCGCCTCTGGGATTGCAGTGCAACTTCTTGCCACTAGGCCTTCAGAGCTCCCCTATTTGCAACTTTTTAGAAAGCACCACACTGTTTTACATAGTGGTTGCACCATTTTACACTCCCACCAACAGTGAATAAGGGTATGTTGAATAATTTTTAAGGTTATGTGAGAAGCAGCCACTTACGATTTTGTGCCCCACCTCCCTATGATCAGCTTCACAGGGAACCAACTTTTTATTTGGACCTATCAGTTAATTTCTAGACAGTGCAGAGGCACGTCAGGAGCATCATGGGATAGCTTAAATTTTTAAAATGGGATATTCATCACCCTTTTGACACCCACAGTTATAAATGGAATCTTATCCCCCACACAAGAAATCCAGAGGCCCTAAGCCCTGCAGTTATAACTATGACAGTCTGGAATGAGACGTGGGTTGCCTTTTATGTTGATGAGTCTCCCAGAATAGGTCCTAAACCTAATTACTTTTTAGTGTGTTTTATAAAATGAGGAGAGAGACACAAAGACACACCCACGGAGGCAGACACCACATAAAGACCCTTCTACCAACAAAAGACCACCAGTCATTAACAGCAGATGGCAGAAACTTGGAGAAAGGCTACTGTAGGACTCCTCATTGAGGCTATTATTTTGACTGTTAACCTCCAGAATTCAGAGGGCAGAAACTATGTTCTGTAAGGCCTCCTCCTTGTAGTGTATATTGCATCACGCTAGCTCAAGGTGATTCATAGCTTCCATGTTCGAATGTATTGCATTTCTCTCAATGGTGTCATCTTTGTGAAGCTAGGTTTTCAGGAGTTGCAGTGATAAAGGTTTAATACCTTGTCATAATGAAAGTGGGATAAAGGGATGGTGGAGCTAGTCTAATTCCAAAGTTTAAAAAATTGTGCAGTACCCACAACATGGATTCTATTAGCTAATAATTATGGTATTTAATACATTTCCCCAAATGATGGTAATACCTTGAAAAAAAATGTGTTTCTAAGCACGGTCATCAATTTAAAAGTATGCTGCAATGTGTTAAGAACGATCTAGAAATACTATTTTAAATCTCTATATTTTTTTCTGTTAAAAGACTTAAATTTTAAAGATATAAATACTAAGTAATTTGGACTTATCTACTTAATAAGTGGAGCTGTTAGGTATTTCTTTAGTTCTAAGGATGCCATAGGAAATTACTGAGGTATTAAGTACATTGTGTATTAACAGAATGTGAAAATTATCTAGCAATATCATTGATATCACATTCTAGCAAAATACTGAAGAGCATTTGAAAATGGCTTGAAGAGTACATAGATAGGGAATTGCCAGAAGTTCAAGCGGGATTTAGAAGAGGCTGTGGCAACAGGGATATCATTGCTGATGTCAGATGGATACTGGCTGGAAGTAAGGAACACCAGAAGGATGTCTATTTGCACTTTGTGGACTATCGAAAGGCATTTGACTGTGTGAATCATAAGTTGTGGCTGATATTGAGAAGAAGGGGTGTCCAGATCACTTGATTGTGCTTATGTGGAACCTATACCTGGGCCAGGATAATATTGGATGAACAGAGCAGGGGAGCACTGCGTGGTTTTGGAATTGGGAAGGGAGTGCATCAGGGATCTATTCTGTCCCCCTACCTGTTTAATCTATATGCTGAGCAATCTATCCAAGAAGCTGGACTCTATGAAGAGAACTGTGGCATCAGGATTGGAGGGAGACTCATCAATAACCTGTGTTTTGCAGATGACACAACCTTGCTTGCTCAAAGTAAGAAAGACTTGAAGTACTTGTTGCAGAAGATCAAAGAATACAGCCTTCAGTATGGATTACATCTCAAAATCAAGGAAACAAAGACAGTAAGTCATCACCATGATGGATGGAGAGGAGATTGAAACTGTCAACAGCTTCATCTTGCTTAAATCCACAATTAACACCCTTGGTAACAGCAGTCAGAAAATAAAAAGACACATTGCAAAGGGAAAAGATGCAGTTAGGAAACTTTTCAAATTATTGAGGAGTAGTGATGTCAGTTTGAGGACTAAGACATGTCTGATTCAAGCCATGGTCTTTCCAATTACTAGCTATGCATCCGAGACCTAGACAATGAATAAGGATGACAAAAGAAGAATTGGTGCCTTTGAGGTGTGGTGTCGGAGAAGAGCACTGAACATTCATTTCATGGATGGCCAAGAGAATGAACAGATATGTCTTGGAGAGGATGAAGCTGGAGTGCTCTTTGGAAGCAAGAATGATGAGGCTTTAACTCATATACTTTGGGCATGTTGCTAGGAGGTGCTAACATGATGCTGGGAAGGGTGGAGGGTCAGCGAAGGAGAGAAAAACCCTCAACCAGGTGGATTGACACTGACTGCTGCAATGGGCTCTTATGTATTAGGAAGCGTGAGGATAGTGCAGGACAGAACTGGTTTCAGATATTTTGTTCATAGGGTCTCTCTGAGTCCTACTTGACTTGATGGCTCTTAACAACAACACAATGTACGAAGATAACTTGGGAATGGATGCTTTAATCTATCAGAAAATAGCCAAAGTTGTGTATTTGCTTTTTAAAATAAGTCAAACATGAAAGTGGAAATGACAGAGGGAATAAAATAGAAAGTTTGCTTGATATTTTCTAAAGTGAATAGCTTTATTTTTCAGATTATAAAATTATTGAGTACCAGTTATAAGAAATGGATCTCAGGAAGTGTAGTGAATTACATACTGCACTGCACATCCACAGGTCGTAAGTCTGAATCCACCAAGTGCTCTGCTGGAGAAATCACCCTGATGGAGTTAGACTCCATTTGGCCGCAGGGGGTTGGGTTATTTCCCAAGGAGCTTTGGTGGTTTGTTGTTTGGTACTGACTCATAGCTGACCCTCTGGTAGGTTTTCAGTGGCAATTAATCACACAGGAGGAGACTGTTCACTTTTACCCTGCAGAGGAGCTGATGGATTCTAACCATGTATGTACCTTTGGCTCAACAGCACAGCTCTTTTACAAACTAGGCCACCAGAGCACCCTTTCAGATTATAAAATTATTATGCTTTGTTTATAAAAAGGGAGCCCCGGTAGCATAGAGAATTATGTGTTGAGCTGCAAATACAAAGGCCACCAGAGCCTCTTCTACATGGTGACTAGTATATAGCGTATTGCTCTGCTAACCAAAATATCAGCAGTTCAAATCTGCCATCCACTATCCAAGAGAAAGATGGCCGACGTCTCCTTCTATTAAAATGTAAAGCCTTACTAACCTGACTGAGGGTCGCTATGAATTGGAGAAGGGTTTGGTTTTAGTTATTAAAAAATTGAGAAAGATAAAAAGTAGAAAGTAGTAAGACCCATAGAGAGGGAGCTCTGGTGGCCTAGTGGTAAGGAGCTGGGCTCTCAACTCAAGGACACCCATCCTGCGGCTCCCCTGAGGGAGAAAGAGGGGCAATCTTCTCTCGTACAGTTTGCAGACTCTGAAATCCCACTGGGAGGGTCAGCTATGAGTTGATTCCAACTCAACAGCACATAACAATAATAACATCCCAGGACTTTTTTTTTGGTGCTACATTCTGCCCTTCTCCAAAAGATAGCAGCATTTAGCATTTATGGTAACTATTCTGGATTTTTTTTCTCTCTGTATTTTAAGGATAGATGGTTTGAAAAAAATTGGATTATATAAATTCTGTTTTAAAGTTCACTATATTACATCCATCTTCCAATGTCAATGTATAAAGATATACAAGGCCTAGCCCTTTGTCTTTAGGATAAAGATGACTAGTGGCCACCCATAAGATTTACAGCCTCAGAAATCTGGTGGAGGGTCACTATGAGTCTGAACCCACTCCTCGGCAGTGCGTTTGGTGGAAACTTTATATTTGCCTCCAACAAATACACTTTGAAAAGAGAAACATTCTGACCTCATTTTATAATGAGTCGACTAGTAGAGTAGCTCGACTGTGCCCCCTTGTGGTAGAATGCAATATTGAACATTTTCCAGTATGTATGTGTACCGCTGTTGTGTATTGTCCAGTTGAAACTGACCCTTAGATGACCCTCCAGTGGGCTTTCAGAGGCAATAAATTAAACAGTATGAATTTGTTAACTTGTTCAATTTGTTAGTTTTTTTCTTCTGTGGAGTATCTGGAGAATTCAACCCACCTACCTTTGTATTGGCAGCAGGGAGTACACAGGCGAATCAAATAAGGTATTTTGAAGGACTTCAAAGTATATAAAAGAAGGTGCTTTTTTATTATTATTAAATTTTATTAGTTTTAATGAACATTTACAGAGATTTTGGGTTTTCATTCTTCATTGTTGCACTGTTTATAAAAGAAGTTTTATTAAAAAATAGTTATCGTGTTCTTAGCTGTTATTGAGTCCCCCTCCCTCACAGGGATCCTGGGCACAACAGAACGAGGGTATGCCTGATCCTGACACCCTCACAATCTCTGCTCATTTGTTCCGGTCACTGTTGTCTGTCCATCCATGTAATGTATGTTTTCCTTTTTTCACAGACTCTCTACCTTATCAAGCATGATGACTTTTTCCAGGGACTTTTCACCCCCAATAACATATCTAAAGTATGTGACGCAAAGTCTCATCATTCCTGTTTCTAAGGAACACTTTGGCTTCATTTCTTCCAGAGGAGATTTGTTTGTTCTATCAACATCTATGGTGTATTTAATATTATTCAGCAACACCACACTTGTAAAGCGTCTATTCTTCTTAGGTCTTCTTTATTCATTGTCCAACTTTCACATGCATATGAAGCAATTGAGAATACCGTGACATTGCGGAGAAACTGGAACCCCTATTCACTGTTGGTGGGATGTAAAATGGTGCAACCACTATGGAAGGCAGTATGGTGATTTCTCAAAAAGTTGGAAATAGAAATACCATTTGACCCATCAATTCCACTACTGGGAATATACCCCAAAGAGACCATAACTGACATGCAAGCAGATATATGTACACCCATATTTATTGTTCACAATAGCAAGGAGTTGGAAACAACCTAAGTGACCATCAGCAAATGAATGGCTAGAGAAGCTGTGGTATATTCACACAATGAAATACTATACTGCATTGAAACACAAGGAACTCATGTAATATTATTAAAAATGGGTGACCTTGGAGGAAATATGCTGAGTAGAATATCTCAGTCACAAAAGGACAAATACTGCATAATGCCACTGTTATAAAACAGGACTGACATAGGGGTTGGGGGGAAAGTAAGAAAAGAGGGAATAAGTAATCTACACAGCATTGAGACAAATGAGGGAGAGAACCATATAAAAGGAATATATGATTTGGTATTATCGGCTTGACAAGAGTCCAGACTAACAGCTGCATATTAAAGTGGTCAGGGTGTGGGGGGTGCTGTGTAACAACGAAAGAACTTTTTTCCCCAAAGAAAAGAGCAATATAGGTGAGAGGGGGTTAGAGAGGAAAATATGCAACAATGAACAATTGGAAACCCAAGTTCTTTATAAACTTTCATTAAAATCTCAATTAAAAAAAAGAAAAACATGAAAAGTAAAAAATTTTAGGTATTTTTCAGGGTAAGAAGAGTGCAGTTAAAATTCTGCAGGAGAAAGAGCTAAGTTCATCTGCGAAGGGGACAGTCACACCACCCGCAGGAACAATGATGGTAGCAGACAACAATTATGGAGAGCAGATCAGGAGCCTGGAGCTGACTCTTTGTACCGTTCTTTGCACTTTCCACTGCTGTTGTTGGGTCCCATTGAGCCAACTGACCTCATACAGAATTGACCTTTCCTAGAGTTTTTTTTCCCAACAATCTGTATTATGCATGACACAACCCTGCTTGCTGAAACTGAGGAGGACCTGAAGCGCTTGCTGCAGAAGGTCAAGGACTGCAGTCTATAATATGGATTGAGGCTCAATGTTAAGATGACAAAGATTCTCACCACTGGACCAA
>NW_006399779.1:10167854-10195054 GCF_000299155.1 Elephantulus edwardii | reverse complement strand
TTTTTCTTGACTGTTCCCTGTACAGAAGTTGTCCAGTAGGCCATTTCTCATTGCTTTTCATTGTAGCCAAGTGATTAACTGCTACTTGGACTCCCTATTTTCCTAGAAGAGATGGCATTCCTCTTGAGTGCTTTAAGGAGGGCTAAGATTCTGACTTCAGGAGGTGATCAGGGGTTGGGATGGAGGGAGAGGAACACTTTAGGAGAAAGAGCTGCACGAGCAGACATGAGTGTCTGCCTAGAGGGGAATGGGCAGATTTCTTGGACTGAAATGGGAACTGGCATTAGAAAGTTAGATGAGAGCCTTATATCCTAGTCTAAGGACTGTGGCCTAACAAGCAATAGGTGTTCCAAGCTTTCTGATGAGACAAGTAATATGCTCAGAGCTGGACTTTGAAAGAGTAACCTTTCAATGGTGTGAAAACAGAGAGACTCAGACTGTAGAGACCAGCTAGGAGAGGACTGCAGTTGTCCAGGCTCTGAGGAGGTGCAGCATAATGCGAAGAGGAAGGAGTGAGTCCACACACGGCAAGGACAGGATCTCTTTATTGAGTTCCCCTTGCTTTTATTTCACACGTAAAGCCACAGTAACATTTGCTGAATATTGGCTGCCTTCATGCCCAAGGGACTTGTTCTACATGCATTGAATACATAGTCTCTGATTGAACACTGATTCCTTTCTTCTCCTTTTTTCTTTAAAGAAAATCAATCTTTAAGGGCACCAACTCCCTGTTGCTAGTCGCCATGGAGTTAATTCCGCCTTCTGGTGACCTCGCGTGTGTCAGAGTAGAGCTGTAGGGTTTTCAGTGACAGACTTTTAGTTTGCTGGTTGACTTCCATAAAGTCTACAGGCAAGAAAACCCGGTGGGATAGTTCACCTCGGTTACATAAGGTCACTATGACTGGATGAAATCTGATAACAACTAAAAGAGTGTGAAGAAAGGTACAAGTTCTCATTAAATATTATGTGCTGTCGTTGTTTCTACTATAATTGTGCTTATGCCATGGATTCTTTAATCTCTGCAGATGGACTGATCTCTCCCTCTCATAGGATTTTAACAGTAACTTCTCCTGCTATTATGTTACCTAATTATTTTTCACTTCCTTTCGTAGCCATTGTATAAAATTAAATAGCTCTCTTAAAGATTTTGAGGTTCTTAAAAATCTCTTATTTGATATCATTGCTTTTTCTTTTGAGGATCTGCTGGGTGGATTTGAACTTCCAGCTGTTCTGTTGGCAGTTATGTGCATTAATGTTTGTGACACCCAAGGATTCTGTCATATACATATTTACATACACATAGACACACATACATACATTTTAGAAACAACCAAACTTCATTGAGTTTGAGTTGGGCCTGTGAGTTGGTACCAAACCCAAAGCTGACCCTTCAGCAAGTTTTTAGAGGCTGTAAATCCCAAGGGAGGAGATTGCCCATCTTTCCCCCTTGGAGGAGCTGCTGGTGGATTTGAACCACAGAGCAAGTCCCTATGGATTGGGTCACCAGAGTTCCCGTCTTTTATAAAGTGAGTATAGAAGTAACAGTCAGTGATTCAAGGGGAACCAGGGTGCTCTCTAGAGTCAAGGATGGTGAAATGTCATCTCATATGCTTTGGGTATGTTGTAAAGAGGGACCAATCCTTGGAAAAAACATCATGCTAGGAGAGATAGAGAGTGAGAGAAAGAGAGGAAGACCCTCAAAAAGAAGAACCGACCCGGGGACTGTAAAAATGAGTTCCAAAGAAGAACAAACTGGGGAGGAGGTAGAGAAAACAGTGCAACAATGAATGAGTGAAAACCCAAAATCTCTGTAAATGTTTATTAAAACTAATAAAATTTAATAATAATTTTAAAAAAATGAGTTCCAGTATATAATATCATGAGGACGGCACATGGTAGGGCAGTATTCTGTTCTGTTGTTCATAGGTCGCTGTGAGTCGTGATTGACTCAACAGCACATAACAACAACAACCACCACCAATGATTACAACAACTTCCTCCCTGGTATTTGATAACTGGAGTTGCAGTGGCTAGGCGGATGTGTCCTGCTTTGCCTGAGAGCCATTGATGTGGAGAGAAGTTAGTTATGTTGACCTCTCGTGAATTTCCCAAGTAGCCTACAAACTTCTACACATCACGGGACCTTTTAAGTACGGGTTGTCCTTGAGAATTTACTTTCAGTGATAACACATTTTGTAAGTCAGGTGGACTGAGGAAGTTATGCCAGGTGCTTTGAGGGCATGAATATCCATGTGGCTTTTTGTCTTAAGTGCAGAGACTATACTTTTGCTCGTGGTCTAAGAGGTGCAACGGAGTATAATATATAGTCTAATATGATAAAGTCCTTCAGTTTGCGGATCACTAATTACCATGCTTGAGCAATTTCAGACTTTGCTGGAATCATCATTCAAAACTGATTTGCCGTGAGTGCATAGCAGTATCATATTTCAAACCCTATCAGGTCATAGCTATGCACTTGATCACTTTTTAACCATTTAAATTACATCCTTGTTAATAGGATCTGTGTTTTAACATCAACAGGCGGGTTGCGTGGTTCATGTCTACTGGCGTTTTTATGGCTAATTGGGCACATATGCACCAAGCTAACCCCTCTATGAAGAAGTGGAAGTTTTTTTCCTGAAAAAAAAGAGCAGATTTTCATTACAGCTTAGTTTCATCTGCTTAAGTAGTTTTTAAAGCATGAACCATTTCTCAATACAACTGTATCTGGATGTGTTAACTATATTTTTTTAAAATGCATATTTCTCTCACTAGCTTAATGGGAATTCACAGAAATCATAGCCTTTTAATTGAAGCCAATATGTCTCAGTGCCAGATAGTCTGACGGGCTCCAATGAACCAAAAAGGACCACATTTCTGAACTGGAAGTGTGCGTCTGGGACTCTTCCAAAGCTTGAGAGAAATGCCTGATGGAAGGATTTGAAACAGGAAAAAGATTAATAAAAAGAATGTCAGGGTAGTTTTCAGAGTAGCTTAAATAATGTGTGTAGTGAAAGAATTTTCTACAAGAAAGGATGGGTTGATTGAAAAATTGAGAGCACTGCCTAGGCTTCATATCACAAAATCTAAACCTGAATTTGGCCCATTTTGAGTGAATAAAGACAATCCATCTATAATTATGTTTTCCAGACCTAATGCTGGCGCGAAGTGACTGCATTTTCACAAGTAGTCCATGCAATCTGACAAAATTTGAGAGACAAGAGAAGAAAATATTTTTGATTCAATGGTCCTTGGAAAATCTGGGATATGCAGTTGTTATAACATCCTAGGGAATCATTTGGTTATAGTTTGGTCAAACAGAAAGAGCTTGGGACATCAGATGGCTCACATTTTAACTCCTGTTAGAACAGACACATCACTTAATCTCACCGTATTCCATTTTGTCAGCTGTGAGACAGCGTTTGTAATTACTTTAATCAATTTATGAGGTTGTTTTGAGGATCTAATGAGCTTATTTCACTACGCTCTCTAAGGTTTTTTTGGAATTTTTGGAAGCAGGTCACTAGGACTTGAGCAGTCTCTCTCATACTCTGGAAGTGTCACTGAAACTCTCTGTGTGATGGTGCTGGTATTTGACCTACCAGTGACACGCCTTCCAGCACCATAGTAGCACAGGTAAGCTGCCAGATACAACCAACTGTCAGAATAAAAAAAGAAGACAGAGGCATTGATGCATTTAAACTCTGATGCTGGGGGGAAAGAGTGAATGCACTGTGGCCTGCCAAAGATTAAGTAAATTAGTTGCAGCAGAAACACAGCCAGAATGTTTCTTGGAAGAGAGGATGGTAAAATTTTGGTTGACTTACTTTGAAAGTGTCACCAGGAAAGAGCAATTGCTAGGAATGGACCTGGCATTTGGCAAAGTACAGTAAGCAGAAAGAAGAGAAGCTTCAGTGACGTGGATTGGACGATGGACTGAACCATCCCAGTGATCACTGAGTGACACAGGAGGGGACAGAGTCTCGTTCTTCCATTCATGAGGTCACGTTGGGTCAGAGCTGGCTGACTGGATGACAGTGAACATCAGTGATGATGCACTGTAACAGGAAAGCTTCTTGTAAATTAGTGCCCAAGCGTTATCCCAATGGAGCGGTTCTGTGACTGTGAATCATAGTAGCTGGAGGCACTATGCTTCTTTTGCCTTTACCAGAGAGGATCCACTAACAGCGCTGAATGAGGGAAGGAATAGTTCTTAACTCTAGTTTGATTTTTCTCTCTCAAACTTGGGCCAAAAGATAAAATTTAATGTGTGGTCTGAGATCCCTTACGGTACTATACAGGAAGCTCTGGTGAACTACTGGAGCTGTGCTGTGATTCCAAAGGCATGTGATTCGACTCGAGCAGCTGCTATGAGGGAGAAGGACGAGCAATCTCCCGTGCCATTAACTGCCTCTGAAATCTGCTGGAGAGTCAGCTATAGATTGATTCCAACTCAGTGGTACACAACAACAATAACAACAACAACAGCACAGGTGCACTGGGCTGGTGCTGACATGAGCTGGTGCCCATTAATAATCCAGATATATAGTGTGAGTGATGTGCTAGTACTTACAAGTATGTGGAGTGTTAGCTGTCCTGATATTACAAGAATATGGGAGGTATGCTGAGGCTTTTCCCATGATGTTACATACGAGCACCACAATAAGAGTGGCAATTGCAACAGTTTACAAGAGAGCCAGTGACGCTTGCTGTTCCCACCCCATCTCCAGAGCCTCCGCTGTGGCAGCCTGCTTGGCCCTCCCTTCTCCAGTCAATGTCTTGGCTTCCCCTCTCAGACCTTTCACAGAGATGACGGGGGGTGGGGAGATTCTTCTTGATTTAAATCTGTTTGGAGGACCAGTGTTAATGTTTTCTCCCCCTTCCCATGAGGGAGGTCATAGGGTGGGGATGATCCCCCTCAACAAATTAAATGAGGAGAGAAATTCCAAAAGATTGGAGTTGAGTGCAAAATGGGGGGAACCCTTCCCCAAACCCCAAATTAAAAAAAACTGGTTCTGTTGAGCATCAGCTTCATCAGTTGCTTGCAGATCGTTTGCTTGGCCTGTGTAAGCAGAGAGAGCTAGACAGAGCCGGCAGGGTGTGGAGAGAGGCTGACCAAGGGGCAGACTGCACATGCCCTGGTTGTGTGGCAAGTTTATCACTGCCAGGAACACACCATGGTGTAGGGCTATTGGGTTGAAACTTTGCTGGTTCAATCACCCAAGAGTGATGGCTTCTGAGTGGACATAGTGTGTCTGAAAGTAACACTCCTGGCCTCAGCTCACCCTGCAGGGTACAGGGGCAGTGAGTTTTAAATGAAGTGGAGATTGATACTGTACATGGAACTGTCTAGTATTGTGGAGGAACTGGCTGGGCAACCTGCTTCTAATAAGATTATATAGGCAAGAAAACGCTATGGGACAGTTCTCAGTAGCTCATCTTGTCATTATGAATTAGAGACAACTTGGCAGTAACTAACAACAACACAACTAGTAATCAGTGACAGGGACTCAGAGGTGATGCGATTTGTCTCCACTCCCCTACTTAATCACAGAACTGTGGAATCCTCACAGCCTCTGAGTAGAAAAACACCTTTGAGAGATTGCTTTCTACATTAGAAGATTCCAAGTTCTATTCTAAGAAGCTGGGGGAAGGTGGCGTAGGGTTGGAGGGGTTACATTTTGGGGGTTTGGAGGACAGTAGAGATTCTGAAGAGGGGGAGTCCTGACCTAGTCTTGAATTATCTAGAAATAAATTTCTTGGCACCTGTAGACTTCCTTGTAAGATTTCTTTTGCTCAAAGGATACTTAAAACAAAAGTAAATAAAAGAAAAAAAACCCTCAGAATTTCTCATAATCCATTCATCTCATTTTTGAAGAGAAGTTTGTATTTGGGAAGTAACAAGTCATTCTTTATAGAGCTGGGAACCAGGGCATTTTCTTTTCCTCATTGAAAGGTAGATTGAACCTCATGAGTTGAAGGTGCATTTATTGAGCATCTACTAGACAGCCAAAGGTGCACTTATTGAGCACCTGTTAGCATCACGCAGCAGATTCCCAGCCCCACTTCTTCTTGAAAGATTAATGCCATTATTGCATCCATTTGGTGCCTTTACTGCCGGAAAAATAACAGCCAACAGGGGCTTTCTAGGGTTACCTTGGCGAGAGGCCTCTGTAAGTCAAACACTATTAACTTTAATGAAGCGGCAGTGACGGTGGGGAGGAGACAGCGGACACCCCATTTCCCTAACAATAAACCACCCTGACAGAGAAAAACAAACAGGCTCCAGATAACATATAGCATTTCGGAGAACGAGGCTAATAATGAACGCAGACGGATGTGAGCCGGCTCGCCTCTATAAAGCTGCGGCCTGCCATCTGTTGTGGGAAATTCTACGAGCAGGGTGATTCCAGCAGTTGTTACAGGAACAAGTGCCCGGGTTATTGTAAGGATGGCCCGGGGAGGACTTTTTAAATAAACCCAGGACTACGGAGGGCTCTTTCAGAACAGCCTTCTTGCTTTGCTTCAGAGGCAGCTCTTAGCTCTGATAGTTGGGGAGTACACTCACCTGCCTGGCTACTGGGGGTGAGGGACAACCTACTGATGTCCTGCTCAACTTCCAGGATCAAGGCAATGACCTGTGATCAGTTACACGTGGAGTGTCCGGGACTCAGCCCATCGTGGCCATAACTACCAAAGAATTTGTCTTAAAGACAAAACAACACAACAACATGAGGCTGGGTTTGGATGCTAATACCTGTTGAAGCAACAAAGAGGAGCTCGGTGTGTAATTTAGAGCTCTTTAACATGATTTGGTCATTATCATTAAACCTAGATTTCAGGTAGACCATGATGAATGATAAATAATAAAAACCCTACTACCTTCCAGTCAGTTGAGACATAATTGTAGTTTTTAAGTCACTCGCTGCGTGGATTTTCTCATTTGATTTTGACAACCTCTATATTGAGATCAGTTTTGTGGAGTCCCACTGACTTGCTCAAGGTCAGATGACACACATAGTAAGAAAAAATCTTTTCTCTTCCATATAAAATAAATATACAGGAACTACTTAGTAGCGTATTATTATGTTCCCCAGTGGAGCAACAAAACAAATCTTGTAAAGGGTGAAAATATTCAAGCTCCTACAATCTGCACAATGTCAGTTTTAAGTCTATTTGATAATGGACAGCACATGTATATGTGTGCGTGCGTGAGAGAGAATGTGAGTGTGTGCTTGTGTTGAGTAGGGGTGGGAGGTGTAAAAGAGGGGATCGGTAGATAGCAGAAAAATCCACCCTGAGTTATTTACTGAAAAATCAAGCTAAGCTCACTGCCATTGAATCGAATCTGATTTACCTTGTAGGGCACAGTAAAACTGCTCCACAGGATTTCCAAGGTGGCTGTGTGGGTAAGAAGTTGTGCTGCAATCCCAAAGGCATGCAGTTCAAATACCTCCGCTGCTCCTCAGGAGAAGGATGGGCAGTCTCTTCCTGTGCCATTTACTGCCTCTGCAAACCTGCTGGACGGTCAGCTGTGGGTCAGTTCTGACTCAATGGCACACAATAGCAACAATAAATCATCAGAATAGATCGCTTGCATGACTGGCAGGTTCATATTGATGACCCCGTGGCTGACTAAAGCCACAATACTGCTAGAGCTCCTTAACTGAAATATACTGAAGATTCCAGTCTGTAGTTTAACCTTAAAGACCACTGTCTTTTCTTAGGAGTATCTTTCCTCTACTAGGAAAAATTCACAAGGCTCCTAATGGCCTGCTTTAACAACAACAACAACAATAATAATGATTATATAGTCAGCGCCCATTATGCTGGGCACTCATACGCATGGACACTTTCAACTCTAACTCTTCACCACAGTACTGGAGGCATGCTTGGAAAGTTAATGTTATTGTTGAGGAAACTCAAGTGAAGAGACATTATTTTTCCAACGTCATGCAGGTGGTCTCCAAGCCTACGCTTGGCTTTCTGGCCGCACTATGTTTTGGTTGGTGTGAATATGTGGTCAAAGGTGAACAACAGGAGGGAGAGAGGCCCTGGATTGCCCAAATGAAACAATACGAATGCAAAGACATTAGCAGCAATATTTATCACATATTGCCAGGCCTCTGCTATTTTAAGCATGTTATAAGGAGCCCTGGTGGCCTAAGGGTTACATGCTCAGCTGTTAACCAACAAGTTGATGGTTTGGACACATTTGGTGACCCTGAAGGACAAAGACCTAGTGATCTGCTTTCCTAAACATTAAGGCAGTGGTACTCGGTCAAGTGGGGTTGCTGATATTAGGAGCCAGCTGGATGGTCCCCAAAAGTGTCATCTCCTGCTCTATCACAGCAATTTATGGGTTTGAGAGGATGTGAGGGTGCCTGAGATGACACACTCACAGCTCATGGCATAGAGCCTTTACAGGAAGTACTCCTGGACGTTATTGTGAGGAAGTGGCCATTATTGTCACCTTTGTTTTGTGGGTGTTTTTTTTTTAAACTTTTCAGGAGATGTTTCATTTTTTAAACACACAACTCTTACAGCACACATGCGGCATTTACATTTCAAGTTATTTTTACAAAATATGTGTGCGATTTGAACTAGTACTATTGAGATCATGATCTAAAACACTTGTTAGCTCAAAAAATGTACTTGTGGCAAATTGGTCCCCACAAATCCACCATGTAATTACAGAAGGAAAAATACGGCTGGATGTCAGGTATTACCTGTACAAATACATACTCATTTTCTACACGCTCATTGCTGTCAAGTTGTTGACCCTCCAGCGGGTTTTCAGAGGCTGTAAATCATCTGGGAGGAGACAGCCCACCGGTCGCCTGTGGAGCAGCTGGCCTGCCTCTGGGTTGGCACCACGACTCTTACCCTCTAGGCCACCAGAGTTCTCTAAGTTTTTATAAGAGGAATAAGCAAACTATGGCCTGTAATGACTTTTTTAAAAAACCTATTTTGCATAAAAAATTCATACACATTGTGTTTCACACTCTCCTTCATTCACATGGTGTTTCATGCAATCATTCTCACATACTGTGTATTATAAACTTAACCCCCATTAAGTTTTGACCTCCATCGCCCCATCTTTTCAAGTCCATATCGGATCTTTTCCATTTCCTTTACCCTGCTTCCCTCCACCCACCAAATCGAGCAACCCTATGATTTCTCCTCTGCCTGTCTTCACCCCTCTGCTCCCACCCCTTCCCCCCTTGGACGCGTTTTACTAATTATCCTTCTATTTTTACAATAATGGTCTTGTTTGTTTTGTGTTGTAATGACTTGTTTTTATATACTTGTGATCCAAACATAGTTTTTACATTTTTAGAAGTGTTGGTTTTTGGTTTTTTTTAAATGCAATACCGACACACGTGGCCTGCGACATCTAAAATACTTACAGCAAAGTTTGCTGTGCTGTTTTGTCAAAGGAGCCCTTGTCACCTTTGTTTTACAGCTCTGCTAGCCTAGTGGTTAAGGACTTGTTCTGCCAAATCAAAGGCAGGAGGTTTGAATCTATCAGCTGCGCTGCGGGGAACAAGATAGACAGTCTTCTTCCATGCAATTTACAGCCTCTGAAAACCTGCTGGAGCGTCAGCTATGAGTCGTTTCCAACTCTACAGCAATGGGTTGAGCTGAGTTTGTTATTTAACAGAAGTGATAACTGAGGCCAAGAAGTGGTGCTGGACTCATTGAGAGCCCACTGACTAGAATTACTGAACTCTTAGCCACTTTCTGCATTTAGCACAATCGAGCCTTCATCACCACTCTCTTCCTCCTCATCCCAGTGGGTTCTTAACTCTGGATAGAAAACCACTTTCCTTTTGTGATTTAGCTGTGAAAGAAAATGTATATTTAAAGCCCTGAATTATCTCTCTCCTCCTTCTTCCTCACTCAGTAAACCAGAAGAGGAAATGAACTCTGCTCTTGACAGAATGGAGGTTCAGAACCATCCTAACAGGCTACCACACTGCCCTGAAACCTCTTAAGAGGAAATGTTTGAAACTGCGAGGAGTGGCATCCACTTCCATAATAGCTTGCCTCTGGAAACCCTGTGAACCTGGAGAGAGGATGGAAGGCACCCAAGTCTCAAGGACTCTCCTTCATAGGGTCGCTATGAGTCGCCTGTGACTTGACGGCACTTAACAACAACAACAACAACAACAACAACAACAACAACAACATTCAGTTAGTGGTAAGAAGTTGTGTTTCCAACCCAAAGATGGGTAGTTTGAATCCACCAGTTGCTCTATAGGAAAAACATGAGCAATTTCTTCCTGTGTTATTTATAGTCTGTGGAGACCCTGGAGGAGTCAGCTATGAGTTGGTTCCAAGCTGACTACAATGAGTTTGAGTTTTTGAAGGACTCAGAGTTTGAAAGGAAAGTTTCATTGCCCCTTCCCACATCCTTGACTGAGATCAGATTTCTCTGATAGATTTGCAGGGAGGACATGGCTAATGAGGACCCCTCCTGCAGGAGTGGGTGATGTTGAGGTCAGGTCCCTAGGCTGGAGTGTAGGGCAGTGTAAAGTGTGGGTCCCAGAGACGGTGGGAAAGATGAGGTGCTGGCATGGGACTGATCGGAGAGGCTCACTCGCTCACATATCTCTCTGCCCCCACAGGAGCAAAAATTCCTCAAGCTGTTCCTGCTTCCAGCCCATGAAAATTCAGTGTTAATGTTAAACAAGAATTGATAATAAAGGAGGGAAGAGTGACCTGGTAGCCCTCAGCTACTAACCACAGTTTGGAGTTCAAACCCACCAGCAACTCAGTGGGAGAAAGATTTGACAATCTGCCCCTGTAAATAAAAACAAGCAACCAAAACACAAAATCAAACAGCAAACCCTCAAACTCTTGGCCACCGAGTTGGACCAAACTCATGGCTGACCCTCCAGTGGTTTTTCCCAGATTGTGAATCATGGAGGGGGTGGGGGTGGGGGTGGGGGGAGAGCAGCTGTTTTCAAACCACCTGCCTTTGGGTTGGCAGGACAACTTAGTACCCACTGGGCCCTAGAGGTCCAAAACTGTCCTCTGACCCAGGAAAGAATTCAGTACCATCTGTAAGAGAACACAAAAACTCCTGTGGGGCAGCTCTGTGACGAATGGTCACTATGGGTTGAAATGGACTAAATGACACATAACAACAAATACTAGGCTGGGAGTTGATAATTCCTGATCTCCGTTTTCTCACCTAACCTTGTTATAGGCAGTTGAAATGAGGTTAAAATGGATATCAGAGGGCTTTGGATGGATGGATAGGATAGGATTACAGAGAAAGGTAGGTGCTGGCATGTGAGTGAGCATATGATGGGGATTCCTTCTCACATTTGAGGTTGGTCCCCCCCCCCTTTACTATTTATTCATCAGGGAGCTCTGGTGGCCTCGTGGGAAGAAGTCGCACTGCAATCCGTAAGGAACATGGTTCGAGGCCACCAGCTGCTCCACAGGAAAAGGATGGACAATCTCCTCCTGTGCAATTAACTGTCTCTGAAAACCCACTATAGGGTCAGTTATGGGTTGGTTCCAACTCTACAGAACACAACAACAACAGCAACAATAAACACTTAGTCATCATTCATCCACTCATTCTGCAAAGCTTTATTGAGTATTTATGTGTTCAGACATCCTCCAGGTACAGTCACATTACAGAAGGTAACTCCTAATACATGGTTTGGAATTTCAGTATGTCCCTTTCAGACTTGGTTTTCATTTAGCACTTACACGTACCTTCTTGTGTATTTAGGTATGCTGCTGTTATGTGCAGTCAACTGTGACTCCTGGCGAACCTATGAACAATGACTCTGTAGCCTGCCCTATCCTGTGCCAGCATCTCGGACACACTGGAGCCCATTGTTACAGTCATTTTGTCAATCCATCTCGTTGAGGATCTTTCTCTCTTATGCTGACCCTCCACCTTTCCAAGCATGAGAACACATAAGAATTACATGATCTTTGTGTGGATGGTAGCGGCTAAGTAATAGAGTGCTTTCACTTTATCCTGTTTAACAGCATTTTCCCAGTATGTATGGGATATTGGTACGATGGCTGTGGTCTGTAGAGCGTTGTGCTGCTAGCCCAAAGGTGGTTCTTGCCCAGTGATTCGAGTCCTCCAGAGTCTCCGTGGGAGAAAGATGGACAATCTCCTCCTGTTCAATTTACAGTCTCTGGAAAACCCACTGGAGGGTCAGCTGTGGGTTAGTTCCAACTGAAAGGCAATGAAAATACGGGAAATAATTTTTCCCTTATTCTTATTTTCTCTAGTCTCTCTTTATTTGTTTTCTTTTCAATGCTTAAAGGGTTTTTTTTTCCTCCTTCCATATTTTGGTATAATTATATTTTATTAATTTTTTAAATTTACATTGTATTTTTTATGATCATTCCCATATGTTGTATCTTATAAAATCAATCACCATTGATCTATGCCTACTGTAATAATGATCACATGCAGCATTTGCCCTTATAAGACTGATTTTTAGTTCACTCAGCATAATGCTCTCTAGTCTCTACCATGTTATATTGTTGTTGTTGTTAAGTGAGTCGCAGGCGACTCATAGTGACCCTATGAAGGAGAGTTCTTGAAGCTTGGGTGCCTTTCATCCTCTTTCCAGGTTCATAGGGTTTCCGGAGGCAAGCTATTATTGCAGTAGATGCCACTCCTCCTTCCAAGCTTGTTTTAATCGGGGAGCTCCACCCCACTCTCTGTCCACATTGTGTAGCCAACCATTAAGGCATTTGACTCATCAGTGTCACAGTGTTAAGCCTCACAGCAACTGCAAGTGACTGCTGTATGGCAACTTGTACACCAGGGCTATACGACCTAGAGGAATGTCTGAACAAAAACAATGAAAGACAGGCCCGAGGGAGGCGGATTAAAAGTCACCCACCTTTGGCTTGGTAGCATCGCTTTCTGTCCACTGGGCCAGCTGATCTTTCTCTCTGTGTTGATATCATTGTTGTTAAGTGCCGTCGAGTCGCAGGCGACTCATAGCGACCCTATGAAGGGTCTCTAGTCTCTCCCGTGTTATATAGTTGTTGTTTTTTTTTAAAAAAGTCATTACTCCTGAGTGCTGCATCGTATCCTCTCACATTTGTTTTGTTGTTGGTGTTTTCTGTTAAGTTGGAACCGACCCACAGCTGGCCCTGCAGTGGGTGTTCAGAGACAGTTAATTGCACAGAGGGAGGGAGACTTCTTGTCTTTCTCCTGCAGTGCTGCTGGTGGATTTGAACCGTGTACATATGACCAAGGATGATGGAAGAAGAATTGAGTTTGAGTTGTGGTGCTGGAGAAGAGTACTGAATATACCATGGACTGCCAAGAGAACTAATAGATCTGTCCTGGAGAGGGTGAAGCCAAGTTTCACCCTGGAGGCAAGGATTATGAAGCTCCATCTCACATATTTTGGCCATGTAGCCAGGAGGGACCAGTCTTTGGAGAAGGGCATCATGCTTGGGAGGGTTGAGGGACAGTACAGGAGAGGAAGACCCCAGGTGAGATGGATTAAAACAGTGACTGGGGTAATGAGGGTAGCTGTGTTAGAGACATTGAGATTGACTCAGGCTAGAGCAGCGTTCAGAGCATAGGGTCCCTATGAGTTGTAGTAGACTTGACAGCACATAACAACAACATTTGCTTTGTCAGTATAATTCCTTACCACTAAGCCACTTCAGGAACTGATCAAGTGTTTGGGAGCCTCCGCTGCCTGATCTTCTCCAGCACAGAGCACTAATTCCCATGGTGCTTGTTATCAGGCAGTCAGCGAGTCATTTGTCACGGCCCTGTTTCTATCAGGAGGGGTGCAGGATATTTTTGAGGTCTTGTTTGTTCTTTTCTATGTGGACTTTGACATGAAGGAGAGAGTTTCAGATTGTCTTTCCAGATAGTTCCAGAACTTTGTGCAAATTCCATCACAGCAACTCTTATAAAACCAAGCTGGTGGGTTTACCAGTTATTAATTTTGGAACATCCTGCCCTCTAGTGGTTCTTTATGAAATAGTTATATTCTCTCTTCTTTAGGAAAAAAAAATTAAAAGGGAATTTACATAGGGGAATCAGGACATAGTATGACTTGAGAACTGAACCCCCTTTTTTGAACACCCCTTTCTGCTTCAGTCCCCTCCTTCAGGCCACTGATCACTTTGGACTCTGTTCAAAGCAATTCAGGCTATTTTAATAAAAATTGAAGCAACACATCCATAAAAAGAAGTCTCAAATTCTTTGTTATTCAGGAGAATGCCTTGAAAGCCTGTCAAGTGACAGATAACCTCTGCTCACATAAACGGCTGACAATACATTTGATTCCCATGTGACATCACCCTCTCTGTATATTCCTGATCAAACAGACTTCTCTCATTTCTCACCCAGTATCCCTATTTTTTTTCTATGTTGAGAAAAAAATGCCTTTAGTCACAACTCTACTTCTGTATCTGACTTTTTCTCCCATCTCACCAAAGTGAGACCAGGTCTTAATTTATACAGCAAGCTGAACTGTGTGCTGCTGTCTTAAAGTTTTTAACTTTACCCTTAAGTTGACTCTTGTCTATGCCCTGACCTCACACCCTAATTTTTCCGTTTGCTTCCTGTACTACATTTGAAGTGCCTATAAATCACATCTCAGGTCAGGCCTTTCCTTAGCATGAATAATATTTGTATTCTCGCTGTGCAACACAATTTTACAACAACGCCAATTAATTTCTTTGACAGCCTAGACTCTTGTTCATTCTTTTTCTTTTTTCAAAGCCTGCTTAGATTTCAAGCCTCTTTCTTAGCTTTTGCAGTGGGGTTGCTTGAACGGACTGTCTTTTCATCTCTTAAGGCAGCTCTGGAAAAAGTCACCTGTGAGGTTGTAAATGGCTTGACCCACTTTGACGTAGGTTCAAGGCAGACCGGGGCCAGAGCAGAGCTGTGAGGTGGAGGCAGGAATGGAGGGAGGGATGGTGAGCTAGATCACAGGGTGAGGATTTCTCACCTGGTACTTGGCTTGGCCGCTAAGAGGCTTATGGTGCCCTTATGCTCCACCATCTCTGTCATGTAGGACCCTGCTTTGATGAAAAGAACACACTTTAATATAATCACTAGTTTGTTTCCAGAAGCTATCGAGTTGCATATAGAAAAGTCAGTGAAGCTGAAGCAACAAAGCCGCTGACCTCATCTCTTCCCAAGCCTTGGAGGAGGGAAATTCAGCATTTGGACAAAAGGGTAGAAATAGAATTTTTATTTCAATCATTTTATTTTTCTAAGAGCTTGGATTTTTCTAATAACATACTGGTCAGTTCCTTTCTTAAAATTCCTCTTCTCTGTGAAAAAAAAAATCGCTCAACAATCCTTTGTATCTGTTGTTGGCTTGTAGCCTTATGAGGGGGAAGTATGTGTGTGCATTTAATATCATTTGTTGGAGGGCTTAGACTTACAATTATTTGTGCCCTTAACAGGTGCAAAATTCATTGAGTACCCTGAGCATTGCAATCAGCAAAGAGATCAGTGAAAGAGAAGAAGACCCTCTAAGACTGCCACCAGGGGGCTTGAGCATGGTGGAAATCATGAGGATGGTGAGGATAGAAGCAGCTTCTCATCTACTGTTCATAGGGAGGCTATGAGCGGTAGTTGACTCAGTGGCACATAACAACAGCAGGGGGAGTCAGAGACACTTGGGAGTGTCATCCTTCTCCTATGATCATGACTGTGCGATCCAATTTGACTTTCAGGTAGGTGAGGTAAAGTGGAATGATTAGAAAGGAGGTCTCTGCAGTTAGATGACTTCCCTATCTATGCCCTAACTATGGGTGTGTTAGTTATTGTCGTTAGCTCTTGATTTCCTCATCTAAAGTGGAATAGGAGCAACACAGAATGAAGACTAAATGAGAATATTCAGATAAAGCCCTTAATGTATAGTGATTCTTGGAAGGTGCTAGCCAGGTCATTCCAGCTTTATAATGACCCTACCCATCCTCACAGCCATTGCTATGCTTGAGCCCATTCTTACAGCCATTGTTAGTATTTCGCATTGAGAATCTTCCTCTTTTTCACTGACCTTCGGGTTTACGAAGCATGATGTCCCACTCCAGAAACTGGCACATCCTGGTAAAATATCCAAAGTATATGGAAAGAAATCTCATCATCTGTGCCTTTAGGGCCCATTCTTGCTGTATTTTGTCCAAAACTGTTGAATGTATGCCTGTGCTTAGGCAGTAAACCGTAGGTAGTGAGCTTTTTGGTGTTCTCTGCTTTCGACTAAGACCGGCTGATGTCCATAGTGATGTCTGTGTCTCGTGACCTCTTCTGAAGCCGTCTTGAGTTTCTGGCTGTTTTCTATGCACTGCTGCAGCAACTTTTGACTGGGAAGAAGAACCTGGCTTTCTATTTACTTCTGAAAAATTGACCAGCAAAAAATTTGTGGATTCTTCTGTCAGTCCATAATATATCTAATATTCATTATTGACAATTTAATTCAAAGACATCAATTCCTAGACAGTCTCTCTTATTCATTATTCATTATAATGAGGTGATTGAAAGGCTTGGGTCAGGCTCACCTTAGTCCCCAAAATGACATCTTTGTTTTTTAACACTTTAAAGAAGTCTTTTACACAGGGTTTATGAATACAGTGTACTCTTTGACCATTCTTTTAAAAAAAATTGTTTCTGAGATTTGCATGAAAATTTATGGAGAAAATTGGTTTTCTCATACAAATTATGTTTGTGGCATTGATTCCTCCCATTATACCAGTCCTCCTTACTGTTTCTGTCATTTCTGTTCATCCTTCTTTCCTGTTTCCACATGTCCTTTGAGCTTTATCCCTAACTTCTTGACTGCTGCATCTGTGAGTGTTGATCATGGATATAAGTAAAATGAAATCCCCGATGATTTCCGTATTGTCTCTGTTTATCATGGTGTGGCTCAATGGGTCAGCTGTGAACATTTTTGCCTACTTTATATTTTGGTGTATTTAATAACCAAGGCTGTAATCTTTGATAATCGCCACATGCTTCAAGTCCTCTTCACTTTCAGTAAGCAAGACTTTGTCATCTGTGTATGACAGGTTGCTAATAGACCTCCTCAAATCTGGCCGCCATGTTTTTCTTCATATAGTTCAGTTTCTTGGATTGTTTGCTCAGGGCATGGATTCTGTAAGTTATGGGGGAAAGATTATAACCTTGTTGCATACCTTTTCTGGTTTTAAGTCATCAAGTATCTCCTTGTTCTGTTCAAATGATTACCTCTTGGTCTAAATACCAATTTTTGCATCAGCATAATTCTTGGCATTGTTATCCATGGTTTGTTAAAATCCACACAGCTGAATAAATGCCTTTGTATATCAATAAATTATAGGTAAACATCTTTTTTGGTGTTCTCTGCTTCCAGCTTAGACCATCTGACCTCTGCAATGATGTTTTCTTTCCATGTCCTTTGTAAAATAGGCTTGAGTTTCTGCCAGTTTTCTGTCTATGTACTGCTGCGGTCACTTTTGACTGGGGGAGAAGGACTTGGCTTTCTATTTAACTTCTAAAAAATTGGTCACACCACAACAAGATAAAGGTAAATAATCCAATAGAAAAATGGGCACAGGATATGAACAGGCACTTCACCGAAGACGACATTCAGATGGCTAACAAACACATGAAGAAATGCTCAAAATCCCTAGCCCTAAGAGAGATGCAAATTAAAACAACTATGAAATATCATTTCACCCCAGTCAAAATAGCAAAATTTAACAGAACAGCAAGCAACAAATGCTGGCGAGGTTGTGGAGAAACTGGAACCCTGATTCACTGTTGGTGGGAGTGTAAAATGGTGCAACCCCTGTGGAAAGCAGTATGGCGCTTTCTCAAAAAGTTGCAAATAGAGATACCATTTGACCCAGCAATTCCACTACTGGGAATATACCCTGAAGAGACCATAGCTGACATCCAAGCAGATATATGCACACCCATGTTTATTGCAGCTTTGTTCACAATAGCAAGGAGTTGGAAACAACCTAAGTGCCCATCAACAAACGAATGGCTAGAGAAGCTGTGGTATATTTGCACAATGGAATACTATGCTGCATTAAAAAACAAGGAACTCATGCAATATTATTCAAAATGGTTGACTCTGGAGAACATTATGCTGAGTGAAATATCCCAGTCACAAAAGGACAAATATTACATGATGCCACTGTTGTAGAATGGGACTGTCCTTGGGGTTGGGGAGAGACTGAGTAAGATGGGTTCAATAATGTATACTGCACTGAAACAGAGGAGGGAGAGAACTGTCTAAAAGAGAGATGTAACTGGGTATTTCTGTCATCACAGGAGACTAGAGCAAGGGCTGCATGGTGGAGGGGACCTGGGGGAGGGTTTGTAAAACAATGAAAGTATCTTTTCTTTTACTTTTCCATAATTTTTGGACTCATGTACTTATAACTTGTTAGTCAAATTTGTGTCTTCTAGGTTGCAACACCCCCATGATACATCTTGAAGGATATGTACATGTACAGCCAAGCACAATCAATAAGAGTGCATCTGAATTCCAAAATCAATCTCCATAATAGTCTATGTGTTTCCCACTGCCAAAGGGGCCCTTTAGAGTAGTGAGAGAAGATCTTCACCCTGAAACCCACAGCGTCCCTTTTCAGCAGGAAGTAGCTAAGAGAATACGCCGTCCCCTTTTCCTTATGACTCAGGGTGAAGTCTCTCTCAGGGAGGAGTGATAGGGAATGGCAAAGGATACACTGACAAAGAAGATTAATCAGAACTGGCTTTGACAAGCACTGTGGCATTTGGACAAGAACAAACTGGGAGGAGGGTAGAGAGAATAGTGCAACAATGAATGAGTGGAAGCCCAAAATCTCTGTAAATGTTTATGAAAATTAATAAAATATAATTATAGAAAAAAAAAGAAGAAGAAAAAAAATTGGTCAGTGAAAACCTTATGGATTGCAGTGAAATGTTGTCTGATACACCCCTAGAAGATGCACCTGTTAGATTGGAAGGCACTCAAAATATGACTAAGGTCACATAAGCTGTCGCCTCAGAATGGAGTTGACCTTAATGATGTGGATGAAATTCAGTGTTTGGGCCTTCATTTGCTGCATAGCACAATTCAAAATGGGGGAAAAACAGTTGCAACCATCTGTTATTAATTAGAACATAGAATCTCTGGCTTATGATTTAAAGCAAATTGGAAGTTATTAGAAATGAAATTGAACATTTGAAGATAGGTAACTTTGACATAAATAAGCTGAGATAGACTAGTACTGGCCATTGGAATTGGAAAATCCTATTGACTACTATTCCAGGACTGACACATTGAAGAGGAATATGTATTATACCCATTGTGAAAAAGAACATTTCAAGGTCTATCTTGAAATACAACACTATCCGTTTAAGAACAATATCAGTATACTTGCAAGGAAGACAAATTAATATGGCTCAAATTAAGCACCCACCACTAATGACAAAGATAAAGAAATTAAAGATGTTTACTAATTTTGCTGCCTGAACTGCATCACATATAAAATGCACTGATGACTACAGCTAATAGGAATGTGGTGGTTGAAAGCAAAGAATAAGGATCAGTAGTTAGAGACTATTGCCTTGGTGATAGAAATGCACAGAAGATCCACAAGATAGAATTTTGCAGGATCAAGAGCTTGTTCATTGCAAATACATTTGTTAACAACTTAAATAGAAACCACATACATGGATCTTACAAGATGGACTATGCAGGAATAAAACGGACTGCTTATGTGGAAAGAGGTGATTGAGAAGCTCGTTATCATCTGTCAGTACGAGGCCACCGGCTGACTATGGAATTGAGTTCATTTGCTCAGATGCACAAGCACATTAAAGCTGAAAAATAGTTAAGTCTATGAGAATCAAAGAGCAACTGAATATATTGCACCTGAATTTAGAGACTGCTTAAAAAAACATGCATTGAACTCTAGTAATTAACTACCAGACAAGCCACTGGATGACATTCGGGATATCATACATAAAGAAAGCATAGTTCACTAAAACTACAGAAACGAAAGAAGAGTCTAAAATGGATGTCAGAAGAGCATCTGAAACTTGTTTTTGAATGTGTAGCTAAAGGGAGTGGAAGGAATGATGAAGAACTGAACAGAAGATTTCAAATGGCAGCTTGAGAAAACAGTAAAATAGCATAATGAAATGTGCAGAGACTTGAAATTAGAAAACAGGAGAGAACACACTGAACATTTTCCAAGTTTAAAGATCTTTTTGTGTGTGTGTGTGTGAGTGTACCGTCAAATCAGATCTGACTGGTACAGGAGGAGATTGTCCCTCCTTTTCCTGGCAGAGCATCTGGTGGATTCGAACCGTGTGCCTTTGGGATTGTAGTTGCAGCTCCTTGCCACTAGGCCACCAGAGCTCCCCAAGTTTAAAGATCTTAAAGTGTCAAGCTTTAAGTTGTGATGCTTAAGGATTTTTGTGGGCCTCATATGGCTATGAAAGCTGGACGGTGAGTAAGGAAGACAAAAGTCCTCAACACTGGGCCAATAAGCAACAGTATGCTAGAGAAAAGGTTGAAATTGTAAGAAACTTCATATTCTCTGGATCCACACTCAACGCCCTTACCCCAGTAGTCAGGAAATCAAAAGACATATTGTATTGGGAAAGTCTCAGTCAGGAACCATTTCAAAGTCCTGAAGAGCAAAAATTTAAAGACTACAGTGCACCTGATTCAGATCATGGTTTTTGAAATCACACAATCACTTGCTATGCATCAGAGAGCTGGACAAAAACTAGGGATGATAAAAGGAAAATTGATGCCTTTGAGCTGTGATGTTGGAGAAGAATATTGAATATACCATGGATGCTAAGAGAACAAACAGGTTTGTCCTGAAGAGGGTGAAACCAGGCTGCTATTTAGAGATAAGGATTCTGAAGCTTCATCTGACATACTTTGGACATGTTGCAAGGAAGGACCAGTCCTTGGAGAGAGACATTATGCTTGGGAGGGTGGAGGGATAGTGCAAGAGAGGAAGATCCTTGATGAGATGGATTGATTCAGTAACTGGGATAATGGGGGTAGGTGTGTTTGAGACGGTGAGGTTGGCACAGGATAGAGCAGGTTTTAGGGCTCTTATACTTAGGGTTGCTATGAGTCACAGGTAACTCAATGGCATATAACAACAACAACAACAACAACTATGTATCTGAGAGCTGGATAATGAATAAGAATTACAGAATAAAAATTGATACCTTTGAGTTGTGATGTTGGAGAAGAGTACTGAACATTCCACTGATTGCCAGAAGAACAAGCAGGTAAGTCTTGGAGACGGTGCAGTCAGAGTGTTCCTTAGAGGCAAGAACAGCAAAACTTCATCTCACATACATTTGGGCATGTTACTAGGAGGGGCTATTCCTTGGAAAGGATATCATGCTGGTAAAGGCGGAAGGTCAGAAAAAGAGAGGAAGACCCTCAATAAGATGGATTGATGCAGTAACTACCATTGTGGGCTCAGAAATTCAGAGAGATGAGGATAGCACAGGAGAGGACAGGGTTCAGACCTGTTGTTCACAGAGTTGCTGTAAGTCGTACTCAACTGATGGAACAATAACAACAACAAGGTTATATGGAAGTTATCAAGCAATGTAATTGCTATCATATGGGATAGAGCAACAGCTTTTCCAGATACGTAAGGGAGGATGAGGATGGAAGGCGTCCTTGTGGTACGGTGGTTAGGCCCACAGATGTTAACTGAAACCCATTCAGTGACTGAGAGAAAGATCTAGTGATCTGCTCTCTAAAGACTGCAGCCGAGAGAACCCCGTGGGGCTGTTGTTCTGCTTTGTGACTTGAGGTCATTATGAGTTCAGATTGACTCAGCAGCACCCAGCAATAACAATATGAGTGCGGAGGATCCATTAGAAAGGATTCTCTTGTGTGGTGCAAGTCTGTACTGTGGGGTCAGAAAGGCCTGAGACTTAAACCCTGAGCTCATTATTTATGAGCTCGGCGACCCTGGAAAACTCACTTAACCACTGGAGACTTCATGGTCTCATTCATCAGATGATGACAATATCCTTTCACCCCAGAGTTGTTGTGAGGCTTATATTAGACACAACATCTACCTTGCTGGGCACATAATACTTAAAAATGACTCTCATTGTATCAAATAGGCATTTTAACTGTAGTTTACTTGATTGAAGGCAGATATCAAGAAAAGGGGACCCCTTGGATTAACATACTCCTAAGTTTAAAATAACTATTTAATATTTTCATTCTGACATTAAAAAAAAATCCAAGAGCTTCTGGTTCCATTGTTTAAAATATTAAATTAATGGGAACAAATATTGCTGTTCTGTCAAAAGGAAATGACTGCAGATAATGTTGCAAAACAAACTTCTCATAATCATTCTTCTGTAGTAGAAATTCTTCATTTGGGAAACAGTGCCAAGTGCCACAAAAGTTCTTCATGGCACCAGATGCCCTGGATAGAACAGTCTAGTTGGAAACAGGCCATTGTCAAGAGTCGGCCATGGGACAGTCTTGTAGCTCATCCTTAAAGTGGTTCTGGGAAGAGAAGTGCAAAAGACTTTACTTTTGTAAATAAGAAATGAGTCTTATAATCAACAGTGTTTTTTGGTAGTTGGGGATATGGGATGAGGATCAATGTCAGCAGAGCTCCATGGAAGTGTCTCTCTTCTCTGCTATCAGCCTGTCTGCTGGACGACCAGCTTCCTGAGAAACAGCGATACCCGCTCTTGGTGTGAGCAGTCTGTTTTCCGCTTACATACACAGACTTGATTTATAATCGCAGTCCGGACAGCATCTGAGTCTAATTACCTGCATATATGAGAGTTCAGGAGATCTCAACTACGCTCGAAATTCAGGGATGTGCTTTACCAGAAGCAGATGGAAAAAATAAAACACTTTAGTTTATGACTATTTTTCTACTTGGGGGAAGGAGAAGAACAAAAAGAGTTGCCAAATTGATCCTTGTCAAGCACTAATTAAATATTATTCATGATTAATTCTGATGTTGATATAGTCAGTGTTTTAGCGGTGTCATAAATATCTGGAAGAACGAAACAACTCACTTTGCATAGCTATGATAAATCATGCATACTGCAGTCCCCACGTGGCCTCTTTATTGTTATTATTTAATACACTTGTTAGTGACTTTTCTGGAACATTATTAGAGATGTGAGGAAATAACTTCTTTGTGATGTTTTCCCATGGCAATTTCACTCAATCAAAGGAAAATACAGCTAGTGAAGAGTTCCTGACATTTAAAGTTGGCTACAGAAATATTTGTAGAGGAGATGACATATCTTGAATCTGCTTGTGCATGTAGGTTGTTTGAAAGAAGGGAACGTGGATGAAGACAGAGATGAAACAAGATAGGCTATGAAATGAAAACTGTTGAAGCTATGTGATGGGCCCACAGAGCTCATGACTATATTCTCTATTGTTACTTAATTTTGGATTTTTATGTAATAAAATTTTTAAATTACATTCTCTTGAGAAAGAGTTCAAGTCTGTTCTGTAAAAAAATGTTGACAATAAATTTTTAATTGTAAGCCTAAGTTCTTTCAGAGATCAATTGTGAATCAGAAAGTGCTGTCAGTCTAGTTGAGGGTGGACAGGCTTGGTGGTGATGATGGTGGTGGTTATGATGATGAAGAATTAGGCTTCTTCTTAATGAACACCAGCAGTATGCCAGGCACTGGATGCTTTACATATTTATTTAATGTTCAAGATAATTATGTGGATTGAATGTTTTGCTCTTATTCTGTAGATGAAGAAACGGATGCTTAATTGAGACTTAAGGTGATGAAATGAATTTTAAAAGGCATCATAGTCAATGACAGTTACCAGATCTCTTGGGTTCCAAACTGAATCAATCTCTCTCTCTCTCGTTAATTTATTGAGAGCATACACTTGATGAGACAGTTGGGCTGGAACCATTAATCCAAAGAATTTGAGCAGGAAGCAGCCTTAGGATTGTTTTAATCACAAGACGGCAAATATATGATGTGCCTGCTCCCTGCCCCTGTACCGATCATGGCAGACATTGTTAATTGACTGTGACACTTTCCCACTCTGGCTCAGAGCCCTAGTCAATATAGTGCCCCAGACAGCTCAGCTGACTCACATTTGACATTTGTGTAGAAACCTATTTATCATATCTCATCTATTTCCACATCTCACCAGATAAGAAAGGCCAGGAGAGAGGCAGCCCTTGCTCAGGGTCTCACAGCTAATAATCATCAGAAGATTCATTTTTCCTGACATTGGCCTGCGGTTCTGGATGCCGAATAGCTCAGGCTCCTTCCAGGCCAAATTTTGTATAATTCTGCACTTTAATGTATTCATATGTGGAAAATGATTAGTACAGTGTCTGATACATGCTAAGCACTAGATCAATATTGGTTATTATAATTATGAGAAAGGAACAGTTAAAAATGCATCAATTTTAGGAGCGTAAACAAAATCACATTAGTTGATATAGTCCATAGGGAGTTACTGTGCTAATCCAAAGGCTACTGTTCCTTGGTAATTCAAATCCACCAGTGACTCCATGGAAGAAAGGGAGGCAATCTCCTCTTGTGCAATTTAGAGCCTTGTGAACCCAATGGAGAACCAGCTATGAGTTGGTCTCCACTCAACAGCAATGAGTGAGATTTACAGCAGCATCAACCAGGTTCCTTACATGACGGCAAGGCCTTGGACTGAAGCTGGCTTAGGAACTGCAGCCTCAACCCCCACACCTGCATCAACTTGAGCCTCCTCGGAAGTGCTCCTTAGGCACCATACTGGAGGAATGTAGGTGGCAGGCACCATCCTGAGCACCCTGGCCAATCTCATCTGGTGTATGGCCCTTGTATGGCACCAGCAGGACCCTTGGGCCTTGTCATCCCTGCACTTGATCAGTACAAACCAGGCATCGCCACGGAGTCCAAACTGACTGATAGCTCACCTCTAGCCAGTTTTCAAAGTCTGAAAAATCACACAAGAGGAGATCATCCATCTTTCTCTCACAAAGCAGTTGGCGGACCTGAACCGCCTGCCTTAGGATAGGCAGCATAACTCCTTATGCACTAGACCACCAGCACTCACTTGGTGGACCTATAAAATACTACTCCACAGAGCATTATGCTGAGGGAACTAACTCAGTCACATAAGGATAAATATTGTATAAAACCATTATTGTAGAAAGAGTATAAGGATCCAGGAAGGGTGGGAGAAGCAGAGGGATGTGGATGTGCAGAGGGAGGGGGCATTAATCATAGGGTTGTACAACTTGATGGGTGGGGGGGGTGAGGGAAATTGAAAGAATTTGTTCAAATTTGTATTTGAATTTTGTAAATAAACTAGTAGAAAAATAAAAAATACTACTCCACAGATTTCATCAGTTTCTGCTAGCATAGGATGTCAAGATTTGGACTTCTTTAAAAAAAAAAAAAATCTTAGATCTCTCTTTCTCCTCTGAGGGCTTTGAATCTTTGACCAACGTCTTTTCTATCACTAAGCAGAAACCTTCCTACATACAGAATTCTTCACTTTTATTCTTTAGTGGTTTTGTGGGTTACTTCTTTTCTTCAGGAGAGCTAAGAGCAACACAGGTATTGTTAGCAAAATTTGTTGATGTTTAACCTGTGAATTAAATAGCTAATAGAAGCCCATGTAATTTGTGTGACAAGTGACAGCTTGTGTGAAAATAACTTACCCATATCCTGTTACACATTTGCATCCATTATGCTGGGTAAAGCCATATGTCATTTGGTAGACCATTAAGTCGTAGTCACCAGTGTTTTCCTAGGTGAAAGGGTAATTATTTTTGCTGTTTGTTCATAATTTATTAATAGTCAGTGAAGAACGTTAGGGTAAAGGATTATTTTAAACAAAGTGACAGATCAAATGTGTGGAAGGCATTGTGATCTAGCTGTTGATAAGAAAAGCTATTAGTGTAAAGATAAGCTTTCAGTTTGGAATCTGCGTATGCTGCTGATTGGTGTTTCAGATAAAATAGGTGAAAGACTGAAAAGCTGGTGAAAATACCAGTAAATAAGTTTTGATTTCAAGGAATTAATGGAATCAACTATGCACCAAAGTAAATTGCAATTTTCTTTAGAGATCCTTTACATTATTTCAATTTTCTTAGAGATATGTTCATCTTATTAATAGTACACAGAATTATTTTAGAGTTATGTGAACTTTTTTTTTAATTTTAAGATTTATGTATTAATATTAAATGTGTTAGGAAAACTTTGAGATTAGCCTTTGAAGCCCTGATGGCCCAGTGGGTCAACACTCAGTTGCTAACCAAAAGATTGGTATTTGAAAATACCAACTTCTCTGCAGGCAAGACTTGGTATAAGGATTTCAGCCTAGAAAATGCCCAGAGCCTTCTGCTCTGTCTTATAGTTGTACCATTGAGTTGAACCTACTCCTAGCTCTCAACCTCTAGCAGATTTTCAGAGGTGGCAATTCTCATGGAAAGAGATTGCCCTCTGTCTCTCACGGTGCAGCTGGTGCATTGGAATCATGTACCTTTGCATTGGCAGTGCAATTTCTTACCATTAAGCCATGAGAGCTCCAAGTCCTAAAGAGCTGTAATGACAATAGTACCTAGCAACATAACAACAACTGGAGATGGTCATAGATTTTGACATATACTGTCTTAATGAATCCATCTTGAGGCGTTACAGTATTTCACTTTTGCTTTAAGATCTCAACATATGAATAGTCTTCAGCATATGAAGCCGTAACACTGCACTTGAAATGCAATTTAATGGAGGTATTGGAAAGACTTTAGCAGATTTTTCTTCCGTGTGTGAGATGAAATGGTTGAAGTCTTGAGGGTGTGATCTTCTGAGCTCGGCTACCTAGGAACTTTCACCTTCTTTTGAAATTCAGGTTTTGTATCTCTACTTTCAGAGTATCTCCAAGTTGCTTTCAGCTCAGATCTTTGACTCAGTCAAGATTTTGGGAAATAGCACAAAGGATGCCACCATTAGTCATATTTTGGGAAATGTAGTGCATTTCTGAGTCTTCTAAGAGGTTTAATTACATCATGAACACTAGGGATTCCCTAATATAGACCAAATGAATTTAGTGAGGACAACATTCATCTGTCTATGTATATCCGGATGTGTTTGTTAAAGTAAAGCTAACTCTCATTTCTTCTCCATCACATCCACCTTCTACTTGGTAACTATTGACCCTAACCTTGTCCTAGTGAAG
>NW_006399779.1:10166215-10167619 GCF_000299155.1 Elephantulus edwardii | reverse complement strand
AGTCAGAACCACCTTATAACTGATCCTCCAGAGGACTTTCAGAGGCAGTAAATTGCACGGGAGGAAACTGCCCATCTTTCTCCTGTGAAGTAGCTGGTGAATTAGAATTGCATTCCTTTGGATTGGCAGCACAGCTCTCGATCCACAGACCACCAGAACTCCCCTGAGTCATGAAGGAGAATTTAAGTATTCACGAGTATCATAAGTACTTTTGTATTGCCTACTTAATTAATTCAAAAGGGATCAGCACAAACCATTGTTTGGTAAAGCTGCAGTGTGGGGTGGAGAGGCAGTTGCAAGGGCACAGAATGAGAGTGAGGGCTGGCTCATGGAGGGCTGCGGAGCCTTTGAGGAATATGGCCCTACAGCTGTTGATAGCAGGCCATACTACCAACCCTGAGCAGGCATGCAGTTGAGTAAGAGAATTGTGGTAAAGAAGAGGTAGGCTCTGGGATGTGCTAGCAGTGGTGGTAGAATCCTCACCTTCCATGCAGGAGACCCAGATTAGATCCTGATGCTATTTTATGTTAGGACCCAATGAGTCGGGGAGACTTGTCAGCAGCTGACAGCAGTCCCCCACTCCACTTAAAAAAAAAAAAGATGAAAGACAAAAGATACAGGCTTCTAGATTGTTGCTAATAGCTCAGTCCATGTTGGAGTCTTCTGAATCTGATGATTGAATGGCCCTTTCAAGCTAGTAATTATAAACACCCTTGTAGATCCCTCTCTGGGGGCAATGGGTTTCCATTATGGCCTCAGATACTGATTCACATTTAAAGTCAGAAAACCAACTCTTCCCTTTGAGCTGCTTTCCTTAGACAAAAAAGCAAAGTGTCCAAGGAGATGTTTCTATGGATTGAGAAAGGACTCCTTTCTCTACATGAAATTCTTCACTTTGTAGCTAATTTGTTCAGACCACATGAAATGTATTATTTTGGAGACAAGTAGCTTATTCTTCCCGAGTATTTCAGATAGAAACAGCTTATCCCTTTCCAACAAGTAGAACTGGATAAGTCATTGCCAGTTTGATGAGAGTGTAACATTGATGCCCCAGAGTGAATTCCTGAGCCAGGCTGCCAGAGGTGGATGCTGGATTTCTCAAAAGAATTAGATACATTATGAAAAGAGGTTAAAGAGAGCCAGAGAAGGCCATCTTGCAATGATTCATATAGCTATTTTAAATGACAACAAAAAAGTAACTCCGGATGAAAGTTATACAAGTGTTCAGGTTTTTCATTCATAGCAACATTTTGAGTTGTTTATGACTTGACGGCACTTAACAATGAGAGAGCTCAGTTGGCCTATTGGACAGAGAGTGATGCTACCAATCCGAAGGTGGATGACTTTAATCCGTGGCCCTCAGGCCTGGTTTTAATTGTTTTTGGTCAAACATTCTTCTAGGTC
>NW_006399779.1:10163720-10165345 GCF_000299155.1 Elephantulus edwardii | reverse complement strand
TTTATTTTTACAATCATGGTCTTATGCCATATCTGTCCTTATGAGACTGAGTGAGTTCACTCATCATAATGCAGTGTCTCCCAAGTTATGTAATATTTTTCAAAATCATTACTCCTGAGTGCTGCATTGTATTCCTCAATTTCTCAATCCATTCCGATGTGGTTGGATATTTGGGCTGTTTCTGTGTTCTCGCAATGGTAAGTAACATTGCTATAAACATTGATATACAAATCTCTATTTGTATCTCAGTTCTAATTTTCTTGGAGTATATTCCTAGCAGTAGAATAGCTAAATCATATGTAGATTCTATGTTCCACTTTTTTGAGGAAATGCCAAATTACCATCTAGAGTAGTTGTATCATTTTACAGTCCTACCAATAGTGTGTGAGAGTTCCAATCTCTCCACATCCTCTCCAACATTTATTGCTTGCTGCCCTGTTAAATTTTGCCAGTGCTATTGGAGTGAGATGGTATTTTATTGTGGCTTTGATTTGCATCTCTGTTATTGCCAGTAATTTTGTGTCTGTTAGTCATCCAAATGTCTTCCTCTGTGAAAAGTCTTTCCATGCCTTTTGCCCATTTTCTAATTGGGATATCAGTCTTTTTTCTAGTAGAGGCCTTATGATATTCTGTAAACTTTTGTTGTGAGACCCTTGATGGAGATGGCATTGCCAAATGTTTTTTCCCCGGTCAGTAAAGTTTCTTTTCACCCAATTGGAAAAAAGTTTTTGTTGCACACAGGGATTTACTCTTTAGAAGATCCCATTCATAAATTTTATCCTCTCCAGATTATGTATTTCTGGCTGTATTTATCAGCCTCTTTATATGATTGCCTAGACATTGCATTCAACATGTGGATTGCTTTTGTTAGGATTGTCATTTTCACTGTATTGAGTCTTCCTATTCATAATCAAGGAACATTTCGCCATTTATTTAGGTCTTTCATTGTTTCTCACAGAAGTGTTTCACCATTTTCTTTGTAAAGGTCTTTTGTGTCTCTAATTAGGCTTATTCCTAAATATCTCAATGTTTGGTTGCCTAGTAAATGGTATTGCTTTCATTCTCTTGTGTTTTCTTTGTTTCTGTAGAGGAATCTCACTGACTTTTGTATATTGATCTTCTGTCCTGCCAGCCTACTAAATTGGTCCACTAGCTCTTACTGTTTTTTGTTGAGTCCTTGGGGTTTTCTGTGTACACAATCATATCATCTGCATATAGCAACTGTTTAAAAACCTCTTTGCCAATCTGGATGCCTTTTATTTCCTTCTCCAGTTGTATTGCCCTAACAAATGCTTCCAATACAATATTTAATAGGAGTGGTAAAAGTGAGCATCCTTGTCTGTTTGCAAGGAGAATGCTTTAATTCTTTTTCCATTGAGGATGATATTGGCTCTTGGTTTTGCATATATACTTTTCACTATTTGAGGGAACTCACTTCTATTCCTGTTTTGCTGAGTGTTTTAATTAGGAAAGGATGTTGGATTTTGTCAAATGCCTTTTTAACATCAATTGCTATGATCATGTGGTTCTTCTTATTTGATTTATTTATTGATTACTTTTATTATGTGGAACCACCCTTGTGTACTTGTTATGAATCCCACTTGGTTATGAGGAATTATTATTTT
>NW_006399779.1:10145513-10163550 GCF_000299155.1 Elephantulus edwardii | reverse complement strand
TTTTTGTATCTATGTTCATGAGAGATAATGGTCTGTAGTTTTCTTTTTTGGTAATATCTTTGCCCAGTTTTGGTATTAGGATTATGCTTGTTTCATAGAATGACCTTGGAAGTGTTTTTTCTTTTTCTGTTTTTTTGAAATAGTTTAAGTAGAATTGGTGTCTCTGTGTGAAGGACTTCCACTTAAAATTTTTTGTAAATTTGGTCTTGTTGTTACACATTCCTTAAGTTCTTTCTTTTCTACAAAGGACCTAATTTCTCCTTCATATTTGGACCACTTTGCTGGGCACAGAATCTTTGGTTGGCAATTGTTTTCTTCCAACTTTATATGCCACCCTTTTATCTTCTTGCTTGCATGGTTTCTGTCAAGAAAACAGAACTTAGTCTAATTGTTTCTCCTTTGTGACTCTGTTTTTCTCGTGCTGCTTTTAGTAATCTATCTTTAATTTTATTGTTGTTGTTGTTGTTGTTATGTGCCATCGAGTCTCTTGCAACTCATAGCGACCCTCTGTACAAGAGCTCTAAACGCTGTTCTATCCTGTGCCAACCTCGCCATCTCAAACACACTTATTCCCACCACTCCAGTCACAGAATCGAACCATCTCATCAAAGGTCTTCCTCTCCTTCACCACTATTTTGACTATAATATATCTTCATGTTTTTCTTTTTGAGTCCAGTTTATTTGGTGTTTGCTGAGCTTCTTAAATATGGATTTTTCCATTCTTTATAATACCCGAGAAGCGTTCTTCTAGTACCTCTTCCACAATTTTCTCAGTGATTGCCTTGTCCCTCTAATGTTCTAGAATTCCAATCATATATGTGTTGTTCCTTTTGATGTTCTCTTACATGATTCTAATGTTTTTATTCATGTCTTATTTCTGATTTTTCTTCTTGTATATTTCCATTGAAGTTCTTGTTTTTCAGCTCACAGATTCTCTGCTCCATCTCTTCTACTATGCTTTTTTGTACCTGCAGCATGTTGGACACTTCTGCCATTTTGAACTTAATATTCTGAATTGCATGTTCATGCATTTCTGTTATTTCCAGAACTGTGTTGGCTGTACCCTCTCTGTCTTTTGATGATTTTTTAAGTTCTTCTACCTCTTTATCTATAGTTTCAATTCTTTCTTCCATCTTTTGCCTTTTCTGCCATAGTTGTTCAATATCCTCCTCATCAATAAATTTCTTTTGGCTTCCTGGTTTTGGAGTATTCTCTTTCCTAATGGCTTTCAATGTTTCTTCTATCATTTACACCTTCTTTTTTAGCTGTTCAAATAACTCTATATCAATATATTTCTTCTAGTTCTCTGTCTCTAGGGTATTCCCTTTATTTCTGGCTTCCATTGTTTTTTTCCATCATTTGTATCTTCTTCCATAGCTGTTCGAATGCCTCCATATCAATATATATCTTCTGCCTTTCTGACTCTGAGGTATTCGTTGGATCTGAAATATGCTCTGGTTTTACTGGAGAAGGCAAAATTTGGTTTTTTCACAGTGTTTGGAACTGCCTGCTGCTTTTTTGACATGAAGTTTTTCTTGATAAGTGTCACACTGTTTCTAAGGTGTCTGTATAAGTTGTTGATAGTTCTTATATTTATGATATTTTACCAGCTTAAAATGTTTAGTCTATGAGATGGGCCACTCACTCTACTTGAAGTTCCTTCTGGAAAAATTTATCTTTCCTAAAGTCCTTCAGGTTTTCTCTGGTCTGCAATGCAGCCCTGCAGGAATCTCACCTTATTGTAGTCCCCTCTCTCAAATTCTGTTATCCTTTGTCTGTGGAGTGGCTGAGAGGTGTGGGACCAAGTGTTCCACTTAAGCAGCTTCTGTCCAGGTGGGTTTCAAGTCAACTGTCTTCCTCACAGATCAGTGTGCCAGCTGAGAAAGTGAATCTTTCCCCTGTTTGTAGCTCCCTATCCTAAACTCGATTATTGTTTTTTTGTCCCTGGGATGGCCCCATGGTAGCAGGGATCCCCACATAGAAGGACCTGTCCTGAAAGGAGTTTTCTTTCTTTCTCTCCCTTGCACCTGAAAGTGCTTGTCTGGGGAAGAGTGTATCACTTTGTGACATCTTCCCTCCTGAGACTTAATGTTTGTCTCTGGATTGGTGTGAGATCAAGGGTGTCAACTTAAACAGTTTGTGTCCAGGGGAATTTCAAGTCAGCTTTCTTTTGCACATCTCAGTGTGTAAGCTGAGAAAGTGAGTTTTTTTCCCTTACATGTAACTCTCTGTCCCAAACTCTGTTTTCCTGTTTGGTCCCTGGGATGGCCCCATGGCAAAATGTCCCTAAATGGGACCTTTCCTCAAGGGAGTTTCAGAACTTTATCTCCCCTGAACCTGAAAGTGCTGACTCTTGGGAAGAGTGTCTCACTTGATAGCCTATTCTCTCCTTAAATCTAATGTCTTCCTTTGTCTCTGGAGTGGCATGAGGTCAGAGGTGCCAAATGATGGCATCTTCTCTCCTGAAGTCTAATGTCTTCCTTTGTCTCTCTAGTTATGGTTATTTTAAGTTGTCCAAGTGGCAAAGTGGCTCAAGTCCAATAGCTACTCTTCAGGAGAAAGATGAGCAATCTGTTTCTATTAAGATTTATGGTTTTGGAAATCTGGTGGAAGGTGGTTATGAGTTAGAATCATAATTCAGAATCATAATGAGTTAGGATCAACTTAATAGCAGTGGATTTTGCAATGTTATTCTAAAGAGCATGGTGGCAACTTGTTTAAGATCCTCACTGCTAACTGAAATCAGTGAATCGAACATACCAGCTACTCCGAAGGAGAAAGATGTGATAACCAGTTCTCCTAAAGACTGGAAAAACCTTGAAAACGTCATGGGCAAACTCTGCTCTGTCTTACAGGGTCACTGTGCATTGGACTTGACTAAACAGCAATAGATTATTACTCTGTGGAATTTGTGGTGGTTGGAGGAGGGACTATCACACCCACCTCCAAACTTTTAAAAATGTGGTGACAACTACATATGTACAGTACAGAGTCTGCCAAAGCTTGTGCACCTTTTATAAATGTGAGCTCAACTGAAACGTGCTATTATTCTTGGTTGCTGTCCTACTTGCTTTTATTACTGATTCATAGCTGACCCTCCATTGGATTTCCATGGCTGTAAATTGCACTGGAGGAGGTTGTCCATTTTTTCCTGAGCAGTCACTGAACCATCAGAGATGCTCTGCCTTGCGATTTGCAGTGGAACTCCTTATAGACTATACAAGAGAGCATCCTACCTGCTGTCTAGTTGGCTCCAACTTATGTTGATCTTGTAAGATGTTGCTTTTCCCTGAACCATCTTTATGATTTCTGTTATGTTTGAGTTAATTTTTGTGACCATTGTGTCAGGTCCTTCTCCTTGAAGGTTTCTTTGGTTTACCTCTCCCTCTAACTTTGCCAAACATGATGTCATTCTTCTGATGATATGTCCAAAGTAAGTGACATGCTTCTTATGGAAGGTAAGAAAGACCATGATTATTTCCATTTTACAGGGCTGAAAACTGAGAATCAGAGTAATAACCTGATTTGACCAAGTTCTTGAAGTGGATGGGAGACAAAACCGGAACACACACTTCAATTTTTTTATTAAAGCCTTATATTTTATATTATACCACAGTGCTGCTCTTACAGAAAGAATGTCTTTGAGACACATTTCCATTTGTACTGTTTCTGTATTATGTAGATGACAAACTTTTGCTTTCTGAAAGTGAAGAAGACTTGAAGCACTTATTGCAGAAGATCAAAGAGTATAACCTTCAATACAAATTACCTCTCAACATCAAAAAAACAAAAATCATCACTACTAGATCAATAGGTAACATCATGATAGATGGAGAAAAGATTGAAGTTATCAATAATGTCATTTTACTTGGACCCATAATCAACATCCATGGTAATAGCACTCAAGAAATTAAAAGACCTGTTGCATTGTGAAAGTTTGCTGTCAAAAACCCTATGAAAATGCTTAAGAGCAAAGATGTCAGTTTTAAGACTAGAGTGTACCTGATCCAAGCCATGATCTTTTCAATTGCTTCCTATGCATTTTAAAGTTGGCAATCAATAAGGGCGACAGAAAAAGGATGGATACCTTTGAGTTGTGCTGTTGGAGAAGAGTACTAAATATCCCATGGTCTTCCATGTGAACAAACAAATCTGTCTTGGAGGAGGTGCAAGCAGTGTGCTTTTTAGAAGTAAGGATAGTGACACTCATCTCTCATACTTTGAGTATGTTATCCAAGGCCAGTCCTTGGAAAAAGAGAGTCAGTGACAGAGAGGAAGACGTAAGATGTATTGACACCCACTGTTCCAGTGAGGATTTCTCAAGCATATGAACATAGAAGAATTGAGGTTATAAGGGTGATATATGACGGGGAACGGTTCAGATTTCTCACTCATAGGGTTACTATGAATTAGTCAATTCAACCACACCTACAACAACTATTTCTGTAAGTGAATTCTCCTTGCTCCTTTAAATCAATACATAACCAGGCACCTGTGTGCTAACATCCATTTTGAAAGGATTAGAGCAAAATTGATTCCTAAAAGGTTAAGGCTCAGGACATCTCAAATGCCCATCTTTCCCAAACTGCTGTACTACTATATCTAACATCAGTTACTCCTCTTCTCAGCTTTCTTGCTTCTGTCTATGTCTTTGGGTTCTGTACTTGGCTGTAAAATCTCACAGTAACTGAAAGGAGTCAAAGACATGGCTCATGTGGTTGTGGAGGCAGCAAGTCCCAAATCTGTGATTCAGGCCTGAAGAGTGACTAGTTCAGGTTGATGCACGTGGTTGCAGGGGCTGGTGAATGGCTTCCTCTTCCCACACAATTTTAAACCTCTGAAAACCTGCTAGACAATCAATTACAGCTGTCCCTAATCATCATCTGTATACTTAACAATATAATAAGGTTTGGAGAGTCCCTGAGTAATGCAAATGATCAAATCCTTGGAAACTAGCAGAAAGTTTGGCAGTTTGAATCTACCCAGAGGTACTTCAGAAGAAGAGTCTAGTAGTTTTCTTTTAAGAGATCACAGCCATTGAAAATCTTGTAAAATACAATTCCACTCTGACACTCATAGGGACTCTTGGAGTCTGAATTGACTGAGATTAACTGGTTTAGCTTTTGGTAAGGCTTGGGCCTAGGACCATTAATAATCTTCTTTGAAAGACTCCTACCCAAGCTTATAGCCTTCAGTGTTGTGTTTTCTGTTTGTTTGTTTGCTCTAAGTTTATGGGACTATTTTACCTGCATGTTGTAGCTTATGGTTCTGTGACTTACAGGTTCCTTGTTAGAATGGTTCTAAAATTCTATAGTTTGAGCAATAGTTTATGTGCCATGTCTTCCTTTCTGCAGGGATTGATTTTTGCTGCACCCAGAGACCTTTACTGTAAACTATTCTAGGAAGTGTTAAATGATGTATTAGAGAGAGCACACCTCTCTCTAAGAGAGCTGTGAACTGTGAGCACGCCTGCATGGGCTGTCATTCTGGTTGGCTGGTTGGGTGAGCCCAGGCAAGCTGCTTTGTCTCTCTGCTGCCATTCCTTCCTATGTTTGATGAGGGAACTAATGTCTGTAATCTCTAAGGCTCCTTCACCTTTTACATCTTAATGCAATTTAAGCAGTACTTTACAGTTTCAAAGACTCAGATGGGACAGCTGACTACAAACTGAGATTGTGTAGGCTGTGGAGGCATGGTTGTTTTCATCCTTTAAAAAATTTGTTTTGTAGCTATGCTGGGAAACATAATAACATACTATTAAGCAGTTTCTATGTGCTCCTTTTTCACAGAAGCAAAAAAGATGATTTTTTTTTAAAAAAACCCACAATTCAGATCTGTTTATTCTTATTTCCTTTAGCATAAACATTTTAAGAAGGGTTATCTTCTAGAATTCTGGAGGGAACATTTACTTTAAAACTGTGTAGGATTCCTGGACATCTGAGTATCTATGGCATCGGAATATCTGGGCTGAGGGGTTCACCAAGCTGTGTTTAAGAACAAGCAGTCAGTCAACAGCCTCCTGGGGAGACTCTAAGGAGTGGTCAGGCCTGGAAAAGCCCTAGGTAATTAGATTGAGTTGTGTAGTTTTGGTGCAGTTGTTTGTGATTCTTGCCTCTGTCTTCCTCCCTCTAGATCCTTCCTGTATTTGAGGTGAGTAATGGGAAACCATATTCTGAGTTAATAATGCTTACATTTTAAAATACTTAGAAATATATACAAGATGAATCCCAAGGTCTTTGCCCAGGCCTAGGGGTCAATTTTCCAGCCTGTAAGGGTTGACTTCTGGCTTTGGTCCAATCTTCCTTTCCAGGGACCTCTGCTTTTCCCCTGTATAACCCTGACCAAACAGAACTCCTTCCCAAAACAAGTCTAAAAGTTCCATCCTATTTGGATTGCTTGTTGTTATGTGCCATCTAATGGACTGCAACTCATAGTAACCTTAAGAACAACAGAGAGAAACCTTGCCCTGCTCTGCAACATTCTCATAATCTCCGCCATTGACAAGTCCACGTTTAGTCATTGTATCACTCTGTCTGAGTGAGGGTCTTCCTTTATTTCACTGACTTTCCGCTTTTCCAAACATGCTATCTTTTTCCAAAGACTAGTGCCTGCTGACAACATGCCCAGGGTATGTGAGCTGAGATTTCACCATCCTTGCCGGTGAGAGTCATCCTCATTGTCCTTCCTCTAAGACAGATTAGTTTGCTCCCCCCTCCCCCCCGCCAGTCCATGGCATAGTTACCACTCTTCACCAGAACCACAATGCAAAGGCATTGATTCGCCTTCACTCTTCCTTATTCATTGTTCAGCATTCTCATACATAGCAAGCAATTGAAAATACTGTGTCTTAGGTCAGGTCCACCTTAATCTTTAAACTGACAGCTAACAACTTGTTGGTTGCCACCAAGTAAATTCCAGCTCATGATTTCCTTACAATGTAGGACTTATCACTGTCCCAGTTTTATAGGTGAGAAAATAGAGTCATGGAAAGACTAAATAATTTGCCCTGAGTTTGAACACAGGTCATTTGGCTGTGGTGTCTAGAATGCTAACATTTTAGAAAATGGTCTTCTTTTAAAACTAGTAATTAAGCAAAACAGGTAAATAATAAGACTGAAGAAGAAAAAGTTGTTTTGGAAGGAAATGTTATTATTTTGGCTGTCTGGCTTTGAGAACATGTGGTCTCTGACCACTCTACAGCCTTTTACTCTGTTTTCAAGGGGATGTCACAAACTGACCTACTTGGGTGAGGCCTGTCTCTCTCCTCCTGTCCTACTATTAGGGCATTTACATTCATTTAGACTGAAGTGAAGTGAACCTCTCCTGCAAGAGGTAAAATTTTAACAGTAACTTTTACTGATTAAGCATCTGTTTTGTGAATGCTCATGGATAAAATGAAATATTATGATTTCTTTGTTTTGATTCTCCTTCTCTTGCATCCCTTCCACCCCATCCCAGATACATGAAAGGAATTAAGGGCTGGGGGCAGGTGGTAGGGATTAGAATCCACATGAGCCTCTACAAGTCCTAGGACAATCGGGCATTGACTCTGGGGTTGTTGTTGTTGTTATGTGCTGTTGAGTCATTTGCGACTCATAGCAAACCGATGTACAACAGCCCTAAACTCTGCTCTGTCCTGTGCCAATTGCACTGTCTCTGACACTCCCATCCCGATTAACCCACTCACTGAATCAATCCACCTCATAGAGGGCCTTCCTCTCCTGTGCTGTCCCTCCACCCTCCCAAGCAAGATGTCCTTCTCCAAGGACCGGTCTATCCTCACAACATGTCCAAAGTATGTTAGATGGAGCCTCAGAATCCTTGCCTCCAAGGAGCCACCCGGTTTAACCCTTCCCAGGGTGAATCTGTTTGTTTTCCTAGCAGTCCATGGTATTCTCAATACTCTTCTCCAGCACCACAGCTCAAAGGCATCAATTCTCCTTCTATCCTCCTTGGTCATTGTCCAACTCTCTGATGCATAACAAGTGATTGCAAAGACCATGGCCTGTACCAGATGCACCTTAGTCTCTAGAGAGACACCATTGCTCTTCAGTACTTTGGAGAGGTCCCTAACAGCAGACTTTCCCATGGCAATGCACCTTTTAATTTCCTGGCTGCTGGTGCCAAGAGTGTTGACTGTGGAGCCAAGCAAACTAAAGCTGTGTACAATCTCAATCTCTTCACCATCCATCCTGATGCTGCCAATTGGTCCAGTGGTGAGAATCTTTGTCTTCTTGACATTGAAAGAGTGTTGAGAGGAGGCCTGGAGAGAGTGAATGTGTGTCTGAGGGGTTCAAGGTGTCTGTGGGGACGCACTTTCACATTCAATTAAGGGCCAGGCAGTGTACAAGGCTCACTTAGGGAGATTTTCATGTAACAAGTGCATGTAAAAGTATACTTCTTTTGATGGTAACTTGGTGAAATAGATATTAGTTGCTTTAAATCTTTTTTGGGGGATTTAAAACTGGGTGTAAACACTTAAGGCTATCCTCTCTATTTAATGAACAAATCTGCAGACTGTAATGTAGTGACATCAGAAGTCACTTAACTTCAAGAGAATAACAAATGAAAATCCCCTTCATAAGCCTAAAGCATATATAGTATAGTGTATGGTGGGGGTCAGATAGACCTTCTCCACTCTCCATGCTGTTTACTAATACCACCCCAGCAATTCCTCTTGTGGCATGTTGCACTTCTCTGCTGGGTTTGATAATTCACTGCAGTGACAACACAGAATCACAAATTTTGCTCACAGTTCGTTAGGGAAGTGACACATCACATTTGAGTTTAGGTAAGGATCAACTTGGAAGTCAGCAGGAATAACTCAGGAGACAGGCTGTGCATAGGTCTCACTTCTTAGCCCAGCCTCTGTTTCTGGGTTTAGTCTTTGCCCTGCTGAAGCAAGAACTACAGTTTTTTTGGCAGGAGTGGTACTGGGAGTGGTTCAAGTCTACCAGCTGATCCATTGGAGAAAGATAGGCAGTCTCTTCTCATGTAATGCGCAGCATCTGAAACTCACTGGAGAGTCACCTGTGAGTTGGTTTGAAGGCATCCAGCTCTCTCATTCTGTGAGCTTTAGATTCAAGCTCAGGGCAATCATCTGCTGCCTTGTGCTGGCTTGCCATCTTAGTATTACAGTTCTCTTTCTCCTGGGTCTACTAGATTCTCAGCTCAGAGAATCCCAAACAATAGAGTCCACCCTGGTTCCTTTTAATGGTAATGGAGTCCCATTTTGTAAGATTGACTCTTTTATAAACCTGCTCATATCACCCACAAACCCAAATTCAAGCCACCCGTTGCAATATTGAGAGATGCTATGGGCAAAATCTTATATGATCTAGGAAGCATCAAAAGAAGATGTAAGGAATACATGGAGTCACTGTACCAAAAATAATTGGCCGACACTGAAATATTTCAGGAAATTCCATCTGACCCAAGAGCCAATGGTAATATAAGGAAAATTCAGGCTGCACTGAAGGCATTGGGGGTAAAAAAAAAGTCTCCAGGAATTTTTGGGATACCAATTGACATGTTTCAACTAACAGATGAAGCTCTGGACATGCTGACTTGTCTATGCCAGGAAATTTGGAGGACAGCTGCCTAGCCAACTAACTGGAAGAGATCCACATTTATTCTCATGCCCAAAGGTATCCAACAAAATATAGAAATTATCAAATAATAGCTTCAATATCACATGCAAACAAACTACTGATGAAGATAAATTAAAACCATTTGAAACATGGGCAGAAGTTCAAGCTGGATTTAGAAGAGGCTGTGGCACCAAGGATCTCATTGCTGATGTCATGGATCCAGGCTGAAAGCAAAGCATGCCAGAGGAATGCCTATTTATGCTGCATTGGCTATGTAAAGATATTTGTGTGGATCACAACAAATTATGGCTAACATTGAGAGGAACAGAAATCTCAGAACACTTAATTGTGCTCATGTGAAACTTATACCTAGACCAAGAGTCTGTTGTGTGGACAGAACAAGGAAACACTACATGGTTTAAAAGTAAGAAAAATGAGTGTCAGCCTTGTATCCCTTCTCCATGCCTATTTATTCTATATGCTGAGCAAATTATTTGAGAGGCTGGACTCTGTGAAGAATAATGTGGTACCAGGATTGGAGGAAGACTCATCAACACCCTTCATTATGCAGATGACACAACCTTGCTTGCTTAAAGTGAGGAGGACTTTAAGCACTTGCTGCAGAAGATGAAACAGTGCAGCCTTTGAAATGGACTGCATCTCAATTTTAAGAAAATGAAAATTCTCACCACAGTTCTTATAGGTTACATTATGATAGATAAATGATTGACATTGCCAACAACTTTATCTTTCTTGGATCATAACTCTTGGCACTAACAGTCAGGAGATCAGGAGACATATTGCGTTGGGAAAATCTGCAATCAGGGACCTATCCAAATCACTGAGTAGCAATGATGTCAGTTTGAGGACAAAGGTGCACTTGATTCAGGCCATGGTCTTTTCAATCACTTGCTATGTATCTGAGAGCTGGTCAATGAATAAGGATTCAGAGAAAAAAAAATCATGCTTTTGAGCTATGGTGTTGGAGGAGAATACCAACTATCCTGTATACTTCCAAAAGAACAGATATATGTTTTGGACAAGGTGCAGCCAGAGTACTCTTTGGAGGCAAAGATGATAAAGCTTTGTCTCACATACTTTGGGCATGTTGCTAGAAGAAGGTATTCCTTTAAGAAAGATATAATGCTTTGAAAGGTAGAGGACTGGCAAAAAGAAGAAAATCTCAACCAGATGGCTTGACACAGTGACAGGAGCAATGGATTCAAGTTTGTCAGAGATTGTGAAGATAGCAAGACAGAACACATTTCAGATCTATTATTCATAGACTCACTATGGGTTATACTCAATGTGATGGCACCTAACAACACAACATCACCACCCACCAGGACCTCTGACTGACCAATCCACTTAGTAGGCCACAGGCTCTCATTTTACATAATGAACTGGCTAGTCCCTGCACAAGTTTTTCCTACCTCATTTGCATTGGAAACAGTCTAATCCCCTTGCAAAATGAAGCTTAGCAAAAATGGTCTTGACAGAACTAAAAACCAGGGCCAGAAAGGCCACATAGAAAGAGAAACCCATTGCTCTGTATAGGCATGGAGAGGGGAGATAGCTTGTATCACAGTCCCCAAAAGTCAACCCAAGGGCTACAGGCCAAATCTGCCTTACTTCTAAAGACTGTGAGTGAAGATCTAATTTATGTTGTAAAGCTTAGGTCCGTTATGCTCTCAGGGGGGCCCTGTAGTGGATTTGGGATAAATGGTCTGTGCTAGTCTGGGAGGGAGGAGTCTTAGAAGAGGGTCTTATCAGACTCTCATCCAGCACTGGGGCAAGTTATTGCTGTTTACTGACACCATGCCCTACCTTTTATCCTCCATATAACTGGAATAATGTAATTAGGAAATGTGTTTCTAAAGCTTTTATAAAGCTTTTAATGACCCTGTTTAAGGTCAGACCTAGCTCGGAATTCAGAGCCTTCCACCTGTTGGCTGTATGACTCGTGTAAACTTCGTCTGTGTTGAAAGTGTGCTGCATCCATTTCGTGGTTATTGGGTGGATAATACTTGGTCCATAGAAAATATTAGAATCTGTTGTTACAGTTGTCATCACTGATGTCCTTTCCTCATTTTTCAACTTGTTTGTACAGCCTGTGAAGGGACTTCCTTGCTATCCCCACTGAAATCCACTAGACTCAACTCTTCTCTGGAAAGTTGTTGGGGACTTTCCCAGATTCTGCTTTTGTTTGGCGTCTGCTGGTTGGCTTGCAGGGGTGGGGGTGGTACCAGGCTCTGAGAAACTGATTTGCTGAACCTCATCTCCCAAGGCTGTGTGAAGCTTCCCCATTGACACCTCTCTGACGCCAAAGCTGCTCTATCAATTCTTTATTAAGTCAAGCCATTTCTTATTTATGATGCTTGTGGGTTCATTAAAAATGGCACTCCCTGTTGGGGATATCAGCAAGGCTTTTAGCCAGTTTTTATCAAGTTGTTAGAGTAGATATGAATATTTTAATAGAGGGAAAGAGCAAAGCCTTCCACAGACTTAATTTGTTCTAGAATCTAAGTGACAGGCTTAACAGGGGTGCCAAGTAATTCAGGATAATTTAGCCCAGATAGTGGAATAAGGAACACAATTAAATGGACCAGAGGGCTTTTCCAGAGGAGCCACAGGGGGATTCACCCCTTCAATGGACTGTAAATCAGTGTAGCCCCAGATCTTGTTAGTCTGTGTGAGGTCTAGCATAGCCACAGGCAGCTTCTAGGCCTAGTGCAATCCTCTGAAAGCCAGAGGACTGTTTTTGCAGACCCATTTTAACATTTATAGAATTCTTTTCCCCAAGATGCTGCTCTGATGAAATTATGTACAAAATGATGGATAAGCCAGGTCACTGCTGTCAAAAGCAGCTTTGGGGCCTCGGTCTCAATTGCCGAACATATAGGCAATAGCTGTTTTCTTGGTGCAGTTTGAAAAAATATCCACTTGGTGGAGCTTTATGATTAAATTTTTAAATCCATCTCAGATGTTCGGTGAGATGTGAGATGCAGATGACACCCCTCCACCCCTCCACCCGCAGCAGCGACAAGCTGCTGAAGCAAGCGATGGTTGCAGAAATACAATGATAAATCAGTATGAGTGCCTTTATTTTATTGGCATTTCCTCCCTCTGGATTTTGCTGTTATTCTTGATTCTTTAAAAGCTTCTCCCACTGCAAACTGAAATAGTTTAAAGGCAAAATGAAGAAGAGTGGTACTTTCTGCCATTCCTTGAGCAAATGCTCTGCATCTGTTTATCCACATCAGTGCGCACTTGAATAAATGTGTGTTCCAGTTACCCTTAAATAGCCAGAACCCCAGAAAAATCTCCTTGGAAGTTTTAGGAACACAATCAGCTGCAAGGAGAATAGAATCAGGAAGCCACATGTCTGAGCAGGAACTGCTGTTTTCTAATGTACTGTCCATGTGACTCTCTGTCCTTCCATCCCCAAATAGGTAGGGCACAGAGAGGTCTAGTGAAGGACAACCCACTGCCGCCTGGGCAGAAGTCCAGGTTCCAGATGGTCTTTGGGGTCTACCCAGATTTGGGCAGATTAAAAATAATGGAAAGCTAGTTAGAGTTCCTAATTAGGACATTTGCTAGAAAATGTTGTACAATATGGATACACTATTAACCCATTTTACAGTGGAGTAAAAGGAAACCAATTATGAACCCACCTATACATGCATGACTATTTCTCCACCTGTCCATACAGAACGGGCTGGAAAGGGTTTCTTTTCTGGACCTGGTTTGGTCATTGTATAAGTCTTAGTCTTATCCTATTCTTTTATCCTTTGTCTTTAGAATTTTTTGGGGGAGTTGGACATTATAGATTCATCTATATATATATGAATCATATATGTATATATACAAACACACATACATATATGCTTTGTGTCTAATTGTCTAATTATTATACTAATGTGGCTTTGCTGTTTTGTCAAAGCTTCCCAGAAGAGAAAAAGAAGAGTTGTGGAGGGCGATTTTCCAGCCTTTTTATCCATTTGGAGGAAAGTCCTTGATCTGAGTGGCGACTGCTTCTCTTAGCATTTGCTTCTTCAGTGTCTTCTCAGATCCTCCTGCTCTGTGGACTCAATCTGACCTTGCTTCACTGCTCTTAGTCCTTCCCTCTCTCTGTCTCTCTCAGGTTGCTTCTCATTGGATAGACTGACCTGGCTCCCCATGGGTATGAGACTCTCTTGTCATCTGCCTGTGAGACCAAGTCTCAGAAACCTGCTCCATTGAGGTCTGACACCCCTTCTCCTGATCTGCTCCCATCTTCCACTGGTCACGTCTCATGACTTCTACTGTCTGCTCAATAGAAATCTTGTTTCTTCAGGAATTTTGTTGCTTAGAGGCAAAAAAAAAAAAGTTTTCCCCATCAGGAACACTTTAGGAGAAACCCAAAAACTAATAATACTCTACTCCTATTTTCATAATGTCTTTTAATTTTTTTTTAATTCAGTGATTTCCAAGCTTTCCTTTTTTAAAACATAGACATTTAGTTGTATTTTTTAAAGTACAAAGTCATACACAGAAGCCCAGCTCAGTCAACGTTCTACCTTAAAGTACTTTCAAGAACCTGTGGCAAAGGCTGCTAGAGCAGTCCCTCCTCTACCCTCCTGTTAGAGGTGATGTTTGTTTCCCCTCTCCTGGAATCTAGTGGCCTAGTGACTGACTTTGATCAGCAGAATGGGGTAGAAGGGATGGTGTACACGTTCTCTGGCTGGAGCCTCAAGAAGCTTTGAAATTTCTGCTTCTATCCTGCTAGGACTTTGCCCTTCGATGGCTTTCTTGGGGAGTTGTTCTGCTTTACCAGAGCATCCAGCAGCCAACATTGAGCATCTCCAGACGCGTGAGCAAGCCATCCTGGGCCTGCTGATTAGAGCCGCAGAGTGAGCCGTGGGACACCCATAGAATGGGCAACAATGGCAAAAGTTCAGAATCTAGAAAAGGAGCAAATTCTTGTTATTTGAAGTCACGAAGTTTTAGGATACATAGCACAGGTGATTGGGGGGGTGCTGGATTGGACAGGTCATGGTTCTGTTGCACACAGGGTCATGATGAGCTGGAGCTGCTGAATAGCAACTAAGAAGACATTTGAGGGTGAATTGTTATATAGAAAGAGTATGTTGTTGTTAGGTACCCCATCAAGCTTACCCCATTCATAGTAACATTATGCACCCTGCCTAATCCTGCCTAGCTCACAGTCTCTGCTGTGGTTATGTCAGTTCTTCATTATCACAGTCATTGTGTCAAGTCATCTCTTTAAGAGGTTTCTCCTCTTTCTCTGACCCTCTATATTTTCAAGCCTGATGCCTTTCCCCAGGCTCTGCTCCCTAATGATAATATGTCCAAAGTACAGAAGGCGAAGTCTCACCACCTTTACTTCATCATAGAATGACTTTGGCAGTGCTCCTTCCTTTTCAGTTTTTTGAAATAATCTAAGTAGAATGAGTGCTAAATCCTCTCTGAATGTTTGGTAGGGTTCAGCTGTGAAGCCATCTGGTCCAGGGCTTTTCTTATGGGGAAGTCTTTTTATGACCTTTTCAATTTCTTCTCTTGTGATGGGTCTTTTCATGTGTTCTATATATGTCCTTGTCAATCTGGCCAGGGAATGTGTTTTGAGGAATTTGTCCATTTCCTCTAGGTTTTCGAATTTATCACCTTCACTTCTACACTTGATCTTAGCCAAAAGGCCGAGAAGCGATTCACCTTCACTTCTAAGGAGCAATCTGGCTGCTCTTTTTCCAGGATGGTCCATGATATAGTCAGTGTTCTTTGCCAAGACCATAGTTCAAACACACCAATTCTTTAGTAGAATGTTGGAAAAGATAACTATAACAAATGTCATTTAGGAAAGCCGCGTACTTTTCTGGATTTTTTTGTTTGTTTGTTTTTGGTTTGGGTTTGTTTTGTTTGTTTGTTTTTTTTTGTCTAAGTCAGTTTATGTTAAATTATGCAGTGAGCTAGTGGGTTTCTGTAAGATGATAACACAAGAGGGATGACTTCCTGCCACTGCCTGGCTCCCATGTTGCTGTCTCCTCCTGCCTATCCTCTTCTCCTTGTGTGTCATATTGCTTTATGGCTCAACTTATGTTGACGTACCATGAATGTTTTATAGACATTTTGTGGAAGACTTAAATAAAAATCTGATATATTAAATCTTGTCTCACTCATAATTATTAAGAGATTTGTATTTAAGGACACAGAAAAGATGATCTGCTCTAATGGCAAATCAACAACAGCCTGGCCTACCCTCACTCCCTTGAGGCAATACCGTGAACCTCCAGGACCAAGGCTGCAGGTTTGAAAGCTGCTAATGCATCCCAGTGCTCGGTGGAAAATCATCTCATCAATATCAATCAGCCCAACTGACAATGTAAATGTAACATGTTATAGATTGAATTGTGTTCCTCAAATATGTGTTGTAAATTCCGGCCTCTATGTTCTTATAATCAATCTCATTTGAGAATGAGTTGGTTTTGTTATGTTAATGAAACAGAGTTAGTGTAGGGTCTATCTTGCTTCTATCTTTTTTAAAATACAAAAGAGATTAAACAGGCAAGTTAGTGAACAAAGAAGGGGGGAGACTAATGCCAAGCCGCATGGACATCTCAGAGGAGCCAGGAAACAGAAGCTGAAGAGACAAGGTCCTTTGCTCAGAGATGATGGAGTGAAAAAGCCCTCCCTGGAGCCAGTGCTCTGAATTTTGACATCTAGCTCCCTAGAAATTTTCTTCACTGTGTAGGGCATTTGACTGCATGTATCAGAATAAACTCTAGATAGCATTGAGGAGAATGGGAATCCCAAAACATCTGATTGTGTTCATGCACAGCCTGTTCATGAACCAAGAAGCAGTCATTTGAATTCAACCGGGAGATACACGCTTTAAAATCTGGAAAGTTGTGTATTTGGTTTATATAGTTTCACCACACCTATTCAATCTGTATGTTAAACAAATAATCTGAAATTCTTGACTACATGAATAAGAATGATTAGAGGATTGGAGGACTTGAGAGTCTTAATCAGGATTGGAAGAAGATTCAACAACTTGCATTATGCAGATGACAGAAGCTTGCTTGCTGAAGGTGAAGAGGGCTCAAAGCACTTATTGAAGAAGATCGAAGACTACAGCCTTCAGTCGGGAAGTCTTCAGTATGGATTATACTTTGATGCAAAGAAAAGCCCTCTCTACTGGACCAATAAGCAGCATCATGATAGATGGAGAAAAGATTAAATTTATCAACTATTTTAATTTTCTTGGATCCATAATCAATGCCCATTGAACCAGCAATCAAGAAATCAAATGATATATTGTGAAAATCTACTGCAAAATATCCTTAGATTGTTTAAGATCAAAGATGCCATTTTGAGGACTAAGATACACCTGACTTAAGGTCAACTTGGTATTTTAAATTGTTTCATATGTGTCTGGAAGTTGAACAATGTAAAAAGGGTTGAATCTTTTAAATTGCCATTTTGGCAAGGAATGTTAAATAAAACTAGAATGCTCAGAAAAGAGATGTGACTTGCAAGAAGAGCAATTGGGGTAATACTGATGAAAACAGAATGGCACATTTTTCTCTATTCAATCTCTTTTGCAGATAAATAAGTGGAAGTTCAATAGAGTCGTAGCATTTCACAAATCCAAACGGTTCCATTGACATCGACAGCAATGCGAATGATGCATGCTAGTGTTGTGCGGTTCCTCTGCCAAGGTGGTGGATTAAGAGAACTGAGATTGCATTTTATACAGATTTCTTCAACATTTTGACATCTCTAAACCGCTTTAATTTTTAAAAATTCTGTCTCTGTCTAGCCATATACTTACATGCTTTTCTATGCATTTGCCTATTCTGTGTTCCCATCCATTTATCCATCCAAGATAGTCCTTATTTTGCTCAAGAAATACATGTATAGTACATGTATTTAGTGAGTCAGTGACTCACTATCAATGCTATTTGGTATTCTAGAAAAGGTCAAGTATTCAGTTTCTTAGAACACTGTTGTTCTTCTGTACAGTTGAATGAATGGGAACTGACCCAAAGCTGACCGTCCAGCAGGTTTTCAAGACAGTACATTTCATGGGGGGAGATTATCCATCTTTCTTCCACAGGGTAGCTCGTGAATTTGAACTCTGTAACTTTGTGTAGACAGCCTCCTTCCTTACCATTAAGCTACTAATTCTCTGCTGTTCTTTTCCCCATTTTTAAGTTCATTTAAAAGAAAAATAGAAAAGTTATTTCTATTAAAGCATTAGGAAAAGGAAATAATTTCCTCAAAACTCATGCATTCACAAAGCAGATTTTATATTGTGCTAATTTTCAAGGAAGAGATCAGAACAGAGAATAAAAGTCCCACATCCTTCTTTTCCCTTCTTTCCTTAGCTTAAAGAGTGTGTGTGTGTGTGTGTGTGTGTGTGTGCGCGTGCGTATGTGTGTGTGTAT
>NW_006399779.1:10134146-10145364 GCF_000299155.1 Elephantulus edwardii | reverse complement strand
ATTTTATACAGATTTCTTCAACATTTTGACATCTCTGGACTCATAGCGACCCTATGAACAATAGACCTGAAGCCTTTCTCTAACTACTGTTGTCATTTCTCCAAGTTCATAGTTTCCAGAGGCATGTTGTTTAGGAAGCGGAGAGAGAAGGAGAGGGAGAGGGAAAGAGAGAAGGAGAAAAAACACACTCTGATGGCCTAGTGGTAAGAAGCTGTGCTACAATCCCCAAGACTCAGAGTTTGAGGCCACCAGCTGCTCTGCGGGTGAATGGTGGGCAGTCTCCTCCCGTGTGATTAACTGACTCTGAAAAGCCACTGAAGGGTCAGCTGTGAGTTGGTTCTGACTCTACGGTACACAACAACAACAACAACATGTATCCATAAATGTTGTTGTTGATTGCCTTCGAGTCAAGCACAACTCAGTGACTCCATGAACAAAAAGACTGAAGCCTTTCTATAACTATTGTTATTTATCAAAGTTCACAGAGTTTCCGGAGGCATGTTGTTTAGGAAGTGGATGCCACTCCTGCTTCCAAGTATCCATAAATAATATATCATTTTATAGTTTGTATATACTATTGATATTCATTTATAACTTGCTTTACTCTCCTTCAACGCAATTTCCTTCGGGATATTTCCTTGGGCATTTCTATTTAATATGTTAGTTCATTTATAGTACTGTAATTAACCATGATAGTGCAATGGTTAAATACTGGGTTGCTAACTGAAAGGTTGACTGTTCAAACCCACCTACTACTATATGGGAGAAAAATGTGACAATCTATGACAAAATGACAGCCTTGGATACCTTAGAGGAAGTTCTAACTCTCTGCTATAGGGTTTCCAGTAAGTCAGAATTGTGTGTCAGTAATGGTTGCTTATTTTAATAGTATGTTTGTGGTGCAGTGAATTAAGTGTTGCTAACTGAAAGACCAGCGGTTTGAATTCAGCAGCCTCTCCAAAGGAGAAAGATGAGGAAGGCGGCTTCTGTAAAGTGTTTTTTTTATTAATTTATTTATTTTTCATTTCAATGAACATCTACAGAGATTTTGGAATTCCATTCATTCGTTGTTGCACTTTTCTCTGTAAAGTTTTACAGGTTGAGAACCCTATGGAGGAGCAGTTCTGCTCTGTTCTATAGGATAAGATGGTCATGCATTAGAATGGACTTGATGGCAGTCTATTGTATGAACAGAGAAGAGTTCATTGCTTCTTCTACAGATGGTCAGTTAGGTTGTTTTTTGATGTTTTGTTAGTAATAGTGAACAGCCAGGGCTTTCTTGCACACTTGCTTCTGTAGAGTACAGACAGCCCGGAGTGGCATTGTTCCTCTTCAGTTTTCCTTGACAAAGTGATTGGGCCCATTTCCACCCATTAGCAATATACAAGGGTTTCTATTTTCTCATATATTCAGCTATATTTGGTGTTTTAAAATTTTTACCATTTCCTAATCAAGTGGGTTTTAAATTAGATTTCATTTTTGAGCATAATTACATAGTTTTATGGCCAGGCAGGTTTCCTTTTCTGTGAAAGGCTTATTCATAATTCATATACTTTGTCTTCTACTGGAAAAATATCTTTTTTATTGATTCATGGATATTTTCTTATAAAAATATTTTTTTAGAAAATCTTGTTATTTTCTATCTTCTGAAAGTATCTGTGGCTTTTTCTTTTAACTTGGATTATTCCTCTATATCTTTCACACTTTATATAGTACTCTTAAACTTTCAAAAGGTCATTTCATTATAATACCTGTTTATAATATAATACTGTGTGGGTGTATGTAGACTCATTTTCCTACTTCTACAGAGATTTAAAAACAAGCATTTAATGAATTGTACATAGGCTGTCTGTTATTCTATGTGCTTTACGGATATTGATCAATTCTTTTAACAAACAATGAGATAAACTCAGTTGTTCAGTCCACTTTAAACAAGAGCAAGCGGAGGTTCAGAGAAATGAAGTTATTGCCCCAAATCAGAGATGTACCTGATGTTAGAACTCAGGGAGTCAGTGCTGGGTTTGTTGTTGTTAGGTGCTGCTGGGCCAACTATGACTCATAGCGATCCTATGAACAATAGATTTGAAACTTGCCCTCCTCAGTATCCTCCTCATGATCTAGACTACTCCAGCCCACCGTGGAGTCTTCCTCTCTTTCTCTGACCTCCCACCTTTCCCAGAATGATGCCTCTTTGCAAGGACTAATCCCTCCTGAGAATATACTCAAAATAGATGAGACAAAGTTTCAACATACTTGCCTTTAAGGACCTCTTTCTCTTGAGAAGTCCCTGGTAGATTTGGACCATTGATCTTTTGGTTAGAAATCCAACATGTGTCACACCATGGTACCAGTGTTCCTAAGCATGTCTTAGCAGACTCATTTCAGTGAGCCCTCAGAATACTAGAGATTATTATCCAAGACTGGCACTTTTGGTTCAGTTTATTTTAGAGATTGAACTAAGTGAACTAGTTCTCTCAGCAGTCCGTATAGGATAATATGGGCTATTTGTGATTAGCTTGGACATATTTTCAGGGTATGACAGACTCCAGTGAATGAAGTTTTTCTATTAGATCCAACTAATTAGTTAGCACCATATTTCACCAAAAGCAATTGCAAATAGTTTTGTTTTTTGGTTTTTGGTGTTTTGTTTTGGTTTTGGGTTGTTTTTTCTTCTTCATGATAACAAGACTTTTGAGTCTTTATGTTAACTCAGTAGTAGTAGAAGGAGATGTGTTGGTTTAATGTGTGCTGTATCGGGTTGCTAAATGAGAGGTCAGTAGTTCGAATCCATCAGCCTGGCTGCAAGAGAGAGATGAGCAATCTACTTCTGTAAAGATTTACAGTTTCTGACTCGATGCAGTGGGTTTGGTTTTAATTTAGTTTTAAAAGACTGTTATGTTGTTAAGGTGCAGGCAGAAAAGAAGAGAAAAGCAAGTTTGGCAAATGAAGTAGTTGGCAAATGTAGGGTAAGCCCTGGCTCATTTAATTGTATTCTATGCTGCCTTTCTTGGACATACAATGCAAATCTCCTTTGTTGCCTCTTTGAAAGATCTCAGAAAAGATATAGCTTCTTTTTCAGTGACTTTTCTTTTAATATCTAGATTTATATTTAAACATAAGTCTTGCATTTTCCCTAGAGATGAACCACCATTGGAGTATTCTTATAAGCTGTTTTACATCTGGTTTGTTTACAGTATTTTCTCCTTTTAGAAATATGCTTCAGTGAACATCCTTGCAACTATAATACTATTTTATTGTTTCAGCAGAAGTACCCAGATGTGAGGTCAAAAGTGATGACTATTTTAATAGATCTTGAAGTATACCACAATTATTTTCCACCAGAATGCATTTTCTTTACATTAAAAAATTAAAACTTAAGGTGTCCCAGATTTATCCTGAAGATTCTCTGGGTCCTTTGGTAATCACAGATTCAGGAGCAAATGTGATTGATATTTATTTCAGCATTCGACCCATAGTGGGTTTTAGAGGCGGTTTCTTGAATGAGAGATTACCTGTCCTTCTCCCACAGAGCAGCTGGTGGATTCGAACCGCATGCCTTTGGGATAGCAGTGCAGCTTATTACCACTGGGCTACCAGAGCTCCCTATATCTGAACTAAAATTTTTTTTTATTTTTTAATTGTTCTAATGAATGCCATCAAGTCTGAACCATCTCATAGCTGACCCTCCATTGGGTTTCTGAGACTATAAATTCCATGGGTAAAGATTACTCATCTTCATTCCTCAGAGCTGCTGGTAGATTCAGACTCTTAGAAAGGTTCGGCCTGTGGTAAAGAGGGTAGGCAGCACAGTTTCCTTGTCAAGAGAATGGCTTTTAGAGGTTTTAGTTCTGTCAGGAAATGATTTAGATGTTCCATTTGTGGTAGATTCCTGGTCAGTTTATATGTCAGAAAGCAATGTGAAAATAGCAACTAACACCCTTACTTTTCTCAGTCCTTGTTAACTGTTCTCCCCCTAGCTAGTTTTTTCCTTTTTGTTTTGTTTTTTTCTCCCTCAGGTGATGCTTTGTAAGTGGCTTTTTAAAAGACAATCATTTTATCTTCCTTAGGAGTAGAGCATGTATTCCAATGGTGATCACATAGGAGAGCTACAGTAATTAGCCCATTGTTAGTTGCCCTTAAGTCAACTGTGACTATCATAGAGACCCTCTGAACAACAAATCTGAACCTTGCCCTAAAATGCACTATGTTCACGGTCTCTGAAATGCTCAAGCCCATTGTGGCAGTCACTGCAGTCAGTCCCTCAGTCTGTCTCATTGAAGGTGGTCTTCTGGAGGTCTGGTTCATCTTGAAAATATGCCCAGAGTAATTGAGATGAAGTTTCACCATCCTTGCCTCTAAAGAGCACTCTCGTTGAACGCCTTTCAAGATAGATCTGTCCGTTATTTCGGCAGTCCAGGGATTTCAGTGTTTTTCTCCAACACTGCAATTAAAATACATCAATTCTTACAACATCAGCCCAATTCCTGCACACCGTCACACCTCAAAACCTTCTTTTGCCTTATCTCTAGTGTCGCTTCCTCTCTCCTTTGATAGTACTTATGAACTATAAGCGTTAGACTAAACTGCTGTAACAGAAGACCCCTGACAGTCCAATAGTCTAAATAATATACACATTTATTTCTCTCTCACACAACCGTTGTTGTTGTTATGTGCTATCGAGTTGGAACCGACTCATAGCTTACCCTCCAGTGGGTTTTCAGAGGCAGTAAATCACTTGGGAGTTGATTGCCCATCTTTCTCCCAGACAGCAGCTGGTGGATTTGAACCATGTGCCTCACACAATTGTTTCAGAGGTTTTTCAGGAAATTGGCTCCTTCTATTTTAAGTCATCATTCTTTAGGATTTAGTCATTGTGTGCATGTTTGACATTGGGTCACGGCCATTCTGAAGTCCAGTTCATGTGAGGGAGAAAGAAGGATTTCCTTTGACTCAAATATTTTCAGTGTCATGTTTGCTCATTGCATTCCTTTGGTGACAGCACAATGGCTACATCTGAAAAGACTGAGTAGTCTCTGGCTAGCTAGCTTTATTCCTACAAAGAAGAGGAGAATAGGTTTTGGAAGGTGAATAGCAATCTGCCATATTATCTCTAGTAGTGAGCTCTGGGGTTTAGGTAGACATGAATTTCAGCTTGACTCTGTCCCCTTCTGGCAGCATAAATTAGAAGAAATTATGTACTTTCTCATTATTTTGACTTTCTCATGAGACATATGTAGTCAATAATTTCTATTTCATGGGTTATGATAATGCTTAAATTAAATGAGTACAAACAATATTCTAAAGAACAATCCTGGTGGTGGAGAGTATGCAGTTGAGATTCAAGTTGACTGAGTTTAAATCCTATCCCTGCCATTTGTTACTTCTATGGCATTGGGCAAATTGTAAACTCTCTGAACTCCTCTTTTCCCTGCCATGCTGACAGATGCATCGAATGGCTTCTGATTCGTAACTCTCCTATGGACAACAGGACAAAACATTTCCTGGTCCTGTGTCTTCTTCATAATGATTGAGCATTGATTCAGCCTTTGTGTCACTCCATCATGTTGAAGGTCTTCCTCTTGTCCCCTTCTACTTTATCAAGCATGATGTCCTTCTCTAGGGACTGTGGGTAATATATCCAAAGTATATGAAGGTTTATGCAACCATTGAGTTTCCCTTTCAGAAATATCTATACAAATTATTAAGTGTATATTTTTATATCTAAGTACACCTCTCTCTCTCACAAGTAACAATCTCCTAAACCCCTAATTAGTACTCTGCTTCTGTGCATTTTTACAACCTGTGAATTTGCTTGTTTATTTAGTTGATTTACTAGTTCTTGCTTGGTTCACCCAATCAGAACCTTCTGATGACCTTGTTGTCCTGTTGATTCTGATTCATAGCAACCTTTCAAGGCTGTAATACTTACAGTAACAGATCATCTAGTCTTCTTTCATAGAGCCCTTCAAGAAAGCTGCACTGCAATCCTAAGGGCTCACAGTTTATATCCACCAGCTGCTCCATGGAAGAAGGATGGGCAAACTCCTCATGTACAATTAATTTTCTCTGAAAACCCACTGGAGGGTCAGCTATGGGTCAGTTCCTACTCAATGGCACACAAATACAACAACAACAACAACTTTTGTTTAGCACCTGAGCATATAACTAGGCGTTATCAAGGCTCAATAGTTACGTACAGAGATTAGACTTTATGGGCAACTCTACAGCGTGTATCATATGTTGAATGAATTATTATTTGTTTTTGTAGATTCAATCTCATGCAATTATTTAAAATGGATTAAGCTGGCCAGGAGAAATCCCTCTATGGTTAGCTAAAATATATAGTATGGATGGAAAGTATATATATATATATATATATATATATATATATCTTTTTTAACTTTTTGTATTACTCTCTTGCTTTTTTTCAATGCCCAAGGAGAACAGCATGTTTTATTTTTAGGTATGATTGTGGGATTTGTTTGCAGAATGATACTAATTTTATTTTATAGAAATAAGTCTAAAGCTCCACAATTGTTCTCTTTTCCCTCCAGAAATCCTTCCATGATTCCTGGATACCTTTTCAAAAATTTTTATTTAATTTTTGTTTTTTTGTGTGTGTATTGTCAAATCGGATCTGACTGGAACAGGAGGAGATTGCCCCTCCTTCTCCAGCAGAACATCTGGTGGATTCAAACTATGTACCTCTGGGATTGCAGTGCAGCTTCTTGCCACTAGGCCACCAGAGCTCCCTGGATAACTTTTCTTTTTGGATACTTTTTCCATTTTGCTACCCTCTTTTCAGATATGCTTCTATGTTTTGTCATTGTGCTGTACTGAGTACTATGGTATATAGCTTGACTCCAGTGATGTAAAATGAGTGGGTATAGATGCCTTTTTCAAACTCAGGCTAGCAAAAGACAAAAACCTCTTTTATTTGAAACCATTGGAATTGTAATCTCAAATTCTAGCTCTTTTAAAGAAACTGGGTCCTTTTCTCCCCAACACTTCCACCCCCTAGCTGCCATAGTTTTACAAGGAGTAATTGAGCAAATGAAAAACCAAATATATCAAAGGTAACATTATCAAAGTGAATGAGCGAACGCTTACCTAGCAGATCTGTAAGATATGGAAAAATAGGAAGACAAGTTAATGATCTAGAAATTGTATAGCTTTGCTGTCTTAGAATCATGGCAAATGGAACATATGGCATTGGGTCATATTTTGCATTGATATGAAAAGAAAATGAGTTTATTTTACAAATAAATGGAGTTTGTGTTTCTGTTTGCTATTCATGAATATAATGTTTACTTCTCCTGAAATAGAAATATGTCACCTAAATATTAAATGTAGAAAAAAGATTTTTTTCAGCTATTAATGAAGACTTTTTCTTTACATGCTGTGCTTTCGTCCACTCCAATAAACATGCTTTTCCTTTTGTTTGTTATTACTTTGCCTGTGACGAGGTTGTCTGTGAACAGTGGCATCTTAAGAGAAAAAAGAATAAAAAGGAATTGATGAAGAAGCAAACCTGTTAAAATTGTTATATGCCCAACTATTTGAGTTTTAGACGAAGGCCCACAATCAAATTCTCTTCATTTTTCTCTTGGATCTCAAGTCATAGCAGTGTTTCAGCTTTCTATTTTGAGATTCAAAGGAGGCCCAGAATCTCATTAAGGTCATCATTAAAAAAAAAATCCATCACACTCATTGTTGTCAGTATAATGGATATTTATTGTTTATATCTTCCCATAGTCCTTTATTTCAGGTAGCAGAAACCCTTTTTGCTTTGTGGAAACGACTCTTGCCACATTCATAGTTCATGTGATCCAAGCAAGCACAATCAGGGTCCACAGTAATTGGGAAAATAATAGATTTGTGTTCAAAGCTAAGTAAGTCCAAGTTTGTTTTAAGGCTTTTAAGAAAAATGGATTCTTTTTTCACTGAAATGAGTAGGCTGGAGAATGCAGTTTGAAGCGCACAGAGGTGATAAGGACTTGCACATGGTAAGGGTTTGCCTGAGGCTTAAACTAGATGGATAAATTTGACCCACCGGATACGGACAGATTTCTAAGTCTGTTGTTTGAGAACCATATCTGAAACGAGATTTATCCTTGGCGTTTTTAAATTACTCAAGCCATTGAGTTACTCATTTTTCCTACTCAAACTAATCTGCGTTGAGTTTGTTCTATTTGCATCTGAAAACGTTTTTTAATGGTATAGTTGTTATCATTTTTGTCAGATAGTATTAGTTCAGCACTTGAATAATTGCATATTAATCACTTAAAAAGAATTTCAGATGTTGCTGTTGTTGTTTAGTGTCAACCAACTGACTAGGACTCAGAGAGACCCTATGAACGACAGATTCATAGATCGACCTTGCCCTGTCCTGCCAAGCTCAAGATCTCCATCATGCTTAGCCCACTCTTGTAATTACCATATCAGTCTATCTTGTTGAGGATCATCCTCTTTTTACTGATCTTCTACCTTTCCTAGTATGATTTTTTTCTAAAGACTGGCACCTCTTAACAACATGCCCAAAGTATGTTAGGTAGGTAAGAGCAGGGATAACACAGTAGAGATATGACTTCTGTACTAGAGGACCTGTTAATCACTTGTGGTGGCCACACAGAACTCACAAAAGTATACTCATGATTATGAAATTTATTAGGGAAGTTGTTGTTACCTGCCATCAAGTCCACTGCAACTCACAGTGACTTGTAAACAGCAAATTTGAACCTTGCCCTATCCTGCTTATCTTATTGAAGGTCTTCCTCTTTTTTCTCACCCTCTATCTTTCCAAGAATGATGTCTTTTTCAAAGAGTAACCCATCCTGACAATATGCTCAAAGTATTTCAGAAAAAGTATCATCATCCTTGCCTCCAGGAAGCACTTAGTTTGCCTTTCCTTCAAGACACACTTGTTTGTTCTTTTAGCAGTCCACAAGATATTCAGTACTCTTCTCTAATATCACAATTTGAAGAAGTCAATTATATGGCCTTTCTTATTTATTATCCAACATTCCGGATGCTTAGGAAACAATTGAAAACACCATGGATTGAATCAGGTTCACCTTAGTCTTTAAACTGACATCCTTGCTCTTTAGCACTTTAGAGAGATCCTTGGCAGCAGATTTTCTTACTGCAACATGTCTTTTGACTTCTTGACTTCTGCTGCCCTGAGTACTGATTGCAAGTCCAAGTTAAATGAAATAGCTGACAACTATAATCTTTTCTCCATCTATTATGATGTTGTTTATGACCAGTGGTGAGGATTATTCTTGATGTTGATGTGTAAGTCAGGTTGAAGGCTGTAATCTTTGATCTCTTTTTTTAAAAAAATCTTTGATCTTTTGCAGTTAGTGCTTCAAATCTTCTTCACGTTCTTCAAGCAAAGTTGTATTCAATTGCATAACACAGTTTTTAATGAGTCTTCCTACAATTCTGATGGCACATTCTTCTTCATATAGTACAGCTTCCTGAATGATTTGCTCAGTTTAGAGATTGAGTAGGTATGGAGAAAGATAAAACATTAATACATACCTTTCCTATTTTCAAACCCATGCCCTATTCAGACAGCTACTTCTTGGTCTCTGTGTAGGTTTTGCATAAGTACAGTTAAATTTCAGAGATTCCCATTTTTCTCAATGGTAGTAATAATTTACTATGATCCATACAATCAAATGTCTTTGCATAGTCAATAAGACATAAATAAACATTTTTCTGCTATCCTCTAATTTCAGCTAAGATCCATTTAATATCAGCAATTATATCTCCTATACTACAGTTTATTCTGAATCTAACTTGAATTTCTGTAAGTTCCTTGTTTATGTACTGTTCCAGACATTTTAAAATCGTCTCCAGTTGAGATCTTACTTGCATATGATGTTAATTATATTTTTTATAATTTCTACATTTTTTAAAAATGAAAACAAGTATGAATCTCTTCCAGTCAATTGGTCAGGTAGCTATCTTCCAAATTTCTTGGCATAATCTGATAAGCATGTTTCAGGAGACTGCATCTGTTTCTTCAAACACCTCAGCTGGTATTCTACCAATTTGTGAGGTCTTACTATTTGCTAATGCTTTCAGTGCAACTTGGACTTCCACCTTCAGTCTATTGATGCTTGATCGTATATTATTCTTTTAAATAATTCAGTGTTGGATGATTGTTTTTGGTACAGTGATTCTGTATATTCATTCCGTCTTCTTTTGATGCTTCCTATATCATTCAACTTGTGGTTGCTGTGAAGCTGAACACTGTGATACTGATGTGTCAAATGTTACCCATCGTGGACAGTGTTTGGTGACGCTTCCGGATTAAAACAAGCTTGGAAGCAGGAGTGACATCCACTTCTGAAATAGCATGCCTCTGGAAACCCTATGAACATGGAGAAACGACCAAAGTTATACAAGTGTCCAGGTCTTTTGTTCATAGGGTTGCTATGAGTCCCCTATGATTCAATGGCACTTAACAACACAACAACAACATCACTCAAGATTTTCCCCATAGAATCCTTCTGTTTTGCAACTTGAGACTTGAATTTATTCTGTAGTTTTTTCAGCTTAAGAAATGCTGACCTTGTTCTTCCTTTTTGGCTTTCAGGTAGGAAAACAGGATTGAATTCTTCTATTCAGTTAGCTCCTTGGGCATGCTCTCAGGCCATTTGACCTCAGTCTCACAACTTTCGATCAGTGTTACCTCAGCCCTGCAAATTATGATGTCTCTTCCCAACTCACCCCCCACCCCCCAGCACTCTAACAAGCTTGAGCCAAAGCCCCCCCTGCTTGGCTATGTCTTTGAAGAGCTGCAGCCTTTAGCCAACTCCGTTTTACATGGTTATCTGGTTCTCTATTGCTGCTGTTATGAGAATCTCTAACACAAATGAATGCTCACCAGACCCTCCACTTCTTCTTTCTTGTAAGTCGTGAGACTCCCCTTTTCTGCCTCTATACCCGCTCAGTATAAGCCAGTGAGGATGATAAAACTGGCCAGTCACCTCATTAGTAGTCTACCTACCCTATTTGCATTTTTATACCCAGCCATGAGGGAGCTCTGATGGCCTAATGATAAAAAATTGTGCTGCAATCCCAAAGGCATGTGATTGGAATTAACCAGATGGTTTAGGAGAAAGATGGACAATCTCTCTTTTCTTATGTGACTAGCTGCCTCTTAAAAACCACTGGATGGTCAGCTTTGGGCCAGCTGTGATTTGAT
>NW_006399779.1:10117641-10129861 GCF_000299155.1 Elephantulus edwardii | reverse complement strand
AAAATTATAAACATTTTAATTTTATAAAATTAAGTCTTGATTCATGGTAACCCCATAAATAAGGAGCAAAACACTGGTACTGGAGAGGGGATTTTTGTACTCATTAGGGCTTTCATTGGCTAACTTTTGACTAGACCTTTATTCCTACTCTGTCTTAGTGTGGAAATTCCACGGAAACCAGTTTGCCTCATAGGAACACAAATGGGTAATGACAAATGGGTAGTGGCTGGAAATTAAATACAGGAGCTTAGAATTGAACTCAGACCTTCCACTTGGAAGGTGAGAATGCTTTCAGCACATTTTACTTCAACATCTCTCTTTGGAATTCACTGATTTTATTATCTGAAAGTAAGTAGTATTGTCATCTACTTGCATATTATTTGATATTTTAAAAGCATCTCTATCTCTTCTTATTTTCATCACATCTCCTTCCTCTTAAAATATAAACGTATAGGCTGGGCTGGTTTTTTTCTCTCAATTTTATTTTGCCATTGGTTTGATGTTTCCATGTTCAAGCGTTAGGTCAATCTGTGACTAAAGGTTTCACATTGAAATATATGGAGACAGCCATTCTCTGTGGGTGCAGTTTAGTGAAGATTATTCCATTTTGAAAGATGATATTTTATGTTTCTGTCACAGTTTGCTTCCACTAGAAATAATACCAGCGTTGCCGCCATTATTTGTGATAGAAACTATAGAAAGAAAGGATGTTGGCTTCAAGGTAAGGGTTTTGGCAGACCCAATGCCATCTCATTGGTTACAAAGGCTTCCTGGAAGGCGTGCAATTATTCAGCTTGCACAGCACAATTAAGTAAACAATTCATTTAGTCCCTCTATTGATACTGCACTGCAGAGGGACTAGGGTGGCTCAGGAGATTGGGGACGGGAGCGGTGGCCTTTTCCCTCCACGGAGGTGGTTTGGATCTGTTTGTGAGGGTAGTGGCTACGGAGTGTCTCCATCTGATGGTTGTGTGGTGACCCATGTGAAACAGATTGGTGGTTTCAGGCCCATGGAGAGGCGGTCACATCTCAACATCCAGGATCCCAGCTGGCATCAATCTGTGAGGATTATACCTACATGATTCTATTCAGTTTGTGCTTTAGTGAAATTCATATCTTGAAAACCCCGCTTGCAGGGAAGCAAGCTTTAGAATATCTTCATAAAGCTCTGAATGAAGGTCCCAGCCTTCTACATTTGTCTGATAATTAGCACACTTTGTTTACTTTGGCTTAGAGCTTTAGGCCCAGAAGACTGCATCATTTCTCTCCCATCCTTGTGAGTGTAGGGGTAATATATCTATGCAAGCTGCCTATACTTGTGTGCGAGATTCTGTTTTTAATTTATAGTAAATTGAGGTGCTTCTTGGTAGCTTTAGGCAAAATAACACTTCTTTTTTTTTTTTATGCAACAGCAAGAGATAAGAGGTTTATTGCCGGGCAGACCCTTATCTCTCGCACGAGACAGAGGAGTCGACCGCGAGCAGACAAAGTTGGGGTTTTTTATACACTTTAGGGGGATACAACTGGGTATCAGCTTCTCATTGGGTGATGAAGAATAACACTTCTTGTAAACAGAATGCTCTTAAATATATGTCTTTATAAAATGAAAAGTTCCATTCAGATATAACTTAGTTCTTAACCCTAGACCAAGATTGGAGGGGAGTCTGGAGGGACATGCTTTTTTATGCCACTGGTCTTCTCAAGCATTTTCCATTCCAAGGCATGTGATTCAAATTGATCAGTTACTGTGCAAGAGAAAGATGGGCAGTCTACTCCTGTGCAACTTACTGCCTCTGCAAACTTTCTGGAGGATCAGCAGAGTCAGTTCTTACTCACAAGTATGTTGTTGCTGTTGTTGTTGTTAAGTGCCATCAAGTTGTATACGACTCATAGCGACTCTATGAACAAAAGACCTGAACACTTGTATAACTTTGGTCATTTCTCCATGTTCATCGAGTGTCGGAGGCAAGCCATTTCAGTAGTGGATGCCACTCTTGCTTCCAAGCTTACTTTAATTGGGGAGCTCCACCAAACATTGTCCACCATGGGTAACCATCACGTTTGGCACATCAGAATCACAGTGTTTAGCATCACAGCAACCTCGAGTTACCTCTGTACAGCAATGCATAGACCAGTGCAATACCACTTAGAAGAATGCTTGACAAAAAACAATTTAAATCAGTTCAGAGAGCCGCAGATTAACCCAACTTGGGCTTCATAACATAACTTTCTGTCCACTTGGCCAATGTAGCTCTCTCTATGTTGTCATCATTGTTGATAAGTGCTGTTGAGTCATAGACAACTCATAGCGACACTATGAATGAAAGATCTGAACGCGTATATATGTTCATAGAGTTTCCGGAGGCAAGCCATTCTGGAAGTGGATACCTGCTTCCACATTTGTTTTAATCGGGAAGCTCCACCAACACTGTTCACCATGGGTAACCATTATTGCATTTGGCACATCATTGTCACAGTGTTTAGCATCACAATGATAAAATGAGATAATATTTACCCATGGTGGACAATGTGTGGTGGAGCTTTCCGATTAAAACAAGTTTGGAAGCAGGAGTGGCATCTACTTCCAAAATGGCTTGCCTCTGGAAACTGTATGAACATGGAGAAACGATGAAAGTTATACAAGTTGTCTTTTGCTCATAGGGTCACTATGAGTCGTCTATGACTTGATGACACTTAACAATAACAACAACACTCAAAAGTATGTTGTTGTTGTTGCTGTTGTTGTTGTTATGTGCCATCGAGTCGCTTGCAACTCATAGCGACCCTATCTATGTAAATCAGCCCTAAACTGTGCTCTGTCCTGTGCCAATCGCACTGTCTTTGACACTCCCATCCCGATTACCCGTCACTGAAGCAATCCACCTCAAAAAGGGCCTTCCTCTCCTGCGCTGTCCCTCCACCCTCCCAAGCATGATGTCCCTCTCCAAGGACCGGTCTCTCCTCACAACATGTCTAAAGTATGTTAGACGGAGCCTCAGAATCCTTGCCTCCAAGGAGCCACCCGGTTTAACCCTTTCCAGGATGAATCTGTTTGTTTTCCTAGCAGTCCATCCTCAACACTCTTCTCCAGCACCACAGCTCAAAGGCATGAATTCTCTTCTATCCTCCCTAGTCATTGTCCAACTCTCTGATGCATAACAAGTGATTGAAAAGACCATGGCCTGTATCAGACACACCTTAGTCTCCAGAGAGACACCATTGCTCTTCAGTACTTTGGAGAGATCCCTAACAGCAGACTTTCCCATGGCAATACGTCTTTTAATTTCCTGGCTGCTGGTGCCAAAAGTGTTGACTGTGGAACAAGCAGACTAAAGCTGTGAACAATCTCAATCTCTTCACCATTCATTCTGATGCTGCCAATTGGTCCAGTGATGAGAATCTTTATTTTTCCACTCGCAAATATACAACAGTAAAAATGACGTTACTTTTTATAGTTAACTAGATCTCACATCCATATTGTTGCTGTTGTTAGGTGTTGTCAAGTCCAAAATGACTAATAATTGCCCTATGAACAGGATATCTGAGCCCTGTCTGATCTTGTGCCGTCCTCATCATCTTGATACACTTGTGCCCCTTGCTACAGTGACTGTGCCAATGCATCTAGTTGAGGGGCTTCCTCTCTTTTGATGACCCTCTACCTTTCCAAGCATGATGTCTCTCTCCAAGGAGTAGCCTTTCCTAGCAACACGCCCAAAACATGTGAGATGAAGTTTTGTCATCCTGGCCTCTAAAGAACACTCTGACTGCCCTTTCCCCAAGACATATCTGTTTGACTTTTGGAAGTTCATGGAATATTCTGTCCTCTTCTCTAGCACCACAACTCAAAGGCATCAGTCCTGCTTCTGTCATCCTTTTCATCACCCAGCTCTCAGATGCATAACAGGTGATTGAAAAGACTTTGCTAGGTGCACCTTAGTCTTCAAATTGATCTCATTGCTCTTTAGTAATTTGGAGAGGTCGCTGATATCAGGCTTTCCCTTTGCAATATATCTCTTAGTCTCCTAACTATTGGCACCAAGGATATTGATTGTGGATTCAAGTAAGATGAAATAATTGTCAATTGCAACCTTTTTATCTATCTATCTATCTATCTATCTATCTATCTATCTATCATCTATCATCTATCTATCTATCTATCACAATAGCTTTTCAAAACTGAACCTAATATTAAGTAAATACCCTTGAATTGATTCTGTTTCATTGTAACACTACAGGACAGAGTAGAATTGCCTCATAGGGTTTTCAAGTCTTTAAACTGCTACTGAAGCAGACTGCTACATCTTCCTCCTGCTGGATTTGAGCCACTAACCTTTGGGTTAGCAGCTTATCTCTTAGCTATTGTGCCATTCCACCAAGACTCTATATAAAAGAAGCATATGCTATGCTGCACTAGTTAGGGTGTTGTATTTACCACTGATACTTCCATTAATGGCGTGTGATCGTTTGGATAATTATTTGCTTATGGATTCTATGAAGGCGCAACATGTTGCAACGTTGAACATGTAAGTAAGTTTAATTAATTGTAAAAGATGGATAAGAAATTATTCTTTTCAGCAGTATGAGGTTAGAAGAAAGGAGAGTTGGGAAAGTTTAGAACCTTCTTTTTCACTCACCCTCCTGCCACCTTATATTTTACCATCATTTATGGCTTTTTGTCAGAATTGAAGCTATTATTTGTCTGTCAGTTTCTCACAGTGTGGTGTCTTTCATGTTAGTTACTGTGATGCTAAAAGCTGTGCTGCTGGTAGTTGACATGAGAGTTGGGTAACCCATGGTGGACAGATTTCATTGTAACTTCTAGACTAAGACACAATGGCAAGAAAGACCTGCCAAGCTACTTATAAAAGTTAGACAATGAGAAAGTTATGGTGCACAAGGTAGTCTACTTGCTAACTTTGGGCTTACTTTTGATCAGGAGGGATCAATCGCTGGAGAAGGATAACAAGCTTGGTGAAGGAGAAGGCCAGTGAACGTGAGGGAGACTTCCAGTGAGATGAATTGGTATAATAGGTACAAAATCAGACTTGAACATGCTGGTGATGGTGGAGCTTTTGTTGGACCAGGCGATGTTTCTTTCTATTTTGCATAATGTTACCAGGCATGAGAGTTCATCACTCTCTTTCTATAAATTTGGTATCTCTTGGTGGGGACACCAGCCAGGGCTCTGATGTCTGGATTTTTATTTTCCAGTGCTAGGCATCCATCTGGAGGTGACACACGTCTCGTCCTCATTTCTCCCAGGCCCCAGCTCCCTTCCCGCCTGTCTGGCTGTTTGGTTGCTGTCTGTATAGGTAACAAGAGGAACTGAGGGAAGATTCAGCAGTGAGTTAGTTAGGGTAATAGCAGATAAGGATGTGGCACTGCTGCCGCTTGTCACTCTCTTAGTTCTTCTGGGGAGGCAAGGGAGTGGCACTGCCTGAGGGAAGCACTTGGCTGGTCAGGACTGGATTGCTTTATGGCTTCACATAGCACCTCAGATCAGTGTGGGGTGACTCACCTTGGTGGCAAGGCAGCAGCGGCAGAGGCTGATGGGTGTGCTAGTACAGTGGTTAGCATTTGAGGAGCAAGCAATAGATGTGTGTCTCTGGAGTGATACCTCGCCTTGGCTGGTGATGGCATTCATTTATTGTAAAGGTAATCATGGACTCTTACTTTCCCTTTAGGCCACGATGAATGACAAGCCACATTATGAAACTGTGGCTTTCTTTGCACATTTTCTTTGCAGAAACACTTGCACGTATTTTTAAGAGACATAGACTACTCATCTTCTCCCTTCCTGTTAATGTCCACCCTGCTGGGATTGGAAGTGCACCTAACCCTTGTTGTTATATGCCATGCAGTCCACTGCAACTCATAGCCAGCCTATATGAGTCATGGGTCTGAACCCTGCTCTATCTGTGCCGTACTCACCGTCTCTGATATACTTGAGCCCATTGTTGCAGTCACTGGGTCAGAGAGGGTCTTCCTCTCGTATGCCAACCTTTACCTTTCCAAGTGTGATGTCCTTCTCGAAGGGCTGACCCCTCTTAACAAAGTATATCAGATAGAGGGTCACGTCCTTGCCTCCAAGGAGCATCCTGCTTTCAGTTTCTCCAAAGCAGACTTGTTTGTCCTTTTGGCAGTTCATGGGATACTCTGTTCTCTTGTCCAACACCACAACTCAAAGGTATCGATTATCCTGAGCAAGGCTTGTTCAAGCTGTTCATTCTAGTTCAACATCCTGCTCAGAATTTGCACTTCCACCCTAGATATGCAGGGTATCCAATACGAAGGAGATGGCTGGAAGTCCTGAGAGTGAGAGAGTTTGTGAAGATGGTGGGGTTAAATGTGTGACAACTCCCTCTGTTTATGGCATCATAAAATGCCAGAGGTTGACTTGTTTCATTATTTGATTAAGGTTTATTATTTAAACTGCAAGTATCTCTTAAGTATAAAATTGAATTGGAGGAGAGTTGAGTTGGATCTTTCTGCTGACAAGAAAATTATCAGCCCTTTTTCCTATAAATTCATTCCCAAATTACAGAAACATTGTGGGATGTTTTTCAACTCCTCTGGTGAAGTCTGTGCTAACTCATTTTGCAAATTATTTGAGAAGAATCTTGTGGGAGGTAATAGAACTGATTCACTGGCTTGTGGGAAGAGTGATTTGACTTTTATCTCTTGAGATAGGAAAAAAATGCTTTTATTTAGTTTAAAGGAAAAAAGCTTTATAGCCTCCTCTCTTCCGTGACTCATAACTTTCTGAACAGTCACACTGTGCTTTACAATGAGAGGTATAATGAGTGTTTGGGGGAAAGTGTTCTCCCCATTTTGAGTGTAAGAGCGTGAAATAAAGTGAGAGAAGCAATTGATCTTTCCAAACTTCAAATTTGTAATATTGCAGGTCCTAAAAACTAAACTTCCTCCTAGGAGAAAGGAAATTTGGTGGATATTTTAGGAAAAACAAAATTAATTCTGGCTGTAAAGCTTTCAAATAGATATTCTCAACTTGCATAGGCTACCCATGATTTCAGGAAAAGTGGGTTAGCTTCAGGCTAGATTGTTTTCTCTGTTGGTGGGTGTAAGTGTGTGTGAAAGCTATTTGTTTTTCATGTAAAATTGAATCTGTTGACATAAGCATATTGTGTAAAGCTTGGAACTTTAAGTTTGCATGAAAGACCTTATCCAAGGTTGTCTCTTCCTGAGAAGTGGAATTCAATCAGATATGTTACTGTGCAATAGTTCACAATTTGAAAGAAATGCTTTACATAGATTTCTCTTTTTGACTTTGTATTGGAATGAATTTGTATAGGAGCATTAAAGGTAAATACCAGTAGGTTGGAGTGTGGAATGAGAAGCTTCTAGTGTTGAAATATCATTTGGGAAGGCAATATTAGAACTAAAGTGGTATTTTGCCTTTTTCTCCTCTCTACATCTTTTCTTTTTCTCGGAATTCACAATATGTTCCTTATTTTATATTGAGATCTAGAGTTGAACTGCTAGAAAGATGTAGAGAAGATTATGTGGTACATTCTTAAAAAATTGAATAATAAAAATGTCACCTGGATTTTATTATAATTTTTAGTCTGCTAAATAAAGTCAAAGAGACATGGTCTCAGTGTAGTAACAAGGAATTAAAATAATGTTATTATTTGAGTTGTCACTAATATTGGTCAGCTGTTGTTGTGTACTGCTGGGTTGGAACTCACTCATAGCTGACTGCAGCTGGTTTCAGAGGCAGTTAATTGCACAGGAGGAGATTGCCTGCCCATCTTTCTCCTATGGAGCAGCTGGTGGATTTGAACCACATAAAGATATAGGGTCCTCAGTATGTTTATTTGTTAACAACATCATTTGAGGTTTAAATATTTAGCCTTGTTTATTTTTTTCCCAGTAAAATTTGTCAAGCTCTACTATTTAGTGTCCCATAACATGTATTTAGCAGGCTTTCTTTAAAAATTGGTATAAATTTTTACCCTGCAATTTGCATTCAAATACCAACACCTTCTTTTCCACCAAAGATTGGAGGAGGAAAGAAAGGAAGATAGAGATAGATATATGGCATAGTATGTGTAATCACTGTTCTCATTTGCTTGCCACTTCACTTATATTCAGTTTAGCCAGGAAAGAAGAATGAAATTCTTCTTTGATGTAAATTAAATTTAAAATAGAAATGTTAGGATACAGTATTTTTTTTCTTTGCATCACATGTTGCTGTGTGTGCGCATGTATATGCCATTCATAAGCACAGAACTGTAAAATTATTTATCTATGGAGTACTCAACATCTAAGATGGCCCTGGTGATTTCTACCTCATGATTTTCATGTGTCCTGGTAACATAGTGTTTAATACATTGGACTACTAACCGAAAGGTCATTGCCTCCAGTTCACCAGATGCTCCCAGCAGTTATGTGCTGCTGAGTTAGCTTCAGTTAATAGTGACCCAAAGAAACCTGGCATCCTTATGATCTCTGCTGTTCTTGAAGACGTTGTTGCATTGTGTCAAGCCATTTTATTGAAGGTCATCATCTTGTTTGCTGAACCTCTGATCTTCCAAACATGATGACCTTCTCCAGGTGCTCATTCCTCCTGATAACATGCCTACAGTATGTGAGGCTGAGTCTCACCATCTTGCTTCTAAGGGGTACTCCCAGAACGTGTCTTCCAAGACAAATTTGTCTGTTCTTCAGGATTCAGAAGAGGCCATGAGATGAGGGATATATTTGCTGATGTCAATTAGATCTTAACTGAAGGCAGAGACTACCAGAAAGATTAGCTTACCTGTGCTTTATTGAATACGCTTAGACTTAAAGTGGTATAATGAACTCCTGTTTTGAACAGCAAGATTTTGGCATCTTTACAACAATGTAGTACAACAATGTAAATATAGAGTGCTAACGCATTTTACGCGTGAAGTACAAATAATAAAATATAGCCTATTCATCACCTAGACAGAAAAAGAACACTCAGAGTATGTCCCTAAAACAGCTTCTTAATAGTTGTACAAGGTAGATAACCAAAACATTTATTCAGTAGTTCTAGGCATTAAATTTTCCATGTAAGGAAAATGAGGGCTTTTGAAGATAAGGCAGGCATTTGTAAAGAGATATTTGTCTTGTCTAGCTGATTTACTGTTAAATGCAGGTGCTTGTGATAATTATTGCTCCTGAAATGAGGAGGGGGCAAAGAGAGATTTAAACAGCCAATCATGTTAGGTAGAGTATTAAAAAACATCTCCAAAAGATCACACTGAAATGTGGACCAGAAATTCTGGTAGAGAAAGAGATGACTAAGTCAATTGAGATGGATCTGATATTTTGATTTGTCAGGGGTATGACTTCTGAAATGAGGTAATATGATTAAGAGATAATGGAGCATAATGGTGTGGACCGTGGGCCCCTGAGTTAAAGCACTGAATTTGAATCTGGGCTTCATCACTCCACTTACTAGTCTTATAAAAGCATATTGCATAATATATATGAGCTCCAGTTTCCTCAACTTTAAAATCATAATAGTATCTATTAGTGAATAGGATAGGGAGCTCTAGTGGCCTAGTGCAAGAAGCTGTGCTACAATCCCGAAAGCACGCAGTTCGAGGCCACCAGCTGCTCCATAGGGGAAGGATGGGCAATCTCCTCCTCTGTGATTAACTGTCTTTCAAAACCTGCTGGAAGGTCAGCTATGGGTTGCTTCCAAGACTTTCTGGTACACAATATCATGTGGGAAGAATACGTATTTGGGTAATAATTCATCATAGTCCTTGACATAATATTTTTAAATGCCTTTGAATTTTAGTGTTTGATAAGACTATTGAGTATCTCATGGACTTCCAAGAGAAACAGGTCTGTCTTGGAGAAAGTGAAAGCAGAGTGCTCTTTGAAAGCAAGGCTGGGGAGATTTTGTCTTATAAACTTTGGGCATGTTGTTAGGAGCGGCTAGTCCTTGGAGAAGGACATCATGCTTGGAAGGGTGTAGGATCAGTCTAAGAGAGGAAGACTTTTGACAAGATGGATTGACACAACGCTGGAGCAATGGGCTCAAGAGTATTGGAGCTGGTGCGGATGGTACAGGATAAGGCAGAGTTCAGATCTGTCATTCACAGGATCTGCATGAGTCACACTCGACTGGATGGTATGTAACAACAACAAGCAGAAGTATTGAACACCATGCCTAAGGCACAGATGTGCATCAGTCCCAGTGCTCCTTCTCCCCCTTTGTTGTTGTTATGTACTGTCAAGTCATCTGCGACTCTTAGGGACCCTACATACAACAGCTCTAAACCCTGCTCTATCCTATGCCAGTCTTATTGTCTCTGATACACCTACCCCTCTTACCCCATTTTCTGAATCAATCCATCGCATCGACAGTCTTCTTCTCTTGCGCTGTCTCTCCACCCTCCCAAGTATGACGTCCCTCTCCAACAACTGGTCCTTCCTTGCAACATGTCCAAAGTATGTCAGACAAAGATTCAAAATCCTTGCCTCCAAGGAGCAGCCTGGTTTCACACTCTCTTGGATGAACCTGTTTGTTCTCCTAGCAGTCCTGAGTATATTCAATACTCTTCTCCAGCAACATAGCTCAAAGCTATAAATTCTCCTTCTATCATCCCTAGTCATTGTCCAGCTTTCTAATGCATAGCAAGTAATTGCAAAGACTATGTCCTGTATCAGGCACACCTTAGTCTCCAGACAGACATTGTTACTCTTCAGTACTTTAGAGAGGTACGTCTCTTACAGCAGACTTCCCCAGTGCAATTTGTCTTTTAATTTCCTCGCTGCTGGTACCAAAAGTGTTGATTGTGGAGCCAAGCAAACTCCTCTCAGGCAATTTACTGCCTCTGAAAAACTTGCTGGAGGGTCAGGTTTTAGTTTGTTCCCATAATATTAATACATTGTATTACACTTCTTACCCTACTATTTTATAAAAATGCAACTCATAATATTCTCCAGAATTCTATTTCTTGAGGATATACCAAAAAATCCTAAACCAAACTCATTGCCATTGCTTTAATTTTGATTCCCCCCCCCCAAGTAAAACTCAAACTCATTGCTGTCAAGTCAGAGCCAACTCATAGCTGACCCTCCAGTGGGTTTTCTGAGGCTGTAAATCTTCCTCTCTTGGAGTCGCTGGTGGATTAGAACTAATCACCTTTAGTTTAACTGTGCAGCTCCCTACAACTCTGCTACTAGGCTGAAACTGTTTAATGAAGGAAATATTTTAAAGTGTTTAAGAGCTTTTTATTAGTATGTAGAGAATTACACTCCTAACTCGAAGGCAGACAGTCTGGTGTTTAAATCCACCAGCTATTCTAAGGAAGAAAGATGGGCAATTGGGCAATCATCTCCCTTTGTGATAGAACATTGTTGTGAATTGAAATCAATTGGATGGAGTTTGAGTGGTTGGGAATTTATCCTTTTATTCCTAAAAATTTTAATGATTGATGTTAGTGATTGTTATGCTTTTTTTAAAAAATAAATTTCAATCAATTGTTTGAGTTCACCAATTAAAAGCAGATTTGTGTGCGTGTGTGTGTGTGTGTGTGTGTGTGTGTGTGTGTGTGTTTAGGAGTTATTAACAGCTAGTTGAGTGAGGAGGCAGATTATTACTGCTGAATTATTCTGAGTTTGTTGTGTTGCATGCCATTGTTGTATATTCTTTATGAGTAATCAAATTGTAGAAATGATTGTCCAAAATTGCAGAAGACTAGTGAACTCAGTATTAAATCAACAGAATAAAGTATTATAGAAAAATTACATTAGGAAATTGAGCAATGAATGATTATTTTAAATGACATTCCCAAGACTTGATGAATATTAACATTAAAAGAAATGGAAATTTTCCTATTCTTTTGAATAAAACTTTCATTTCAGTTTAACACTGAGGTTATCAGTAAACTCCTAAAATAATGCTGTCCTTTTAATGCAAGCTTTTGCATTTAAAACAATTCTGTTAAAGGAGTAGTTTTTTAATCTCCTCATCTCTTTACCTGTAACTGAACTGAACTCATTATTCTGTTTCTAGGAAAGGATTAAAGCATATCAAAGATAACTTAATTAGAGGAATGGCAAGGAGCTGAGAAGGGTTGAGAACTCTGACATGAAAAGGAACAGGAGGATTGTTTATCGTCTTCAGCAATGGAGAGGGGTTTAAGGTACAGAAGCAAACCCTATCTAGCAAAGTAAAACCTCAAAACGAAAATCTCCCAAATTCAATTTTTTT
>NW_006399779.1:10115094-10116136 GCF_000299155.1 Elephantulus edwardii | reverse complement strand
TGTTAGCCATCTGAATGTCGTCTTCGGTGAAGTGCCTGTTCATATCCTGTGCCCATTTTTCTATTGGATTCTTTACCTTTATCTTGTTGTGGTTCCCAAATTCAATTTAATCTAGATACTTTCAGTCTTATTTAGGATAGGAACGATTTTGTTCCTTTTTTAAAAAAAAAGAACCAAAACACAAGCCTTATCAATGGCTGGTTGTAGTCAGGTTCAGGCATTTAAGGAGTGTCTTAAGCAAAACATTTGAGAGTTCATGTCTTTAGCTGTTCATTCATTTAACCATTGATTTATTGATTCAACAAATTTTAATGAATACTTACATATGCAGGATGTGTATTTGTAGTTCAGTGCCACTGAATTGGCTTCAACTCATTAGTTTAGAGCATCAGCAAAAAAGAGGAAGACTCTCAGGAGATGAATTGACACAGTGACCGCAACGGTGGACTTGGGCCTGGAAAAGAGTAGGAGGATGGTGTGAGATGGGGCAAGTTTTCAATCTATCATCCACAGGGTCGCTGTGAGTCAGAGTGGCCTCTAGGGAACCTAAGGACACTTATGACAGGTTGGAGGCCTGTCTCATCCTGTGTCCACTCAATCTCTGCTGTCCTTAAATCCACTGTTGTAGTCACTGTGTCGATCTATCTCATTGAGGGTCTTCTTTGCTAAAACTCTACTTTTCCAAGCATGATGCCATAGGGCCCTGATTTTAATGGTAAATCAAATAGGCATGTTTTTAAGGTGCTGTTGAATGGACTATAATGTGCAGTGACCTTATGAACAATAATCATAACTTTTCATAGATTTTGAGAAATAGTTCCTTTTATTTTTACTCTCATCCCCTTCCTACAGGGGTATTAAAAATGACTATTAACACATTAAAGACCCTTAGAAATGCAGTAGTAAAGAAGCTTGTATGAAGATGCTCTGGTGTCCTGTGCCGTCCCTCCACCCTCCCAAGCATGCTGTCCCTCTCTAAGGACCGGTCTCTCATCACTACATGTCCAAAGTAAGTTAGACGGAGCCTCAGAATCCTTGCCTC
>NW_006399779.1:10084646-10113753 GCF_000299155.1 Elephantulus edwardii | reverse complement strand
ATAGCAACTCGAGGTTTGAATTTGTTCTTCAGTTCCTTGAGCTTAAGATATGCTGAGCGAGTTCGGCCCTTTTGATTTTCCGACTCCAACTCCTTGATTTCAAAAGGCAGCAGGGGATGACAAAGCAATTGTGTGAATCCCAGAGGTAAGAGGTTCAAATCCACCACATTCTGTGCTGGAGAAGGAGGGGCAATCTCCTCCTGTACCAATCAGATCCAATTTGAAGGTACACCCATACACACAAAATAATAATAATTTTTAAAAAAAGAAGAAGCAGCTTGTATGACCTGCTTTGTCACGGTATTTCTCAGGCTTATTTGACCATTGATCCCTTTTTTGTGGAACATCTTTTACATTCTCAAGGGAATGTTCTTTGTTGGAACACAGGATGAGAAAGCTAGGTTGAGAGGAAAGACAATGAAAGAATAATGAATAGAGACAGTGAAACTGCTAACAAGGCAAGCAAAACTCTATCTCGACTCATGTGTTGAGTACAGGGAGACATTGAGAGCATGCTGTTACCTTGCTTTTATCCAGGTCTCCTTCCAGTATCCAACTGCCAGTTTTTCTGCTTGAGAAACAATACAAATTCAATGTGATCAGGAAAGTTTTTCAGTTTTAAACCATTGTCATGGAACTAACTAGCTGATCATCAAAGGGAACCTCCTTACTATTCATAACCCTCCCTTTTTGGAGAAGTAGATAAAAATGTCGAAAAAGGGTTCTCTTGAAAACATTCTAATAAATCTAAGCAATCTGAAAGAAGATGTAATCTGCCTCTCCTGGACTTGCAGACTTCCATAAAGTTAAAATACCCATCATAAAGACATTAGTGCTTTGCGAAGAATTAATACATGCCAAATAATGTAAGCACATGGTACTTTTAATTTTCCAGTGGCCCCGGGACACTGTTATCTTCCCTTTTCTGGGAAATCACTCATCATGTAGCTATTGGGGAAGGGAGCACTTCGGCCCCCTTTCTGGGAGTAATCCAATGCAGTATGGATATTAATTAAATTTATTAAACAAATAACACAGCGACTCGGGGAAGCAGGGGTCCATCTGCCAGCTCCGCAGACAGATCTCTGCAGAGACGCGAGCTGAATGGTAGTTAAAGAGAAGTTGCCGAGCTCAGCAGATGGGCTCTTGTCTCCAGTGGGGGATATTTGGTGGCGGTCCAACAACTCTTTTCCCCCTCAGGTTTTTGCTCCTCACAACTGTGACTGAGGAAGGGCTTCTCTGTCTTTTCCCAGCCTTGTGCCTCTTTTCCCCACCCCCAACCCCCTTTGTTTATGTGAGCAATGTTTAAATCGGAGTGATTTGTTAGAGAGACAAGTCCCGCCTGATCTCATTTTTGTGTATGTGCTGTAAAACTCGAGCTGAAAATAATTAGGAAAATGTAATCCCGTTGACTTTACACCCCACTTGTGTACATTGCAGCCGCTCAGCCTTGTGCCCGGGAATAAGTCTCTGAACAGATTTTAGTTGAGTCAGCATCCTTGTTCTCTGTACTTGGGAGTTCCTAGTATTCTGAGGTTTTATCCTTAAAGTCATTCTTGAGATTGCCCGTAAACTCAGGTGCTTTTGAGACTATGCAATTTAAGAATGATGATTTGTTATTTCACTGTTGTTGCCCCCCACCTCCAATTTCTTCATTTTCCTTTGCCAAGTGTCTCGATGCCCACTGTCTTCTTCACCTGCCATCTGCAATAAAATGCCATCATAATGTTACATCAGCATATTTGTGATCTGCCTTTTGAAAACTTCTCTACCCCCAACCCTCCATTGCCAAAAGGAAACCAAAGACGGTGAATTTGAAACCTGCCAGTAATGAACAGTCACTTTACTGTTCAGTTAACTATCTCTGGCATTTGGTATAATTTTTGACAAAACCCTCTCTTTGGATGGAATTTAATGTTAGGATGTTAGGCTACTATTAGCCAACCTTGAACTTCCTCAACAAAAAATAGTTTTGTAGGAGGATGGTTCATTTATAGCTCTGTCACTTTTCTTGGGACAAGTGCTCTTCACAAAGAGAGGATGGAGGGAGCCACACAAACCCTGTCCGGCTGGTTGTGTGCTGTGTATTGATGGTAATGATTGGACTAAATGGTTACTGCCTGGGGATGAATCCTGACATGCTCTTGCCTTGGAGAGTGAGGTCTGGTCTCAGCCAACCTACCAGTGAGGCGTATTTGTAGAGATGAAGTCCCCCTCTGGACTAGAACTTCATTCAGTCACAATGTATTTTCACTCCCCCAAACCCCACAATAACCTGCCAGCAGAGGTCTCAGCTGACTGCAGAACATACAGAGAAGAGTGCTTGAACCTGGGGTCCTGAGTATCCAAGGGTGTACTGAATTTTATAGAAGTATGGAAGCCTAACCCTCATTCCAGCTTGTAAGAATCGCGGAAAGATCCATGTAGCCAGAGCATAATGAAATCTTAGCTAACCAACCCTCTCTCTGTGCTACTCATGAAGGTTGTCATTTTCGTTGTGTACTGTTGAGTCAGAACTGACCCATCCAGCAGCTTTTCAGAGCCATTTAATCACATGGGAAGGAGATTGCCCATCCTTCTTCCATGGAGCAGCTCGTGACCTAGAACCGTGTGTCTTAGAGACTGCAGCACAGATTCTTGCCACTAGGCCACCAGAGCTTTTGGTCAAATCCATCCTTGGAGTTGGTCTGTTTGTGTTTTTGAACCCAGCTTGAGACCCACATCTCTTTGAAGGTAGCTAGGAGATAGAATATCTGAGCTGCTCTTGTTGGGCCCTGGCTCTTGCTGAGGTTCGAGCTTTCCCTTAGGTCGTGCAGATATTAGTAACATGATGGCTGCTTTACCAGGCACATGGCTGAATTAGATGAAGAATTTTTATTTTCATTAGAACTATTCCAGAGTTCTAGAGTTTTAACTCTACTTCTACAGTTATTGTTAGAGCCAAACCCTTTATGGAATTTAAAAAGCCTCAGCTCAGAAGATTTTCACTGAGTAGCTGGTGAAAAATGTTTGTTTACCGGAGACTCATAGGTGAACTGCCAATTTGTCTCTCTAATTTGTTGGAAGTAAAAAATCTACCAGAGGAGGGGTTGGGTAATCCCACATTTGGAATTCACAGACTATTTACCACGGTGTCGGCCCTGCCTCGCCTTCCTCCCTGGTGTACCTGAACTAATTTTGTTCTCTGATTTAAATCGCAATCTGGTGGCTCTTGCATCTCAATTTAAAGGAAGATTGGACGTTGTTTTTCAAAGGGAATTGCAAGTGTTTTACTCTTGTCTGAAAGCAGATTGTGGCTTCTTTTCCAAGGATAGGCTTGGAAATTACATTTAAATCTCAGGGTATCATTCTTAGCAAAATGTTTTCAAGACTCTTGTCCACACATTAGTATAAATGAATAAAACAGAAGAAAAGCCCCACAAACACCCTGACAGTGTGTGAATCTTTCCAGTCTGCTTCCTGAGTCTGCCAGTCTACTGAGCACATTTTGTTTACTTTAGGGCTTCTAATTGCTTTATTGCAGATTTTGTAGCAGCACAATAATTTGGGGCTAAATGGATTTTTTAAAAAGCTTCTGTTTGGGAACAAACATTAACGTTTACTTAGTAAAGAATCAGAAAGCAGTTTTAGAAAGTTTTGTTTACTTAAAAGTCACTTGAAAAGGATAGTTCTTTTTCTGGAATTTTCACGATTTGATTTTGATGAACAGTAAAACCTGTGAGAGTGGGAAGCTGATGGGGTTGCCATGTTCGCCCAGATCTTGGAGGTTTGCCACATCTGATGGGGTGCATTTGACTGTTGCTCATTTCAGTGGCAAGTGTTTGCCTTTTCCTTCTCTGGCAGGTTTCTACCTTATACAGGTTTTACTGTGCTTGCTATTTGAAGAGGGAGCTCTGGTGATATAGTCCACGCGGAACTGCAGTACTGACTCAAAGACAGTACCTCTTGGTGGTCCAAACTCACCAGCCACTCCATGGGCTGTCTACTGTGTGGTTGACTATCTTGGAAACTCAGTGGAGGACCAGTTATGGATTAGTTGTGACTTTAAGAAAGAAGTTTTGAGTTCTTTCCCACCCCAAGAGCTGAAATATGAACTTTTAAAATACTCACTATGTGTTAAACACTTACAGCTAACTCCAGGTTATTTTTTTACTCTTTGTGCTTCTTAGGAACATTTTGCCAAGGAGCTTTGGGAATCTTATTACTAGTCTTATGCAGCAAACTGTCTTCAGAGTTACATGCTACAGCTGCTTGTACCTCACTATCTGGGAGCAGGATGGAAGAATGTGATGTCTCCAGCAAATTCAAGGGAGTCCCAGGCCTGGCCTCTGATAACCGGAAACATTGATGTTTGACTTGTGCCCCAGGTGACATAGTCCAGCTTCTGGGATAAATGGCAAGTTCATGGTTATTATCATCTATCTCATGGGCTGTTTCCAACTTCTCTGTCTTATTTCTGGCCATGCCTGCTACTTGCCCTGTATTACTCGAAGGAGCCTTTCCCAATCTTGGATGTGATAAATACTATTTGATCTAATTAAGATCTACATTTGGTTTCCAGGAGCCAAGTAAAACAATCCAATACTCTTAGTTTTGGGCCTCTGTGTCTATAGTGATCCAGATTCCCTTATCTTTGCAGCACTTCAGAAAACTGCTTTTAGTTCTTCTAATCTAGTCCTCTGATGCCAGGCTGACCAGGCACCCTTTCTGCACTAGCATGATTCTTTAGTTCTTCTACCACAATAGACTTTAATACAAAGAGCCTTACAGTTGGAATCATATAATTACCTGCCCTTCTAGGTGACAACCCTGATGGGGAATGCACTGGGTTTTTTTTTCCACTTCTAACAATGTAGAAGGGAGTTTAATGACCTATTGGCTAAGGAATCTCATTGCCAACCTGAAGTCAGATGCTTCAAAGCTGCTTCATAAAAGAAAGGTGGGTCTCTCCTCCTGTGCAATTTGCCATTTCTGAAAAACTGCTGGAAAGTCAACTATGAGTCAGTTCTGACTATGAGTTTGGTAGTGAGAGCGAATGAATGTACATTTAAGGTTTTGATTTTGTGACTTTTAAAAAATACTCTGAATGTTAAAAATTATTCTTATATTTTACTGCTATCCAATTGTTTTCACCTCAGAGTTAACTCTCTAGGACTGTCCCATAAGATTTCAGAGGCTGTGAATCTTTACAGAAACAAGCTCCCTCTGTTTTCTCTGTTAGAGTGACTGCTTTGTTCAAACCCTTGACCTTTTAGTTAACAGGCAAGCATTTTAACCACTATGCCATAAAGTCTTATTTTTCATATTAATAAATGTAAATTTCAGTCAGTCTAAGGAAACCCATCTCTGACTAGAGGTAATGATAATAAAATCACAGTTTATCTCACTAGTGTCATACTTTCCTTTTCTATGCAATATGTTTTCTAATATGCTTGCATTTAAAGATGACTAATTACCATTAGTTAGGTTGGACACTCTGTATGTACCAGGCCTTGTGCTAAGCACTGTAGGTGCACCGAGCCATTTAATCTTCACAATGTATTGACATCTTCATTTTAAAGGTGAGGAAATTGGTGCAAAAAGATGTAGGTGCTAAGAGATGTTTGCTGCAAGTTTCATGTCTAATGGCCAGTTCTGAATTTGAAGCCAACAGAGCTGACTCTACAACCCACTTCCTTTAACACACTGCTTTATTGCTACCCTGTATTTACTTATTTCTAATTTGTAACTTACTGCAATCCAAAAGGAAATGAGAACCTATCAAAGGAAAAGCGCTTATGAAAAATAGAACTAAAAACAAAAATAAAAAGAGAAATAATATGAGAGTCCTGTAACTCTTTGGAAGAAAATCCTGTCATCTTTTCTTCACTATTTGGGCTTTCTAAGTCAACACTGCCAACTTCTTTAGTGAATGGTTGGAAGAAGGCTGTGTGAACACTTTGAGGGGAAGGGCCTTGACATATAACTTGTATTTCCAGAACCTAGCAGGCAGTGCTGAGTAAATGTTGAATGAGTCAGTAGGCCAGTGGAGATGTAACTGAGTAGATAGATTAAACTCAAGTTGAATTGCTTAGGCAGACTCAAGTCAGGGCAGGTGTTGGGTCAAATTGAATGGCATTTGTGACTTTGGGACCTAGGACAAAAATTGGAGGAAGTAAGAAAAAAGGGGGTAGAAGAGAATGTTTGCCTTTCTTGTCTATTTTATACTGTATTGTATTTTGCATCACACACACAGACACACACATTATTGCCGTGGAATTGCAACCAACTCATAACTTATCTTCTATTAGGTTTCTAAAGCTGTAAATCCCAAAAGAGGATATCGTCTGTCTTTCTCCTGGGAGCCCCTGGTGAATTTGAACTACCAGAGAGGTAGAGTATAAAGAAACGATTGTTTGTTTATATAGAAGATGTTGTTGTTGTTGTTGTTATGTGCCATCAAGTTGTCTACGTCCCATAGTAACCCTACGTACAGCAGCTCTGAAGACTCCCCTGTCCTGAGCTAGTCTAATTCTGACACATTAACCCCCATTGCCCCAGTTACTGTATCAATCAATTTTATCTGGGGTCTTCCTCTCCTGTGCTGTGGCTCCACACTTTCAAGCATGATATTCTTCTCCAAGGACCAGTCTCTCCTGGCCGTGTGCCCAAAGTATGTGAGATAGAGATTCAAATCCTATCCTCCAAGGAAAAACTTAGCTCTGGTGGCCTAGTGGCAAGAAGCTGCTCTGCAATCCCAAAGGCCAAAGCCACCAGCTGCTCTGCGGGCAAGGATGAGCAATCTCTTACTGTGCAATTAATTGCCTCTGTAAACCTGCTAGAGGGTCAGCTATGTGTTGGTTCTGGTGCTACGGTACAGAACAACAACATTTAGAAGATAGTAACAAATGAATATATTATATTGGCCCTTTAGGAAATTCTCTGTTGTCTACTGAGTTAAAGGAAGTATGCGTTCATAATTGGGAGACAGAAGAGGCTAATAATTGCCTGTTGTTGTTGTTGTTATGTGCCATTGAGTTGCTTGTGACTCATAGCGACCTCATGTACAACAGCCCTGAAACCTGCTCTGTCCTGTGCCAACTTTATTTCTCTGACACACCTACCCTCATTACTTAGTCACTGTCCATCTCGTCAAGGGACTTCCTCTCTTTCTCTGTTCCTCCACCATTCCAAGCATGATGTCCCTCTCTAAGGACTGGTCCCTCCTTGCAATATGCCCAAAGTACATCTGCTGAAGCTTCAGAATCCTTGCCTACAAGGAGTAGCCTAGTTTCACCCTCGCTAGGGTGAACCTGCTTGTTTTCCTCGTGTCTGTGGCATATTCAACACTCTTCTCCAGCACCACAGCTCAAAGCCATCAATTCTTTATCATCCCTAGTCATTGTCCAGCTCTCTCACACATAACAAGCAATTAGAAAGAATATGGTCTGGATCAGGCACACCTCTTAGTCTCCAGACTGCCATTGCTGCTCTTCAGTACTCTGGAGAGGTCTCTGACAGCAGACTTTCTCAATGCAATTTATCTTTTGATTTCCTGATTGCATGCCAAGCCAAAAAGTTGATGAGGCTAGAAAAGTTGACGACTAAAAGAGTTGGGTGCTTTTCACCCTGCTTGGTCATGTTCAGGAGGCCAAAGTTAAGTGGTGGAGTTCTGAAGTGTTACAGAGAAAGTTGAGTGTTAGGGGAAAGTGTACACAATAGTTGCTTTATATGGAACAGGGTTCATCCATTTCCCCCTGAATCAGGTTAGCTTTGACCTCCTCAGTATAGGTAGCCTCCTGTTATCAAGATATCCTGTTTAAGTGAAAAGGAAAATTTGGGAGGTAAGGGAGAGCCTGATAAAAAAAATCTTAGGCCTTGGACAGATTATAGAACAAAGAAGAAATCTTTTGTTTCCTTTCATATAAGTTTATAGATTAGAACTTCAGTTCATCAGTTAGCATGGCTCTAGAGTCAGAAGATCTTGACTTGAATAATGAGTATAGTCTTTTTTTGTCTCTTACAGCCGTTTCCCTATCTTACTAAGGAGCAATGAGGTGCAGAGATCAAGTGTTTATTCAGTTTTCCCAAATTTTCACTATTTGTAATACCAATATCCATTTGTTTATTCTCTAAAAACTTACAGAGTACCTGATATATGACAATTATTATACTCTCTTTCTCTTATTGTCACATGTGGGCTGGGAATGTGGTGGGAAGAATCAGTGTGACAGGACAGTACAGAGTAAGATGTTGAGTTATATGCTGATGTGTATTTGGAAAGACAGACAACCTTTGAGTTAGTGAGAACATTTGATTTATTGCTTGTCTCTAGTGCTTGGATGTTTTATCAAGGCACTTTTGCCATAAAAAGATTTTATAATAAAAACATGTCAACAGAGACCTGCCATATGTGCAGGCTGGGTTTAGAAGAGGCCATGGTACAAGGGATATTACAGCTAATGTTAGATGGATCTTGGCAAAAAGCAGAGAGTAAGAATGTCTATCTGTGTTTTACTGACTATGCAAAGGCCTTTGACTGTGTGAATCACAACAAACTGTGGTTGACTGTGAGAAGAATGGGAATCCCAAAACATTTAATTGTACTTATGCGAAACCTATGCTTGAACCAAGAGGCAATTGTCAGAACAGAGCAAGGAGACACTGCATGGTTCAAAATCAGTAAGGGTGTCCAGCAGGGATGTATTATGTCTCCATACCTTTTCAATCTGTATGCAGAACAGATCATCCAGGATGGTGGGCTATACAATGAGGAATGTGGCATTAGGATTGGAGAAAGATTCATCAACAACCTCTGTTATGCAGATACACAGCCCTGCTTGCTGAAACTGAGGAGGACCTAAAGCGCTTGCTGCAGGTCAAAGACTGCACCCTTCAATATGGACTGAAGTTTAACATCAAGAAAACAAAGATTCTCACCATGGGGCCAATTGGCAGTATCATTATGGATAGTGAAAAGATTGAGATTGTTAACAGTTTTAGTTTGCTTGGTACCACAATCAACCCTCTTGGTAACAGCAGCCAGGAAATCAAGAGACAAATTGCATTGGGAAAGTCAGCTGTCAGGGACCACTCCAGAGTACTGAAGAGCAACGATATCAGGCTGGAGACTAAGGTGCACCTGATCCAGACTATAGTCTTCACAATTTGTGCTATGAATTGGAGTGCTAGACAGTGACTAGGAATTATAGAAAGAGAATGGATGCCTTTGAGCTGTGGCGCTGGAGAAGAGTGTTGAATATACCGTAGACTGCCGGGAGAACAAACAGGTTTTCCCTGAAGAGGGTGAAACCAGGCTTCTCCTTGGAGGCAAGGATTCTGAGGCTTCATCAGACATTCTTTGGGCATGTTGCAAGGAGGGACCAGTCCTTGGAGAGGCAGCGCAAAAGAGACCCTTGATGAGATGGGTTGATTTAGTGACTGGGGTAATGAGGGTAGGTGTGTCAGAGACAGTAAGGTTGAAACAGGATAAAGCAGGTTTCCAGGCTATTGTACACAGGTTCACTATGAGTCACAAATGACTTGATGGCACACAACAGCAACAATAGCAACATACAAGTCACCACAGAAATGGAAACTGAGAAATATAAGATTAAGGATAATTTGGGGATAGATAATCAATAGTATGTAAATCTGCCTATCCAAGACTCAGTCCAAGGGAAGATATGATATATAAACTTCTCCATGTCCCTTTTCATGCCTCATTCCCACTGACAGTGAAGGGGCAAGTTTCGATCCACATATTATCTTTAGTGGCCAATTCTTCTCAATTTTGATGTAAAAAGATATAATAAATAAAATTCTAGTATTTCCTTCTTTTATCTCCTTATTTCTCATCATTGCAATATCTCCCATAGCCTGTTAGTGTCTACCTACTCCCACATGGTAGAGATTATGTTTTACAAAACAGGGGAATTATTTGGGATCAGTTATCAAACACCAAAGGCAAACAAACTAAAGCATCATTTAAACAAAATAGAGGTTGGTGAAGTGCCTGACATTCTGACCATGTAGCTTGTAAAGTGTTTGCTTCTCTCATTTGTTCATCTAATAAGTACTGATTTAAGTACTTTCTCCCAGGTGTGATATTATACACTAGGTGGTTGTTGTTGTTATGTGCCGTCAAGTCACTTGTGACTCATAGCGATCCTATGTACAACAGCCCTAAACTCTGTTCTGTCCTGTGCCATTCACATCATCTCCGATATACCCATCCCAATTACCCCAGTCACTGAATCAATCCACATCATAGAGGCCCTTCTCCTCCTGCGCTGTCCCTCCACCCTACCAAGCATGATGTCCCTTTCCAAGGATGGGTCCTTCCTTACAACATGTCCAAAGTATGTTAGACGGACCCTCAGAATCCTTGCCTCCAAGGAGCCACCCAGTTAGTCCTTACTTCTGGGACCTCAGAGAAAATGAGAAATTACAAAATGGTGTCTTTGAGAAAGGTTGTACAAAAGATTCTCACCACATTCACATCTTTGTCCCTTAATCAGCTCTTCCTCCTATCAATCTTCACTCCCTATTCTCCTTACCATCCTTATTCTTTTTATATAACACTCATCTGTTTATACCATTCTAAATAATTTACTTATTTATTATGTTTCTTTTTGTTGACTTCTCTCCACACAAGAATATTAGCTTCCCAAGGAAAAATACATCTTTTGTTCAAGATATTCCCCATACAAGCAGTTGTTTATTTGTTCAGTATGTTGTTGTTATGTGCTGTCAAGTCACTTGAGACTCACAGCAACTCTATGTACAATAGCTCTGAACTCTGCGCTATCCTGAGCCAATCTCTCTGTCTCTGACACACCTAACCCCATTACACCAGTTACTGTGTCAATCCATCTCCTCCAGAGTCTTCCGCTCTTCTGCTGTCCCTTCACATTTCCAAGCATGATGTCCTTCTCCAAGGACTGGTCCCCCCTGGCCACTTGCCCAAAGTATATGAGATGGAGCTTTAAAATCCTTGCCTCTAAGAGTAGCCTGGTTTCACCCTCTCCAGAACAGATCTCTTTGTTCTCTTGCCAGTCCGTGGTATGTTCAGTACTTTTTCCAGCACCACAACTCAAAGGCATTGATTTTTCTTCTGCCATCCTTATCCAATACCATTGGATAAGGCACAGTATACACACTGAATAGATATAACCCTGGTGCACAATCCTGGACAATAGGTATTGACATCGTCACACAAGGAAAGCAAGATTTATAGAGGTTGAGCAATTTATTTAAAGCCTGATGCCAGCTAATTAGTGCTGTATAAGGAAAGTTCTGCCATTTTATTTCAGATAACTCTAGAATGTTGAAAAGGACTCTATATGAAAAGGAAGAAAGGCTGTGACTCACTTCTGCAAAAATCCTCAAGGTTTATTTCACTTGGTAAATTCATAATGTCTTCTAGACTTTTGGAGCTTAAAAACATGTCAATCTTTGGTCTAAGCACTTTTCACATATACCTTATCGACACAACAGCAGCTGTAGGTATTATCTTCCCAGTTAAGCAAAAACAATCAAACCTGTTGCCCTCAAGTTGATTATGACTCACGATGAATTCATGTGTTACAGTAAAGAAATGTCCCGTATGGTTTTCATGACTAGAATCTCTACAGAAGTAGAACACAGGCCTTTCTTCTCTGACAGTACTGGATGAGGAAGCCTTTAGGTTTTTAGCTGAGCATAAAATATTTGTGTGTAGCCTTAATTTACTCCTTACTCATTCATTGCAGGGAGCAGTCCTTGGAAAAATACATCATGCTGCAAAAAATAGTCAGACGAAGAGAGGAGGACCCTCGGCAAGATAGATGGATTGACCCAGTGGCTATGACAATGGGCTCAAATGTGTTGGAGGATAGAACAAGGTTCTGAGCTGTTGTTTAGAGGGTCAGAATGAGTTGTGGTTGACTCAATAGCACAACAAAACCAATGACAACAACAACTCTCATTTGTCAAGCTTATAAATAAAACTCAAATTCATTACTGTTGAGTTGGTACTGACTCATAACTGACCTACCGGTGGGTTTTCTAAGGCTGTAAGTTGCATGAGCGAAGACTGCTCACTCTACTCTAATGGAAAATCAGATGGATTAGAACTGCCAGAGAGGTGCCATCCTTGGGTTAACAGTGCAACTAACTCCCTAGGGACTGGACTGTGTTATCAGGGCTCCCATATAGATGTGAAGACCATTGTTCAGGTTCCTTTGGAGACATAGCAGTTAAGATTTGAACTTTGGTCTTTCTCAATTTGAGTAGTTAGCCTCTAAGTTATAATTCTTGCTTAAGGTGGTAGGCAATGCCCAGGTACTAAACCACCTCCTCCGGGCCCTGTCAGGTGGAAGTGCTGGGAATGTTATGGGGGAGAAGGAGGATTTGCCACAGATGTGCATCTGAGGTGGGCCAGAGTGCCACTGAGCTGCCTGACCTTACTCTTGAATAACATTTGCATAAAACACTGCTGGTCTTCGGAATGTAACCACGTCAGTAAAGGAGGAGTGAGTATACTGTGCATATAGCTTTACTGATAAAGATAGCCACTTTCTTATGCAACAGTGAAGAGCGCAGTTTGAATTCCTACAAGACACAAAGTAATTTTTCCCCTAGTATACAATGTGTAGCAATTATTAAATGCCAGCAGAATACTTTATAAAGGTGATTAATATAACAATCCATTGGAATGAGTTCAGTAGTATATGCTATTTTGTTTGCTCATCCAAATAAGCCTTTATAAAAATATTGTTCATTTAAATATTAACCTCACAGGAGAAATAGGAAGGATTGATGTACTGAAATAAGTGATATACTTACTCTCCTTGTAGTGTTATATGTGGGAATATAGGTATAATATGCAAACTTTCAAATAAACTCTGGTGGCAAAGTGGTTAAGAGCTGGGATGCGAATCTGAAAGTTGGTGGTTCAAACCTGTCTAGTTGCTCCAAAGGAGAAAGATCTGATAATTTGCTGCTGTAAAAGGTTGCAACCTACACTATTGCATGGAGCATTTCTGCTCTGTCATATGTGGTTGCTACACGTTGGAATTGACTCTGACAATCAGTAACAACATGTGCATTTTCAGTATCTTAAATATAAAATACTTTTTATTGTTTATAATTTCAGGTAAAAATGCCTTATAATAAGTAAATAAATATCCATGAAATCATGTGAGTCACAGTCAGATAACCAAATAATCTGATGAGTCTAGATATATTACTTCCTGGTTTGTAAATTAAGTAGTTGGGGAAATGACATTAACTCTCTTAGATTTTCAGGATAATGTTTCCAGAATATTAAAACATTGTGGTTCAAAAAGTCTAACTCTGTTGATATTCCTGAGCAGAAACCAGGCTGTTCAGTTTAATTTTTACATGCATCCACTGACCCAAACCATGCCCACAGCCAGTGAGTGGATTCTGGCTCATTCCAAATCTGTAAATCTTAACCAGAGCAGACTTTCCATCTTTATTCTACAGAGTAACTGGTACCTTGGAATCCCTGGCCTTTCAGTCTACCCCATCCCGGGCTCCAACCCTGACCACATATTGTCTACATGCTGCTGGCTTTTGGTCCCACTGAAACATAGTGAATTTTTGAATGCAAATTCAACATCACTTTCAAAAAAGACAGTGCCCCCTCACAATAAATACCCTTTTGTTGGTAAATTGTGCAACTGCTCTTAGATAGCAACTGACATCAGAAATTTTGAAAACTCATATCGTGTCCTAGAGTTTGGCCTTTATTTGTTTCAATATTGTTCTACCTAAGTGTAAAACACACTGCTGGGACCCTTTTAATTTCTTTTTTTCCCATTGCATTTCTAAATAAAGACAATTCAAGTGAGAAACTACAGCACGTTGATTTTGTTCTCTGAGTTCTTGCACTGTAATTAGCTGAGTTGCGTTTTAAATGCAGCACAAGAACATCTTTCTTGTCTGTTTATGTCAGACAAAAAATGGCTAATGAGCACTTATCAAAATGATGAACATTTTTTCATTAGATTAAGTAAAATCAAAACAGATTTATAATGTACTATTATGTTTCAACTTGGAATAAATTGAGTGAAATAGCTAATATCTTCACAGCTTGTTGAGAATTTCTTTGCCTGGCAACACACACACACACACACACACACTGTTAGTGTGTGTGTGTGTGTGTGTGTGTGTGTGTGTGTGTGAAGAGAGAGAGAGACTGACTGAAGCAAATTGCCTATTTGTGACAACTTTCTTTGTGGACATTAGGTACATCCTAAAGGGTTTGAAATAACCTCAATGTTATTTCTAGGATATGAATATCCATAAAGTAGGTATCCAAGTTTATTTTCTTTGAATTTACCAGTGTACTTAGCTACTCAATACTACAGTAAATTTTTTCTTATAAGTGATTTTTTTCTTTATTATAACAGCCAGTTAACATGCCGTCAGCTCTTGTGGCTCAGGTAAGGAATTGCAATGCGAAGACAAAGTTATGTAGTCGGAATCCACAGACTGTGCTGTGGGAGAAAGATAAGCAATCTCCTCTTGTGCAATTTACAGCCTCTGGTAGGGTCAGCTATGAGTCGCATCCAACTTGGCAGCAGTAAGAGAGGTTTAGCACTATGAGACTTTCAGATTCTCCCTAGGTGTTTAGCCTCACAGCAGCTACTCTGTGTTGAGTCTTTTTTATCTTTCCATAGGTAACTTCATAGTACTCTGCCCCATCAGGTTTTTAATTGTCTATTTTTCAGAATAGATGCCAGATCTTTCTTCTGAGCTGCCTCTAGACAGATGTAGACCTCTGTCATTCTTGTTAGCAACTGACCACAGCATTTACATTACTCCATCGTTTTGTTGACTGCTGTCAAGTTGGCTCCCGACTCATTGTCATCTAATGGATAATGGAACACAATGCTGCCCGGCCCAGTTTCATCTCCATGGTCAGATGCATATCCTATCACTTGGATTCATAGGGCTTGATTTCTTCCTAGTAAATCTTATTCTGGAAGTTTTACTGAAACCTGTTCAGCAGGACAACAAATTCAAGGCTCCAATGTGAGAGGGGTGTGGCTGTGAATCCTAGTCTAGAAGGTGAGAATTCTACTGTTGTACTTTCTACTGTTGTGCACTTTAGGAATCAGCAAATGCCTTTAGGGGAAGTTGCACTATGAGATTCACTTCACTGCTGTTCACTCTTTTCTGGGAGATTGGTCTTTTCCTTTTCCTCTCTTCCTCCGTCACGGCAGGACTACCACAAGCTCTAGGCTGCTGCTATCTCCTTAGCCTTTGTACTCCGCATCATGAGCTGGCAAATATCCTAATGATAAAACAGCAGAGGCAGCTGCAAACTTACCTCAGTGTGTTCCCCTCAGCCCCAGGGCCCAACCCTGGAAATCCCTGCTGTCTTGACTATTTTCTGGTACCTTCAAACATTTTATGAAGACGTCATAGTTCTTCTCCACCAGAGGTGTTATTCCGATAACTAGCTACTTCATCATAGCCTGCAGCAGCAGTTGGTTTTCCATTTAGCACATTTCATTACATTTACATGGAAATGAGAGAACATGGTCAAATTGACAAAACATTTAAACATTGACAGGGAAATTGGCGTGCTCCTGCACTGCTGGTGAGGAGATACATTGGTACCACCTTTCTGGATGGCATTAATATTTATCAAAACCCTTAACAACTCATTTGCATCTTGACACTGCAATTATAATTCTAAGACTTTACCCTAAGAAGATAATTGTAGATGTATGTGAAGATTTGTTTACAAAGATTGGAATCAAAGTCCTCAATGTACATGATAGAGCATTTGACAAATTGTGCTACTTCAATTCAGTGAGTTAGAGTAGAATTCAACATTATAAATTATGTAAAAGAATATATAAACATGCTAATGATCTGTTGTTAAGTACAATGATAAGATACTGTGAGAGGGTCAACTATGAGTTGATTCTGGCTCAACAGCACATAACAACAATAGCATGTGCAATGTAATTTTATTTAAAATGTGTATAACCAAACAAACAACAGCAAAAAAAACCCTCAAACTTATAGCTGTTCAGTCAGTTTCAACTCATGATGGCCCTCCATCAGGTTTCTGAGGCTGTAATTCTTTACAGAAAGAGACAATCCATTTTTCACACAATTACTGGTTGATTCAACCTCCTGATCTTTTGGTTAACAGCAGAACACCTAATGCACTGTCATCATGGCTCCTTTAAATATATAATATGTATGTTGTTAGACATTGTTGTTAAATACCATTGAGTTGGCTCAAATGTAAAACAATTCAGTATACAACAAAACAAAACATTTCCTGCTCCTGTGCCATCCTCAAAACTTTTGCTATGTTTGAGACCATTGCTATAGCCTCTATATCAATCTATCCCACAGAAAGTCTTCCTCTTTTTCTATGACCTTCTACTTTGCCAAGCTTGATGTTTTTCTCCTGTGACTACCTCTCCTGATAACATGTCCTGAGTACATAACATTGCCATCCTCATTTCTAAGGAGCATTCTGGCCATATTTCTTCAAAGACACATTTGCTAGCTCTTCTCATAGTCCATGGCATATTCAATGTATAAATATGTTGGTTTTTAGGTGAGGATCTTCCTCTATTTTTACAAGCATGATGTTTCCCTTCTTCTCCCAAAATACCCAAAGTATGTAAGATGAAGCTTTTTCATCACTGCCTCAAAGGAGCACTGTGGATGTCCTTTCTCCAAGATCTCTGTTTGTTCTTTTGGCAGTCCACGGGATATTCAGTACTCTTTTCCAATACCACATAGATTTCTCTTCTATAAGCCTTTGTCATTACCCAGCTCTCAGATACATACCGAGTGATTGCAAAGATTATGGCCTGAATCAGACCACTTGCTATTGAGTTGAGACTCATTTGTTCAATTCTAACAGAGATTTTACTTGTTTCTGGCAGTATGTCCCAAAGTCTTTTCAGTAAGGAAGTCTTACAGAAAAGTAAGTTTTATTGAAAAGTAAAATAAAAGTTTTTAAAGAATAAGAAAAAGTAAGTTTTACTTATTTAAAAAAATAGCTTCACTGTGAAAACCTTTTGATACTAGTGGCTAGAGTTTAATGAGATTGCTTTTGCAAAACTTAAATCAGTATTTCTGAATATTCTTTTCTGTTGCTGTGTTTTTCTTGAAGTTACAATCAAGACATCAATCATCAGCTATGACTGCTCGCGTTTCCAGGCTCCTTCCTGGGAAGGCTCGTTCCTTGGTTACATCATCAAACAACCGGAGAGCAGAGGATTGCCATCAGCGGCACCAAGAGGCCTATGGTTACTTCTTACCCATCCAGACAAGATGGCAGGACAATGACCAGTATGGTCACGTGAACAACGTTGTGTATTACAGCTACTTCGACACTATTATCAATCACTACCTGATCAGGTATGTCTGACTTCTACCACTCCAGACTCTTGCTTTGTCCTCTTGGCCTGCCTTTGCTCCAGAGTCATCCATACAGGGCATCCCAGGAAGATATCTCCCCTTCCTCTTTTTTGTTTAAAGCAATCTGAAAACCTAATTGTTCCACAGAAGAGGACTGATGTGTAAGCTAAGGCCATATTACAGTGTGTCTTCCACAATCTCAATCTACTGTTTGTCTTGGTCCTTTGTACTGAATAGAAAGCAAATGTGCAGACTTTGACTCTCATAAGTACCTACACAACAAACCACATACTGTTCAGGTGAACTTGAACTGATAGAAGAATCTTTAGTCCTTAAAAAGGTCTTTTAAAAGAATAAGCCGCTTCTTCCCAACATAGGACATATAGAGGGGAGAAGAAAGAGAGTAGGAGGTAAAGAAAACATTTATTATGCTCTCTGGATTTGGTCATGACAAGATTGCTATCTCATAGGTGTGCCTCCAAGACTGGTTAGCATTTCTTCGGTTAGGGTAATGCTCTTTATGAAGATTGTGTCTAATGGAAACCAGTTGCTGTTGGATCAGCTGTGTTGCTGTTGTGTACCATCACAGCTCTAGTTCACAGCAAACCCCCATGTGGTAAAGTTGGTAGGTGCTGTTGAGTCAACTATAATCCATAACAACCGTATGGCCAACAGAGCTGAACCTTGTCTCATCCTGATACACCCTCTCAAGTGCTGATATTGTTATAGTCACTGTGTAGTCCATCTTATTGAGAGTCTTCCTCTCTTTCTCTGACTCTCTACCTTTCCAATCATAATGTGTTTTTCCAAAGACTGGCCCCTCCTGAAAGCATACCCAGAATACCAAAAACAAAGTGTTGCCACCTTTGTCTCTAAGGAGCACCCTGGTTGCACTTCTAAGACTTATTTGTTCTATTGACTGTTCATAAGATACACAATACTCTTCTCCAACAGCACAATTCAAAGGCTTTGATTCTTCTTCCGTCATCCTTGTTCATTGTCCAATGTTCAGATGCCTAGGAAGCAGTTTTAAAGAGAGTCATGCAAACCCTAACTCCACTCAATATTGACTGTGCAGTTTGGTCAAATTACTTAACTTATTGAGTAAACATAAATCAATATACAGAGAACTTTCACTGTTGTCTAGCTGTGAGATATTATGTTGTTGTGATATTAGGTGCTGTTGAGTACAACTTATAATGACTCTCGGAACAAAAGATCTGAATCCTGTTCTATCCTGTGTCATTCTCACACTTCCTGACGCACAAGATTCCATTGAAGCAGTCACCCTGTCAATCACCTATTGAGGGTCTTCCTCTCCTTCACCAACCCTCCACATTTCCCAACATCATGTCCTTCTCCAAGGAATAGCCTCTCCTAGCAACATGCCCAAAGTATGTGAGACAAAGTCTCCAAAGAACACTCTGGTTGCACCCTCTCCAAGACATATATGTTTGTTCTCTTGGCTGTCCATGGGATGTTCAGTGCTCTTCTCCAACACCACAGATCAAAGGAGTCAATTCTTTTTTGGTCATCCTTCTTCATTGTCCAGCTCTCAGATGCATAGCAAGTAATAAGACCGTGGCCTGGATCAGATGCACTTAGTCCTCAAAACTGACATCATTGTTATTGTTATTGTTGTTAAGTGCCATCGAGTCTCAGGAGACTCATAGAGACCCTATGAAGGAGAGCCCTCAACACTTGTGTGTCTCTCATCCTCTATCCAGGTTCATAGAGTTTCCTGAGGCAAGCTATTATGGAAGTGGATGCTGCTCCTGCTTCCAAGCTTGTTTTAATCATGGAGTTTTACCCAACACTGTCCACCATGAGTAACCAAGCATTAACACATTTGACACATCAGTGTCACAGTGTTCAGCCTCACAGCAACCACAAGTTAGCACTGTATGGCATGTAGACAGACCAGGGCTATACGACCTAGAAGAATGTTTGAATAAAAACAATGAAAAACAGGCCTGAGGGCCGCGGATTAAAAGTCACCCACCTTTGGCTTGGTAGCATCACTTTCAGTCCACTGGACCAGCTGATCACTCTCTATGTTGATGTTGTTCTTAAGTGCTGTTGAGTCTGTTAATTGAAATAAGTCAATTGATATTCTATTGATTCCTGGGGCCTTATTTTTTTGCCAGTGCCTTCAATGCAGCTTCTACTTCCTTCTTCATTACCACTGGCTCTTGTTCAAATAATACTTCCTGAAATTTTTTAGTGTCTATGTATTCCCTCCATTTGCATTTGATGCTTTCTGGGTCATTCAATATATTGCCTTTAGCATCTTATTCCAACACCTCAGAGAGAATAGCAGAGGTTGTCAGTGGACTGCCTGAACCTCCTTGTCCTTCCAGCGCACACTGGCCTGGTCATCTACCAGCACCAATGTTTCTCTGACTTGAGACTTTCTGATCAAATGTTTTGGCACTAGAATCCCTTTATCAGATAGGTCAAAAGTACTGAGGAATTAATCTCTCTTGATGTAGCCCTTCACTGATGGGAATTAGTGTATTAATATCCAAGCTTCTTCAATTCTATATACCTAGTGATACTGTAACAGAAATATAGGTGGATGGCTTTAGCAAACAGAAATTTTAATTAAAAACTGCTGGCTGTTCTTTTTTGGTGGTAGCGGATGGGTCACTCTGATCTCTGCTTGCCTTCCCTTTTACTATCTCAAAAGAGATTGACTTCAGATACAACTTAATTTTGTTGATTGTATCTTGCCTTCACATATCTACCTTATCTTGCCTTAACATGACTACCTCTATTCTTGCCTCATTAACATCATAGAGATTAGGATTTACATTCAGATGTAATTATTTAATTAGAATGTAATTAACACAAAATGGAGGATAATCGCATAATATGAGGAATAACAACTTAGCCAAGTTGACACATATTTTGGGGGACACAATCCAATCTGTAACACACACTTCAGTTTGAGATAACTCTGAGGTGGATATTTGTACTGATGACCAGACTTCCACAACGGCTAAGTTTTAGTTAGCCAACATGTTAACATTTTGTCTTTATTGAGATAACGTTCATATAACATAAAATTCACAATATTAAGTATTTAATGTATCCAGTTTTACAGATTTTAGGATATCCTCAGTTTTAGGAACCATCTGCCATTTTAAAACATTTTTGTTACCCCCTAAAAGAAACTATATCTGTTAGCATCGTTTTGAAGCTCTAGTGGCAAGAAGCTGCATTGCAATCTCGAAGGGACGAAATTTGAAGCCACCAGCTGCTCTGTGAGAGAAGGATGGGCAATCTCCTCCTGAAAACCCGCCAGAAGGTCAGCTATGGGTCAGTTCCAACTCTGTGGCACACAACAACAACCACCCCACTCTCTAAAGTGCAAGCCAGATTCACTGCTGTTCTGGTTCTTAACAACCATCCATCAGGTTTCTGAGGCTGTGGAGGATGGACGAAAGAGATGAAGACCCTCAACCAGATGGGTTGACACAGTGATTGCTGCAGTGGGTTCTAGTGTGTCAGAAATTGTGAGGATGGTGCAGGATAGGACAGGATTCAGATATGTTGTTCAAAGGGTCACTGTGGGTTGTACTCGACGGCACACTACAACAAATTTTTATAGGAGGAAATTATACAACTTTCTCCCAATGGCTGGTGGTGGATCAGAACTGCTTACCTTCCATTAGGAGCCCTACCCTCTGGTAACCACTAATTTTCCTTTGTCTCTGTAGATTTGCCCATACTTCATGTATATTAAATCATTTACTATATGGCCTTTTAGGTCTAACTTAATGCTTTTAAAATTCATTTATGTTTGTAGCATGTGTCAGTGCTTCATTTCTCCTTATGGGTGGAATGATATTCCATTATATGGACACACACACATATATGTATAAATATATACGTGTGTGTGTGTAATCTTGTTGCTTCATTCATCCGTTAATAGCTATTTGCGTTATTTCCATTTCCGGCTGTTATGAATACTGCTGCTAGAAACATTATGTATATATTTTAGTGTGAATGTATGTCTTCAATCCTTTTAAGCATGCACCTAGAATGGAATGCTAGGTCATGGGGAAATTATAATGTTTTGAGAAACTGCAAAACACTGTCTGTATAATTTTACATTTTCCCTTGCAATGTATGAGAGTTCCATTTTTCCAGATTCTTGGCAACACTTATTTTTACCTATCTTTTAAAATATAGACACCTAGTGTATGTATGAAGTGTTATCTCTTTATGGTTTTGATTTGCATTTCCCTGATAATGAGATGGAGTGAGCCATCTTTGAAATGCCTTTTGTATATTTTCCTGAGAAGAACATTTATTTAGTGTCTTGATGGACTTTTGGTGTTGGTGTTGGTATGTGATGTCAAGTCAGGACCAAATCAAGCTCAATCTACAGCAGGTTTTCAGAGGCAGCAAATCCCACAGGAGGAGATGGCTTATCTTGCCCTACAGAATGGCTAGTGGATTCAAACCTCTTGCCTTTCAACTGGCAGCACAACTTCTTACCACTAAGCCACCAGAGTTCCATCACTTTTAATTGTGTTGCCTTTTAATTGTTTAATTTTGGGCACTATTAAGGTACCCAATTAGTGGAGTTGATTCTGACTCATAATGACCTGCTATTTGATTTCCTAAAGGGAACTCTGGTGGCCTAGTGGGTAAGAATTTGTGCTCCCAACCCAAATGTAAGAGGTTCAATTCTACCAGCTGCTCTGTGGAGTAAAGATGGGCAATCTCCTTCTGTGTGATTCACAACTTCTGAAAATCTATTAAAGAGTCAGCTCTGAGTCAGTTCTAACTTGACAATAAGGAAGATTGAATTTCCTAGATGGTTATTGTTCCTGGAGGAGACTTCCTATCTTCCTTTGAGGGCTGGTAGATTCAAACTGCCAACCATTCTGCTAGCAGTCCAACATCTAATGCACTATCCCACCCCAGCTAGGCTCTTATCACATGTGTGATTTGCATTTCCTCTTGTTCTGTTGGTTGCCTTTTCACTAAATTTTATGCACATCTAGTGTACTTGATGTGCAAAAGTTTTAAATTTTATTGACTTTTTAAATAGCAAGATTTTATTGCTTACTTTATCTTCCTTATTTTCCCAGGAGAGCTTAATCTATAAAACGTGTTTTGTATTCTCACTCAGATTGCCGAGGTACCATGTTAGGGGATTTGAATGTATTCTTTTTTCTGAAGGATCTAGATGGAACCGTTTTTTGCTTTGAGAATGTCTGACTGTCTTTGTGCCTTGTGGTCCTGAGTCTCTCACTAATTTTACTTGGTGTGTCTATCAGTAATTCTGCTGGAAGCAGCTTTCACTTGCTTACTTATGAATAATAAACTGTCTTCTTCAGCACTCATTTCAGCTTTTAGGCGAATGCATGCTTTATACATTGAAAACCACAGCAGGAGGTAAAAACAGTCTTTGAGCCTGTTTGTAATTCCACATCATTTGTCACGTAGGAAAATCTGACAGGGAATTTTCACCTCACTTCAGGACTACTCACTCTTTCTCGGAAAGAGGCAGCCTTGTAGCTTTCTTCTTGTTGACCCTGAAGAATCACTTGAGTGTGTGGCAGAGACCTGGTGGCGTTTGACTTTCATGGCTTATGAATATCTCCTGTTCATAAAAGGGGTTTCTAGAAACAGGATGTGCTGATGATGATGATTGAGTCCTGTATCTGGGGGGTGGGGGGGTAATTCCCTTCACTCTCAATTTGTTAGAAGTTCTTTCACCCAAAGCCTGCTCCTCCCTGTTTAGATGTAAGTGTAGGTATTGGCTTCATGTCAGGAGAGAGGGTGCTCTTGTCCCTTGTAGAAGTCCTTCCTCAGGTACTACACACCAACTGCTAAAGTGCAGAAATATACCAATATACCAACCACTGTTGCCAGGAACTTTATGATCATGATTTTGTAAAGAAAATGAATTAATATTTATTCTTTTTTAAGGAAAGGTAATCTAGGGACTGCTCTATTGACTGCCAACACTCAGCTAAACCCAAACAGCCTCCAATAAGTTTATTCTCTTTCATGAAAGACCTCTATCTGGTTTCTAAAGAAGGACCAGTAGTTGAAAAATATGGGGTTGGTGACAGAAATGAGGCTGGATATTGAATATCGGAATTTTGTACCATAAATGACTTACTTATTGCAAATACCTTTTATAAAAAAACACCAGTGTCAACTATGCACATGGACCTCACCTGATTATTTTTGCAAGAATCAGATTGGTTATGTCTGTGGAAAGAATCGTTGGAGAAACTCGCTCTATCAGCTGTCTAAAATAGAGCAGGTGCTGACTGGAATGGAATATATGCAAATTCAAACTGAAGCTAAATAAAATGAAGATAAATCCACAAGGACCAAAATATGACCTTGAGTCTATCCCACCTGAATTTTTTTAAATAACAAACAACAAAACCATCTGAAGGTCAGACTTGAGGCCTTGAACACTAATGAACAAAGACCTGATTTTCTGTGGGACAATATAAAAAATATTACCCATGAAGAAAGCAAAAGGTTGTTACAAAGACAGAAAAGAAATAAAAGACCAAGATGTATGTCAGAAGAGACAGTCTGAATATTGCACTAGAGTGCTGAGAAGCCAAAACAAAAGGAAAAAATTGGGACGTTAAAGAGTTGAATAGGTCTCAAAGAACAGCTCAGGATGACAAAGCAAAGTATTATAACAAAATATACAAAGAGTTGGAGTAAAAAAAAAAGAGTTGGAGCCAGAAAATCAAAATTGTTCAACATTTCTCAAGTTGAAGGAACTGAAGAACAAATTCAAGCCTCGAATTGCAATACTTAAAATGGTATGGGTAAAATACTGAATGATCCAGGAAGCATCCAAATATGATGAAAGGACTACATAGTCACTATGCAAAAAAGAATTGGTTAATGTAGAACCTTTTAGGAAGTAGTGCATTATCCAGAACCAATGGTAAAAAGGACGAAGTTCAAGCTCTAAAGGAAGTGGCAAAAAGGGCCCCGGGAATTGATGGAATACCAATGGACATATTTCAAACAAATGCAGCCCTAGATGTGCTCACAAGGTTGTGCCAAAAAAAATCTAGAGGATGGCCATGTGACTGGAAGAGATCTCTTCCCACCCTGCCCCCCAAAATGGTGATCTAATAGAATGTGGAAATTATTGAACAATATCACTAATATTACATGCAAATCTTGCTGAAGATTATCCAAAAAACAATTAGAATAGAGCATTGGCAGAGAGATTCAAGAAATACAAGTCGGAGTCTCAAAGGAGGACCAAGAATCAGAACAGGTCTGGGGGAGAAACAGCAGGAAAAATACAGCCAGCACCACCTCCCTGCCACTGTGGTTCAGGATAAAAAGTTGCCATTGCTGTCAGTACATTTGCCTTGTTGCCTGCTACTTCCCTTGGCCCCGGGGGAAGGATTTCCCCACAATTTACGAGGAGGGGAGTAGGGAGTCCTTTATGTGGCGATGACTAAACTAGGGTTATCTGGAAGTAAAAGGGGGAGGCCAAAAAAAGAAAACAGGTTTCGCTACCAAAAAAAAAAAAAGAAAAGAAAAATGAAACACAAGCAGGACTTGCAGAAAGCTCAAACAGGATCCACATCTCACACCATATACAAAAACCAACTCAAGGTGCATCAGAGACCTGGGAGTAAAGGCCAAAGCCATAAAGTTCATAAGAGACAATCTAGAACCAAGCTTAAAAGTCCTAGTCTATGGCATAAAGAGGCTGGTAAATAGAGCCAGAATTATACACTCTGGAGATGATAAAACTGAGATAAAATTGGGACTTTCTAAAAATTAAATCCCTGTGCACATTTTCCAATAAGGTAAAAAGACTGGGAAGAAACATTGTGCAAACCATCTCAGACAAGGGTCTCATTACAAAAGTTTATAGTATGCTACTAGGCCTCTAGAAGAAAAAGAATGATGACCCAATTACAAATTGGGCAAAAGACATGGAAAGACTGCACAGAGGAAGACATTGCAATGGTCAACAGACATGTAAAGAAATGTTAGAAATCACTGGTATTAAGAGAGAAGCAAATCAAAACCACAATGATATACCATCTCACACTAGTAGCAATGACAGAGTTTATTAGGGCAGCAAGAAGTAAATGCTGGAGAGAATGTGGAGAGAGGGCAACTCTCATACACTGTTGGTGGAATTGTAAAATGGTACAACCACTATGGAAGGCAATTAGACATTTCCTCTAAAAGTTGAACATAGAAACTCTATATGATCCAGCTATTCCACTGCTTCTTAGCAGGAAATTAGAGCTGAGATGCGTACACATTTATACACTAATGTTCATAGCAGCATTGTTCATCATCACAAGAACATGGAAATGTCCAACTACAACGGAATGGAATGAGAAATTGCAGTACATTCATACAATGGAATACTATGCAGCACTCAGGAGCAATGATTTTGAAAAATACTATATAAATTTGGAGAGACTGGAAAGCATTATGTTGAGTAAACTAACTTAGTCTCTTAAGAACAAATAGGGCATAAGACCATTACTGTAAATATAGAAGAACCAGTAAATCATGTGGGGCCCCAAGGGGAGAAGGGGTGGGAAAAGAGAAGTGAGGATGGGTAGGAGCAAAATCACAGGGGTGCACAATTTGGTGTTGGAGGGAAGAGGTAAAGAAAACGGAAAATATATGGTAGGGACCTGAAAAGACAGGGTAATGTGGACATAGTCCAATGATGATTAATTTTATAAAACATAATGAATGGAAATGATTGTATGAAGCACATTGTGAATGAAGAATAGTGTGAAACACAATCTGTATGAACTTTGTAAGCAAACCAATACAAAAGAAAAAGTATTAATTTTTTTAAAAATACAAGCAGGGTTTAGAAGAGGCTGGTATCATTGTCAATGCCAGATGAATCCTGGATGAAAGCAGAGAGTACCAGAAGGGTATCTGTTTGTACTTTATTGTCTATGTAAGATAATTTGACTGTGTTCCTCACAACTACTTTTAACTAGCTTTGAGAAGAATGAAAATTCCAGAACAATTGCTTGTGTTCACTGGAAACTTATAGTTAGACCAAGAGAACACTGCAGGGTTCAAACTAAAGAAAGGAGTGTGTCAGGAATGTGTCCTTTCTCCATACCTTTTCAACCTATATGTGCTACAGGTCATTCAGGAAGTTGGACTTTATAAAGAAGAATATGGCATCAGGATTGAAGGAAGACTCATCATCCGCTGTATTAAGCAGATGCTACAACCTAACTTGCTGAAATTGAAGAGGGCTTGCAGTGTTTGCTGCAGAAGATCAAGGACTGCAGTCCTTCAATAAGGATTGCATCTCAACATCAAGAAAACAAAACTCCTCACTACCAGGCCAATAGTCAGTATTATGATAGAACAGATTGAGGCTGTTAACAATTTCATATTGCTCAGACCCACAATCACCACCCTTGGCACCAGCAGTTAGGAAATCAGAAGATGAGTTGCACTAGGAAAATCTGTTGTCAAGTATCTCTCCAGAGGTCTAAGGAACAATGATGTCAAATCTAGAGAATAAGGTGCACCCAACCCTCCAGGCTGTGGTATTCTAAATTACTTGCTATACATCTGAGAACTGGACAATGACTAAGGATGACAGAAGAAGAATAGCTGCCTTTGAGCTGTGGTGCTGGAGAAGAGTGTTCCACATATCGTGGACCACCGAGAGAACAAATAGATCTGTCCTGGAGGTGGTGAAAGCTGCTTGCTTCTTGGAGGCAAGGATTTTGAAGCTCCATATCACATACTTTGGTCATGTAGCCTGTAGGGATCAGTCATTGGAGAAGGATATTATGCTTGGAGGGTAGAGAGACAGGAGAGGAAGACCCTGGATGAGATGGGTTGGCACAGTGACCATGGCAATGGGATGAGGTGTGTCAGAGATGATGAGATTGCCTTAGAATAGGGGAAGGTTCAGAGCCTTTTTCATAGGGTCCCTATGAGTTGTAGTTGGCTCGATGGTACATAACAACATCTGGTTTCTGAGGTGATAAATCTGTAAGGGAGGGACTTCCTACCTTTCTCCTGCAGAGTAACCACCAATCTTTAAGCACCAGTTAGACACATTTTGCACACCACTACCAGAATTCCTTTTGAAATCATGTGTGGGCATGACCAGCTGAAAGAGAGGCAGCTGTTTTTTCATACCCCTTTACAATGTTAGCGAGGGATAGGAGGAGAGCAACTGTTGACCTGTAACAGTTCACACACTAGTCTCCACTTCATCTGCTTTGCTAAGATTGGCCAGTGTTGTATGTATGTCAAACACTCATAGGATAGTCAAGGAGCAACATTCTCTCCAAGAACATTCCATCTTTGAGGGGTGTTTTCTTCATGAGAGAGCTGAGGGGGTTATGTGGAAGGGTGAGAAGCAGCGGAACAGGCCAAAGCCTGCCCAGAGTTCCTATCACTTTGACAAGGCAGAAGGAGTTAAGTTATTCCTGAATAGTTTATCACTCATCAATTGTAATTAAATATGTTTATATTAAATTATGTTCTGTAATTAATGTAAAATCCTTTAGCCTATGCTGTTATTAGAACCAGATGCTGAAGCACCAACAATATTTCAACATGACTGTGCTGCCTCGCCAGCTGTCTAACTGTAATTACTTTAATCTCAGCTTGTTATCTAATTATCACCTTTGTAAAGGGAAAAGTACTCTCTAATGCTTACTGATTGTTTCAGATGATGATGAAGAGCGGGGAACAGCTGTCAGAGATCTTGGGCCCTGCTTATCGTGATGAGGGAAGTTATCCTGAAGTCTACTCAGGACCCAACAGTGAAGAAAGCCAGGTGGAATGTGGGGGCCTGGTCAACGAAGGGAGACAGGGTAGGGTAGTGAAGGACGCAGCCTCCATGGATAAATTATCATGTGATTTAGCCTCCTCCAGCAGGGACAGGGGGAGGTAGAGGATGGGAAGGTTACTTCATCTGTTTAAGACTCAATTGTGTTATCTGTAACATGGATATAATGATTGTATTTGATTCTAGGTGCTATATCCCTATTATAAAAGACACAACAGAGGATTAAAGGAGATCATGCGTAGAAAGCTTTCACTACAGTGTTTAACCAAACTTGGATGCTTAGTAAATGCTAGCTATCCTTCCTTTTCAAAAAATTAATCCTGGCTTCCTCCACTTCCATTTTAGCCTGAGAACCAAATCTGAAACAGTTGAAACCAGAAAAACCAAAATCACTTCCAGTGAGTTGATTCTGAATTGTGGCAACCCTCTCAGTGTTAATGTTTCTAAGGCTGTAGGGTTAATATCAAAAGACCACTCACCTTTCTTCCCTGGAGTGGCTGGTGGGTTTGAACTGCTGACTTTTTGATTATTGTTGTTGAGTCGGCTATAACCCATAGTGACCTTGTGAACAACAAATTGGAGCCTTGCCTTACTCCGCACCAATATCACAATCTCTCTCTACTTGCCTCCATTCCATTGTGGCGGTCACTGCGTCAATCCACATACCAGCTCAATATTTCAGTGAGATAGACTGCCTCAGTGACTGTCACAGTGGGCCTGAGAATGACCAAGGTCGTGAGGATGGTGCAGGACAGGGCGGGTTTCATATCTCTTGTTTATAGGGTCACTGTGAGTCATAGTCAACTCAGAGGCACCTAACAACAACAACAGCAATACACAACCAGGGCATCTTGAAACAATTGAAGGGAGCATCTTTTTTTTTTTTTA
>NW_006399779.1:10069576-10084331 GCF_000299155.1 Elephantulus edwardii | reverse complement strand
CCCACCCCAATGCCAGCCTCATTCTACAACAGTGGCGCCATATAGCATTTGTCCCTTTGTGACTGAGATACCTCACTCAGCATAATGTCCTCCAGGTTCACCCATTTTGAATAATATTGCATGAGTTCCTTGTTTTTCAATGCAGCATAGTATTCCATTGTGCGAATATACCATGAAGGGAGCATCTTAATTCCAACAACTTAGCATTGCCTATTTTTCCCCTCATATTGTTTAAATTCTATCCTTTTTGAATTGAAATTTGTCTTGATAATGGCTCACCAAACTAATAATGCATGTTTAACCAGGTCAATAACTCACTGCTATCAAGTTGATTCCAACTCATGAAGACCCTCCATTGGGGTCCTAAGGCTGTAAATCCTAAGTGAAGAAAACTGGCTATCTTTCCCCCGCCTCCAGAGTACCTGGTGAATTTGAACTGTTGACTTTCAATTAGTAGCCAAACATGTAATGCACTATTCCACCACCGCTGCTTTCCAAGTTAGTGATCTTGAGTATTGTCTGGGAAATCTTCTAGCACCTACTGTTTTAGAGTAACCTATGGTACTTTATGTATATATTTCTGTATCAAGAGTTGATGTAGCTACTCCAGTTTATTCCTACATATAATTAAAGCAGATTCCCATAGGATGTTTTTTAAGCTTTTAGCATCCTCTCAGACCTTTCTTAACCTCTCAGGAGTTGTACTTACGTCAGAGGAGAATGGATAGTAGGCCACTCAGCCAGGCATAAGACTCAAAGCATCAATTATCCTCCTATCGTCCCTAGTCATTGTCCAGTTTTCTGATGCATAGCAAGTAATTGCAAGACCATGGCCCCTGGAGAAGTCCCTGACAGCAGATTTTCCTAATTCAAATTGTCCTTTGATTTCCTGGCTGTTGTTGATAAGAGTGTTGATTGTGGAGCCAAACAAACTGACTCTGTTAACAATCTCAATCTCTTAACTGTCTATCATGATTCTGACCGTTGACCCAGTGATGAGAATCTTTGTCGACTTGATGTTTAATTTCAATCCATATTGAAGACTATAGTCATTGACCTTCTGCAGCAAAGGCTTCAGGTCCTCCTCTGTTTCATCAAACAAAGTTGTGTCGTCTGTGTAACATAGGTTGTTGATGAGTCTTCTTCTAATCCTGATGCCACATTCCTCCTCATAACGTCCAGCCTTCTGAACGATCTGTTCTGCATGTATATTGAAAAACTACGGAGACAAGGCGCATCTCTGTCACACTTCTTTCCTGATCTTGAACCAAGTAGTATTTCCTGCTTCCTGGTCCAGATATAAGTTTTGCATAGATACCTTTTGTACTCAATTCTGCCGTTGTAGCAGGAAAAGGAATGATTGTATAAAATGCAATGTAAATGAAGGAAACATAGTGCATATGACTGATTGCATGTAAGTAAATAAGAAAAAATTCTGTCCTGGAAAAAAAAGGCCCAAACAACTTTATTTATAAGCACAAGCTATAGACTACATTTTGTCCATGAGCCAGCCCTCTCTGTGTCATAGACATGTTAACCCATTTATTATTCAGGCTTTGAAGTAATTTTACTGTATAAGAAACAATTCTCAAATCCCATTTACACAACAGCAAATATTACTCCCTCATTGATCTGAATATTGACTATGGCTCAACTGGGCTTAACTCAAGTTTGTTCCACATGCCTCCTGCTCCCCCCCGCCCACCTGTATTCTGGGTCCAGGCAGAAGGAGCAGTGGCTACCGCAGGCATGTGCTTGTCATAGTCCAGGACAGGAGCACAAGCACACCACCAGACTATTCAGGCACATTGAACGCTTCAGTCCAATGTGGCAGGCACAGGTCTGACCATATTCCATTTGCTGAGGTAAATAACATAGCTGAGCCTAAAATCAGTGAGGTGAGGAAGCATATGCATGCTGCACATAGCAAACCATGACGAAGATGAGGAGGAATCAAGAATTGTGAACAAATAATACAATTTACCACATGCTTCACTTATGTTATTTAAACCTCCATTACCCCTATTTGATTTAAATTTTGAGTTAACATTTAAATCCTTCGTACTTAGTATAATGCTTGAAACTTACTGTTCTTATGGGGGCTGAGTCTGTTTTGGGTCACAGTGACCCTATAGGACATTGTAGAACTGTCCCCATAGTTTTTTAAGCTATAGTCTTTATGGGAGTAAATCACCAGGTCTTTTCTTCCCAGAAGCTGCTAGTGGCCTAGAAACACTGACCTTTCAGGTGGCAGACCAGCTCTTAATAACCATGGCACCAAAAGGGCTCCTGGCTGGAACACTGTTGTTCTTACAGGTCGTTGAGTTGGAACTAACTTGTAGCTGACTGTCCAGTGAGTTTTCAGAGGCTGGAAAGTGCACAGGCGGGAACTGTCTGTCTTTCTCCCATGGAGCAGCTGGTAGATTCAAATTGCATTCCTTTGGGTTGGCAACACAGATCTTACCACTAAATCACTACTAGGAGCTTAATGTGTTAAAGTGAATTGAATGCCAGCAACTGAAAGGCTTTAGTGATATGGGAAAATGATTTTTTTTTTATTAAAAGGGAGGATGTGTGAATAAGACTGGTTTTCTTGTACTTAGAAATGAAGAGCTTTGTTACTAGAGTGGATTTCTTTTAAAAGAAAATTTCCATTTTATACTGGTTTACTTACAAAGTTTGTATACATTGTTTTTCACACCAGATCTTTCCCATTCCCTTTACCCACTCCTCCCTCTGCCCATCAAATTGTGCGACCCTATGATTACTCCCCTGCCCATCCTCACCTCTCTGCTCCACCCCTCCCGCCCCAATCCTCATACATGTAGAGTGGATGTGCTTATTCCTGCTCTTGTCTGTGGGTCGCATTTCTCTGGTTTGCCCCTCCCTGTATATGATGACATGTTTTCTGATATACAGTGTGGCAGTGTCCCCCTCCATTAAAGGGGAATGCATAAATTATCTAAAAGAGAAAATATGGGTAACATTTTAACTTATACAAATGCCCTGAAAGTTAGAGAGTGGATATAGTCCTGAGAGGTAGGTAGAGGTAAAAGTGGGTAAAAGTATATGTCTATCACATCCTCATAGTAAAATGATACACAGTGGTCATGCCCTGAGCTTGTCAGGACATTGGATTTTTAGGGATACAGCAGTAGCAGATGGAATAGGTACACTATTTTTTAAACTCACTGTATTTATAACCTGAGCAAACACTGGACAGAATGTGTAACAGAAACTTTTGCTCCTCTGTCACATTTCAGATTATGTTCTTTATCTTCATCCTGCCATCGGCTGCCCAGAGACACCCCCCACTTTTCATCTCTTAACCTTTTCAGAGTCTGCTTCCAATCCAAGCTTAGAATTTTATCTTCTGCGATGGGTGGTCCTTTGCTAACCTTATATGTGGATCTAAGCTTTTTTATTCTTAAGCAGAGCCAGAATAATATCAATAGTTTATTGAATGCTTCCCATGTTAAGACGTCAACATAAGCAATTCAACATGAATTGATGTACTCACTCCTCGTACTTTTATTAATTGCATTTTACATATGGGGAAATGGAAGCATAGAGAAGTAACTTTCCTAAGATGGAATTCCTATCCCTTTTGTAACCTAAATTCCACACAGTCATCTTTGTCTTATTTCAAATGTCTTGCTCAAAGCATCTCCCTGTGCTGAGTGAAAGTTTCCTCTTTGTGACCTTTTCCTGTAGGCTTTCGGCTGTCCTGCTGAGGTCAATGTCACACATGTTCCTGGTCCTTCCTCCCATAGTTGAACAGCACCTCTGGGACCCCATACAAAGCCATGCTCCCTCTTCAGGACCTTCGCCACTCTGGGCTTCACTTAACACATGGATGTTCTGTCAGTCTGAAGGCCGTAGTTAAAATATTAGGATCTGTCGACTTCGAGCCCAAGAAATCTCATTATAAATAAAGTAATCTCATTTGCGGGTGTGTTCTATAACCCACAGGCTTGGAAATATATGGATACAGTATGCCTGGGAAGTAGGGCTGTCAGATTAATACATTGTGTGAAAATTGGGGCCAGAGGTCACCAGTCTCCCAGTACACAAATCTCCCTCTGAGAATCTCATTTCATTCAGACTATCAGTTAGATTAGAAATGCCCTAATTATCCCACTGAAATTAAATTACTTTATGTTAGGGTGGTATAATGAACAACCATAAAAAGGGATATGTACAACCAATCATCTTATTAGTCACAGCAAGACGAGACCATACACTAAACGGACCTCACAGGTTATTGTCAACTAGTCCCTGTCACACACAAAAAGGGCGAGGGAGAGAGGGGAGTGAGAGAGGTCTGTGTTGGTTCTCCTTGTGTTTTTGCTGACAGGTGTTGGGTCCCTGCTGTGCTCCTGAGCTGAGCAACTCAATTCCTTCCCAGAGAAGCTGACTTTGGTCCTTGTGAATGAGAGAGCAATGAAGGATCCACTACCTTCTTGACCTTCTTCACCCCCATTGCATTGTGGGACCTCATGATTTAAGGGATAGAACCAGACACCCACCGTCTTTCACTTTATTCCAGAAACCTTCACAGTTCCTGCCAAATGATATGGCTCCAGTTGCTAGGAAACATTTATCCTCCACAGACAGACTAACCTCTCTTTTACAGTGAAACCTGTGAGAGCTGGAACTCGATGGGACTGCCTTGTTTTTCTGAGTTTTGTGCCTTTATATTCTTGCTACTTTTTGTTCTGTCTCTGTTAATAAAACAAACAAACAAACAAACAAACAGCACTTTGAATTTGCCTTTTTCTGACCTTACACATGTTCTGGCTATCACATAATGCTGAATGTTATAATGAATTGTTCCCAAGCTCAGAGACTTAAAAAAGGAGAAATATATGTCTTATTTAACCCTCTATCAAATGCAGCTTGGTATATTGGAGGGTGGGAGCTGTGCTCTGCTCTATGCAGTCACTCAAGGCCCCAACTCATGTCCCTGACACCTCCAAGATTAGAAATTCTCATTGGTGGTGCTACTGACAAGGGACCGGATCATTTTTTTGTTGTAAGAGGCTGTCTATGCATTGTAGGATGTTTAGCAATAAACATGGCCTAGTGTACTCTCTAGATGCCAGTAGCCCATCCCCCTAGTTGTGAAAATCAAACATGTCTCCAGACATTGCTACACTTCCTGGGGATGTGAACACAATCGCCGTAGTTTGAGAACCATTGCTTTAGGTCTTTGGAGACAACTCCATTCACTAGGAGATGGGGGGAAGAGCACGGAGGAGGTTTCTATGGGCCAGGCCTACTGGGATAAATGTGTCTTAGCAACAGAACCATATCACATTGCTTTCATTCACTCCATGGAGTAGAAATCTCATGGCCCCACCAGACTGAAAGAGAAGCTGGACATACATAAGATTGATTGAGCCTCTATCACTTCCTGCTGTACTGGTCTTGTTCAAGCACAGACCAGGATGAACTAGAACCTGAGTGCTTTGGTTTACTAGCAACTGATGCCTCAAGCCTGGTTCCACCTGACTTCAAAAGTTCATCTCTCTTCCCTGACGTTTTTGTACAGCCTGTTTCTATATCGGGTCATCTTTGATCAAAGATGCTTATGGCCTTATGTGTGATTCCTTCTGGCTAACATGATTATGTTTGAATTTCTTTTTTCACACAATAAGCTGCTTTATTTGATATCAAGATGGCCAACCCTCCCACCTCTCGTGGTCCTAGTGGTGTCAGCTGCAGGCTCGGACTTCAGTGACCCACCCACGCTAAAAGAAGACAAGTATGATCAGGCTGTTTGGAATTTTTAAAAGAAATAAAGACAAGGTGGGCACACGAGCTCTCTTGCTAGGTAGAAAAGAAGGGGCCGAACTCAAGGGTGGACTGTATCTGAGTTACATGGTTATAACATAATTGTCATAAATAGAAAAAAAACAACGCATTGATAACTTCAGCATTACTGCTTTTATCTTAGGTGGAATTCTAAATTCAATGACTAAGAAATATGAAATAAGAATATGATACCTTTTAACTAGTAGGTCAGTCCTCGGGTAGATTTCTAGAGAGTTGAAAGGATGATTTGGCCTTGTTCACCAACTTACTGTTCCAGGTGATAATATCACAACTGAAAGTTGTGCAACTGGTGGAGTTTTGAAGTAGAATACAGGTGCACGAATTCCTGAGTTGGCCATAGCACTGATCTTGTGTTTCTGGGCAGATGATGTTGTGAGTCAGGAGTGACTTGGCAATGAGGGATTTCTAGTTTTTATGCTACCTGGTGGTGCAGTAGGTGTTGAAATGTCAACTGAAAAGTCAGCAGTTTGTAACATAACAAGTTTGTACATAAAAACAACAACAATGTGGGGGAAAAGAGAAGGCAATCTTCTTCCATTAAGAACTACAGCCTCAAAGCCTGATGGAGGGTCTCCATGAGGTGGAATCAGTTGGTTAGTTTTTGTTATTTGCCAGGGTATCAATTTTTCCATTTTGGAAAGTGGACAAAATTCTGAACACCTCTCTCAAACTTAAAAAAAAAACAACAACACACAAACAACATAAACCAACAAAACCATCTCAGAAGCTCTGATCGCCTGAACCCCCCTAGGTAGAGTTAAAATCTTGGTTTTGGCAATGTTTCAGTACCTATTTTTTTATTGATTTTTTTTTAAATATATCTGTGTTTCATTGACTATGCAAAGGCATTTGACTATGTGGATCACAACAAACTGTGGCTCACTCTGAGAAGAATAGGAATCCCAGAACACTTGATTGTGAGGCAGTCATCAGAACAGAGCAAGAAAACACTGCATGGTTTAAAATTGGGAAGGGTGTGTGTCAAGGATGTGTCCTATCTCCATATCTTTTCAATCGATATGCAGAACAGATTATCTGGAAGGCTAGGCTCTAAGAGGAGAAGTGTGGCATCAGGATTGCAGGTAGACTCATCAACAGTCTGCATTAGGCAGGTGACACAACCCTGTTTGCTGAAACTGAGGAGGACATGAAGCACTTGCTGCAGAAGGTCAAGGACTGCAGCCTTCAATATGAATTGAAGTTCAACATCAAGAAAACAAAGATTCTCACCACTGGGTCGATTGGCAGCATCATGACAGATGATGAAGAGATTGAGATTGTTGACAGCTTCAGTTTGCTTGGCTCTACAATAAACACTCGTGGTACCAGCAGCCAGGAAATTAAAAGATGAATTGCATTGGGAAAACCTGCTGTCAGAAACCTCTCCAAAGTGCTGAAGAGCAACGATGTCAGTCTAGAGATGAATATGCGCCTGATACAGGCCATGGTCTTTGCAATTACTTGCTGTTCATCAGAGAGCTAGCTGAACAATGGCTAGGGATGATAGAAAGAGAGTTGATGTCTTTGAGCTGTTGTGCTGGAGAAGAATATTGACTATACCATGAACTGCTATAGGAACAAACAAGTTAGTCCTGGAGAGGGTGAAGCCAGGTTGCCCGCTGGATTCTGAAGCTCTGTCTGACATACTTTGGACATGTTACAAGGCAAGATCAGTCCTTGGAGAGGGATGTCACACTTGGGAGGATGGAGGGACAGCACAGGAGAGGAAGACCCTCGATGAGATGGATTTTTTTCAGCCACTGGGGTAATGGGAATAGGTATGTGGGAGACAATAAGGGATAGAACAGGGTTTAGGGCTATTGTACATAGAGTCGCTATGAGTTGCCAGTGACTTGACGGCACACAACAACAACTACATCCCTTTAGATATCACAATGAAACCGTGGTGCTGGAGAATAGTATTGAATGTACCATGGACTGCCAAGAAAACAAGCAGATTCATCCTGGAGAGGGTTAAATCAGGTTGTTCCTTGGAGGCAAGGATTCTGGGGCTTTGTCTGACATACTTTGGACATGGTGTAAGGAGGGACAGGTCCTTGGAGAGGGACATCATGCTTGGGAGAGTGGAGGAACAGCACAGGAGGGGAAGACCCTCTATGAGATGGATTGAGTCAGTGACTGGGGTAATCGGGATGGGTGTGTCAGAGACAGTGTGATTGGCACAGGACAGAGCAGAGTTTAGGCTGTTGTACATAGAATCGCTATGAGTTGCAAGCGACTCGATGGCACATAACAACAACAACATAGCTTGCATATGGAGATATACCTATCAGGTGAAATGTTTGCTCATTTACTTTTAAAAAATAATTTAATTTATTCACACATTCTTTTGTCTTTCTCATCCTCCCCCTTTCCTCCTCCTCCAGTCCACTTTGCAGTGTACCTCTTGTTCCAGATTATTGTCATACACATACCTAATCATATGTTCCTTCGGACCGTTCTTCCCCTCGTCTGTTACAATGCAGTATTCATTATCTATGCACTCTTTTCCTATTCTCCCCTCAACCCCCCATGTCAGTCCTATTTTTTAGCAGTGATGTTATGCAGTATTTGTCCTTTTGTCATATTTTACTCAGCATAATGTCCTCCAGGCTCCCCCATGTTGTGTAATGTTTTATGATTTCGTTGTTTTTCAACATGGTTGTGCATACATCTGTTTGAGTTGGAAATAGAAATAGCATGTGACCCACAAATTCCACAACTGGGAATATAACCTAAAGAAATACCATTCGACTCAGCAGTTCCACTACTGAGAATATAGCCTAAAGAAACCAGAGAAAAATTCTTCTTGATGGTTCTTTGCAAGTAGATTGTAATTCTCTTCAAAAAATAACTTCCATGTGCTGCAGCCAGAGACACGTTTTCTAATTGGAGTAAACCACTTTTCCTTACTTAAAACTTTTTCATGGTGTCCAACATTTGCATTTCAGTACAAAACTTCTTAGTATATATGTCTATATATCCCACAAAACTTTATACAATCTGGCCTTTTTAAAGGCTTCTCTTATTCCATTATAAATTCCCTCTCCAAGCTTAATGTGTATTAGGTTTACCCCTATTCCCCCCAGTCTTTACCAGTCTTCAGCCCTTCTAGGGCTTTGTCTACCTGTATTATTTCCCTCTTCTCTTTTTACTAGTTACCTCTTCCTTACCTTTTAGTTCTCAGCTTGAGCTACTTCCTCAAGATATTTCCTGGATATTCTGACCATTCTGCTCTCCTGGGCTCTCCCAGTCACTTTGCTGGAGAAAGATGGGAAGTTTCCACCTATTTGATTTACGGACAGCCTCTGAAAACTGCTGGAATGTCAGCTGTGAGTCGGTTCTGACTTGATGACAGTCAACAATAACAACAACACAGTGTTATTGGATAAATGAATTAATTGATTTAAGATGTCTGAAAATACTAGTCAATCAGATTTGACACTGAAATGCAACATACTTGGATCTATATAAAACCACTGGCAGTTTGGAAATATGATTCCCGTATTTGCTTGAGAGTGTCTCCAAGAAAAGTAAGGTGGCCAGTTAAAAAGAAGTAGGATTTTATAATTTCTAGTGGAAACGTATACTTGAACCAAGAGATAGTCGTCAGAACAGAGTAAAGAAACACTGCGTGGTCCAAAATTAGGAAGGACATATGCCAGGGATGTGTCCTGTATTCATACCTTTTCAACCTGTATGCAGAACAGATCATCCGGGAAGCAGGGCTCTATGAGGAGAAATGTGGCATCAAGATTGGTGGAAGATCTATAAACAATCTGTGTTATGCAGATGACACAACCCTGCTTGCTGAAACTGAGGAGGACCTGATGTGCTTGCTGCGGAGGGTCAAGGACTGCAGCCTACAATATGGATTGAGGCTCAATGTCAAGAAGACAAAGATTCTCACCACTGGGCCAATTGGCAGCATCAGGATGGGTGGTGAAGAAATTGAGATTGTTCACAGCTTTAGTTTGCTTGGCTCCACAGTCAACACTCTTGGCACCAGTAACCAGAAAATTAAAAGACACATTGCGATGGGAAAGTCTGCAGTTAGGGACCTCCCCAAAAGTACTGAAGAGCAATGGTGTCTCTCTGGATACTAAGGTGTGTCTGATATAGGCCATGGTCTTTGCGATCACTTGTTATGCATCAGAGAGTTGGACAATGACTAAGGAGGATAGAAGGAGAATTGATGCCTTTGAGCTGTGGTGCTGGAGAAGAGTATTGAGGGTACCATGGACTGCTAGGAAAACAAACAGATTCATCCTGGAAAGGGTTAAACTGGGCAGCTCCTTGGAGACAAGGATTCTGCGGCTCCATCTAACATACTTTGGACATGTTGTAAGGAGGGACCGGTCGTTGGAGAGGGACATCATTCTTGGTAGGGTAGAGGGACAGTGCAGGAGGGGAAGGCCCTCTATGAGGTGGATTGAGTCAGTGACTGGGGTAATCGGGATGGGTGTGCCAGGGGCAATGCGATTGGCACCGGACAGAGCAGAGTTTAGGGCTATTGTTCATAGGGTTGCTATGAGTCGCAAGTGACTCAACAGCACATAACAACAACAACAGTGGAAAGATAGCTTTCCAAAATCTGGTGTGTATGTATATGCTTAGACATTCAAATGCAGCCATCTCTGGGTGCCAGATGGTGGCATCAAGCAGTTTACAGATAAAGCCCCTGGCTTGGGGAAGAAGGTGACTAGGAATCATATAGCAGTAGCCTCAATACTCTCGGTTGAATGGTTCCCTTCCCAGGTTGAGGGGTGAGGTGACTGGTCTGAGGACTATGGAGATATAGAAGTAAGAAGATGGTTCTGCCGCCCCCGGAGAGCCGCAGCCTCTTTATGATTCACGGTGTGTGGCCACCTCTCAGCTCCGAACAGAGTGAGGTATGAAGTCATTTCCAAAGTGGCATCTATGAAATTCCATTACACGGTGCTTTTCAATTTAAGGGGAAAGACCTTTGCTGAAACTAATTTGCAGTTGCTTTAATCATGGAGCTCAGAGACCGCACACTCTCACAGTTTCTGTGGAAAAAAAGAAAAGAAAAAAAGCACTCACTCTGCTTTTGTAGATTGGACCTCCTTCCCCCGACAGCTCAGCTCTGGAATTCAGCCTGTGGTTGTATGTCCCCTAATTTTGTCATTTTCGAGGCAAAGAGGAAGTAATTATATTTGGTCCCCCTGGTGAATGTAGACATTTTATAAGGAAAACATACTTAAAACCACTCGAAGTTAAAGCAAAGATACTGAAGGTAAAGGATCCACCCAGGCTTGTTTCGTGTCCCCTGCCAGTCATCCCCTCACCCCAAGCCTCCCTTGGGCTTTTCTCATGGTTCTTTAGTGCCTTTATTCACTGATACCATTGAGCCTGTTCTGGAACTTGCAAAGGGAAAGCTGGGTGCACTTGATCAGCAGTAAGGAAACTGGGATCTTAGTCTTGTTTTCCTGCTTCCCCCAGTTTGGTCTTGTGTGGAATTCCTTCAGCCTTTCTGGGTATCTATCTCATTACAGAGCTCTAGTGGTGCTACTCCATTGGGAGTTGCACAGCTAATCCAAAAATGACGCCTCTCAGGCAATTAGAACCCATCAGTGGCTCCAAGAAAGAAAGATGGGCCATTTCCCCTGGTGCTATTTACAGTCTCTGACCTATCTCATTTATCGAATTTAGCTAATAATACTTGTATATCACAAAGAAATCAGAGGGGATTGGAGAAGAGTGAGATAAAATGTGCGAAAAATATGTGGGAATATCGAAGGTCTGTTCAAAAAGAAAGGCTCCTTAAGTAATTAATTATATTGGTTTATCTAAGGTTATTCAATGAAGCACTGTTAAAAAAATGTTGCTAACTCATAAAACTGTTCAAGGTAAATATTATAGCAGCTTGAAATTCAATGGGAGGTGGAGGCTGTGTGGATCCGGAAATCTGTTGTGAAAATAAGGAGAGCTTCAACAAAGAATCAAATACTAACTTCCTCACTCTTACAATATTTCTAACCACCAACATTTAGCACATATGTGCATATCAGATTATCAGATAACGAGACACTGGGATACAAAACTATGTTATTTTTTGGTTTGTTTGTGTTTCTTTTTTTGTTTTTGGGGTGTGTGTGTGTGTGTGTGTGTGTGTGTGTTAAATGCTAGAAAATGGGCAAGTGGGTGTGTGGGATGGTGGTGTGTAAGTTTCCAATCTGGTATTCTGTCACTATGCTCAATACAGTTTAGGGGAGATAAGATATAAAGGTGAGAGATAATGTACCAGATGCTAGATAAAGCACTTCTTTGCTTAGTGAATATACTGAGTCATTGTATAGAAAGGAATTGGCAGATACAGAAGAATTTAATGAAACAACACATGAGCAAGAGCCTATGGTGATGAAGGAAGAAGTTCAAGCTGCTTTGAAGGAAATAGCAAAAATTAAGGCCCCAGGAATAGATGGTATACCAATTGAAATATTTCAGATAACAGATGTTGCCCTGGATGTGCTCACCAAGTTGTGCCAAGAAATCTGGAGAACAACCACTTGGCCAACTGACTGGAAGAGATCTATATTTTTTCCCATTCCAAAGAAAGGTGACCCAACTGAGTGTGGAAACTACAGAACAGTGTCATTGATTTCACATACAAGCAAGATTCTACTGAAGATTATCCAAAAACAATTAGAACAGCACATCAGCAGAGAATTGCCGGAAGTCCAGGCTGGGTTTAGAAGGGGTCGTGGTACTAGGGATATTGTTGCTGATGTTAGATGGATCTTGGCTGAAAGCAGAGAATACCAGAAGAATGTCTGTGTTTCATAGATTATACAAAGGCATTTGACTGTGTGGATCATAACAAACTATGGCTGACTCTGAGAAGAATGGGAATCCCAGAACATTTAATTGTGCTAATGCGAAACCTATACTTGGACCAAGAGGCAGTAGTCAGAACAGAGCAGGGTGACACTGCATGGTTCAAAATTGGGAAGGGTGTACGCCAGGGATGCATCCTGTCTCCATACCTTTTCAACATGTATGCAGAGCAGATTATCCGAGAGGCTGGGCTCTATGAGGAGAATTGTGGCATCAGGATTGTTGGAAGATCTATTAACAATCTGCGTTATGCAGATGACACAACCCTGCTTGCTGAAACTGAGGAGGACCTCATGCACTTGCTGCGAAGGGTCAAGGACTGCAGCCTTCAGTATGGACTGAGGCTCAATGTCAAGAAGACAAAGATTCTCACCACTGGACCAATTTGGCAGCATCAGGATGGATGGCGAAGGGATTGAGATTGTTCACAGCTTCAGTTTGCTCGGCTCCACGGTCAACACTCTTGGCACCAGCAGCCAGGAAATAAAAAAGTGTATCACGATGGGAAAGTCTGCTGTTAGGGACCTCTCTAAAGTACTCAGGAGCAACGGCATCTCTCTGGAGACTAAGGTGCGCCTGACACAGGCCATGGTCTTTGCAATAGCTTGTTATGCATCAGAGAGTTGGGCAATGACTAGGGAGGACAGAAGGAGAGTGGATGCTTTTGAGCTGTGGTGCTGGAGAAGAGTACTGAATGTACCATGGATTGCCAGGAAAACAAACAGATTCATCTTGGAGAGGATTAAACCAAGCTACTCCTTGGAGGCAAGGATTCTGGGGCTTCGTCTGACATACTTTGGACATGTTGCCAGGAGGGAGGGGTCCTTGGAGAGGGACATCATGCTTGGGAGGGTGGAGGGACAGCACAGGAAGGGAAGACCCTCTATGAGATGGATTGATTCGGTGACTGGGGTAATCGGGATGAGTGTGTCAGAGGCAGTGCGGTAGGCGCAGGATAGAGCAGGGTTTAGGGCTGTTGTGCATAGGGTCTCTATGAGTTGCAAATGACTCGACGGCACATAATAACAACAACAACAACCATTAAGTCAGAACCAACTGATAAAAACCTGTGGGTTTTCAGAGATTGTAAATCACACAGGGAGAGAATGCCCATTCAAACCATGTGCTTCTTGGAACTTCTTAAGAGCTGCCTTTGTTATTGTGTACTGTTGAGTTGAAGCCGACCCATAGCTGCTCCCTGGTGAGTTTTCAGAGGCAGTTAAAATTGCCCATTCTTCTCCCACAGAGCGGTGGTGGCCTTGAACCATCTGCCTTTGGGTTTGCAGCACAGCTTCTTACCACTAGGCCACCAGGGCTCCCTAGAACTACCTTTAGTGAATATTTTTGTTGTTGTTGGGTGCCTTCGAGTTGACCATGACTCATAGTGACCCTATATAAACAGCAGAACTGAACCCTGCCCTATCCTGTACCATCTCCACCATCCCACCTATTCTTAAGCTCATTGCTCCAGCCACTGTGTCAATCCATCACATTGAGGGTCTTCTTTTTATTCACTGACCTTCTACCTTTCCAAGCATGTTGTCCTTTCCAAGGAATAGCCTCTTCTAGCCACATGTCCAAAGTATATGAGACAGAGTTTCATCATCCTTCCCTCAAGAGAGCCCACTGGGCGCACCTTCTCCAAGTCATATTTGTTTGGGTTTTTTTGGGTCCATGGGGTATTCAGCACTCTTTCCCAACACCATAACTCAAAGGCGTCTAGTCTTCTATTATTATCCTTAGTCAATGTCCAGCTGATGCATAAGAAGCACATGAATAGACCATTCCTTTGATCAGGCTCAATTTAGTCCTCAAATTGACATTGCTGCTCCTCGGTATCTTGGAGAGGTCCCTGATTGCAAATTTCCCTAATGTTACACAGTTTTTTATTTCTTAACTGTCGTTGCTAAAAGTGTTTATTGTGGATCCTTGCAAGGTAGAATTGTTAACCACTTCAATCTTTCCCCCATCTAACATGATGCTGTCTATTGGCCTAGTGGTGATGGATTTCTTTTCTTGGTGTTGAGATGCTCATATTGAAGGCTATGTTGTTGTTGTT
>NW_006399779.1:10012891-10067720 GCF_000299155.1 Elephantulus edwardii | reverse complement strand
CTCTTTAGTATCTTGAATTCTTCCTTGTGCTTTGGCTTCTCTGTGCTCCAGTGCAATTTTCAGAGTATCTTCTGACATCCATTTTGGTCTTTTCTTCCTCTTCTGTCTTTGTTTTTGATATTCTACAATAAGTGTCTTGGATTCTTATAGCTTTTGGCAAACAAAGTTGTATCTACATGCTGCAAGTTGTTGATGAGGCTTCCTTCAATTCTGATGTCATATTCTTTTTCATAGAGTCCAGCTTCTTAGATGATTTGTGCTACATGTAGACTGAATAGGCATGGAGAGAGGCTATTACCCTGATATACATCTTTCTTGATCTTAAACCATGCAGTGTCCCCTCCTCTATTCAGACAATGTCCTCCTGGTCTATGTATAGGGTTTGCATGAGTACAATTAAATGTCCCAGTATTTCCATTCTTCTTATGTTATTCACAACTTATTATGATCCACACAATCAAATGCCTTTTCATGATCAGAAAGCACAGATATACACCCTTTTGTTATTCTCTGCTTTAAGTCAATATCCATCTTACATCAGCATTGATATCCCTGGTACCATGACATCTAAATCCAACTGGAACATCTGATAGTTTTCTGTCAATGTATAGTTCCAATTGTCCCTGGATGATCTACAGTAAGATTTTGTTTACATGTGGTATTTATAAATCTACTGTAGCTATGCCTCTCTTGTTCCAGGCTTATCTGTCAGTCTATAGAGAAGGGATCTTCATGCTGCTGCATGTCCTATAGCTTATGAATGTGCATGCTTATATGAGTACAGCACTTGTCTGTCAGTTACTGTACTTGGATTACCCATAGGTTGCTATGAAAGTAAAACCCTAGATTAAGACAGATTAGGAAGCAGGATTGGCCATCCACTTCTAAAATAATAGGCATTCAAAAAGTCTATGAAGAACAGATGGATACTGTTAGATATAGTGCTGGAAGTAAAACCCTTGATTGGAAATCATTCAAAATGAGGAGTGACAGCTGCAAACATCCACTAATAGTTGGAACATGGCATGGATGGAGTAGGAATAAAGGAAAATTGGAAGTTGTAAACCAAGAAATGGAGTATACAAAGATTAACATTCTAGATATTAGTGAGCTGAGACGGACTAGTGTTGGCTGCTTTGAATTGGGAACATGATGCTAGGAATAAAAAAATTGAAGAAAAATAGTATTGTATTCATAGTAAAAGATTATTAAAAAAGATTATTTCAAGATTTATGTTGAAGTACAATATTGTGAGTGATAGGATAAGATCCATACACATACAAGAAAAACCTGTTAATACAACTGTTATTTAAACATACACACCAATAACCAAAGACAAAAATGAGGAAATTGAGTAATTCTACTAACTTCTGCAGGCTGAACTTGACTGAAAATTCAATCAAGGTGCATTAATAAATTATGACTGCAATGCAAAAGTTGGAAACAAAGAAGAAGGCCAAGTGCTGGAAAGTACAGTCTTGGGGACAGAAATGAGGCTGGATTCTGTACCAACCATTATCTGTTTATCAGAGATTTTTTTTTGTAAGAAACTGTATTTTAATCTTATTTAGTGATAAGCTAACTAAACCTGAAGCAGTACCATTTTAAGACATTTTATCTTCACTTTCATTATTGGCTGTGTCTTTCTTTTTTAATAATTTTTTTTATTTTATACTGGTTTACTTACAAAGTTCCTGTAGATTGTTTTCTTTCTTTCTTTCTTTCTTTCTTTCTTTTTTAAATATGGAACACTTCACAAATTTGTGTGTCATCCTTGTGCAGGAGCCACGCAAATCTTCTCTGTATCGTTCCAATTTTAGTATATGTGCTGCTGAAGCGAGCACTCGTATACATTGTTTTCATACAAGATCTTTCCCATTTCCTTTACCCTCCATTCCCTCTTGTAGCATGCAGGGGCAATGATTTTGAAAATCACTACATAATGTGGGAGAGACTGGAGAACTGGAGATTGAGGTTGTTGACAGCTTCAGTTGCACAACCAACACTCTTGGTACCAGTATCCAGGAAATGAAAAGACTTATTGTGTCAGGAAAGTTGGCATCAGAGACCTCTCCAGAGTACTGAAGAGCAATGATGTCACTCTGGAGACTAAGGTATACCTGATTCAGGCCATGGTCTTTGCAATCAGTTGCTATGCATCAGAGAGCTGGACAATGACTAAGGATGATAGAAGGAGAATTGATACCTTTGAGCTGTGGTATTGGAGAAGAGTATTGAATATACCATGGACTGCTAAGGGAACAAACAGGTTCATACTGGAGAGGGTGAAACCAGGCTTCTCCTTTGAGTCAAGAATTCTGAAGCTTCGTCTGACATAGTTTGGACATATTGCAAGGAGGGACCAGTCTTTGGAGAGGATGTCATGCTTGGGAGTGTGGAGGGACAGTGCAGGAGAGGTAGACCCTCAATGAGATGGATTGATTCAGTGACTGGGATAATGGGTATATATGTGTGTCAGAGACAATAAGATTGGCACAGGATAGAGCAGGGTTTAGGGCTGTTGTACATAAGGTCGCTATGAGTCACAAGCGAGTCGACGGCCCATAACAACGGCAACTTGTATACTTTATCTATTTTTATTGATCAGAAAGGCTAATCCTTAGTCCTATCTGCCATGATTCCAACCCAGTCTACTCTAACCCTTAAAACTTTAACTGCTACAAAGCACTGTGTGATCCAAGACCTTCTCACTTCCCAGGGTTTTCATCCTTATCTGACACCATCCTCACAATGAAAGTTCCTTATGATAAAAGACTTAATAATTGCTGCTCAGTTAGTTTACCATTATTCTTCCTAAGGCCTTTGTGTTTGGGCCTAGCTGGGGCTCTGACTCTTTTGTTAGACTCTTGCCAAATGTGGATGGAAGAAGTCAGAATACTCTACCTTTTCCTCCTCTGCTTGAGAGGGTTGCAAAAGACATCATCAGTTGTTTATTGGTAATACAAACCCTCATACATGTTTACCACAGGTAAATATTTCAGGTTCAGTGGGTGAAATTCAGGGAAAGAAGTTGTGTTGACCTTGGAACAATTTGTGTGTTTTAACCTCCATCTTTGGAGCATAGACTTTGTTTATGAACTTTGTCTTTTTTTTTTTTTCAACTGTGGAAGAATTTACCTACTACTTTCTATGTGATGATCTCTACTGAAGTACTACTTGATTTGCTTATAGAGAATGCCAAATATTTACTTATTAGAGCATTCACTAATTCCTCTAAGTGATTTTCAAGTACATTCTCAATTTCAAGTTCAATGATTAGAAATGGAAAAGTCTGAAAACCATCAATCCTCCTCTTACTTTAGTGGACTGCCAGGAGATGCTGGTGCATGATTTGTCTTCTCAGTGTCTACTACAGGGTTTTACATGTCAGGGACCTCTCCAGAGTACTAAAGAGCAACAATGTCAGGCTGGAGACTAAGGTGCTCCTGATCCAGGCCATAGTCTTTACAGTTGCATTCTATGTGTCAGAGAGCTGGACAATGACTAAGAATGATAGAAGGAGAATTGATGCCTTTGAGCTGTGGTCCTGGAGAAGAGTGTTGATTATACCATGGGCTGCTAGGAGAACAAAGATATTTGTCCTGGAGATGGTGAAACTAGGCTGCTCCTTGGAGGCAAGGATTCTGAAGGTTCGTCTGACATACTTTGGGCATGTTGCAAGGAGGGACCAGTGCTTTGTAGAGGTATTGGAGAGTAAGTCATGCTTGGGAGGGTGGAGGGACAGCGCAGGAGAGGAAGACCCTTGATGAGATGGATCAATTCAGTGATTGGAATATTATGAGTAGGTGTTTCAGAGACAGTGAGGTTAGCACAGGATAGAGTAGGGTTTGGGGCTTTTGTACATAGGGCCGCTATTTGTCACAAGTGACTCGATGGCACATAACAACAAAATCAGAAATTACAATATAAAGCAAAGCAAAACACCTGGATTTCAGTCTGTGCACTATCCCTAATTGGCTCTGATACCTTAGGCACATTGTTTGACTTCCTTAGGCCTTATCTTCCAAAATCTGTAAAGTAGAAGAGTTGGAGCAGTGGTACAGTTGAATTAGTGAACCTGAGAATATTTGTATGGAGATATTTTGCTTTTCTTGTCTTCTTGTTTCAGTGGTGTAACTTGGCTTAGAAATGAAAGCAGTAGTAGTTAACATATGGAAAAGTTAGAAATGTTATTTTAAAAAATCAATTCCTTTTTGTTATTATTTGTTGTTGTTGTTGTTATGTACTATCTGAAGGACAGCAACTGGCCAATTGACTGGAAAAGATCGATATTTGTTCCCATTCCAAAGAAAGATGATCCAGCAGAGTGCGGAAATTATTGAACAATATCATTAATATCACATGCAAGCAAGATTTTGCTGAAAATGATAAAAAACGATTGGAGCAGTATGTCAACAGAGAACTGCCAGACGTGCAGGCTGGATTTAGAAGAGGTCGTGGTACTAGGGATATTATAGCTACTGTTAGATGGATCTTGGCAAAAAGCAGACAATACCAGAGGAATGCCTATCTGTGCTTCATTGACTATGCAAAGGCTTTTGACTATGTGGATCACAACAAGCTGTGGCTGACTCTGAGAAGAATGGGAATCCCAGAACATTTGATTGTGCTTATGTGAAACCTATATTGGACCAAGAAGCAGTCATCAGAACAGAGCATGGAGACACTACATGGTTCAGAATCAAGAAGGGGGTCCATCAGGTACCATCAGGTATGTATTTTGTCTCAATACTTTTTCAATCTGTATGCAGAACAGATCATCTGAGACACTGGACTGTACGAGGAGGAATGTGGCATCAGAATTGGTGGAAGAGTCATCAACAACCTGCGTTATGCAGATGACACAACCCTGCTTGCTGATGCTGAGGAGGACCTGAAGTGCTTGCTGCAGAAGGTCAAGGACTGTAGCCTTCAATACAGATTGAAGCTCAACATCAAGAAAACAAAGATTATCACCACTGGGCCTATTGGCAGCATCAGTATGGATACTGAAGAGATTGAGATAGTTAACAGTTTTAGTTTACTTTGTTCCACAGTCAACACTCTTGGTAAAAGAAGCCAGGAAATAAAGAGACGAATTGCATTGGGAAAGTCAGCTGTGAAGGACCTCTCAAGAGTACTGAAGAACAACGATGTCAGACTGGAGACTAAGGTGTGCCTGATGCAGGCTATAGTCTTTGCAATTACATGCTATGTATCGGAGAGTTAGACAGTGACTAGGGATGATAGAAAGAGAATTGATACCTTTGAGCTGTGGTGCTGGAGAAGAGTGTTGAATATACCATGGACTGCAAGGAGAACAAGCAGATTTGTCCTGGAGAGGGTGAAAGCGGAATGCTCCTTGGAGTCAAGGATTCTGAAGCTTCATCTGACATACATTGGGCATGTTGCCAGGAGGGACTGGTCCTTGAAGAGGGACATCATGTTTGTGAGAGTGGAGGGATGACACAGGAGAGGAAGACCCTTGATGAGATGGATTGTTTCTGTGATTGGGGTGGTGGGAATGAGTGTGTCAGAGACAATAAGGTTGGCACAGGATACAGCAGCGTTTAGGACTCTTGTACATAGGGTCTCTATGAGTCGCAAGCAACTCAATGGCACATAAAAACAACAAGAACAATGTACTGTCAAGTCAGAGCTGACTCATGAATGACCTTTAAATGGGTTTACACAGTCAGTAAATCACATACATAGGTGGAGATTGTCCATCTTTCTCCTGAAGAACAATTAGTTTAGTTGAACCACAAGCACAATTCCTTACCACCAGAACTCCTTAATTATACTTTGAGTCAAAGAACTCATTGCCTATTATGATTTTATTTACCTCTAATTCACTGTCATCAAGTTGATTCTGATTCATAACAATCCTGTGCTGTATTTCTGAGGATGTAAATATTTGTAGGAGAGAACTATCTCCTGAGGAGCCACTGATAGATTCAAATTTTGATCTCTCTGTTAGCAATCGAATGCTATTCACTTTGCTACCAGAGCTCCTTTTCACTTCTGACTCATTTAAAAATGAAGCAAAGAGAAGCAGGCAGGGGACCCTCATATACATTCAGCAACATTCATTAAGCATCACTAGTCATTATTTGACGTACTGAAACAAGTCCTTGCCTTCATGGAAATAGTGCTGTAGTTGATGAGACAGATAATAAATATATAAGCACAAAGATCAAATGGCAATAGTAGTAGTGAAGAAACCCCAAAGTGAGAGTCTAGAGCACAGATGGAATGAAGAATGCTATTGTAGAAGAGTGATCAGGAAGTCTTCTCTGGTTATGTGTTATTTGAACAAGACACTTGAATGACACAATCCATGAATAAGAGCTTGCCATGCAGAGAGAACAGCAGGACCAAAGCCTCTAAACGTGCTTAGGCAGTGGAGAATGTGACATGAACAAGGGCTTTTTGTTGTTGGTAGGTATCACTGAGTCAGCTCTGACATATATAGATCCTTTAAACCTTGTCCTACCCTGGGCCATCAACATGCTCTCTGACTTGTTTAAGTCTATTGCTTCAGTCATATGTCAGTCTACCTTGTTGAGAGTCTTTATCTCTTTCTCTGATACTCTGCCTTTCCCAGTATGATTTTTTCCCCCAAGGATTAGCCACTTCTGACAACAATATATGTGAGCACCTTGGATGTACTTCATTCAAGAAAGATTTGTTTGTTCTTTTAGAAGTCCATAATATATTCAATAATCTTCCCCAACACCACATTTCAAAAACATGTGGTTTTCTTTAGTCTTTTTAATTCATCTCCCCATTTACAGATATGTAAGAAACAATTGAAAATACCCTGACTTGAGTCAAATGGACTTTAGTCTTTCAACTGATATCCTTGCTCTTTAGCACTGTAAAAAGGCCCTAGACAACAGATTTTCACACTGCAACATGTCTGTTGAGTTTTTGGACTGCTGCTACTGTAAGTGTTGATTGTGAATACAAGTACATGAAACTGTTGCCAACTTTAGTGTTTTCCTCTATCTATCAGACTGAAACTGTTGGATCCTGTAAGGTGGGTTCTTTTTGTTTTGGTTGAAAGTCTGGCGTGGACTGTTTGGTTGTCTTTATTTCATTCACAATCCTGTGTGAGCTGATTGGATTTGCTGGATTTGGCTAACAATGAGCTGTGGGCTTGAAGGGACTTGTTTAGAGCCAATCAAGACTTGATGTGCTGGCTTGGATATTTAAAATCGTGCTGAGTCCCAATTGAGTCTCCAATCTAGAAGCTCATGTATGAAGCCTTTGGATTCTGAAAGGTGGGTTCTTCTTGTTTTGGTTGAAGGTCAGGTGTGGACTGATTGTGTTTGGAACAAACATTCTTCTAAGTAGTACAACACTGGTATGTCAGTTCGCTGTACTGAGGTAACTTGGGGTTGCTGTGATATTTAACACTGTGCCACTGATGTGCCAAATGCCATAAAGGTTACCAATGGTGGACAGCTCCCCAATTAAGACAGGCTTGGAAGCAGGACAGGCATCCAATTCCCAAACAAAATGCCGCTGGAAACTATGAACTTAGAGGAATTATAATAGTTATAGAACAGGGTTCAGATCTTTTGTTCATAGGGTCGCTATGAGTCATGCTCGACTCGACGACACTTAACAACAACATCAACACCATTATAATGTTAGGGATCTCTGCTGGCCTACTGGTAAGGAGTTGCCCTCTCAAACCAAAGGCACACAGTTCTAATTCACCAGTTGCTCTATGAGAAAGATAGACAGTCTCTTCCTGTGAGATTTACAGTCTCTGAAAACCTGCTAGAGGGTCAGTAATGAGTTAGATCAAACTCAGTGGCATATAAAATCAACAACAAAAAAATAAATCAACAACAACATTTTGATGTTGCTTACTGGCCATGTTATGAGGATTTTTATTTTCTTTTTTTGACATTTAATCCATATTGAAGGCTGTCATTTTTATTTTCTTCAGTATATAGTTCAAATCTTCAGTTTTTACAATAAGGCTGTGTCATCTGTATAACACACAGATTGCTGATAAATCTTCCTCCAATTTTGCTGCCACATTCTTCTTCATTTATTTCAGCTTCTGGAATTATTTTCTTAACATGCAGATTGAATAGATTTGGATAAAGGAACAAGGATAGAAGGAAAATAAATGATCAGGGAGATGTTATAACATGAAGGGTCTCTCCACCAAGAAGGCTGCTGTGGATTGAAAAGTGCAACAATGAATGAATGGAATTCCAAAATCTCTGTAGATGTTCATTGAAATGAATAATAATAATATAAAAATGTAACACACACACAAAAAAATGTGGTGGATGCCACTAGAGGAATGGGAAAGAATCCAGTGCGGGGGCATCTTGAAAAGAGCTGGGTAATGCACCAGCAACCCCATATCTTGCCAAGAACTAGAAAGCTAATGAAGTGGAGAGGGACACAGAGTCAACGAATCTGTGCCCCTTGAATACTAGGGAGCTGTGGATACCTATTCACATAGACCCAAGTATGTGAACCTAGTTATTGATTTTCCAGATGGGTTTACTTTTTATCTTATACCTCCTAAGCAGGCATGTGTGTTTATGAACACACAAACGCACACACACGTTCTCTGATCAGGGATATAGGCTTTGGAATCAAAAGACATGGGTTTGAAACCTAGCTCTTGCCCTTACTATATAGGTGTTCTTTGTCAAGTGAATAAACTTTCTAGAGTCTCTTTGTCCTCCTATATAAAATAGTACTATGAATGCTCATAGTGTTGTAAAAAGCAAACTAGAGTGTACATATAAAGCAGTTACTGGTATGTAACAGGTACTCAATGAATTGCAGCTACCATTATCATTACAGTTTATAAGTAGTAGCTATCACATAATCATTTTCTTTCTTCTACAAAGTTTCCTTTATTTTAAAAAATAAAATAGCCAGTTACTTAGAAGCATATTTGCATTTTGTAAACCATCTGAGTTTTGAGCCAGCATGCTTCTTCCTCTCCAGGCCTGACCAGGCAGCCCAGAATCTGGACAGGAAGTTATGGGAGTCACTTCTCAATGGAAAACCACCTGTCCACCCTTTTGTATTCTCCCCAGAGAAATCTGTTGTCCTGGGAAGTCTTTCCTTTGGATGGAAATTTGGCTGCTAAAATGAATCCAGGCTTCTTTGTGTCTGAAGCACTCTGGTTCCAGAGCTCTCTGTAGGGGAGATAGAGGGGTGGGTAGAACAGCTTGTCTTTAGCAGGTGATCGTGGAGTGTCCTGCTGGTGGCCCCTCCTCCTCTTCCTCCCAGAGCCATGTGAATTCCTGCCTTCTGTTCATGAGTATTTTCTTGTGTGAGTCTGTGTGTCTATGCATCGTGTTTGAGTGTGGACACATCTGTATGCTTGTATGTGTGGTTATTTTTGACGACATAATCAAGGCTGTAATCTTGGTGTTGCCATCCATGTTGAGACACAGTGTGTCTCAAATAGAGACTAAATTGCCTCTAACCTGAATCCCATTCCAAGAGTTTGGTACATTTTTAATTTCTGGAGTAAGCTTTAAGTAGCTGTGTGTGGGGAGTTTCAGAATCTCAATAAGTTATATATCTGGCTTGTGGAGAGCCCTGGACTAGGGGCTGTCTTGTGTGGAGAATAAGCGTTTGAATTTCTGAATTAGAGTATCAGGTTTGAATCTCAGCTATAAGATTTGAACCTGGCTTAGGAGCCATATAGCTTTGAGCAATTCATCACTCTAAGCCTCAGTTTCCTCCTCTATGTAATAAATACCTGACGATCAAATAGTGACTATGTAATAGAATGATAACAGAAGTCAATGGTAAGGTCCAAGTCCTAGTTGTTGACTTGATGAGTAGCCTTGCCTATGCTATTTCACTTTGATATCCTGATGAGTAGAATCAATATAGAAACTCTTAGCTGTGAGATTCTATAGTTGCACCAAAGGGGCTCCTCTAGGTCTTAGTTCCTTTGGCTATTGCCTATCCCTCCTGAGTTTAACCTTTCTAGTTGAGCATTTCTATTCGTATATACTTATGATCCACTCTTGCCAATCTTTGATTATCTTCTGTCACCTTCTGCCATAACTTTCCTCCATTTCCCAATAAACATCTTTCTATTCTCAGTCTCACAGTCTAGGATTAATATTTTGCAGGGTAAAATACTGTAACAACACACTGTAAAGTGGACGCTTACAATGATGGAATTTTTTGCCTGACATATCTGGAGGATTGAACTTCAAATTCAAGGTGTCAGAAGACCATGCTCTCTCTCTCTGCACTTCCAGCCTGTTGACTTGAAGCTATGTTTCCACATGACTATCTTTTTTGTATGTCTGTCTCTCAGTGCCACTTTAATTTTACAAGGTGTCACTCAGTTTGGATTAGGATCCAACATACTCTGGTATAGTCTCATATTAACTTAGTATAAAAACTTTACTGCCAGAATGGAGGTGATAGCATCTGACCTCCACAAAGTCCACAAGCTGGGAGACTCATCAACATGAACAACACAAAGTCTATGAGTTCAGATATGCTCTGTGGCCACTAATTTACTTTTCTTAATTCTAACACCAATCATCCTTCCTACAGCTCTCAATATGGTATTACTAGATTCAGGAATCAGTTGCAATGGCCACACCGATCTCACAGATAAAATTGATGGTTTGGGGGGTTTATTATAAAATGAGTAAGTTACAAGGGAACTCTGTTTGCCTAGTAGGTAAAGAGTTATGCTGCAGGTTCGAATGCACCAGCTGGCCTGTAGGAAAAACTTAGGCAGTCTCACCCCAAGTGATTTATAGCCTCTGAAAACTCACTGGAGGGTCAGCTATGAGATGGTTCCAAATTGAGGGCATTGAGTGAGTAGATTGGATCCCCAAGGTACAATTCTGTCAGGACAGCTTCTTCTCAGGCGGGCTTCCTTCTGACACTCCTTGTTACTCTGGGCTAGGATTAGAAAGCTTTTTTAGTCATTTCCATTACATAGCACCCCACCTTCCCCATCAGTAAGTCTAGGCTAAGGTCCTCAACTCGGGCTCCTTGGGGTGGCAGTTCTAGTTTGTCTCTGTCTCCCATCATTTTCTGGTTTCCTACAACCTCCGCTTCTGCTACTGCTGTGGTTTGGTCTCATTCCCTCTGGCACAGGACTCTCTGGCCCAAAGGGATATATTGCTCTCTCTGCTACTTCTTTCTTAATGGTAGTGAGAGTCTTGATTTTTACCTATAAATCTCCTAGATTTAAGCCTGACAGGATGGCAAACCTCACTCATCTGCTTGTTAGTAATTTTGCATAACACATTTCCATCGTCCCATTCCAAAGGTGAAACCTTATTTACATTATTACCAAGAAGCTATCCAGTCCATTTAGTGATGTCCAAAACAACCGACATTTGTGTAGTCCCACTCTAGTGGCATAGGACACAGGGAGTTGTGCTGTTAACTCAAAGGTGGCTCCTCTGTGGCAGTTCTACTCCACCAGTGGCTCATGAGGAGAAAGATGGGAAGTTGTCATTTGTGTGATTTACTCTTTTGGAAAACCTGCTAGAAGGTCAACTATGAGTCGTTTCTAATGACAGTGAGGTTTTTGAGACTCAGCCAAGTGGTAAAAGTCAGAGCCAATGGCTAGAAAAGCCACAATGAATATACCATAAAATACTATAATATACTAGCCTAATAACATCTTGAAAGATCCGATTCTTAAATAATGTCATATTCACAGGTGTCAAGGAACTGGACTTTATAAATTTGTGGAGCTACAATTCAGTACTTCTCAGTCTTGAATGTGTTGTTTATACCTTCTTTCACTTTTTCAGGAGTAGGGATGCTAGGGAATACCACACAAATGATGTGCAGAATATAGCTGGGTAGCAATCTTCTTTATGTAAAACCTTGGCCCAGGATAAGCTCTGAGAAGACATTGTCTATATTGGGTAACTTCCAAGAGTAAAAACAGAGGTTATTAATAATTGCATGATAACAAAAGACTGAACAGTCTGACCACCCTACATAGTGCTAAGAACTGTCTAGGCACTTAAGTCTGAACAAGGTAAGTGAATGAAAAACCTGGTCTTTCTCTCTCACAAACTTTCTCATGTCGGTTGAAACCTACCAGAGGTAATGCTTTGTTCTAATTTCACCAGTTAGAGAAGTAGGAGGGAGTGGATGTGACAAATGTGGAAGTTGAGCTAAATACATGGGCAGACTGATGTCACACGGGCAGGCTCTAATGGTACATGTGGATGTGGTCAGCTGGATAACAACAGAATTGGAATAAATCACTCCAGCACCACCCTGACCTGTTAGAGCAGTGAACTTGACTGAAAATGACAAGAAGAGAGTTTATTATTATTATTATTGTCATTATGGTTAAAATATATATAATGTGATAGTTGAGAACCTGAACCATTTTAAGGTTATAAAGTTCACCAGCATGAAGAAGGGTCACAGTGTTGTACAAATTCCAGAAGCTCTCTGTCCAGAAATATGTGTTTCTGTGGAACTAAATGAGCAGAGAAACTTTTCATGCCCAGTGAATTTTCAGAGAATTAGCCACCCAGATTCTACTCTGAAGTCAACTGGCCAAAAATCTCCGAGAAGTTCATGGACGCCCTCAGTTCAAGATCAGTTTCATGAGTGGCTGAACATTTCTTCCCCATTTTTGGATAACAGTTTTCACAAGTGACATTCTGTTTCAGACTCTTGTCCATCCATCAATCCTTGTCCATCCTTCTGTTGCCTTCCCAAGTCAGCAGTGCCCCTTCCCAGCCCACCTGGCACCAGATGTTCTGTCAGCCACCACTGTGTGTCCCGTGTCCTCCGAGTGGCAGAATGCGAAATCTCGGGCGACATTCACCTGGAAGCGCTTAGCCCTCAACAGCTGCAGCCCCTTGATTACCTTGCCCGCCTCGGCAGCTCCGCGCCGCCACCGTATCAATTGCTTGTCAATTCAGTTTAGCGATGACTTTGACTGACTGGAATGAGGGGAGTGGGTGTGGGGTGTAGGCGAATGGTTAAAATTAATTGCTACATAAGAAAAAATTGAAAGATAATTATTCCTGCTTTCCTGTCAGTGCTTGAGGGTAGATGACCTCATTAACTTGCAGCTTGTACACAATTCAATTACTAGGAGATGGAAAATACATTTTTAATTACCTCAGTGGCCTGTGTACCATTCATCTCCATTTGCCCGATGACTTTTTTTTTTTTTTTTAACTGTTGTGCTCAGAACAAGTAGCACCATCTTAGGAAGGTTACTATAAAAGCCACTACCTTGCTTCTATTTTTCCTGTTAAAGGTAGAAGATTAAATGTGTGCAGTTAACCCCTAGATGTCAGGTAGGTTGCAAAGCAGCCCTTTGACTGTAGTAACATGCTTTAATGAGTTTGTTATGTCTGAAAAGTCACAGCTCCTGGTGAAAGGGGATGGGAAATTAAAGAGGACAAAATTGTGTATTTGGTTTCTAGGTACTGAAAGAAGAAATTAAAAGCTGTGTGCCTGGAAATCAAGAAAGTGGGCCAATACCAATATTCATATGGATCCCTAAGGGGAATTCAGGTCTTACTTTGCAGTCTCTTATTTCACTGATTGGATTAAATGATGACTTAATTGTCTTAAGTATATTACTTGGCATCTTTTTAAAAAAAAATAAATCCATGTACAACATGGAAAAGTGTCTATGTCAGGTTTGCTGTACAGCCCTTCCTGTGTGTGTGACACTGGCTTTGATTTCTCTCCGTTCTGGACAGTGACTGTCACACCTCCACAGTGTCTTATCCCCAATGTAAGTGTACATAAATTCTCAAATGTGTCAAAATGAGCTAGAGGTTACTTTCTGGATAAAATTACCCTTGTGGGACCTGTTTCTACCCCACAAAGACCCAGAAGCACTCCACAAGCAAGGATAGATTTGTTTTTTCCCTCCACTGTTCCGAGGGAGCTCTGGTGGCCTAGTAATAAAAAAGCTGCACTGCAATCCCAAAGGAATGTAGTTCAAATCCACCAACTGTTCCATGGGAGGATGGACAATCTTCTCCTGCCTCTGAAAACTTGCTGGAGGTCAGCTATTGGTCAGTGCTGACTCAATGGTACTCAACAACAATAGTTCAAACTGTTTAAAGACAGAACTTGAAGAGAGGCTAGTCTGCATTATATTTGTAAAGTATCTTTAACCCATGTATTTGGAGACTCAGAAGAGCCGTGCTTTCAAAAGAAGGTTGTTTGTATATATGAACACCAGGAGTACTGTCTACTAATCTTGATGGTTGTATACCTTACATAAGAGGAGCAATAATATATATATATATACAGTAATTTTTAAAAAATGGAATGACTTTTAGTCATTGACTTGCTTTTGCATCTATTTGTACATAAATGTTCTTTTGAAATACAAGCTTTTTAAATGTTCTTTTATGAAACACAAGCTCATTTCAGTTAAGTAATAATCAACTTGTAAGTGACCTTCCATTGGGTTTTCTGAGGCTGAAAATTTCACAGGAGGAGGTTATATATTTTCATGCCTTGGAGCCACTGGTAGAGGTGAACCTCTAGTGAGATGTGACCTTTAGGTTAGTAGCGCAACTTCCTACAGGCTTAAGCCACCAGAGCCCTGAGAGGAAGACCATGAATGAGATGGATTGACACAGTAACTAGGGTAATAGGGATGGGTGTGTGAGTCAGTGAGACTGGCTCAGGACAGGGCAGGATTCAGAGCTGTTGTACATAGGGTTGCTATTAGTCACAGGTGACTTGATAGCACATAACAACAATAACATAGATTGCTATCTACTCTATGACATTATTAAACACAAAACCTAATCAAACCCATTGGCCTCATGTAAATTCTGACTCATGGGACTTATAGGACAGAGGAGAATTGTCTCAGGAGATTTCTAAGACTATAATTTTAGGGAAGCAAGTGGCCACATCTTTCATTTTCTGAGGAGTTGGTGTGCTCAGACCACCAACCTTAAATTTTAAGGTTAGCACTGGAATGCTTAACTACTGCACCACTGAGACTTCTCTATTAAATGTGTACCGAGCATCCATTGTTGTAGAGCCAATTTTGACTCATAAGGTCCTAGAGGACATAGAAGAACTCCCCCATGAGTTCTCCAGGGCTGTAACTATTTATGGACAAAAACTTCCTTATAATTTCTCCCTACAAAATACAGAAATAATAAAGGTGAGGCATATACATTCACATTCTCCTTGCTTTCCCTTTAAACTTCCATGTAGGTGTTCAGGAAGGCTGAAAGAAGAACTCTGGCTGGGCAATGGGAATGCATATGACATGATAAAGAGGCACCCCATTTTGATGGAGGATACAGTCTGATAAGGGGATTGACATGTACATCAGTAACCAGCAGTATCATGTGATAAAGGCAATAATGAAGTATTCACATGTGACTCAGAATATACCGATTAGCTTTTTCTAAAGTGTTCCAGAACACTTTCTTTTCCAACAGGGCTTGTTTTATTTCTGATTCCTATTCCAGAGGAGAGTTTCTGATTCTGTTGAGTGTCTTGTGGTTAGTTCTCTGAACAGTGGTTTCAGAACTGAGGTGACTTTAAAAATTTGAGAGTTGGGATATATGTTTTCTAGGAGGGTCTAGGTCTGATAAGCCATTCTTTATGGGTGCCTTGGTATTACTGAAGACCTTCTCATACAATTCTCAGAATTTGTCACTAAAGGTTATGTAGGTTGTCCATCATTCTAACCAGTGGTATGTTTAACAATTGATTCTCTCTCTTTGCGTGCACACACATGTGTAAGAGTTGGGTATTAGAGACAATGGATTACTGTACCTATGTCTGATCATTGACACAGTGTGGGGAAAGTCTTTAAAATAGTTTTTTTTCAAAAGTAATAAATGTTTAATATAGAAACTATAGAAAACACTAGACCAAAAATTTACCCACTACTCAAGTTGGTTACAACTCATGAGAGTCTCTGTTGGATTCTCAAAGCTGTAAATCTTTTTCCTTTGGATCAGCTGGTGGACTAAAATGGCTGACCTTTCAGTTAGGAGCCCAGTGCATGGCTGACTATACTACCAGGGCTCCTTATTAGAAAATACAGACAGACCAAAATCAACAGTAATTTCACAGGACCTTGATGTTTTTCTGCATATGTTAATTTTTTTATTTTATAGAAACTTAATATGCTTTAACTGTCCTGCTTTTATTTTTTAATTTAATAATATATTTGAATGCATTTCATTTTTAGATCAGTTTTAAGTGGATGGAAAAGTTGTGCAAAAAGTATGGAAAGTTTCTACATAACTTCTCCTTTCCTTTCAATGTTTTTGTTCTGGTTATGTGTTGACAAGTTGCCTGCGACTCATAGCGACCTTGTGTACAACAGCCCTAAACCCTCCTCTATCCTGTGCTAATCTTATTGTCTCTGACACACCTACTCCCATTACAATAGACATAAAGATTTTATTATATTGCTCTTCTCTAACACATTTGTTACAACTGACAAACTAATATTCTGTTGTTGTTGTTGTTGTTGTTGTTGTTATGTGCCATTGAGTCACCTTTCACTCATGGCAACCCCATGTACAACAGCTCTGAAGCCTGCCCTAGCTGGAGCCAGTCTCACCGACTCCAACACACCTACTGCCATAACCCTAGTTACTGTGTCAATCTATCTAACCCAGATTCTTCCTCTCCTGTGCTATCCTTTCACCTTTCCAAGCATAATGTCCTTCTTCCAATGTCCCTACTGGTCACATGCCCAAAGTATGTGATACCGAGCTACAAAATCCTTGCTTCCAAGGAGAAACTTGGTTTCACCCTCTCCAAGGCCTATTTGTTCCCTTGATGATTCATGGTATGTTCAGTACTCTTCTCCAACACCACAACACAAAGGCAGCAATAATTCTTCTATCCTCTTTAGTCATTGCCCAGCTCTCTAATGCATAGCAAGTGATTATGAAGACCATGACCTGGGTCAGGTGCACCTTAGTCCCTAGACTGACATCATTCATTACTATTTAGCACTTTGGAGAGGTCCCTGACAACCAACTTCCCCAATGCAAGTCATCTTTTGATTTCCTGATTGCTGGTGCCAAAAGTGTTGATTGTGGAGCTCAACAAGCTGAAATTGTTACAACCTCAATCTCTTCTCTGTCTATTCTACTGCTTAAAAAACAACAACAGGGGAGATCCAAGATGGCAGCGGAGGCAGAGACAGCGTGGTGAGCTGCGGGAGCAGCAAACCACTTAAAGCAGGGCCATTATGGCCTTCCACAGACTTTGGCTTATTGATAATTGAACACTTAAACAGTTGATGACTGGCCCTCAGTGAAGATCGAGGCTCAGCAACAGGAATTCAAGGATTCCCAAGTAGAAATGGGTTTGGGTTTTCTTGGACAGGCCAAAGAAGACAATTACCTATGCATTGGAAAGGCCAAAGAGGACGATTACCTATGCATTGGACAGGCCAAAGAGGATGATTACCTATGCAATGGATTGCTCAAAGTCACTGTGAGTCTGATGACCTTAACAGTGGCAGCATGCACTAGAGGACCAACATCCTAAATGCACCACATATTTTGTTCTGTTGAATGCTTCTGCCAAAAGATGGTTAGACCTGGGGGGAGTCTGTTCACAAATCTCAGGTTCCCTTTATCATATATAAAGGGGGAGGGCAGTGACACCTACTTCAAAATATAGTATGACCACTTATGGGGGGGTAAAAGTGGCAGTGCTGGAATTGGAAACACTATCCCTGACCACAGAGTCCTCAGTCAGGTGAGGGGACCAGACTGGGGTAGGGGCAATTGGAAGGGGAGTATACCAGCCAGCTCCTAGGGGGTGTTGCCCTGCTTGGGATGGGCTGCCCTTGGCCCCCGGCTAGGGGCGAGCCGTCACGGCCCTCTGCCTGGGGCAGGCTGCCCTCAGCCCTCTTCCCAGGACGGGCAGCCCTCGGCCCCCAGCTCGGGGTGAGCCGTCGCAACCCTCTGCCCAGGGCGGGCTGCCCTCGGCCCTTGGCTCGGGGTGAGCCATCATGGCCCTCAGGGTGAGCTCCTCAGTCTCCAGATAGTGCCATCTGACCCCTGGGTGGGGAAGGAGAAGAAAAAAAAAGAATGCCTAGGGTATCCAGAGAATGTTACCTAGGCCACCTTCTGCCACCCTCCCCCCCAGTAAACCTGAAAGCAACACCCTCAAAGCCCTTCTATTTGTAACTCACAAGTTTGTTCTCTCTAGGTTTGCTCCCTTTCCTATAGGTAACCTTAACTCTGAGTTTTACTCCAGAATTGACCCTGAACCCAGTGCCAGTGACAAAAAGGAAATACAACTGACAGCTAAGGAAGCAAAGGAGGATGGAGCCTCTGAGTTCAACCAGTCATCCCCACTGGACCCACCTGGGAAAACACTTTTCAGTCCAGAGGGGCGGGCGCAAATGACAGGAAAATATCTTCTAACAGAGCAAGAAGGCAAGCAGCTTTAACCCAAGACCACCAGTAAGGTGATAAAGCGTCCTCCCTTCCCCCCTTTACATCTACGCCCCTGTTCAGCATGAAGAAGCCAGAGAGTCGGCATCCAATTCCCAAAGCAATAAGACAGTTGGTTTAATTACCATTGGAAAATGCTTGTCATTCCTCTGTCGCATCTGGTCCCCACTGGACCCTCATCATTTCCTTCACCTGCTCCCCCCACCGACCAAACTGTGCAGCTCTGCAACTGCATCCTGGCCCATTATCACCCTTCTGTCCCCAACCCTCACCTCCTTGTACCCCCAATATGTTTTTCCCAATAAAAACAAACAAACAAACAAAAACAAGAACAACAGCAAAAACACCCACTACTTGTCTGTCAGTTTGCTGGACTGTACTGGCTCAAATGTTACTGTGATACTGGAAACTATGCTGCCAGTATTTTGAATACCATCAGTGTCACCCATAGTTGACAGGTTTTTAGGAGAACATCCTAAATAACATAGAGTAGGATGCAGTGATGATCATTAATGTCTGAAAGAATGGGCCACTGAAAACTTATGAATGTCAGTGGAACTGATATGGTACTTGAAGATGAGAACCTCAGGTTAGGAGATGCTAAAAATACAACTGGGGAAAGCTATCTCTTCAAAATAAATTCTACATTTATGATGTGGTTGAAGAACAACCTTCCAGACCTTTTACTGTTGTGGCACGAGAGAAGAAACATGGAAAAATGAGGAAAAACTCTGCAAACTTCCATTCATAAGTGCAATATGGAATATACAAATTATGAATCTAGGAAAAGTGGAAGTTTTAAAAAATTAAATAGAATGCAAAAAAATGAAGATCAGCTGAAAAAACTGGTCTTGACCATTTTGAATCAAGTAATCATATGGTCAACAATGACAGAAATGGGAAACTGAGGAGGAATAACATTGCATTTGTCATCACAAAGTACATTTCAAGATCTATCTTGAAGTAATAGTGCTGTTAGTGATAGGATAATATCCATATGCATACAAGGAAGTCCTGTTAATACTACTGCTGTTCAAATTCACGCATAGGTTCTAGAGAAACTGGACTAAATGAAGAAGAATATGACACTGGAATTGGAAGACCTTTCAATAACCTGCAACATACAGATGAAACAATTTTGCTTGCTGAAAATGAAGAGGACTTGAAGTATTTTCTGAAGAAGATAAAAACCCACAGCCTTCTGTACAGGTCACATCTCAAAATCAGGGAAACATTTATCTTTACCACTGGGCAATTTAAAACATTATGATAAATGGAGAAAATATTGATGATGTCAAGAATTTAATTTTACTTGAATCCACAATCAGTGCCCATAGAAGCAGTAACCAAGAAATCAAACAACATATTTCACTGGACAAATCTACTCCAGAAAGACCTCTTTAAAGTATTAAAGAGCAAAGATTCTGCTTTATCAAGACCTCTGATACTTTCATTTTGTATCTTATACATGCAATGCAGGGCAATAAATTAGGATACAGGTAAAGAACGTTAAATGAACGACTAGAAGAACAAATGGACCTATTGGAAGAAGTACAGCTAGAACGCTCCTTAGAAACAAGGATGGGGAGCCTTGACCTCACATACTTTGGATATATTACCAGTAAGGGACAGTCCCTGAAGAACATCACTCTTGATGAAGTTAAGGGGCAATGAAAAGCAAGAAGACTGTTAAGAAGATTGGTTGACACAGTTGCTGCAACAGTAACAATGGCTGCGAACTCTACGCAGACTAGGCAGTGTGCCATTCTGTGGTATATAGGATTACTCTGAATCAGAATCCACTCAGTAACACTTAACAACAATAATAACATTAAAATACATATGAAATATTAAATAAAATTCATGTTTTACTTCAGGCACCATTCCTTTGCAGATTTCCCTAATTTAATATGTCATTTGATGATTGTCTTGTAGATAGATGATTTTTGACAAATGCATAACGTCATGATCTATAGTCAGAGTATCTTGAAGAATATTTTCATTATCTTAAAATGTCCTGTGCTTATGTGACGGAATGGTTTCACTCAGCATAATGTTTTCTAGACTCTCCTATTTTATATGTTGTTGTTGTTGTAGTATATTTTAGAGTCAGAACCAATCCATACCTGGTGGGTTCTCAAAGAAAACATCCTATGCAAAATTGCATAGGAGGAGATTGTCCATAATATATTACAAATTCGTTGGTCTTCAGTGCTGCATAATATTCCATTTTGTGACACACAATAATGAAGAGGCAGGCTGAGTTTGAACATGTTCCTTCAGCATTGTCCACCTAGCACAATGAATGGATAAGTGAAGATGGTTTGCTGGTTTGTGGAGCAAGGAATCCTGAGATTCCCTGATGTGTTGACTTTGTCCATGTGGGGTTAAGATTGAGTGAAGGGACTAGCCCATTTGAAACATAGGAAGAAGCGTGGACTCCTGAGTTTGTGGTTGATAGACTTAGCCATGGATGTCTGGGAGTGTTTTGTTCAGAACCCAACCAAAAGAGATGTTTAATTCTGTGAGCTAGTGTTGGTTACTATTACCTGATGTTTACTCTGATTGAACCTTTGCTTATAGATGTGGATGCTAAGTTTCAACTGTAAGAGAAGATCCTCCAGAGAAAAAGACATGCTTGTTTCCTGAGAATACTGGTTTTATAGGACTGGGAAAATAAGAAAGTGACTATCTAAATGGAGGGATTAAGATTTAATGAATGAAGCAGCTCGTTGACATACTTTCATGAACAGCGATGATGGTAAGAGGAAGGTTGATCCTTCAGATAATGAGAGATAATGGCTAGAAAAGCCAGGAAATGGAATGTGGTGTCAGAAAACCTAAAAATTGGCATTTCTACCTATTATATTAGTCTCTGTTGGGGATAGGGCATAGTCTCCAGCTACGTTAACTGTGGACACATGGTCTTAAAATTTATCAACAGCTATGGGACCAATATAAGCGAGATGGCTTCTATACTATGAGATACCCTGGTTATGGAAGGTAGAGAGAAGGTGAAGAGACTGTGGTACTGTTGTGGAGAGACTATGGCAAGGTATAACCAGAAGAACCATGCATTTGTGCTACAATTAAATGTTTTGCTTGCTGGATGATTGAGGAAACCAGAGGCTTTTTGCATTTGTGCTGCTACACTGTACCTGGGCTTTCACTAATTGAGGAATTGTGCCTTGTTAATCTGGCTTGAGACTTCTGGACTAAACCTGGACTTGCATTGGGTGATATTCTTTGCCTCCCCCACTGCCAAACCTATTTCCTTAATAAATTACACAACTGTGTGTAAAGTCTATTGGTCAACAATAAATATCGGACACAAATGATTGGTAGAAATAGGTGCATGAGCTTAGGGCTTGGCATGTTTAACTGGGTAGCTATCTGTTTGCTGGTATGGATATTATTAATGAGGACTGTTTCCCTTTATTAAGTAGGCAAAAGCCAAATTTGGCTACCCCCATGTTGTATCGGCTGTTTTTATAACTATTCTTTTACATTTATGTTACTATAATATTTTCTATAATCAAATATCTCTTTGGATGTATAATTATCTAGATCCAAAGAAATGCATGTATTAAAATTTATATTAATAAAACCCATTCCTATTTTTTTAGTCTCCCTCTGATCGAATCCACAAATAAGGTATACTGCATGGTTTAAAATCTGCAAAGTATATGCTGTAGTTATATCCCTTCTCCATACTTCATAGTTGTGATGAGCAAAGAACCCAAGAAATTGGAATATATGAAGAATGTGACTTCAGGATGAGAGAAAGACTCATCAGTTTCCTGCATTTATAGATAACACAATTTAACTTGCTGAAAGTGAAGAAGTCTTGAAGCATACTGAAGATCAAAGATTTGAGCTATCAATGTGGATTATGCAACAACATAAATAAAACAAAAATCTGTACAATGATGTCATGATAGAGGGAGAAAAAAAATTAAAGTTGTAAATGATTTCATTTTACTTGGATCCACAGTCCATACCAATGGCAACAATAGTCCAGAAATCAAAAGATGCATTGTGTTGTGCACATCTGCTGACAAGGAGCTCTTTAAAGTGCAAGAATGCCACTTTCTACACTAAGATGCACCTGACGTTCGTATTTTCAGTTGCTTCATATGCATGTGAAAGTTGGAAAATAAATAGGAAAAAAGATTAGAAAAATAATGTCTTTGACTTTAATTGGTGAAGGATATGGATTGTATGCATGGATTGTCAAAAGAAAAAGAAATTCTGTATCAGAAGTACAGGCAGAGTGCTCCTTAGAAACTAGGATGGTAAGAGAATTTGTCTCACACACTTTGATAATACTCATTATCAAGACTGTGATGAAGTCTCTGGACTGGGCAGGGTTTAATTCTGTTTTGACATGAGAACATCTAACAATAACAAGAGTAGTTGAAAGAATTAAAAAATATTATTTACCAAAAAACCACAAAGCTTAGTTCCTGGTACATTGTAAACACCCAGAAAACATGATTGTTTTCATTTTCTCATCCCTCTCCTACTTACTCTTCTTTCTCTGTCCTCAATTTGCTTTCCTCCTTTCTTTGGCTAACACTGTTCCATCTATAATTCTAGATGGAAAGTGCCCTCCTAATTAAGATGCTGATCCCACCCAACTCCTCTGTTCTACTTTTCAGAGATCTTTACCTCCTACGGTGACTCAACCTATATTATGCTGATGACACATCCTTGCTTGCTGAAACTGAGGAGGACCTGAAGCACTTGCTGTAGAAAGTTAAAGATTATAGTCTTTGATATGTACTAAAGCTCAACATCAAGAAGACAAAGATTCTTACCACTGGGTCAACTGGCAGCACCATAATAGAAGCAGATGAGATTGAAGATGATAACAATTACAGCTTGCTCTGCTCCACAATTGACATTGATGCTTTTGAATTGTGATACTGGAGAAGAGTATCTCATGACTGCCAAAAGAACAAACAAATCTATTTTAGCGGAAGTACACCCAGGTGCTCTTCAGAGGCAAGGATGCTGACTACTTTGGGCATGTTGTCAGGAGGGACTAGTCTTTGAAAAAAAGACATCTTGCTGGGAAAGATGAAGTGTCAGAGAAAGAGGAAGACCCTAAATAAAACAGATTGACAGTGATTGTAACCATGGGCTTGATCTTGGCACCGATTGTGAGGATAGAGCAGGGCAAGGTAAGGTTTTCAATCTGTTGTTCTTGAGGTCTCTGAGTTGTAGTCTACTGGACAGCACCTAACAATAACAATACTACCATACCATTGACATATTATCAGTTTGTATTTCTGTACACAGAGATGTTTCCTACATAGTGAAAAGGGTGGCTTGCAAAGCAACACATTATGACATGATTCCTTACATGTTAAAATTGTGAGTGTTCATCTATTTCTGTATATACACATATATAGGAATACCTGAATGCATGTAGTAAAAATTTTGTGAGTATATACCAAAAATGTGATATGTGAGTGGGACAATTTTGTGTGGGAGTTTTAGAAGATGCACTTTATTTTTGAAACATTTCTGTACCATTTACATTTTTTTATAATAAGATGTATTATTAGTATAATCAGAGGGGGCTAGAAAAGAGAATATATTTTTCACTCGTTCTCTGAAGTGGAAGAAACCCCCCACCCAATTGTTTGCATAGGGAGCTCTGGTGGCCAAGTGGTAAGAAACTGCTCTGCAATTCTGAAGGCATGTGGTTAGAATCCACCAGCTGCTCCTCCCTTGTTTAACAGCCTCTAAAAACCTTCAGGAAGGTCACCTATGGGTGGGTCCCAGCTCGACAATACTCGCCAACAATAGCATTGTTTGCAAAGCAAGGTGCTATATGAATGTAGATGGTTAAAACAAGGACCTGTTCTCAAAACTAAAAGAAAGTATGATAAATAAACAATGATGTTCAAGGAAAACTAAATGATAAGATATGGATTTCAACAATAGATAGATATGACTTCACTGAAATCAAGCTTGAACCTGACCTTGAAGGAGGAAAATCAGTGAAGACAGAAGAAAATCATTGTAGATTGACAGGTACACGTAAGTTGCTTAATATGCTAAATTTGATTCATATAGTTTTACCCCCAGATTTGCCCTCAGAAAAGAGACAGTAGCCTTATTTTTATTCCTTTAAAAGTCTTTATGTTACAGGATTCTCCTTCAGTTGTTCCATTTTGAAAAATCACAATAGCTTGAAATTACTCAAATCAATGTTGGGTTTTAGGAAATGTTCTGTTGGGCATGAACTCATAGTCGCAAATGCTAGACTTTATTGTAAATGTACCTGATGTTAAAAAGCAATACACTGAGAGGTTACATAGAGAAGATCACAAATGTACAAATAAGTATGAATGAAATAATCAAAGGCCGTAGTGGCATAAGAAAATAGTACTTCTGATTTGAAATGGAAGTGTATAATTCGTGCACAATTCAGAAGTGTTACATTTCATATGAGTTAGATGGAAATGCAGATAAAGTTCACTGGAAAACTGACTCAAAAAGTGTTCTAGTGGTGAAAAAGCGTAATGTTAGAATAAAATTATATAATTGAACAAGAATATGGGGAAAGCATTATTTCTAAATCAGTATATATTTTGTTTTGTGTTTGGTGTGTACTGTTGAGTTGGAACTGACTCACAGCTGACAGAAGCTGTATATGGCATGGGAGGAGACTGCCCATATTTAACCTGTGGAGAAATTTGAGCATTCAAACTGCCTGCCTTTGGGTTGGTAGCACAAGTCTTCATCCATTAGATAATTTTACATGTGTATGTGAAATTAAATGAAATAGTATGAATAGACATCTGGTTATTTTGTCTACTCACTAAAAGTTTTTCTCTCAAATTTTTTTTATGAAAAGTATTGTTATTTTGATTTTTTTTTTTAAAAAATGGAAGATTGACTTTTCTTAGAAAGTTGCCTTATGGTCAGACAACCTGACATTTCTTCTGTTTACCGTTCATGTGTCTGATATCTGTATGTCATGTTCAACTTGTAATACACTGATAATCAGTAATACCAATGTCAGATTTGACCACCAACAATGAACTATGGAATGCCATATTTATCTCTTTTGATAGCTGTTCAAAGCAGTTATACTATTGTCATTCTCCAAATGTGAAAATTGAGGCTTGAGGTTGCACAACTAAAGTATGGTGGAGGAGGCTTCTTGAACCCAACTTAGTCTGGAGCCAACTCTTTGTTCTGCCATGCCATGCTGCCTTCTTCTGTCTGTTGTGAGGTGATGAATATTACCTCATGGAAGTTCTCGCAGAAGTCATGGAGTCTTTTAAGCCTTTTTGCCCCTGAAGAGTTGATTCTATAATTAAATGCATTTCATCCTGATAGCTTTATGTCCAATTGTGAGCCAGAGTACAAACGGATAAGCTTTCATGTTTGTACAATTAGTTTCTACTGGTAGGAAACCTGGTAGGTAAAACTTGATACTCTGGTTCTTTTCTTTGTTCGTTTAATTTTTACTAGACATCTGTAGTAGGTTGGTGCTGCTGAGAATATATGAAAAGACGAGACCCTGGCCCTCATCCCATTCCTGCTGCTTGTCTGAGAAGTGCATAATCAAATTAAAATTTAAAATGGTACATACATATATGAGGATAAATTTACTTTGGAAAACAGAGGAAGAACTTTGGATTTTTAATTATTTCAGCAAAATAAGCCTACCCCCTTCTTAGTGCTTTAGAAATTTCTTGTCTTGACAAGACATCTTTGAAGAAAAGAAAATTCAGTAAGGAAATGGTGCTATGTCTTCCAATCCTGAATGAGCCAGAGACTTTGACTGGTTGTAAAAACAGATAGATAAGCCACCATTTATTGAACCGTATGTTTGGAGGTATGCTGAAAGCTTTATATGTATTCACACATTTTATTTAATTTTTCAGCAGCCTGAGGTCCTAAGTGCCATTATTTACACCCTATAGATCAATAAACTGAGATGAGTGAGATGAAAGTATATAAATTCATTCAGCAGATGTTTCCTGAGTGTCCTCCCCTTTCAAGCGCTGAGTGTGCAGCGGTTTCTGGAGTGAACCTGGTCCTTGCCTTGTGGACTGCACAGAAAGAGACCACAGGCAGAACAGTATGGAATCTGCCTAAACTTGACTCCAAAGTCTATGCTCTCAGCTGACATGAAAGGAGAATTACATTCAGATAAATAAAGAAGGCAATAGGATCAATTCCAATGAATCTCCAAACATGGAATAAAAATTGTTAGCCTGACCAGAAAAGACATTATATTGTTCATGATCTTACCAACACCATGGAGCCATAGTCAAACACTACCAAAATGCTATCGGTGGGGTCCACACATCTCAACCCTGTAAATGATGGAGTTACATTGTTTCTTATTTCACATTATTGCAGGGAATGGATGGATTAGTTGGCTGCAGAGGATAGATGCCAATGGTTGATTGTATGATATCCAAATTAATATTACCATGTGGCTAAGACCATGGAGTTTCACTGTAATAGATTTAAAATCATGTACAGTACTTTGAAAATAATCTAGTCATACATTGTATTTTTAACTATATATTATTTTATTTCCCATCTTATGTTTCTTTTTTAATTTTATGTTTCTAGTCCAAGATTTTTCAATCTCAGCACTACTGGCATTTTGGGTTGGATAATTCATTGTTCTATCATCCATCTCTCAATTTATCATATAGCAATGATGTGCATGTGGTTCTTCTACTATCAACAAGGTTAATGATGGTGTCCAGATTTCAGCAGAGCTTCCAGATTAAAGAAGACTAGGAAGAAAGACCTGGCCATCTACTTCTGAGATATGCCAATGGAAATTTTATGAATCACAACAAAACATTGTCTGGCTCACTGGCTTCGGACAGACACTTCATCAGGAGGTATCGGTCACTAGAGAAGGGCATAATGTTGGATGAAGTAGAAAGCCAAACAGGATGTGGGAGACCCTTGGTGAGGTGGATTGGCCCAGTATCTTCAGCAATGGACTTGACCATGCCTGTGATTATGAGGATGACGCTCAACACTGGGCAACATTTTGTGTTGTTGTACATCAGGTTGCTGTGAGGTTGGAGCCAACAGTAGCTAACAACAACAACAACCTTAAGTATGTAGTAATGCAATTCCTCCAGTGACTCAATAAGGTAGAAATTCGTTATTATTTCCACTTATATACTCAAAACTCATTGCCGTCAAATTGGAGCAGACTCATAGCTGACCCTCTAGTAAGTTTTCAGCATTGTAAATCCCATGGAAGGAGATTGCCCATCTTTCTCTTGCGTAGTTGCTGGTGGATTCAAACCAGCTTCCTTTAGGTGAGCAGTCTAACTTCCTTCAGACCATAAGAACAAGCTAGGTAACTTTCCCAAAGTTACTTAACTAAAAAGTGTTTTGCATTTGAATATACGTGAGTTGACTCTGCCCCCTGGGCCACCATGCCTTCAGGAGAGTTCCCTTACAGACTGGTCATTAGAATCCTCTCTAACAGTTACATGTAACAACATTTACACTTTTGTTCCTCCTCCCACCCCCTGCAAAAAAAGCCGAAAGTATTTTATGATTCACAGTTGTATGATTCAGAAAATAATCTTATATACAACAGAATAATTTTATATACAGACATGGCATGAAAATAGCCTCGCTAGGCTGCATACGTTATGTGCAGCCTCTGCTTCATTTTGTATGCATGAACAAAGAACATTGTTTTTCTTTGCATTACTTTGTGGCTCTTCAGAGTGAATGTTCACCTTTATTACCCTAAATATTCCGTGAGCTTCTTAAAGTAATTTTTCTCAGCCAGAGCTACCTCGTATCACGATTCTGATGATTGTGGCTTACTAACCCATATGAATCTCATTAAAGAGAATTCAGAATGTCTTTGGTTAATTTCTTATGTGTTGTTGTTAGGTGCCCTAACGTCAGGTATGACTTCTAGTGACTCTATGAATGACAGATCTGAACCTTGCCCTATCTTGTACCATCCTCAAAATTTCTGATATGTTCAAACCCATTGTTATTGTCACTGTGTCAGTCCTTCTTGTAGGAGATCTTCCTCTTTCCCCCTAACTCTTCTTTTCCAAGAATAGATGTCCTATTCCAAAGACTGTCCCCTCCTGACAATATGTCTAACGTATGGGAGATGAAGTTCCATTATCTTTGCTTATAAGAAGGACCCTGGTTATACTTCCTCCAAGACAGACTTGTTTGTTCTTTTGACAGTCCATGGAACGACTATTCAGTACTCTTCTCCAACACCACATCTCAAAGGTGTCCATTCTTCTTCTGTCATCCTTATTAACTGTCCAAATTTCAGATGCATAGAAAGTAACTAGAAAGACTTGTTTTTAGTTAATGGAAAGGTAGTGAGCATTTTCTGTGCTCAAAAGTGTTGGAGTACCAGGATAGATACGGAATGGTTTTGACCTTCAGATTAACCCTTCCAATGTAACAGGGGCCAGTCTGCTACAAAAGCAACCAAATGTAGTAATGGGCAGGAGAAGCACACAATTGAGAGAGAAACTGTGAGGGGTGAAGTGCTTGAAGTGAAAGGATTAATTTACCACATTCTTCATGGAGTCCAGCTTCTTGAATTATTTCTCAACATACAGAGTGAATAGGTGTGGAGAAAGGATGAAAACCTGATGTACACCTGATTTTATACTATGCCTTTATACCTTGTTTTGTTTAGACAATGTCTTCTTGATCTAGATGTAGGTTTCCCAGCATAATTAAGTTTTCTGGGATACCAGTTTGTCTCAGTGTTAGCCACAGTCTGTTGTGATCCACACAGCACATGTCTGATATCAGCAGTGGTATTATTTGTGATGCCATGGCCACCTCTAAACCCAGCTTGAACTTCTGGCAATTCTTTTTCCTTGTACTGTGCTAGCCATTTCTGGACTATCTTCAGCAGTATTTTGTTTGCATGTGATATTAATAGTATTGACTGATAATTTCCACATTCTGTTGGATCGCTTTTCTTGGGAATGGGAACAAATATGGAACTCATGCAGTCAGTTGGCCAAGCAGCTGTCCTCCATATTCTTAGCATAGATGGTGAGCATGTCCCGAGCTGCATTCATTTGGTGAAAAACTCCATTTGCTATCCCACCGCCTCCTGGAGACGTATTTTCTACCAATGCCTCCAGTGCAGCTTGAATTCTCTTGTCACTACCATTGGCACTTGTTCAGTGGAACTTTCTGATATTTTTCAGGGTCAACCCGTTCTTTTGGGAGAATAATTCTGTGTATTCCCTCCATTTTCTTTTGACGTTTCCTGGGTCATTCAAAATTTTGCCCATAACATCTCTCAGTATTGCAACTTGAGGCTTGAGTTTGTTTTCAGGTCTTTCAACTTTAGAAATGTCAAGTGTGTCCTTCCCTTTTTGTTCTCCAACTCAATACTTTGTTTTCTTGAACTGTCCTTTGAAATCTTCTGTCCCTCTCTCTCTTTTGCTTTGGCATTTCTTCCCTTTGTTTCAGCTGAGCAGTATCTTCTAAAAAGAACATAATGAACACAGACACACAAGGGAGAGACACACCATGCTGTACAATGGAAATGTGCATGGGCAAACCTAGGAACACCAAGAATGTCCAGAATGAACTAAAAGATAAAAAGAAACAGGGACTTTTTCTAGAACTGATGCCCTGAATTCAAACTTTAACCTCCTGAACTGGGGGAAAATAAATGTCTGTTCTTCAAATTCACTCCCTAGAGGTCTTTTAGTTACAGCAGCACTAGGAGACTAAGAGGGAGCTCCCATGGTTAATGGGAAGGAATTTTGCTGCAAACATAAAAGTATATGAGTTGAGTCCGCCAGCTACCCCACAGAAGAAAGATGGGCAATTTCCTCCCATGCAATTTAATTTGCCTCTGAAAACTCACTTGGAGAAGCAGCTGTGAGTCAGTTCTGACTCAGTGGTATAGAACAGCAAAAACAAAGCAACAAACAAACAAACAAACAAAAAACCCAAGGCAGGAATATTTTAGCTGGATCAAAAGGAAAACTAATAATTCCATTGGATGCCTGTAGACATTGGGACTAAATTAGTAGATGATTATAAGTGGTAAGTGATAGAGTTTGAATTTTATTCTGTAGGCTGTGGGGATTTTCAGCAGGAGTGTGTTAAATTAGTTTACAATTTTGGGAGCTCTCTTTCTCCAACATAACAGCTGAACTTGGGAGGCAGAGAATGGGCACTCAAAAACCAGGTCAAAGATGGTGACAGTAATGGCCCAGGTAAAGGATGATAATGCCCTATATCACTTATTCACTCATTGCCAGCAGTGAGTGGAAACTGACTCATAGTTGACCCCCCAGTGGGTATTCAGGGGCTATAAATCACATGAGAAGAGAGGAGATTGCCTGTCTTTCTCTTGCAGCTGTTGGATTCAAACCACCTGCCTTTGGATTGGCAGGCAGTGTGACTCCTTACACATTAGGCTACCAGAGCTCCCTGAGGTCCTGTAAGGGCAATGGAAGTAGGAACAAGGAGATGGACTGTAACTATGGAATTGAACCTAAAATAATTGATCCAATTACTGATCAATCAATTGTTATGAGTGGTAGAAATGAGAGATCTAAGATAATGAGTTTTGTTTTTATCAAGATGTTTTCAAGGGGTAATAGTTGTCACTGAGTTTATTCTGCCTCACGGTAAACCCCTTACATGTCAGAGTAGAACTGTGCTCTGTAGGACTTCCAGTGATTTTCTTGGAGGTAGATGATCCGGCCTTTCTTCTAAGGTACCAGTGAGGGGACTAGAACCTCCAACCGGTCAGTTAGCATCTGAATTCTTTAACTATTTGTACCACAATAAAGTGGACCAAGTCCTGTTCTCCTCCCTGCAACTCAGCAGCAAAACATATTAAAAGCCAACCCAGACCTCTTCTCCTGGAGCTGCACTAGTCAGAGGCAGAGTGTAGGTCAAGGTCTGTTCTGCTGATGCCAAACTACAAGACAGAAAGCAGGTGGCAATGAAAGCCATGAGAATAGTCGAAGTGAATGAGATATTTAAAGAACAAGCTGTGACTTAAGGATGTGGGAGATCTGACCCAGGAAAGTAGAATGTTCCACAAAGCTCAGGTTCACTAACAGGACCTGGGTAATTCCCCAAAGAAATGACCCTGCTTGTGGACTGTGAGGGTCTTTGGGGGTATTTATGCATAATTCCCTCTCTCCCTTTTCTATTCATCCATTCCTCAAACAGTGGCTGCACTCTGTCATAAAACACCACCACCAATCTGTTTGTCATGGAGTTCAGTCCAACTCACAGAGGGTGCCTCAGCGGCAGAGTAGAACTGCCCCTACAGTTTCCAAGGCTGTTGCCTGGATGGAAGCAGCTTGCCACATCTCTTCCCATGAGGTGGCCCGAACTGCCAATCTCTTGGTTAGCAGTCAAGTCCTTAGACACTGTGCCATCATAGCACTACTGTATATTGAGTGCCAGGAATATGAATAGTAATCGTGGTGGTGCAGTGGCTAAGTGCTATGCTGCTTACTGGAATGTGTTGTTGTTGTTATATGCAGTCTAGTCACCTGCGACTCATAGCAACCCTATGTACAAGAGCCCTAAACTGTGCTCTGTCCTGTGCCAATCGCACTGTCTTTGACACTCCCATCCCGATTATCCCAGTCACTGAATCAATCCACCTTATAGAGGGCCTTCCCCTCTTGCGCTGTCCCTCCACCCTCCCAAGCATGATGTCCTTCTTCAAGGACCGGTCTCTCCTCACAACATGTCCAAAGTATGTTAGACGCAGCCTCAGAATCCTTTCCTCCAAGGAGCCACCTGGTTTAACCCTTTCCAGGATGAATCTGTTTGTTTTCCTAGCAGTCCATGGTATTCTCAATACTCTTCTCCAGCACCACAGCTCAAAGGCATCAATTCTCCTTCTATCCTCCTTGGTCATTGTCCAACTCTCTGATGCATAACAAGTGATTGTGAAGACCATGGCTTGTATCAAACGCACCTTAGTCTCTAGAGAGACACCATTGCTCTTCAGTACTTTGGAGAGGTCCCTAACAGCAGATTTTCCCATGGCAATGCACCTTTTAATTTCCTGGCTACTGGTGCCAAGAGTGTTGACTGTGGAGCCAAACAAACTAAAGCTGTGAACAATCTCAATCTCTTCACCATCCATCCTGATGCTGCCGATTGGTCCAGTGGTGAGAATCTTTGTGTTCTTGACATTGAGCCTCAATCCATATTGGAGGCTGCAGTCCTTGACACTCTGCAGCAGGTGCTTCAGGTCCTCTTCACTTTCAGCAAGCAGGGTTGTGTCATCTGCATAACGCAGATTGTTGATAAATCGTCCACCAATCCTGACCCCACATTTCTCCTCATAGAGCCCAGCCTCCCGGATAATCTGTTCTGCATATAGGTTGAAAAGTTATGGAGACAGGATGCATCCCTGGCGTATGCCCTTCCCAATTTTGAACCATGCAGTGTTCCCTTGCTCTGTTCTGACGACTGCCTCCTGGTCCAAGTATAGGTTTCGCATTAGCACTATCAAGTGAGTTTTTACTGGAAGGTAGGTGGGTTAAACCTATACGTTTTCCTGTGGGAGATAGTCCCTAAAGATTTGCAGCCATGGAAACCCTACAAGACTACCTGCCCTTCGGAGTTATGAAAATTAATTCACACCCAGGTTCTGGACCCATGGAAGAAGCAGAAAAGGGATATGATAGTTACAGGACTCAGAGGTGGGAGTGGTTTATTTGGTCTGGAGTAGACAGAGAGTGGTATTCGGTGTTCTCCTTTGCAAAGGAGGTGAAAGTTCAACTAAATTATGCAGAATGAGAAGCAAATCAAACCAGAGTGGGAAAGAAATGTTGGGTAGTGATAACAAAAGAGAAGTACCACTGGATATGGTTTCCAAAGACATCAAAGTAAGAGTAGGGCTGGAAGGGGATTTGCAGAGGTGATGATTTAGAATGACAGTACATTTGCGCCAGATTGCGGTGCTGAGGAGTCAGGCAATGGGAGGCCAATGGAACAGGGGAAAACAAGAGAGAGAGAGAGAGAGAGAGAGAGAGAGAGAGAGAGAGAGAGAGGAAGAGGAGACTTAAACTGTTTTGATAGTCTGAGTGAAAGACAGCACAGGCTGGAATTCTGGTGCTGGAATGGGGAGGACATGGGGTTTACTGATCTGGGTGACATTGGAGACAAAGAGTGAGAATGACAAAGAGGGATGATCATTCCATTGGGACAGTGGTGAGTCTCTCACCTGACCAGCAGCAGGCTGGTGGATCAGACTGTGTCCCCAGCCTACCTCCTTCCTTCTCATGAGCTGAAGTCCCTGATAAGGCTGAGGACAATCCTGTCCTGTGGCCATGGAAGAGCCAGGTATCTGTCCACAAATACAACAATCTTAACAAAGGCAGCCTTGTTAGACTGTCAGCAGTAAGGTAGTTCCTTTTCATTTCACAAATCAAACTTGCAGTCTCAGCAAGCTTAGTCTGTGTCTGACTGGGGAGTCAGGGTTAACTTCTGTGGCACAATGAGGGCAGTTGTTTAGGACTGGCCCTGTTGGGCCTGTCACATGGCCACAAGGGTGGGGGATGCTTTCAAGTAGATGCTGTTTGGAAAAGGAGGAGGGGGGGAAAATAGGAGGTAGGTGGGGGAGATGTCAAAAAATCAGAAACAAAAACCCTCAGGCATAAATCCAAGCCTGGCTGAGGAGTTGCCAGGAGGCCAGGTGCTGCTGCTGGAAGCTACGCTTTCCACTTGGCATCTCTGCCCATCATGGCGGCTGTTTCCTGTGTGTGGGCTGAGAGGGCCTTGTCTCTTGTGGTGGGCACTACAGGCAGAAGCACAGAGGGGCTCACTTAGGTGATTTCATTACGAGAAAAGAAGGCCTCATGGGGAAGCTTTCTTTTGGGGCTCAAGGGAGGGGGTGGCAATAAACCCAACTTTTTGAGGAGTCCTGATACTTCCCTTCTTGTTGGGTGTCTTTAGGGGGAATAAAAGCCTTCTTCTGGCAGATTCTGCCCTTTCTTCCTTGGGCTGAAAAAAAACTAATAAACCCACTGTCTTTAAGTTGATACAGATTGATAGTGACCTTTAGGACAGAGTAGGACCGCCCCATAGGGTTTCCAAGGCTGTAATGTTTCTGGCAGCAGACTGCTATAAATGTCTCCCACAGACTGGCTGGCGGGTTTAAACTATTGACCTTTCTATTTGCATCTGAGTGCTTTACCACTGCACCACCAGGACTCCCACCCTAGGCAGGCACATTTAATTGTGAGGCTGAGGGAAATCTTCCTATGCTGAGCCTTTTTGGCCCAACCCCCTGTGAGTCTCCAGAGCCTCTTCAAGGACACACTCTGAATCTTGCTCTGAATTTGGAGCTATTGTCTCCTGAAGTCAGAATACAGGGCTGGGCTTGCCTCCAGGCGGCTGTCCTCATGCTTTTTCCAACTGCTGTTGTTTCTACTTTGTTTCTTGAAGAATGGTGAGAGGAAAATGAGGATCGCTTTCCAACCACCTGTCTCTCAGCAAGAAGCACACACCTTGAAGTGGACTTCCTCCTTCCGTGCAGGCAGCATGCCGGGTACACAGACTTCACTGTTGCTGTGTTGCCTTCCAGGCTCAGGAACATACTTTCCAATCGTCGTTTTTAACCCATGTCTATGTAATGAGATCAGAACAATTGATGCTAGATCAGCTCTGTTGTTTTCAGCAGACACTTAGCAATTACTTACTGTATATTGAAGGAGCACTGGTGGCCTAGTGGGCGAAGAGTTGGGCTGCAAGCCCCAAAACAGGCAGTTTGAATCTGTCACCTGCCCCATGGGATAACGATGGACAGCTTATAGCCTCTGAAATATCCATTGGAGAGTTTCAACATGACAATATTGTATCCTGAGATTTTTCTGGGAGTAGGAAACACTCAATAAGTGACTTTCACTCCAATAGTTGATAAAGTAGTATGACTTGGACTCTAGGGCCAGACAACAAGAGTTCAAATAATTAATCTTTTAGTAGCTAAAAGGCCTTAGACAAGTTGTTAGCTTCTCTAAGCCTCAGTACCTTTCTTTGTAAATTGAGGGATGAATGTACCTGCACAGGTTGTTACAAAGATAAAATGAGATAGGTCAAAGAAATCACCCAGTGCCGTGCTTGGTGCATAACTAAGAGCTCAACTTAGCCTCTAAGAGCATACTGGTGGCTTAGCCTACAGGGAGTTGCACTGCTAACCCAAAGGACACACCACTCTGATGGTTCAAATTTCACTGCCGCTTCATGGCAGAAAGACAGGGGTTTTCTCCTGTGTGATTTACAACATTAAAAACCTAATGCAGGGTCAGCTATGAGTTGGTGTTGACTTGACATCAATGAATTGAGCTGAGAAATCATTATGACAAAAGTACATGTGACTCATGTCTTTTCATTCACTTCCCCTGTATGTGAAAGCTGAATAGTAGGGGGAAGGAAGAAGAGTTGATGCATTTGGGTTATGGTGTTAGTGAACAATAGGGAATATACCTTGAACTGACAAAAGAATGCACAGATCAGACTCTGAGAAATACAGCCAGAATGTTCTTTAGAGGACATGACGGCAAGACTTCAGCATGCTTACTCTGGACATGTCATCAGGAAAGTCCAGCTGCTAGACTGTCCAGTGAGAATAAGAGAAACTCTCAATACGATCGAGTTATGCAATGGCTGTAACAGAGGACTCAGACATGCTGACCGTCATGACAATGGTGCAGGGCTGGGCAGCGTTTGGTCCTGTCATTCATAATAAATTCACCAGGCATCAGAGCTGACTCAACAACTGGCAACAACATTATCATTGTGAAAGAAATTTGTTGTTCTTGTTATGTGCTGTCAAGTTGCTTGTGACTTATAGCGACTCTATATATAATAGCCCTAAGACCTGCTCTAGCCTGTGTCAACGTCCCTGTTTCTGACATATGTACCCCCTATACCCCAGTCACTGAATCAGTCCATCTCACCGATGATCTTCCTCTCTTTCTCTGTCCTTCCACCCTTCCAAACATGACATCCTTTTCCAAGGACTGGTCCCTCCTTGCAACATGCCCAAAGTGTGTCAGACAAATTCCCAGAATCCTTGCCTTCAAGGAGCAATCGGGTTTCACCCTCTCTAGGTTGAACCTGTTTGTTCTCCTGGCAGTCCATGGTATATTCAACACTCTTCTCCAGCACCACAGCTAAAAAGCACTTAGTATTATGGGAACATAAGAGACGCAAATCCCTAATTGAGCTTGCCCAGAGGAGGAAATAGCAGACCTGTATAATAAAAAGTTGGATAACAAGGGGCGACCTGAAAGCTTCAGTTTGGGAAAAAGTTTTGCAGTAGTCACAAATGGTAGCAGCAGTCAAGAAGTCAAAAGATACGTGCCTTTGATCATGACTGCAACAGAATGGATCCTGTGCCATCAACACAATCTGCTTATGATTAAGCCCATCAGTGCAGTCACTGTATCAACCCATTTTATAAAGAGTTTTCCTCTTTCTTAAGGATCTTCTACTTTACCAAGCATGAAGTCATTCTTGCAGAATTTGTACAGGAAGTGGTCAAGAATGAGTTAGATGACTTACTGCAATAAGGGTACAAAAGGATTGATAGAGGAACTTGAAGATACATTTTGAAGACAACTGATTTAGAGAGAGCTGCACTTGAAGTCAGCTGCTGCTCCAAGGTAGAGACCTGGACAATGCAATCTTCTGAAGACTTCAAGCTCGTGGAGGGGTTAGGAAAGTTGTTGGATTCTCTGCAACTGTGAATGCAGAAAACTGATGTCTCATCTGCCCTTGAACAAGTTACATCTGCCCACAGCAGCAGAGTTGTTCTAGAAAGCCACCATCCCCATCTGATGGGAACTAAAGTTTAGAGGCTATCAGTTCAAGAAAAGACCCTGGCCAAGGGGAAAAAAAATATGTTGCATTGGGAATATTTGCTATCCAGGATCTCTCTCAAATACTAAAGAGCGAAACTGACTTTTAAAGACTAAAGTGCACCCGATCCAAGCCATATCTTTTCAATTGCCTCCTATTCATCTGAAAGTTGGACAATAAACAAGGATGACAGAAGAAGAATCAGTGCCTTTGACTTGTGGTGTTGATGAGATATACTGAATATCCCAAGGAAGAAGAACTGTCAAGGAAAAAACTAATCCGCCTTGAGGAAGTGCAACCAAGTTGTTCCTTGGAGGAGGAGGATGCTCCAGTTTATATGTTTCAGTCATGTTGTCAGGACAAGCTAGTCTTTGGAAAGGGACAGCAGGCCAGGAAAGGTGGGGAGTGAGAAAAAGAGAGGAAGACCCTCAACAAGATGGACTTGCACAGCGGCTATAACAGTGAGGATGGTTCAGGACCAGGGAAGGTTTAGATCTATTGTTCAGAGTTGCTCTGGGTTGTAGTTATCTCAAACACCCCCCCCCCCCAATGATTTTGGTTTTGCTTGGGTTTTTGGGTTTTTTTTTAAAGAGTCTTGGTGGTGAAGTGGTTAAGTGCCGGCTAAAAAAATCAGAGTTTTGAGCCCACTAACCTCTCCAAGGGAGATTGGTATAGCAGTCTGGATTTGCAAATTTATAGTTTTGGACACTATATGGAGCAGTTGAACCTATGAAGTTACTATGAATGGAAATCAGCTTGACAGCAGTAGTTTTTTTTTTTAGTGTATTGTTTCAAAGTTTTGAGGGTTTGTTGTTTAAATATAGCATCTCAAAAGCTTTGTCCAATGCTAATGTCACACTGAATCCAGATTAGAGACCAGAATGATTAAACATTTTTCCAACGGGGAGAGGTAGGAGGAAACTCTGTTAAGGGGGAGGGAGGCTGCGAGATTTGTAAAATAATGGAAGAACTGCACTGCTACAAAAGCCATACGCTTTTGAGCAGTATTCTTGCTTGTAATCTGCTTTTGGCATAATTGCATTTCCTAAACATAAAAGGAAATATTTGTGATCTGTAGAGAAGGGTCCCCAACACACAAAGACAGGTCTCCCCGGGTTCCTTGACCCGTTAAGTGACAATTACGGTACCTGTGTTAAACGTCATCTAAGTGAAATAACTTTCCATAGCTCTGTGCCATTAATGCTTGAAATTATGGCATTTTCTCGCTCAGTCACATAAATGTCAGCATTTATGATTTTAAATAATAGCACATAAAAGCCCAGACGAAATCTCTGAAGTACTTACTTTCTGGTTTTCTTTGCTGTCCGAATTTAGAATTTCAACTCCTCTCTCTTCTCCACTTCTTCCCTAAGTCATGTTGGGGGATCCCTGTTGGGGCAATGGTCAAATGCTCAGCTGTTAACCAAGAAGTCTGTGGTGTAAACTCACCAGCTGTCCCATGAGAGAAAAAGCCTAGGATCTGCTCCCATAATAATCACAACCTAGGGAATTTTAAGGGGCAGGTCTCCTCTGCCCTAGAAGATTGCTGAGAGTCAAAATTGACTGGATGGTCCTCAGAGCAACACAAGTAATACTAATCCACGGTAGCGATTAAGAGTGGGAATAGCTACACATACATACAACTGCACATAAGACCCTCAACCTTGAGGTGCGTTGACACAATGACTGCACCAAGAAGCTCTAACCTAGCAGTGAGGATGGCACAGCACATGGTGACATTTTATTCTGCTAGACACAGAGTTGCTATGAGTTGAAAGTGACTTGACAAATAGCAACAACAGGAGATTGGCATCAAAAGATGTTCAGAGGTGGGTGGTCATGGTAGGATGACAGGGGACTCCGATTTCTTTACTTTTTCTGCTTCATCCTCTACCCCTTGCCCCCACTCTAAAGTCACCCATGACTTAAGAGAGCTGCTGGGGGTTCACCCACCGTGGTAGCAGGAAGGAGGAAGTGAGGAAGGATAAATGACCAAAGCTTCCCGTTGAGTCACTCTCGTTCCTGAACACACCACACAGGATGTATGTTTGCAGACATCTCATTGGGCGACTCGTGATCACAAGGTGTGGTCTCTGCAAAAAAAGGCTGGAAAATGGAGTCTTGCAAGTGGGGTGTGTATTGTCATATTGTCACTCAGAATGAAATTGGCATTCTGTACTACAGAAGAAGGAAAGACTGGATATTTCATGGTAAAGTTGTGATGACAGTTTTCTTTGGGGGCATTTCCCCCCATTTTTATTATAAAATACTATATTTTCCCAGGTGGTTTGTTCAGGAGAATGGTAAAATGACACTTTTGTCACTTTTCTGGCCTGGTCTCATTAGACATTGCAAAGTCTACCCATTGTCTGAGGAAAATGCCAAAGCTACTTAAAATGAAGAGAGACCTGGTGGCCTAGTGGTAAGGAACTACACTCCCTTCTCACAGGCATACGGTTCAAATCTACCCGCTGCTATAAGGGGAGGGGGAAGGGAAGTCTGCTCCCTGGGATTAATTGTCTTGGAAAACCTACTGGAAGGTCAGCTATGAGTCAGTTCCAACTCCACAACACCCAACAACTTAAAGAATTGAGGTGCATTCAGCATTTCCTCTCTTGCATCCCAACTCTGTGAGAGTCTGGTTTTTTTACTTCATTCCTTCAGCTGTCTTCCTCTCTGTCCTTACTTGCTGTGAGTTGAGCCCAAACTCTCCTGTTTAGTAAGTGTGCTGTTATTACTACTCCCTCAGCTCTGGTTTCTTAGCTCCTGAAACAACCTCCCATCCCCCACCACAACCCCCACCCCCTGGCTCTGAAACACAGAGTCCACGAATGGTCATTTAGGCAGTGTCTCTTGTAGCACCCTGACGTCTGTGTCATTTTCAAGATTAGATTCTTTGGGAAAATTCTAGCTTTTTGAGGACACCTTAGTATGACTAAGGTGCACCTGATCCAGGCCGTTGTTGTTGTTGTGCGTGATCCAGGCCGTAGTTTTTGCAATTGCTTGCTGTGCATCAGAGAGCTGGACAATGACTAGGGGTGATAGCAAAAGAATTGATGCCTTTGAGCTGTGGTGCTGAAGAGTATTGAATATACCATTGACTGCTAAGAGAACAAACAGGTTTGTCCCAGAGAGGGTCAGACCAGACTGCTCCTTGGAGGCAAGGATTCTGAGGTTTTGTCTGACATACATTGGGCATGTTGCAAGGTGGGATCGGTTCTTGGAGAGGGACATCATCCTTAGAAAGGTAGAGGGATGGAGAAAGAGAGGAAGACCATCGATGAGATGGATTGATACGGTGACTGGGGTAGTGGGGGCCAGTGTGTTGGAGACAGTAACGTTGGCGGAGGATAGCGCAGGTTTCAGGGCTGTTATTACATAGGGTCACTATGAGTCACAAGCGACTCGATGGCACATAACAACAACATTCAAAATAATGAGGAAGAATCAGGGTTATTTTAGCAGCTGATTTTGACAGGGATGTAGCATGAACCAAGCCATTACCTTCAAGTCAATTCTGTTTCATAGGAGATTAGTGACCTTTCATGGTTACATACAGCTTTTAGGTAACTGTCACATCTTTCTCCCACGGAGTGGCTTTTAAGTGTGGAGGTCTGACTTTTTGTATAGCAGCCCAGCACTTTAACCACTGTGCTACTAGGATGACAAGAGGGGCACGTATGTGGGTAGAGCTTGTTAGTGCAGAGAAGAAACTCAAGTAAAATAACAATGCCTCCTACCTAGAGAAGAAAATTGTTATAAAGCCTGAAGCCTGAGAATAACTTACAACTCCATGGTCAGGTGTAAAAAATGTATTATCTTTTAATTTTTTGTAAAAAAAAAACCAACCCCAAAACAACCAAAATCCCCCCTATGATTTTATTCTTAGAAGCTTTAAAATTTACATCTATGTAACTATTAAGGTGGAAGTGCACCATGATTCCATTATCCAGTGATAACTCCAGTGAACATCTTATTGGATGCGCTTCCAGAACTTCATACATTCACATGTATATATTTCAAGATAAGATGGGCTTATTCTGTAGATATGACTTTATACTTTACTTTTTGCTGTAATAATATAAAATGAACATTTTTGTCAATAAGCATTACTTTAGACTGAGAGTGGTCCGTTGAATAGATATATATCGTATTAATCCATTCATCAGTGAAAGTGCTTCTAGTCTTTCGCTATTGTCAATTATATATAGAAATACCATAATGAAGATACAACTCAGGCTCCTTGCTATGGAATCCGAACCAACTCAAGGCTGATCCCCCATCAGGTTTTCAGAGGCTGTAAATTGCACAGGAGGAGATTTCCCACTTTCTCCTGCTGAGCAGTTGGTGGATTTGAACCGCCAGAAAGGCATCACCTTTGGATGGCAATCCAACTCCCTACAACTGCGTCATCAGAACTCCACTAATAAAGATGTTCGATACAACTAAATCTCTCAACACGTATTTATTTGTTCCTTCTGGATAATTTCCTGGAGGTGGACTACAAGATTTAAGAATATACACATTTTTAAGACCTTTGTGAGTAATCCAGACTAGCATCCACCCACCACCAACACCGCCTGAAAGTTTCTAAGCAGCTGTGTAGAATGTAAATTCACGCTGGGAGAATGGAGCAGTTAAAAATATGATTACACCTGTTTTGGGAGAGTTAATTTCTTGGTCTTGTATGGTGCTTTGGAAAAGGGAGAAATGAGGCAATCATTTCAGCTGTGAGATCCTTGTAGAAATCCCATAATTGAGAGCATATCCTTTTTGCTTCTTACATGGTTGGGTTCTAAAACTACTGATAGAGTTTAGAAAAACACAAACACTATAACGTTTTAACTTCCTATACAAATGGTACTGTCAGTTTCAACATTTAAGTTTCACATTGCCTTTTATACAACACTAATTTAAGAAGGAGCACTGGTGCCCTGGTGGGTAGGGAGTTACATTGCTAATCTAAAAACAGCGCCTCTTGTGGTCTGAATTTCCCAGTGGCTCCAAAGGAAAAAAGTAGCAATCTCATCTGCTGTGATGTACAGCCTCTGCACAATCAGCTATGTGTTGGTTCTTATTGTGTGGTAATGAGTCTGAGTAACTTAAGAAAGACCTTCTGAGGAACATGTCTTTTGATAAACTGTAATTAAACACACAGACAATCCTCTTGCACATTGGCCTTTAGAACAAGCTGTTGTTAAATTCTATGTGAGGAAGAAAACGTGTCTATCCAGACAAACTTACACGCTGCCTTATGGACATCAAATAATGACAAGTATACATCATAGCGCATTTAACATTTTCTCCTTGGCTGCCAGGAAGCTCAGAATTGAATTTGCTGTGTAAATTTGATAGCTACTTCATTTTGTTGAGCTTTGATCTTTTCATTAATTCTTGGTCTTAAAAAAACTCTTATTCTTTTATATATGTATTTGAATAATGCATACTTCTAGATCCTTCTGGAAAACAGGCTGGGTGTTTAATATGATTAAATTTTTAATGAAAGAATTTCCTCCTCCCTGGGCCGGCAACTCTTCCTGTGCTTTTTCGTGTAGCCAGAAGCCGGTCCCTGCTCATCCTGCCAGCCCAGGCTCTTGTCTGGTCTCGGCGCCCTGCCTGTGTGAGGATCAGCACACCCTAGCCAAGCTTCTTCCTGAGATAGACTCAACTGTGGCCATCAACCTCTGCTCGCCGGCCCTTTTGGCTTGAGATGTTTCCTATCTTTCCTATATTTCAAAGCTTTGTGGTAAATAATCAATTCAAACCAGCACCGAGTCTCTTTTTCTGTAATTCTAAAAACCCATTAAATTATATTGTTGGGAGAAAACAATAGCTGTGCTAATCATGCCCTGTGCATGTGCATCTTAATTTCCCCAGAGGCCTGAATATGAATTTTTACTAACATGTTAATTTTGTGTGTTAATCAGTAGCTGTAGGCCGAATGAATGGATTGACTATGTAAAACTGTTTGATATTGAAACAACTCCTTTTGACCCCCTCAAATTGGCTTCATTCCCCTAAAGACGGTTAAAGTTAATTAAGCACTCAATAGGTTTATGGTGTTTAAATTAAAATATATTACTCCTCATTGTGTAGTCATCAAGTGAGAAAGACATCCTCCTCCTGGCTGCCTGGCTGGCTAATGGGCTTATCAAAATTCATGATGTAATAAGAAGGCGGACAAGTGCATGAGAGAACCTGGCTGTCACTCAAGGAAAAGCACTCGCCATCTTTGTCCACTAGAGGGCAGAAGAAAGCCACGAATGCCTGTGGTTTTGCAAATCAAGAGGTTAGAGGCCCATTTCTCATTTTTAAAGAAAACAGCTTATTATCTCTTTTTTCTTGTAAATACAGCCCCACATTTGATTTTTTCTAATTTTATTCCTTTTTCTTCCTAGTTCATATTTTATGATCTTCTGCCTTCCTGCATTTGTTTCTAGCTCTATGTCTATTTCTCTATGTGGCTCTCTGTAGCCACAAAGCTGGGGGAGCAGGGAAAACACACATAGATGCACACACAGCCTCCCTTAGGTTGGATAACTTTTCCATAAAATTTTCATTGTTGGGGGGAAAAGCCTGAGGCTTGTGCTTCCTGAGAAAATCACTGCCATGCTGCAGAGAAAATATATAAAATAACACTTAACTCTTCTCCCCAGAAAGACACATGAAAGCTGTAATTGTGGATGCCGACTTTCCCTCTGGGCCTCTCAGGGGCTGGGGGTAGGGAACAAGGCTTTTCAGCCTGCCACGACAGTTAGCATTTAAATCTGGGAGAATTGCTTAATGAAATCGGCAGAGTGCAAAAAAAGGAAGGTAATGGTGAATCCTGCAGGAATATTTACTTCGAATTACAGCAGCTTTGGTGAAGCACATCAGAGCTCCCCTAGTACATGTCCATGCAAACCTGTCAGCCCCCTCTGTCCAGCTCACTCCACCCTGGACCACGGGCACATTAGTTTACCAGGGACAATTATCTGTGGTCACCTTTGGAAACCTGACTGGAATTAGGGATTGATAGGGATTTGAAAAGGCCCTTAGAAATTAATATGCAGCTTCTTTTTCTTAGACTTCTTTTAAGAAAATGGTACCATCAACCAGTTATTATATATGTGTGTGTGAAGGAAGGGACAAATCACATATTAGACATAAAAAGCCCAACTCCGTGCGGTTGAGTCAGAACCTCACCTGACCCTCCGGAGGATTTCCAGGGCTGTAAATTACATGGAAGGAGATTGCACATCCTTCTCCCCACAAACTGCTGGTAGATTTGACTCATCAGAGAGGCGGGGCCTTTGTTTTCACAGGGGAACTCCCTAAGGACTAGGCCACCAGAACTCCCTTAATTTGACACAAGGGACCTTCTTTAAAGGACAGACAGCAGAGATAAGGTGACAGCAGGATGATGTGTGGAATGAAGTAGGAGTCACCGTGAGGAAGCTGCAGCCATGTCAGGTGATTATAAGAAGTTTATCTTCAAAGAGGCCAGAGTCATAATCCCTTCCCAGGGCCTGAAAAGCATCAGTGTGGATCATAAACACAGGAAGGTATTTTATGTCTGTCTTCCATGAATGAAGTTTATCTATAACAAGAAATTTTGTAAATATATATTTTTTTAAGATACTTTTGATTTTAACAATGACTATTACTCAAGCACATTAGTCTTCAAACTCTGAGGTAGGGCAGGGCTGTGTCCCTGAGCCAACCAGAAATCCTTGCATTTCTTCTTTTTAGGGCTCCACTAGTGGTAGGAATCTGCACTGCAAACTGGAAGGGGTTCAAATCCTCCAGCTGTCCTGCCAGAGAAGGAAGGGCAATCTCATCCCCTGAAATTAACTGCCTCTGAAAACCCATTGGAGGGTCAGCTATGGATCAGTTCTGAGTCAACGGTACACAACAACTACAATTTAGGATTATATTTGGGATGGAAAAGTATGAGTGAAAGAGAGAAGAAAGAGGAGAATTTAAAAATGTCTGGTTTTCTGCCTTCTAGCTTCCAGCATTGCCTGCTGTCTTATTTGAGCCTCACAAGTTTGCTCCTCCACAGTCTGTTTTCAGAAGAGGAAGGGAAAGCCAAGGGGGTCAAGGAATACATTCATCATCCCAGTGAGTGGCAGAGCTAGGACTGAGCTGGTCCCTGGACTCCAGACCCAGGACTCGTGCCCTGGTTTTCATAATGCCCAGATGCTGAGTTCAGACTCAGACAAAGCCAAGGTGACAAGCCACTAGGGACAAAGAGAAGGACTTCGGAGAGGAAGGCCAGTGGTTTGGGGCCTGGAAGGGAAACCTTGACATTTAGCATCCAGGACAGCAGGAGGCAGCAACGATTTAGGAGGGAGGGAAGGGATTCAGCCCTCCTCCTGTGACCTCTGTCTTCCTACCAGGAGCAAAGATTCCCACGCTCAGGATTGCCATCATCACCATCATCATCAGTATCCAGGCTTTCTCCTGCTGGGGAACTCAAGTCCCAGAATACTTGAGAGGACTCTGTAAATCTTCAGGCCTAGCCCACAGAGCTGTACTTTTGCTTTTCAAGGAGAGGAGCAAATGGGGGGGGGGGGGGGGGGGGGGGGGGGGGGGGGGAATGATTGACTGTAGGTTGTGAAATTGGACCAATTCCATGATTTAGGGAATAGCCTCTTCTTAAAGTTACCGCTTTGACCACGACCTCTGGACAGGGCCCCTCCCTGTCACTGTGCTAATGCCCCCTTGCCCCTGCCCAGTGTGTTCTGCTCTTCCTCAGAGTTAACCAGTAACAGGTCTTTTTTGTTCCCCTGTTTCTGTAGAAGGATTCGTTCAGCAATCATTGCTAAGGAGGGACCTCTGATTTTTTGTTTCCTTTCTCTTTGGGGTCTGCAGAAAACCTTTCATGACCCTTTGTGTCTTTCACTCTGCCACTAACCTGCTTCGCTTTTTCTCAGCATGGTGGAAGGTCCTCTCAGCTGCTCTCCTTAATGTGTTGTCCTGATGATAAAAAGGGCCAGGGAGATTTAAAGCTCCCCTGACATACACTGCCTTTTTGGAGACTCTTGGGAAGAAGTAGCAGGTACAGAAGGAGCATAATTAGATATAAACTCTGTTTTCTGTTTGTGCCATTTTTCTTCTTTTGGATGGGATTCTGTCCCCAGAGAGAGGCTAGATCAACAGCCTCAAGCCCACACATCCAATTGGCTGGAAAAGAAATGACAATAAAAGTCACCCAGAATAAAGGCCTCTGTCAGCACTCATTTAAGTAAAACAGGTTTATGAGTTGCAGCAGAGAATTAACTGATTTGCTATAAGCCTAGAGGATTTCCGGATCTCAGAGTGGGGAAAAGATGATTTCACTGTTAGCTTTTACATCTTAACTTCCCAAACCAGAACCTAATTGCAGCCTTTTCCCTCTACAAGTCAGAGGTGTTCATTGCAAAGTCCACACTCAGGAGGGGCTGTAGTTTGCAGCTAGGAGTACACTGCATTTTAGAAACCTCTCCATGCCATCTCTCCTAATTTGTGCACTTAATTGACAGCTTGTTAACAGTTCATTAGGAACACTGAAAACCGTGTGGCACAAACAGATCTATCTAGCAGAAGGGATGCAGGCCTTTCCTTGGAGCCACTGTTTATGAAAAATACAGCCAGAAACAAAAGAGTGGGGCCAGAAATGGGCCCCTGATTCCATGCAGAACAAGGACCTTCAGCCCTTCCCTGTTAAATGCCTCCCTCTTTTCTGGGGACAGTGGGTTTGCCTCATGGTTGGGGCTTTGTTCTAGTACATTTGAAACCCCACAGGTCTCGGATGAGGACATTGCGAATTCTGGGGGCAGCAAAGGGAAGACTCACCCATTCGTGAAGATGCATTGGCTGGTTACAAAGGCTCTAGGTGACCAGGATGTAGAATGTTCCTTTGATCTTACCTCCTACCCACTCACCTCTGCTCTGGGCCTTGGGGTACCTCGAATATAGCCTTTCTGGGAAATTCTGGGAGGGTGAGTTGGAATCTATCATTCCTTCCCTCCCCCACTCCAGTAATCTCTTCCTTGACTTTTATAAAAACCAAACCAAGCTTATTATCATCAAATTAACTCCAATTCATAGTGACCCTATAGAATAGAGTCGAACTGACTCCTAAGGTGTCCAAGGCTGCCATCGTTATGGAAGCAGATTGCTTCGTCTTCCTCCCGTGGAGCAGTCTGTGAGTTCAAATGCCTCCCCTCTCATTATCAGCTGAACGCTTAACCATTGCATCGCATCACCGAATCTGTGTGGACATTCATGTACTCTCTCCTCTCTGTGCCCTAGGACTATACCTCCATTTCTGTTACACATTAGCACACTGTGCTATTGCTACTTACATGTCTCTCTTGCCCTAAGGTTATAAGAGCATTTGAATCCTATCTCTGGGTCTCCAGCACCACGCATCTGCAGGTTGAATTGTTGATGGTATTACATTAAAGATATCTTTAAATGTTCCGGCTTTCATTTTACTTCATCCCACACCCAGTCTCAACCACTTAAAAGTATTTACATCAGAGCATAGGAAAGCTAAGACTGCATGTTCAAATGGATTGGTTTATACAAGATAAATGTAATAGAATTTCATTCCATTAGATTACTATGCACCAGAAAGCTGGACAGTGAAGAGGGATGATAGAAGGAGAATTGATGCCTTTGAGCTGTGGTGCTGGAGAAGAGTGTTGAATATACCATGGACTGCTAGGAGAACGAGTTCAACCTGGAGAGGGTGAAACCAGGATTTTCCTTGGAGGCAAAGATTCTGAAACTCTTTCTGATATAATTTGGACATGTTTCAAGGAGAGACCAGTCCTTAGAGAGGGACATCATGCTTGGGAGGGTGAAGGGAGAGTGCAAGAGAGGAAGACCCTGGCTGAGATGGATTGACTCAATGACTGGGGTAATGGGGGTAGGTATGTCAGAAAAAATAAGATTGGCACAGGATAGAGCAGAGTTTAGGGGGCTGTTATACATAGAGTTACTATGAGTCGCAAGTGAGTCAACAGCACATAATAACAACTATGTTCCAGGACTTAGGTACCTAGTGTTGAACAGAACAGACACATTTCCTGCCCTCCTGGATGTCATTAAGGATTAATTCTTGTAATTACTACAGATTATAAACTGGAAAAGAGTTCCATCTTTCAGATAAATGTGATCTTTATTTTACAGCACTCTGAAGCAGAAATATACTAAGTAATTCCTTTAAGATGTGGTGCTGGAGAAGAGTCTTGAATGTATCATAGACCACCAAGAAAACAAATAGTTCTGTCTTGGAGAAGGTGAAACCAAGTTTCTCCTTGGAGGCTAGGATTTTGAAGCTCCATCTCACATACTTTGGGCATGTGGCCAGTAGGGACCAATCCTTGGAGAAGGACATCATGCTCAGAAGGGTGGAGGGACCCCAAATGAGATGGATTGATACAGTAACTGGGGCAATGAAGGTAGATGTGTTGGAGTCAGTGAGAGTGGCTCAGGACAGGGCAGACTTCCGAGATGTTGTGCATATGGTCTCTATGAATCACAAGTAACTTGCACTGTCTAGTCCTGTGTCATCTTCACAGTGTCTGCTGTGCTCGAACTGATTGTTGTAGCCTGTGTGCCAATCCATTTTATGGAAGGTCTTCCCTCTTTTTCACTGACCCTCCACTTTACCAACCATAATGTCTTTCTCCAGTGATGGGCCTTCCTGTAACATGTCCAAAGTATATGACATGAAGTCTCATCATTCTTGCCTTCCAGGATTATTCTTGCTACACTCTTTACCTAATGAATGAGTGAAACTATGCAAATGAGGTGTTTGGAGCCCACCAAAGTGATTGGATAACTTGCTAATAATGTATGTAAATAAGGCACATGGAAACCTTGTATGGGTGCTATCATGCAAATAAAGGGTATGGAGTGCTAATGAGGGGATTGGCCAGTTTTGCTACCCTACTAGTGTTAAAAAAACACAAGCAGTACTTGACTATTCACAAGAGAGATGAGCCAGGAGTGGAGCACATCATCTGGAGCCATGCTTGCACAAAGAACCTCCTAGACAGAGGAGACAGAGATAATAGAGAATTGTAACACAGAATACAGTTGAAGGGGGCAGTGTGAGACAGTGGCAAATGATGGCAGGAATCAGAACAATCAGAGCATTGAACTTCTGTGCCCATGGATTGAGAAAGTTGAGTGCCTTAGGAAAGAAGATTTGCCATTGGAGTGTGGTGTCTCTGGACACCCATGAGTAAAGCTAACAGAGCTTTGTAACCCTTGCCTGATCATTGCAGAGCCTGAGCAGAAAAAGCCAAGGGCCAGAGACAGAGCTGTCTGCAGGCACAACTGAGAAGCTGTTCTGATGGAAGAACTTCATCCTGAGTAACTGGACCCAAATTGTCACCTATTATTTCCCCCTAATCATGAGTATGGTCTGTGAGTTCTTTGTGGCCATTGCAATGAATTACTGAACCCAGTAGAGTAGAGAGAATGCCATGGGAGGGAATGTTGGTCTCAGAATTAATAAAAAGATAGGAAGGTGGAGACATGTCTGACTTTTGCTTCATTGGAACTTGCTTTGGGCTGTGACTGCTTGTGGTTCTCTAACCCTTTTGGAGTTGGAGGAGGCAGATATTTCCCCCATCACATCTATTTTATATTCAAACATATGGTTCAATTTTGTCACCAGAAGGAGATAGCATAGCAAGTTATGAGTTTAAGAAAAAAATTTATATAAAGAACTCTTCACAGAAATTTTACATCTCAAGCTTCCTTAAATCTATTTTACTAAAGGTGGGAGGATGTGCCAACCTCATGCTTGACCAGAGTTAGTGTGTATTCTTAGAGTACTAGCTGATAACACTTGCTTTGTTCATATAAAAATCTTTCTGTCATTTTTAACTCTTAAGAAGCAACTATCTTAATAGCCCTCAAGTATCTTCAGACTTGGTTTGGGGAAACCCCACTCTGAACTGGGGACTTATTATCTAAATGGCATGTGCTAGGGAGATTTTCTCCAGCCAAAGGAATCCACTGGTTATGACAGTTTTCTGGAAGGATTGAAATTAATTTTGAGTGACATAGTTGAAGCCACCAGAAGAATCAGCAATTCCCCAGATGAATACCCACACATCAGGCTAGATAAAGCAACAAGCTTGGGCATATCATGCTGATTCTGGTGGACATTTGTTGGGACCACATCTATATCTAACTATAGTTTCTCACACTAAAGGACCTTTATTTTTTTCCTTTGGGGAATTTAGCCCTCTCCAGATTCAGCCTTACAGTTTAGGTAGAATGAATCTTTCCTTGAAAGCACAGATGAGCCTGATTGGCTTAAAGAAGTCAAGAGAGCCCTCCTCTCAAAGCGATTTGTTAAGAGATAGGCATGTGACCCAATTCTAACCAATGACAAAGGGTGAATTCCAGGATTTGTGAGAATTTACAGAAAAGGCTCTTTTGCTTTCCTTGAATGTGAGACCACAAAGGTTTTTGCCTGAAGCTATGTGAATATAGATGATTATATTGACATGGAGGCATGTAGCTTGAACAGAGCAGGAAATCAGGTCCTTAGTGAAACTGATGCAGCAAGCCTTTCACATACTTTGGGATGCTATCAGGAGGCACCAACCAGTCCTTGGAAAAAAGATATCATACTGGGAAAGGTAGAAAATTGGCAAAAGAGAGAAAGATCCTCAATGAGTTAGACTGATCTGGTGACCATAACAATGGGCTTAGTGGACATGATGAGGATGTCACAGGATAGGGCGAGATTTCAATCTGCTGTTCAGAAGGTCCTTGTGAGTAGTAGTCAATTAGATGGCACCTAACAACAATAACTAACAACTCCTGATGCCTGTCTTCAATAGTTTTTCTGTTTATGTAGACTGATAAAACACATACACTTTTGGTCTACTGTTCAGTTACCTCAATTTGAATTAGTGCTGTAGTTCTTGAAACCAAAGAATTCTTGACTGATACCTTTACTTAACTGATATCCAAAGTGCTTTCTACATAAGAAGGGAGGTTAGCAAAAAATAGTTGTGTAATTATTTGTGTTGTATAACTTGGCTGGGGATGATTCTCTTTTGCCAATGTGGAAAGTTACTTTGTAGGAACCTGGAGGAAAGCAGAAAGTGATACCATTGGAAATCAGGTGGGTCAGGGTGCTGGCAATGCATAGAGGAATCTGAATTTCATCCTTTCAACACTCCTTCACCGCCCAACACCAAGCCTGGCACAGAGTAAGCTATTTGACTCTTGTTAAAGGGTAATTCAAGGGAATTCACCCTAAAAAATCCAAGGCTAGTAAGTGAGGGGACACATTCTGAATCTGAACATCACTTGGAATGGAGAAATGATTGACTTGATGCTACCAGCATCAAGTTCATCAAGTTCAAGCTGTACAAACCTTACCGCTGGGCTGCTCAATATAGTAGCTAGTAGGCACCAGTGGCCATTGAACACTAGAAATTTGGCTAGTTAGAGCTAAGATGTGCTGTAAATTTAAAACACACATAGAACAAACAGGTGTGTCCTGGAGAGTGTGAAGCCAGAATGCTTCTTGGAGTCAAGGATTCTGAAGCTTCATCTGACGTACTTTGGGCATGTTGCAAGGAGGGACTGGTCCTTGGAGAGGGACATCATGTTTGGGAGAGTGGAGGGACAGCGCAGGAGAGGAAGACCCCCGATGAGATGGAGTGATTCTGTGATTGAGGTGGTGGGAATGAGTGTGTCTGAGATGGCAAGGTTGGCACAGGATAGAATGGCATTTAGGGCTCTTGTACATAGGGTCACAAGCAACTCAATGGCACATAACAACAACAACAGTACCCACCTTACTCCCAAATGTAATTGTTATTATGAGGTACATATTAAAACAATAATATTTTAAATACATAGAATTAAAATATATTACTCTCATGCATTTCACCAATCCTCCCCTTTTAATAAAATGTCTAGTAGAACTACAAAAATGTCTCTCTAGTTATCAGATGGGGAATTCATTTTAGTTGCTTGTATGCCAATATCTGACCCAAAAACTATGGTTTCTCTGCATTGTTTTATCATAGAGTTGCTCTGTGTGAGGCCATGTATTAGGAGTAGAAGGTGAAATCTCTTAGAAAAAAATGACCATTCCGTGAAAGAGACTGGTCTCAGGAAAGGAGACTTTGGAAGGCAGGAGAAAGAGACTTGTCTGTCCCTGGGCTTCACTACTTTGTATCTGAACTAAGAGGGTCCTAGTCATGTCTGGAAAGACTTTTAGAGTAGAGATAGTGAAGATGTCATTTAGCACACAGAAGAAGGTGAAACTAGATGAAGGGATGTTTTCAGGGACCTCTCATTGTTCATTGGGCTCATCTGAGCAGTAAGAGTCAAATCTTGTAATACAGATTACAAGTGTGTGCTAGTTTTTATTAATGGTCTTGAGTAAAACCTGATCCTCATGTCATTGCCTGGACTCTGTAGAAAGGGGGCTGCTCGTTCACACTGGGTCTTCCTCATTCAAGGACACATCGAAGAGGTTATGGCAACAGAGTTTAGTAAGGTGTTCAAGATGAAAATAGCCTTGTGGAGAGCCTTGTTCCTAGGACAATCTCAGAAGATTGTCTAATGTGTATGAGTGGTGTCTTTCTTGATTATGTCTATTAAGCCCACCCCATACCAGTGAAAAATGACCCGATAGGGAGGAAGGACATCTTCCAGCTTGGCTGAATGACCCCTATTGATGTTAGGTGTCATCAAGTCGAGTACGATTCATAGCAACACTGTGAACAACAGATCTGAATCCTGTCCAGTCCTGTGTCATCCTCATTACCTCTGCTACCACTGTGCTCATTGCGTCAGTCACCGTGTCAACCATCTCAATACAGGTCTTCATCTCTTTCGCCAATTCTCCACCTTTCCAAGCACGGTATCCCTTTCCAAGGATAGCATCTCCTAGCAATATGTCCAATCTGTGAGAGAACAAAGCTTTGACATGCTTGCCTCCAGGGAGCACTCTGGCTGCACGTTTTCTCCCACCCCCACTTTTCTGAAAAATAATTTTAATGGAAGTTTACAGAGACTGAGGATTTCCATTCATTCATTGTTGAACGTTTCTCCATGCCCAACCACCCACCCTCCCCAGTTTGCTCTTCTCTTTGAAAAGTAAAATTCTTTCATTATTATACAATCCCTCCCCTCAAGTCCACTCCACTATACAGCCTTCATTCTGGACTGCTGTCAGGACAATAATAACTAATCATATATCCTTTTAAACAGTTTTCTCCCTCATCTGTTTCAATGCAGTATACATAATTTATCCCATCTTTCTCAGTCTCCTCCCAACTCTGATGTCAGTTCCGTTTTACAACAGTGGTGCTATGCAGTATTTGTCCTTTTGTGACTGAGATCTTTTCAAAGATGCATCTGTTCATTTCATCTGTTCGTTCTTTTGATAGTTCCTGGAATATTCAATACTGTTCTCCAATACCACAACTCAAAGATATCAATTATTCTTCTGTCATCCTTATTCATTGTCTAGTTCTCTTCTGGTATCCATTATTCATTGTTCAGCAAATAATAGACATGATTATGGCCTTAATCAGGTGTACCTTAGTTTTTAAACTGCCATCATTGCTCTTCAGGATTTTAGAGAGGTCCCTAACAGTGGATTTGACGAAAGAATGTTTCCTTGTCTCCTGACTTCTGGTACCAAGGGTGTTGATTGTGGATTCAAGAGAGATGAAATCATTAACAGTTCCGATCCTTTTTTCCCATCTATCAGTGGTAATCTATTGACCCAATGCAGTGGATCATTTTTAGAATGTTCTCTGACCACTTCTTATGGTATAGAAAAATGTTTTATATGCCTTGTTGTTGTTGTTTGCCTTCAAGTTGAGCATCACTCATACTGACCCTATGAATAAAAGGCTTGAAGCCCCTCTACAACTATCAACATTTACCAAAGTTCGTACAGTTTCCAGAGGCATGTTATTTAGAAAGTGGATGTCACTCATGCTTCCAAATATATGCCTTATATCTACTTTAATGGTTCCATTTGTTAAATGCTAATTTACTTAATAGTCTCCAGACTGTGTATTCCACAAGAGCAGGGTTCATTGTGGTATCTCTTGGCCATTGCATACAGTCAATGTTCAAGTCATATTGTTCAAAGAAGTCAAGCAAGTGATAAAGGTTTAAATGGGTAGTTATTCCTGGGTTTGAGTTCTGGCTTCACACCTGCTAGCTGGATGGCTTCTCTTAACCTCTCAGCATCGGTGTAAAATATTCAAAATAATACCCAACAGCCTTAATTTATTCAGGTAAATTTTGGTGAGCATCTGCTGTGTGCTGGACACAGCATCAGTCATTTTGATCAAAGAGAACAAAGTGATCATAGCAAAAGAATATATATGAGTATGTACATATATGCACTTATGGCCATATTACGTTTAGTATTCTTGACTCTGGTATTACAAGGAAGCCCAGTAAATACCACTATCATTCAGATATATGCACCAACAACCAGAGCCAAAGAAGAAGAAATAGAT
>NW_006399779.1:10007606-10010521 GCF_000299155.1 Elephantulus edwardii | reverse complement strand
GACGGCACATAACAACAACATCAATTCTTGACTCATTGTTCAGGTTTTGGTGGAGTTTTTGTTCGGTACTCTCATACTGCCTTACAAGGATACAAGTGTACAAAGCCCTTCTATCTGACCTTGTCTAACTACAAGACAAGGGAGGAAAATCACCATCAGCATCAGCCCAAAGCTCATTCTTCAGAGGTGGGGAATCATATTTGCCTTCACTCCCGAAACTTTTTTATCAATCTGGCACCAGCTACCTCTCCCGCGACAATTGTCTTCTTTTCTATTGGGCTCAATAATTTGTTGCAGTTACCTCACAGAACTCACAAATCATACTTATTATGGGAATAATTAGGGAATTAACAGGATCAGAATGAATTTGGAAGGGACAGGAACAGCTCAGGATACAGGTCATTCCCTTGACCAAGATACTTTTAGCCTCGCAGCTCCTTCTCTGTCACTCTATAGGCAGATAGACCTCACTGTCACCTTTACTTGCTTCCAGCCCTCAAACTTGACCCCTGTCTTGCTCAGGCTCTTTAGCGCCACTGACATGTGCTCAGAAGCACCCCACTTTGCCAGAAAGCCTCTAGCTTGAAGGTACTCTGCTCTTTCCCCTTTGGATAGGCAAGCTTATCATTCCGTGGGTCAGGAAGTCCACCACAGCTGTCTCACACTGGCCTCCTGGTTCTCACCATTTATTCTGCTGTCACTCTTGCTGTGTTGTCTCTTGTCTCATGACATCTCACAATCTGTAGTCTTCTAGCTCATTCTTTGTCTGCTGGCTCTAGGAGATAATCAATGTAGGGTCCCTTGGGGCAAATGACATATTCAGCTCCTGGCTTTTCTTTTTTGATGGTAGCGAGGATGTCCTCAACTTGTAGGATTGGATTTTTTAAGCCTAACTGAAGGACTAAACTAGCAATCCTTCTGTTGGACCATATGTACTTTACCAAGTCTCTCCTTGGAAGCTAGGGTTTTGAAGCTCTGTCTCACATATTTTAGGCATGTAGCCAGGAGAGACTTGTCCTTGGAGAAGGACATCATGCTTAGAATGGTGGAGAGACAGCACAGGAGAGGAAAACCTCAGATGAGATGGATTGCTACAGTAACTGGGGCAATGGGGTTGGGGTGTCAGAATTAGTGAGACTGGCTTAGGACAGGGAATGGTTCAGAGCTGCTGTACATAGGGTCACTATTGGTTGCAGGCCACTTGACAGCATATAACAACAACAACAATCAATTCTAGCACGAATTTTGTTGTGTTATGTGCCATCAAGTCACCTGCGACTCATAGCAACCCTATGTACAACAGCCCTAAACCCTGCTTTATCCTTTGCCAATCTTATTATCTCTGACACACCTATCCCCTTTACCCCAGTAACTGAATCAATCCATCTCATTGAGGATCTTCCTCTCCTGCACTGACCCTCCACCCTCCAAACATTATGTCCTTCTCCAATGACTGATCCTTCCTTGCAACATGCCCAAAGTATGTCCAAAGCTTCAGAATTCTTGCCTCCAAGGAGCAGCCTGGCTTCACCGTCCCCAGGATGAACTTGTTTGTTCTCCTAGCAGTCCATGGTATATTCAATACTCTTCTCCAGCAAGCACTTCAGGTCCTTCTCTGTTTCAGCAAGCAGGGTTGTGTCTTCTGCATAATGCAGATTGTTGATGAGTCTCCCTCCAATCCTGATGCCACACTTCTCCTCATAGAGCCCAGCCTTCTGGGTTATCTGTTCTGCATATAGATTGAAAAGATATGGAGATAGGGCACATCCTTTATGCACACCCTTCCCAATTTTGAACCCTGCAGTGTTTCCTTGCTCTGTTATGATTACTGACTCCTGGTCCAAGTATAGGTTTCACATAAGTACAATCAAGTGTTCTGGAATTCCCATTCCTCTCAGCCACAGTTTGTTGTGATCCACACAGTCAAATGCTTTTGCATAGTCAATGAAACATAGATAGACATTCCTCTGGTACTCTCTGCTTTCAGCCAAGATCCATCTGACATTAGCTAACACACTTCATAATTCCCCCTCAGCCTTTGGAATTGCTTTATTTATTCATTTTTTTTTAAAGCTTAGAATTAACCAGTATTCTGAGTGGCCATAGACATCTTATTTGCATGATGTTGCTGTTAGGTGTCATTGAGTAATCTACATTCAGAGCAGGCCTGTTACGAATAGATGAGAACCTTGCCCTATCCTGTTTCATTTCCACAATCTCTGCCATCCTTAAACCCATTTGTTGTAGTCACTCTGTTAATCCATCATCTTGAGAGTCTTCCTGTCATTCAATGACTCCCTACCTTTCCCATCATATCTTTTTCCAAGGACTAGCCCTTCCTGACAATATGCCCAAAGTATCTGAGATGAAATTTCATCATCTTTATCTTTAAAGAGCAGTCTGATTGTACTTTCTCTAAGACAGACTTATTTGTTCTTTAGCAATCCATGATATATTCAATACTTTTCACCAATATAATTCAAAGGCATCAATTTTTTTTGCTTTCTTTATAGGTTGTATAACATTCAGATGCATATGAAACAGTTGAAAATATTATGGAATGGAACAGGCACACCTTAGTCTTTATACTTACATCCTTGCTCTTTCATGATTTAAAAAGGTTCTTGATAGCAGGTTTCCCTAATATAACACATCTTTTGATTTCTTGACTGCTGCTATATAATTAGTGTCTTTTGCATAGTTTCAGCCAATCCAAGCAAAGGTCTAATACATCATATTGGCATAGTTTCACTCAATGATTTTGTGGGAATTACAGACCCTGGCCATAAAGACCGTATAAAAGGAATCCCATTGTTCGATAAAGTGAGACCGTGTGTGTGTGTGTGTGTGTGTGTGTGTGTGTGTGTGTGTGTATTTGTGTGTGTTATGCATCAGAGAGTTGGACAATGACTAGG
>NW_006399779.1:9966065-10007196 GCF_000299155.1 Elephantulus edwardii | reverse complement strand
ATATCTATATAGATATATAGATATAGATATAATCTCCTTTGCCTGGACTAGAATTAAGGGATGATGAAGCAGAGAATTCAGGGTTCTGTGACTTGGAGAGAACAGTCTACTACTTGAGATTTGAACTGCAGTTTATCATGGACAAATTAGTTACTCTCTGTATTATCTGAACTTTCCAAAGTTATTACTTGATCCTGTATGCTCGGATCCAAGGATACCATATATCCTTTCACTGTGGGAAGATTTTTGAGTCACACATCAGGAATGAAGTTAGTCTGTTGTGATTTGAATATTTTCCCTGGGTTCTCTGAAGCCTCAGAGCAACTCAAATGTCAGGATGACCCAGGGATTGCAATTTGTGGAGAAATGATTAAGAAAGAATGGTTCCTTTTAATCAGGAGCTTGTACACATTCACTTGAGAGTTCAGCTTGCAAGAGTAGTCATTCTCCCAGTTGTTCTTGGACACTTCAGTGAAAAACATTCTAGGGTTAGGTAGTGTTTGGAAAAGAGGGAACTGTTTACTAAATCTAGCTATTTATTTTCATTCTGAAAATGTATTTCCAAGTTTATGTCAGATGCAAATTATTCACAAAGAAACAATTCAGTGTAGCTTGCTAGGAAAATCAATGGTGTTGCTGATGTCTTAGTTAGTGTGATGAACCTCCCCAGAAACTCCAGGTGGGAGGCTGGTGTTTACTTTTTCAGGAGGGCTGTTGAAACTTGCAGCTTTCTGGTTCACTGGTACAATCTCTGAATCAAGAGCTTTAAGAATGACACTAAGAAAGATTGACAGTTTAATAAGGAATCAGCATTGATTCCCAAGATCAAATCTAGCCCTGCTGTCATTTTTTATTGATGCCAGAACACCTAAAATCAACCTTCTGCCCCAAATTCATTTTAGAGGTCTATTCTTCTCCGGGCAAAGACTGTCCATCTTCTTTGATTTGGTGCGTTAGCCTCTGTCCCCTTCTCATTCAATCTGTCAGTTTCTAGCTTTTTAACTGGGTGGGCACACTGTCCATCTCCACCAAATCCCATTGAGAAATCACAACATCACTTTCTGGAATAAATGACCTTGTTTCAAGTCTCTGACTTAACAGCCTCAGAATCCTTACATTTCTTCCCAGTTGACTTTGTCTTGGTTGCATCCTGAGGTTCTTCTAAGAACATACTGTCTGGTGCTAATTGTGGAACAGAACTTGAAGGCCTTGGTTACAATTTAGTGTCCTGGTGGTTTTATGATTGTTAAATCAAAGACAATTTCTAAAATATACATAGTAGTAAGCTTGATCAGAATTTTTAGCTGCAACCCAAGAATTTCAACACTCTGCTTTGAAAGAAAGGCTGTATTATTCCTCTCCTGTCTATGCCTCTGCATAGTTTCTGCTTGTTATGATACTAACAACGCATAACTTAGCACTGGGGGGAAAAATCTTGTCTTTATTTATGCTGTTACTCAAAAGGAGGATATTTGAATCCACCAACTATCCCACAGGAGAAAGATGGGTGATCTATGCCCATGAAGTTTCTAGATTCTGAAAACCCCTTGGAGGGTCAGCTGTGTGTCTGTTCTGATTTGAAGGCAATGAGTTAGTTTTTCTTTTCTTTTTTCTTTTAAATCTTTTCTTTAACTCTTATTTGTTCTTGATAGCTTTCACTTCCCTTCAGCCCCAATATTCTTTGTGTTTACTTTCTGAGAACTATTTCTGTTCTTTTCTTATTAATTTTCTTTATGAAGATTATAAGAATGGCTGGTATCTTTACATATGTAGCTGTCTAGGGTAATGGAGAAAGATAACAATCTTCTTCAGTGCCTTTGATAGACTCTGAAAACCTGCTAACGGGTCAGCTGTAAATCGGTTCAGACTCGATGGCAATAAGCTAGAGTGTAATGAAATGAATTGGATTCCATCCTTGTTCTGTTACTAATCACATGACTTGGGCTAGTTATTTCGCCTAACACTCAGCTTCTATAGCTAAAATAAGAAGAGGGGTTAGTTCTTAGAATTACACTGAAGCTTGTGTTACAGTGCATACTATCCAAACCCTGACAAAAGCCGGATAATCAATATAATTAGATCCTTTCATGCTGTTATACAGCAGAAGCTCTAGGATGAACTATAGAATGATGAGAAAAGGCTTCAAATAGCCCTCACAGAAATGATTACTTTTTGAAATTACCAATCTTTAAATCACCGAGGTAAAAAAAGGAAAAAAAAGAGTAGAAAAAGGGCTGTGTTGCAAATATTGTTATGGAGTTTGTACATTTGGATCAAACTATGAAGCATAATTAAAATTTAAATTAAAGTCAATTTTAAATAAAAGTAGAAATAGAGTATCTGTGAACACGTCGAGTGTTTAGATAAAAGTCAAATTACATGCCAGTTTTTAAGCTTTTATTTAAAAAAAGACCTACTGCTTAATCAAACTTGTCAGAAGGAATGATTTGGCATGCCAAGGCGCACGTCAGAATGCTCTACAGGGCTAACAAATTGTTGATAACATTCTGCTTTTTAAGAAGTACTGTTAGAACCTATTTTTTTAACTGAAACAGTTGCCTGCGTTGAGCCAGGAGAGCTCTGCATAGCCACCACCACCATGTCGTTTGTATTTCCACACAGTGTCTTCATGCAGTACAATAATGTCAGCCAGACGTGCATTGATTGAGTGCCTATTGTGAAGAGACTTAGGAAAGACTGGGCTTTTGCTGTCTGTGATTTAGCCCAGATACTAAACGAAGTGCATCTAGTCTACTCAAGGTCAGTTTTTGTGGGGCTTGAATTTTATGCATTTGGAAGTCTCATTCTGTCACAGGGACTAAGTGCTGATCTGCCAATCAAATGATGAGTTATCTGAGACCACTGGCTACTCTGCAGGAGAAAGTTCTAGCAGTTGCTTTATATAAACATTACAGCCTTGGGAAACCTGTGGGGCCGTTCTGCTCTGTCCTGTCAATCCAATGAGTCAGAACTGACTCAGTGCCAATGGGCTTGCAATACATTTTAATTTGGCACAAGCAGTCTGCCATCAGAAGCTACTAATCTGAAGGCTGGAGGTTCAAGCCCATCCAGTTGGCTTAAGCCAATCAATTAAGATTATAGCTGTGAAAATCCTATGAAACAATTCTATCTCATCCCACCAGAGGTAACCATGACTTGAAATTGATTCCATGGCAATGTTGTGGCTTTTAAGTCATGAGAAAGAACACAAAATTATAAATACAAAAATAGATGCCAAGCAACAAAATTAGGTCCAGCGACTTAATAGCACACCTTACAAATAAAGGATTCTAAAGCTTCTGGAGTCTCTTGGTAAGCCTGTCTCTTCTATCCATTTCAGGGGTAAACCCTGGTAAAAGCTGGAAACTAATGAGGACATTAAATTTAAGATTGATGACAGTGACTTGTCCTTCCCTTAGCACCGGTAACTGAGCTCCTATCAGAAAATCAGAAATTGCAAAGGACAAATTTAAGAATGGAATGCTTAAAGATCTTCTAATTGTTATTTGTTTTTTATTCTATCAGTGCTAAATAATTTTGAGGCTAATAAAAATGCCATAATTTCCTTTATGCATGTCATTTATCATACTTCTGTAGATCCACTTTTGTGCCATGGGGTTTTTTTTCTTTATTAATTTTAATGAACATTTACAGAGATTTTGGATTTCCGTTCATTCATTGCTGCACTTTTCTCCCCACCCCCCACCCCCAGTTCGTTCTTCTCTTTGAAAAGTAAAAGAAAAATTCCTTCATTGGTATACAAATCCCCCACCCCCATCCCCCACTCCAAGTATACTCCACTCTGCAACCTTCATTCCAGACTCTTATGATAATCATAATACCCTATCATATATTGCTTTTGAACTGTTCTCTCCCTCATCTGTTTCAATATACATAATTTATCCAGTTTTTCTCATTCTTACCGCAACCCTGATGTTAGTCCCATTCTACAACAGTGGCACTATGCAGTGTTTGTCCTTTTGTGACTGAGATATTTCACTCAGCATAATGTCCTCCAGGGTCACCCATTTTGAATAATATTGCATGAGTTCTTTGTTTTTCAATGCAACGTAATATTCCACAAGCTGTGAATATACCACAGCTTCTCTATCCATTCATTTGTTGATGGGCACTTAGGTTGTTTCCAACTCCTTGCTATTGTGAACAAAGCCGCAATGAACATGGGTGTGCATATATCTGCTTGGATGGTGCTTTTGGTCTCTTTAGAGTATATTTCCAGTAGTGGAATTGCTGGGCAAATTGGTATCTCTATTTGCAACTTTTTGAGAAAGTGCCATGGAGTTTTAAAAGCATTTCTTATGACAATATGCAGCCTATTAAAATATTTCAATACATAGACCAGGACTTCAGGGCTCGTTGTGAATTCTAAGCTGCTGGGGTATTTTGCAGATGGTGAAGCGTAACTGTTCCTGTGTATCTTTTGTTAACATAACTATCAGAAGGCCGATTTTTAAAATGTCTTTCTGAAATTATGTTTGGGAGCTTATTATTTACCTATTTTAATCTTCAATCTTTGAAATATTTTGGTTCTTTTAAAAATTTAAGTGGCACATTTCTCCTCTTGAAACATTTCTTGAATTTTGTCAGTGATGAATGCTAGAGTCTGAAGATTCAAGTTTATTTTCAGCATTCTCATGGGATCTTAGGAATAGCACTCACTTTTCTCTCTGTACTTTTTCTTGGTGGAACATTTGCTCAATGCTCCAAGTCAGTTGATTTGGCCCTTAGGGTAGCACAGGGCTCTTTCCAGAGAACTGCAAAACAAGATTGCCTCCTTTCCCCTTTCCTTTTGGCACCTCTGCCTGTAGCCCTTCCCGTGGCTTGCCTGCATGTTATGGAATGCTTCAAATGTTCCGTCCTATGGCTTGTTCCAAATCCCACACCCTCCTGTTTTGTTCGCAGGATGCCTGCTTACAACCATTGTAATGTACAATTAGCCTGGAAGCACAGGCAGATAATAAGAGAATCATCATAAAAGCACTAAACAGAGCAAATAACATTTCAAGCTGGATTTAATCCCAAATACCTGGCACTCTGAAGCAGGGAGGTACAGAAACCAAGAAGCCAAGAAAGAAGGCTTTCTGGTTAGCTGTGGAGGATTGGAATTACACATACACACAGTGCCCAAATCCAGAGTTAATCCAGACGGCATACGGTGAGTAAATATTATCAATTCAAAGCTAAAAGTGTCTGTAAAAAGGTATGGCTTTTAGGTTTAATGTAGCATTAAGATGGCTCTGTGGCCTAAGGGAAGCAAAAGAGACATTCAGATTAGCTGGAAGGAGGGGAACCTTCAGAAGGATGGGATCTTGTGGCCTTGAACTGGACTTTAGGGCTATTATCTTGCCCTTCACATAGACCTTTACATCTGTGCCTCAGTTTCCTTAACCAAAAAAGTAAGAATAAAAATATGTACTCAAACATTCTGCGATATTTTCTGATCAAAGTCCACCAGGAGATATTATCTTGAAGTCAGAAGCCATTCATTGTACTCTAAAAAATACAATCATTTTAATCCCAATAATCACTAATGTTATTTTTAATATGTTCTGTCAAGTCAAAATGGACTCATAGTTGGCCTTCTAGCAGGCTTTTGGAGGCCGTAAATCACACAGAAGGAGATTGCCCATCTTTCTTCCAAAGAGGAGCAGGTGGATTTGAGCTGCTTGCCTCTGGGTTGGCAGTGCAAGAGTTAAAGCCTTATTATGAAGTGAGACTGAGGTTTTGAGAGGTTACTATGAAATAGGACTGAGGTTTTGAGACTGTGTAAACTTCCCCAAGCTCACAGAGTCTGGTAGAGCTTGGGTTTGAACTCGCCTAATCTAATTCTGATTGAAGAATGCTGTGTCCCAGAAGGACTTGTCCACCATGGTCTACCTTTACCCTAGGGCTTTCTTGAGGCTTTGATAACAGGGAGGTAGTTTTGTTGAGGTTCTGTAGACCCTTTCAAATATCCACCCATTAGTCTTATGAGCCTAAGATACGCGATGAGCCTAGGCTTAGAGATCAAGTGGTTAGAAAGAATAGGGACAGTGCTGTGTGCACAGAGGAGAGGGCTGAGTTTCTGTGTGTTGATCCGACCTCCTTGTTTTCCTCAGAGACCAAGGGTGCTTAAGAAAGCTTGCGAGACAGAGGTAGGGCCTGATACATTATAAATGGGTCCTTGTTTTCCCTTCTCCTTCTTTACTCTCCACCAAGGCAATGTGCAGAGTGGAGAGATGATTTATTAATTACGTTTTCCGGATGGAATGGCAGCCCACGGGGTAGTTTTCTACCTAAAATGGACACCAAAAATGCACAGATGCTCAAAATCTCGTAACTGACCTGAATGTTTGTGTCTAGGTAGTTAAGCTTGAAAAGGCCGCCCATGGTTTTCTTTTCTGAGCGATCAGTTTGCTGCTATAAATGAAACGGCCCTTCATGAACGATCGTCAGCCTCAAAAATTGACTTTGCAGCCAATTCAATCAAAATTATATTATTGCCTTTGCATCACCAGATCTTGCCTGGAGATTTTTAACAGGCACAGGAAAAGGAGAGACGAGGCAGGGCTCCTTCCCTGTGATGAAGAGATTGCTTAAAATGCCTACTGATACTTGGTCTCTTAAATGCTCAGGGGAGCATTTTTCCCCAGCCACATTTCTCTTGCCTATAAATTGGGTAAAACTTAGAGCACACTGCGTTTTTATTTTATTATCCAAAGTAAATGAAACTGTTTTGCAAAGCCTTGAGCTTCCCTTCCCTGCATTCTTTTTGGTCTTCTAAATAAAGCTTCTGAACTTTATCAAACAAATCGCTGGCCTCCAAAGGCTGCTGAAAGTTATTATTTTTGTTTGCTCAACGTGAAGAAAGCTAATTATCCAGCACAGCACTATGTATGTGTGTGTGTGTGCGTGCGCGCGTGTTTCTCCTTCAGACTGTAGGGTATTAGTCCTCAGCAAAGTATATACTTATTATTTTTCTGGTTTCCGTGGTGTGTGTTTTAATAGCAGAAGGGGATTTAGCTGGCGATTAAGAAGGGAAATAGAGGGGGGAAAGTTCTTGTTCTATCACATTATTTTCTTTGCAGACAATTCTCTGGGGCTTAATTGGGGGGGGGAACCCCAAACAAACAGGAGGTAAAGATCCTCGATGTTTACAGGTTAAATATTCCATAACTGGCTCTGAATTCCACCCTTCCCGACTGCCTCAGCTAATTATGGGAGCATCTCAACCATCGGAGCGGCTTCATTTTCCCTGAGCATCGCCTCTCACAACAGGATAATGCTTACCCTGATAGAAGTGTCACAGTGGGGACTCAGCATAATTTGCTGATATGATATAAAAAAGAGCATTAAGGTAATTACATTTCGCACTTGTAATATTTCACAGGCAATAATACAGTAGAAAATGGCACTCCCCCCCTTTTGATAACCTGATCATTTAAAACTTTTTTTTTAATGGCACAGCAATGAAGCTGATGTATTTGATGGGTTGTTGTTTCTTAAATGTACGCTCAGTTTATAAATGCATGAATGCAGCCATTAATCCGTCCATTTGACCAGGGTTAAAAGATGGGGAGTAGCAAAGGAAAACTGTTTCAAATATCTTCAAAGTTGTTTTTAATCATACTAGCAGAGGAATGAATGGGAAAGCTGGGTAATAAATAAGGAAGTCTGAAGAATAATCGATCCCTTTGAATTGTGGTATTGGAAATAATATTGAATATACTGTGGACAAACAAATCTGTCTTGGAAGAAATGTAGCCAGAGTGCTCCTTAGAAAGAAGGATACTAAAAAAAAAAGGAAGGATGCTGAGACTTCACCTCATATACTTTGGCTATGTTAATGGAGGGACCAGTCCCTGGAGAAGGATGCAATGCTTGGTAAAGAAGATGAGTGACAAAGAAGACAACTTTCCATTTTGATGGCTTTACACAGTGGCTACAGCTCTGGGCTCTCGCATAGCCGTGATGGTGAGGATGACACAGAACTGGGGCACTGTTTCATTCTATCCTTGGGAACGCTCTGAATAGGAATAACAAAGAAATGGCAACAGCAAAGAAATGAGAAAGAAGAACTTTTTTTGCCAGGAGGGAGCTCTGGTATCTGCCAGTTGGAATCCACCAGTGGCTCTATAAAGGACAGCAGGGCAACCTCCTCCCTTTGTGAATCACAGTCTTAGAAGCCCAATAGAGGGTCACTGTGAGGCGGAACTGATTCAAAAACAGTGAGTTTGAGTTCTGAAGTGGGTTTTTGTTTTTGTTTTTTTTCCAGGGACATCTTGTTATAGTAGACTCACAGCATTAGAAGGCCAAAGATGGGGAGTCTAGGATTCTTCCTCCTACCTTTGCTTTGTGACCTCAGGCAAGTTACTAAACCTCTCTGAGCAGTTTTCTCAAAGAATAGTGGTAGACAGGCCGATCCTTTTTAGATCATCCTAGTTGTAATATCTATGCCTTAAGAAACAAATCCAGATTTTCCCCATTTATTAATTTTTACTTAGCAAAGTTAAGCAGCAACAACAACAAAAAATGTTGATTAAGAGACTTGGAGGGTAAATGAAGACCATTGATACAGGAACAAATAGAAAAACCATATCTGACAAGGAATGACAAGGAAAATATCTGACAAAGAAAAAAGACATGGCCTTCTTAGGTCCAAAATATATGCCAAATTCTTAACAGTGAACACAAAGAAAAATTCACAGCTGGATACATCACTGTAAAACTTTAATGCATAAAGTAAAATGTCTTCTTAATAACAGTAAAGGCTATGAAGTGAGATATTCAAAGTATTGAGGGAGGAAATAACCCTACAATTTCCTATACTGTTAAACTATTATTCTAGACCAGAGGTCTGCAAATTGTTTCTTAAAGGAACAATAGCTAGTCTCTTGCCTATTTTTTTTCATGTAACCCGTGAGTGTAGCTTTTACAGTCAGAGCAGAGATTATGCATTGAGATATTTGGAGGAGGCAGACTTGGAAATGCAACAGGTTCAATGAAACCACAAAATTACTTCCTCGAACCAAAGCATCTTCACACCAGGCTCTCAAGATTAAGCTGTTATTCACCAAGTCATATCTAAGCAGAGGGTAAGCCATACATACCAGTTGGCTGTGTGCTCTGAGAGGAGTCATCTTATTTCTCTGTATCTTGCTTACCTCTTGCGTGTAGCTTATTGTAATCCAAGCCCACACGTAGTACGGTTGGGGCGGGGGCAAAGAGCCTGACATTAGAGAGTAATTTAACTCTTTTTCTATAGTTTCTTGAGAGAAGTGTGAGTAAAAGGGTTATATAATAATGCTCACCAAAATATCTTGAAAGTTGGTTCCCCCCCCCCGCCCCCGTAGCTCTTTCTACCTCCAGCATGTAAAGTAGGATCTCTAAATGTCTTTCCGTTCCTCAAAGTTTCCAGAAGAATTTTGCCTAAAGCTTGGTTCAAGATGTGGCGATGCAGTGTTTAAATGTTCAGCTGCTAACTCAAAAGCAGGTAGTTTGAACCCACCAGGGGCTCTGCAGGATAAAGATGTGGCTATCTGCTTCCCCAAATATTACAGCTTTACACCCCTATGGGGCATTTCTACTCTGGCCTAGTTGGTCCCTATGAATGGGAATTCATCCTGCCAGCAGTGGATTTTTAGTGGGTTGGTATGACTAATGCCCAGATGCTGCTACCTGCGCCCTACCCCTCAAAAAAGATTCATTTAATCCATAACCTGATAGCACTAAAGTGAAGGAGCTGAATTAGAAGATAACTATGGTCTTTTAACCCTAAAATTCTGAGAAGATGGAATGCTTCCCCCTCAGACGTGACATCTGTGAATAGTCGTGTGCTGCATTCAGAGCCTCAAGGGCACAACGGTTAGTCCAGACCACTCCATGGGGGCTGGCCTCATCACCTGAGTATTTGCATTGACAATACAATCATGGTTCCCATGTTGTCACTGGCCTATGTTAAGGAGCCTTTTGCAGATGGACAGATGCTTGTTATTACCATATGCTTATAGGCAACATGGAGACTGACCCGTAAGAGGCAAGAGAGGGCTTTTTCCTCCTAATATGTTATGAAAGTTTGATCAGAGTGGGAAATTTCTGTCATGGGTGATTAGTATCAGCTCATATTAAAATTCATTCTCCCTAATTCAGTATGAAAAGTGCCAACATAGGAACACTTTGCAATGAGATGGAGAAGATGCAGAGTGATGTCACAAGTTCTAGTGTCTCCTTCTTTTGGAAAGGCTAAACTTTATTCGTTCAGCCCTCCTTTCTCCACTCTTGTAAAAATTAAAAAGTTTGTCCATTCTAAATGCTTGAGACATGGCAGAGTTCTTCTAGTTTTAGTCACAAATACCTAATAATAATGTGTTGAGTGTTAACTATGTGCCAGGCTGTAGGCTAAGTTCTTTACAGGCATTAACTCATTGAATTCCCTCTAGCATCCTATTATCCCATTATACATGTGTGGTAACTGAAGCTTAGAAGATGACGATCTTAATGAAGCTTACACAGCCAGCAGGCGGCACACAACCAGCAGGCAGGACTGAGAACCAATGAGGTGGGGTAGTATCTCTCAGCTGTGGAAAATGGAATTTTTCTAAGAGCTCTTGTAGAGTCTACAATAGCATTTTTTAACTTTGACTTCCTTGCCATTTCAGGCCAGATAATTCTTCACTGAAGGTGTTGTCCTGTGCATTATAAGATGTTTATCAACATCTGTGGCCTTTGTTCACTAGATATTAGTAGCAATCCTTTCCCAAACCCAATTATGACAACCAAAACTCTCTCTAGACATTGCCACACATACCTTGGGAGTATAATCACCTCAGATTGATAATCACTGCCGTAGACAACTCATCGGGTTGTTAGTGTTCAATGCATCAAAGCTGTTCTTGACATGATTTTTAAATTCTGTTGGAATAGACTCAAGGTTGTATTTTGGTTCTTGTGGACTTCTAAAAGTTTTCTTCTGCTTCAATTTGAACTTATACATGAGTAACTGATGGTCTGCTCTATAGTCAGTCTCTGGCCTGGTTTTGAGTGATATTGATCTTCTACAGTCACTTTTTTCCACGATATAGTCAATCTGATTCCTGTGTAGTTCAACAGATGAGGTCCAAGTGTATAATTGCTGCTATGTTGGTTTTCTTCAAAAGGTATTTGAAATGAATCATTCATTCATTGTATGAAATTCTATCATTTAACACTCAGCCTCATTTTTGTGACCCAGTCTGTATTTTTTAACATCCACTCCTTTTTTTCCCCAATTTTTGCATTCCAAAGGAATCTCTCAACATGTTAGAAAGCAAGGATGTGAGTTTAAAGACTAAGATGTACCTGATCCAAGCCATAGTATTTTTGTGCATCTGAGAGTTGGATGATGAATGGCAGTTGGATGATAGAAGAATTGAATGATGGTGTTGGAAAAGAGTACTGAAAATCCTGTGGACTTTCAAATGAGCAAACAAATCTGCCTTGAAAGAAGTACAATCAGGGTGCTCCTTAGGGGCAAAGATGGTGAAACTTCATCTCACATCCTTTGGGTATTCAGTCAGGAGGGGCCAGTCTTTTGAAAAACGATATCCTGCTGGGAAAGGTAGAGAGTCAGAGGAAGACAAGAAGACCCTCACCAGGATGGGCTGATGTAGTGACTGTATCAATGGGCTTAAGTATATTAGAGATAGTGAGGAAGATAGGACCAGGTTCAAACCATTTGTCCAGAGGGTTTCTGTGAGTTGGTCTTCAACAGCGCACAATAACAGCAACACCACTTCTATCTAGTGCTCTTCTCTTCTCTTCCAGAATGCCTCGCACGACCTACTTAACTCCTGCTTCCTTCCTGCTCAGGGAACGTTGGAGGGGACTGTTGTCTGCAGAGGAGGGAGTAACTCTGACCTTCATTGTGCAGAGATGGCAATGAATTGATTCAGACTCCCGAGACCCCACGTGTATTAGCAACAGTCTTGTGCTCTGCTGAATGTTTACTGGCTGATTTTTTTCAGAAGCAGATTTTCAGGCCTCTCTTTAAGGATATTCCTGGGTGGACTTAAACCATCAACCTTTTAATTACTAGGTTGTTATTGTTAATTGCCTTTGAGTTGATCGATGATTCATAGTAACCTTGTGAACAAAACTCTTGAAGCTGGTTTAAATATATACCGCCTGTGGGGGTTAAACATGTATTTGTAGCAACCAGGGGTTGTGAGAAGGGAATATCTGAGTTTTATTTCTGCTGAGAGTGGATTTCCTGAGTCAAGAGCTTTTGATTTATGGTGTGATAAAGGCATGCTGGTTTCTACTATTCTGGGACAAATGGAAGACTTTTTTGTCTCTCTTAGAAGACCTACTAGGCTATCTGCCCAGCTCCTCTTCCTCAGCAGTCAAAACCAGGCAGAGGCTGACTGTGGAACAGATCCTCAATTATTCATGTGTAAGTTCAAAATAAGGTGGAAGGAAATAAAAATTACACAATATGGCCATAGCTTAGAAGTCTAGAATGTCTATTTCTCTCAGATTGAGTCACTTCTGTCTCCCAGGAATTGGAAGTGGGACGATGGGTGAATCTTTCCCAGCAGCTAGGGCTGTGTCCTGTGAACTTGGTAGCTCTAGTGGCCATCTCACTGTCCTGGAGACTGATTGGCATAAATGGTGCTTATTAGTAGCTGTTGAGTTGATTTCAACAGAGTAGAGCTGACCCAGGAAATGAAAAGATGTATTGTAATGGCAAAGTCTGCTGTTAGGGACCTTTCCAAAGTTCTGAAGAGCAATGGTGTCTCTCTGGAGACCAAGGTGCATGTGATACAGGCCATAGTTTGCAATCACTTGTTATGCATCAGAGAGTTGGACAATGACTAAGGAGGATAGAAGGAGAATTGATGCCTTTGAGCTGTGGTGCTGGAGAAGAGTGTTGAGGGTACCATGGACTGCTAGGAAAACAAACAGATTCATCCTGGAGAGGGTTAAACCAGGCAGGAGGCAAGGATTCTGAGGCTCCATCTAACATACTTTGGACATATTGTAAGGAGGGACCGGTCCTTGGAGATGGACATCATGCTTGGAAGGGTGGAGGGACAATGCAGGAGGGGAAGGCCCTCTATGAGGTGGATTGATTCAGTGACTGGGATAATCGGGATGGGAGTGTCAGAGACAGTGTGACTGGCACAGGACAGAGCAGGGTTTAGGGCTGCTGTACATAGGGTTGCTATGAGTTGCAAGCGACTGACGGCCCATAACAACAACAACAGAGCTGACCTCTAGGCTTTTCTATACTGTCATCTTGACAGAAGGAGCCCTAGTTGCATGACAGCTAAACACTTGGCTGCTAATGAGAAAGGTCAGGGATTTGAATCTGCCAGAGGAGAAAGGTGGGACAATCTGCTTCCAAATAATTTGCAGCCTTTGAAGCCTACGAGGCTGTTCTCTGCTTTCCTGTCAATTCACCATGAGTCAGGATTGACTCATTAGCAATGGGTTTGGGTAATATGTATGGAGCAGATAGACAGGTTTTTCTCTCTCAGAGCATTTGGAAGTGTCTGTAAGTTAGGAGCTGAAAATTTAAGCATTGCACCACCACAACTCTTTTAAAGAGTTGTTGTTTTGTGCTGTCACTGTGTAAATCTATCTCATTGCCGATACCCTATGGGGTTTGTTTCCAAGGCTGTAAATCACACAGGAGGAGACTGTCCATCTTCCTTCCAAGGAGCAGCTGGTGGCAGTACAACTTCTTACCACAAAGCCACCTGAATCCCCTTGAATAATGTTTTCTCAAACTGTGTTGTCTAGACAAGCAGCGTTAGTACCACCTAGATTGTTGTTGTTGCTGATTTAGTGAGGTGACACTGAGTCAGCTACATCACATAGCAAACAACAGACTAGAACCTTGGCCTTGCTCTGTGCCATCATCATGATCACTGTCATGTTCAAGCCCATTATTGTGGTCACTCCATCTCATTAAGGGTCTTTCCTCATTGAAGGAACTGGCTTGAAATGCTGGTTCTTAGGTTCCATCCCACTCCTCCTGATTCAGAAACACTTGATTCCAGCAATTTGCATTTTAATGAGCCCTCTAGAGGTTTTGGAGTGGGTGGAGAAGGTGAGAAAGCTGGGAGGGAATGAAATGAACGCAGAGAACTTCCTGTGAATTAGATGACCTCTCACTCAGTTCCCAATTCTTTTCTTCCCAATGCCCTGCCATGCCCCTGCCCATGAGTTTGGTGAGATACTGCCATGTCCTAATTACAAAATCTGCCCCTGACTCTTTTTTCCCAAGTTGATTGAAGTCAATTTTTGTTGCTTGCAACTAAAAACCCTTACTCATTCACCTCACACTGTAACTATACACAATTCATGTAGAGAGAAAATTATATGGAGCAGTGTCACCCTGGCTGTTGAGGAAAAGACTATAATTTTACCAGAAGCTCCTGGAAATATTTAAGAGCTCCAGAGAAAATATCCTATGGTTTTTCTCATTATCAAGTGCAAGAATCGTATGAGTATGTACGTTCAAAAAGACCATTTACTAAAATAAACACCTTCTTTTTCTTATCTCTCCTTGTATATATTATTCTTCAATGCTAAGAAGCTTAATATTGTCTGCCATTCCCCTCACTGGCTTCTCCCAGGTTAACTGAGTGTTAAAATAGATCTCAATTGGCCAAGAAATATTTCTTGAATGCTGACAGTGTGCCAAGTGTTTGGAGATTTAGTAAATGAAAGTTTCTATATAGTTTCCTCTCAAAGAACATTCTGTTTTATAAGGAAGGATGCTATTATCTCACTATTATGAGTTACAGTAAATTTTGCATACAGAATTTCAAGGCATCTCAGAAAGGAGTGTGTGGAGCTTTCAGAGTAGGGAGAGTCTGTCTGGTAAAGTGGAAAAGAAGTCTTCCTGGAAGAAGGTCCTCCCAAATTAAATTTGGGACTATGATTAGTGTCCACCAGACAGAACAGGCAAAAGAAGGAGAACAATCAATCTATAATTTGTAGGTACCACGAGGGAAGAAGGTGCTGTTTTAGTTCTTCATTGTAGTGGCTGCCAGGAGGTTGACTTCAGTTCCCAGTGACTTCATGTGCAGCAGAATGAAACCTCTCTCCTCCTCCCCACCCTGGTCCTGTATCATCCTCACATTCACCAGCACGTTGCAGCCCGTCATTTGAGGGATTCATCAAGGCAGTTCCCTGGCCCCCTCTGATCATTTGTTTCAGCAGTATACTAAGCTTTGATAGCACAGTCCGTACTGAATTGTACTGCTACCTCAAAGGCTGCATGTCTCTGGTGGTTTGAACCCACCAGCATCCCCTCAGAAGGGACATGAGCCGTTTCCTCCTGTGGTGATTTACAGCTTCACAAAATCATTGGAGAGTCAATGTTGAGTTAAAACTGACTTGATAGCAGTAAGATTGATCCTTCCTGATGACGTGTCTTGAGCAAGGAATTCAGACAGTGTCCTGTTGTGATCCATAATGTTTCCATTGGCTCATTTGTGAAAGAAGCTCCTAGTCCTTTCTTGCTAGTCTGTTTTAGTTGAGAAGCTCCTGAAGCCTGTCCACTGTGGTTAATCCCGCTGACATTTAAAATACCAACAGCATAACTTCTGTCATCATAGTATCACATAACTACCACTATGTGAAAAGCTTACAAAAGGCTGATGGTGAAGTGCTGTAACATCATATAAATGTTGAAAATAGGGTGAAGATTTTTCTAAATTCTTGAAGCTGAAGCCTCTAGTCACTGTCCCTATTATATCACTGGCACATCCTTTTTATGGACATAATTTATTAACTGGACTTTCAAGATGGCATGACTGAACATTTACTGGGCTTTCAAAGCCATGCTTGTAAGGAGAATAGACTGTATGTTGGTTTATCTCAACTAGGAGAAAAAGAAAGCGAGGGGGGGGGATCTCTATTAAGTTTTATAATTATCATATGAAAATTTAGTTAATTTCTTTTATCATAGTGAGTCATTAAAGACTGAAGTGGGTTCCCAGTCTTTTGTTTCCAGAACAATCCCCTAGAGGCTTGGCGCTCTGTCATCCGAATGGGCCCTGATTAAGGCAGGGAGCCTCTATTTTCAGATTACTGCTCTCCGTCATTAGCATTACGTTATCTTGCTCTTCAGACTGATTTTTAATTTTTATGCTCGCAATTATAAATGATTTACAGGGACATTCATCGCCCGACCTGTCCTGAGTCATTAAATTCACCTAGGTTGAATAGCCCGATGTGCACCTGAAATTAACCAAATCAGTGACATTATCTGGCTGAATTTTTCAAAGGCTTTAGAAATGGAGAAGACTCCTTTCTCCCTCACAATTCCTAGGCTTAATGGGAAAATATTTTTAATTGATAAAAGAGGTAATTAGCCAAGGCTAAGAGGTGCACACTAATTATGCCGTATATCTTGCAGAGTTAGTTTGGCCATGATTTCTGGAAAGGAAGGGACGATGACCCAAATGCAAAGTTAGCTGCAATCATATGGGGCTAGTTTGTCGGAGTTTTGCTTTCTTCACCCAAGTCGAGGCAAAGAGTCTCAGTGGCATTTTTCAAGCCCCAAATTTGATGGTATAGTCCATAGGAGTGGTGCTGATCCAGAGACAACATGCCTGCCTCAGTTTGAGTCCCCCGCTACTGCACAGGAGAAAGCCTCCTCACATTACAACTTACAGCCTCAGAATCCATTTGATGGCGGTAAGTGAAATGTGCCTAGGAGCCTTGTTGTGTGTTGTGTTGGTATAATAAGGAGTGGGTACCTCCTCGCGCTGGTGCAGATGAAATGGGGCCTGTGTGTCAAATTAAGTCTGAGACGGGAAGTAGGGCGCTGTCAGTCAGCTCAGCAGCAGGAAACAAGGGCGAGTGAGCCCTTTCATGCTCTTTCTGTGTAACCCAGGAGCCACACTCCTCAGATCTCTTTGTCTTTTATCTGACACCCTCTGCTCTCCTTTTTTTTGTGCTGGTTTCCAAACAGCCATTCTAATCATTCCAATAAAGTTCACCTAGTTGAACTTTTTTTTTTTTAACCTAATTGATACTTTTACTTCAAGCATCTGCCACTTCCAGGTAATAGTCTGTTCCCTTCTTTTTCATCTTTTCATTTTATTGTGATGAAATATAAATAACAAAACATCCACCATTTCGACCATGTTTACGTGTGCAATTTAATTAGTCTGAGCATAATCAATTCACAGCCAATGGCCAATAAACATTGCACCCAAAATTTCACTAGAACCAGAGATCAAAACTCTGTAGAGTCAGGCTGCTTCATAATACTCAGCACCTGGATTACAGCCCCATGCTGTTGACCAAATGCATTTTTAAATAGAGGCCAAAGACAATAAACTCACAGCCAATGGCCGGTAAACATGAATTAAGGTTTACCATATTGTGCAACCATCACTACTATTTGTCACCCTTAACAGGAAAGTTCGGTGCCCCTCCAAAAATAACCCCTGCTACCCCCTCTGTCTGCTTCTGGGGACCATTATTAAACTTCATCTCTACTCTTCAGGTATGCAATTCTCTACAGAATGTCAGTAGTTCCTTCTCTGTTAGGAGATTTTCTGTCCTTTTGTGATCAAAAGCAACAGCAGTTAGATGCAGAAAAATTGAATAGGGATGATACTATCTGTTTCATGGATGTTTATTAAAAATGAGATTCTCCCCATTGACAGATAAGGAAACGGAGACTTACATTGGTTAAGCCACTTGTTGAGGTCACTCAGCTGGTAAGTGTTAGAGACAAGAGTTACGGGTCCATCTGACCTATTTGCTCTGCTCTCCATCTTTGTGATGTTACACAGATGTATGAATGAGTAGAGGAGGCTCATCCATGTATAGGCTAATTACAAGTCAGTTAGGTTGGTTTTCTAGGGCTGTTGGACCACAAACTAGGTGACTTAAAAGAGAAGACTTTTATCTACTGGTAGTTCTAGAGGCTAGAAGCCCAAAGGCTGAGGGCATCCTTCCACTGAAGTCTCTAGCGGAAGATCTACCCTTTTCTCTTCAACTTCAGATACCCTGGAACATTTCTTGATCTGTGGCAGTGTGCCTCAGTTTACCAACTTTAACATTTATTAGCTGTACGATTTCCAAAAAGTCATATAACCTTCATGATCTTCTGTGTCCTTATGTGTATGGTGATATGATTGCAAAAATGACATGAACGGTGTGTGTCCCTCACACAAAGAAGTCGTCCTGTAACCGTTAATTCTTTCCTCCCATTCTTGCCAGGATATTCAGGACCTGGACACTTAATAATGGTAGCCTTGGTCCTGGATATTATTCTAGGTCTTAGAATCCCCTGGAAAGTCCTGCTTATCAAAGGATTCCAGCTTTGTTTATTCCTCCCTCCTTGAGGTAAGAACAGCAAATAACTTGGTAGATGGAATCTCTTTCTTCTATATAGTCCTGATGAGGCTGCCATACCTGAACCATTAAGCTCTCCATATGTGTGGCCTCACTGACTGAGGGAAGACAAATAAGAATTTTTATCTAAATGTTGGTAGACAAGTTCCTTCTGTTTTCTGGAGTAAGTATTAAGCTGGGGGGGGGGGATGAAGTCTTGACTTGTCCCTAGTTTTGCGTTTTGCTTTCTCCTTTCTCCAGGATGCAGTTTTGAAAAAGGAAAGCTAGATAAAAAAACAGTACAGAACTATTTTCTGAGAACATCACTTCAATCATTAGAATTTCTGAGGCGGCCCTTAAACTTCCAAGTTAAATTCTCTTATTTTGTTCACATCACTTGAGTAGAAATTCTTCCCCTCTCAACTCAATGAGCATCAAGGAAAAAGAAATTCCATTTTCCTACCTATCTGCATGAGTGAGGTGCAGTTCAGGTCCAAAGAGTGATGCTTCCAGCCGAAGCCGGTCAGGTACCAGAAGCCACACAGGTCCCTTGCAGGACTGGCACAGCCACAGGGGTGTTCTATTTTCACCTGCTTGTGGTCTTCCAAAAAGCTTGCATGAGCTCAGAGGACCATTTCCACTCATCCTTCCCTAAGTCCCAAGTTAGCACAAATGCAGCATACCTTACTATTGACTAGCATGATTCCAGCCGTGGACCTCTATCTCCCATTAATTTCTGACTGAATACCACATGAAAACCATGGTCCATTTCATATGACAGAACCATTTAATTGGATTATAGATGCTTGCACTTGCAATTTTTCTCATTATAAGCCATCATTGATGAGTTGAAATGTGCTTACTGTTGCAGCCCTCACACAGGAAGTTCCCCATTCCTCTCACGGCCAAATGTTTGTTCTCAGCCACATCCGTGTGTCCCCCATCACAGCCTCCTTAGTCTATGTAGATCTGCCTGGACTTCACCTATGTATTAAATTATCTAGCATTTCTCCCAGCTTCATCTAACCTTTTCCAAACTGAGCTTCATCTATAGCTTCTTTATGTTCATGTCTGCTGTCAGAGGCCTCTCCAAAGTACTGAAGAGCAATGATGTCAGTCTGAGACTATAGTGCACCTGATACGGGCCATAGTCTTTGTAATCACTTACTATATGCATCAGAGAGCTGGACAATGACTAGAGATGATAGGAGGAGAAATAATGCCTTTGAGCTCTGATATTGGATAAGAGTGTTGAATATACCATGGACTGCTAAGAGAGCAAACAGGTTCATCTTGAAGAGGGTTAAATCAGGCTGCTCCTTGGAGGCAAGGATTCTGAAGCTTCATCTTTGGAGCTTTCTACATACTTTGGACATGTTGCAAGGAGGTTAAGGAGGGTCCAGTTGCTGGAGAGAGACGCCATGCTTGGGATGGTGGAGGGACAGCACCCTAAATGAGATGGATTGATTTAATGACTGGGGTAACGGGGTAGGTGTGTCAGAGATTATAAGATTGGCACAGGATAGAGCAGAGCTTAGGGCTGTTGTAAATAGGGTCACTATGAGTTGCAGGCGACTTGACGAGACATACAACAACAACATATATGTCAAGAAGTTCTTGCACTGTTGAAAAACAGGACTCTGAGAATTGGTGGGATACCAGTGGAGATACTACAAGTCTTGCTGCATTGAGATGCAATGCTGGAAGCTCTTACCTATCTACACCAAATATTTGGAAGAAATACCTTACTAATGAACTAGAAGAGATTCATAGCTGTGTTCATTCTAAAAAAAAAGTTCTTCAACAACAACAAAATAAAATAATAATAATAATAATAATAATAATAATATCACATGCAGATAAATTTCCCCTGAAAATAATTAAGAAACAATTGGAATGGTAAAAGTCAAGGAAACACCAGAAATTCAGGCCAGATTCAGATTTAGAATGAGGAATAATATTGCTGATGTCAGATGGATCTCAGCTGAAAGGAAAGAAAGCTAGAAAGACATTTACCTGTGTTTTATTGCCTATTAGAAAGGCTTTGTTATTTGGCTATCCAAATGTTGTTATCAGGTGCTGTAAAATTGCTTCCAAGTCCTAGCAACCTTTTGTACAAACCCTTCATACAACCCTATGAACAAACACTGCCTAGTTCTCTACCATTCTCATAGTCATTGTTGTTCATGAGAACATTGTGAAAACCACTGTGTCAATCCATCTTATTGAAGGCCTTCTTCTTTTTAACTTTAAGGTTCTACATGGGCACATTAAATGTTCTGGAATTTCCATTCTTCTCAATGTTATCCGTTATTTATTATGACACTCACAGTCAAATGCCTTTTCATAGTCAATAAAACTCTGGCAAACATCTCTGCTTTCAGCTGAGATCCATTTGACATTAGCAATAATACTTCTTGTTCTTGACATCTTCTGAATCCAGAGGGAATTTCTGGCAGTCACCTATTGACATACTGCTCTGATCATTTAAGGAGTTCTTATGAGCAAAATTTCACTTGTGTGGTATTATAATGATATTGATGAAATGGGACTGGGTAGTGTTTTACTCCATAGTATATGACTATGAGTCAAAAACAGCATGATGGCTCAAAACAACAACATATATGTCTCAACGTTATGAGATGTATGTTTCTTTCTACTGTGGCCAGTGGTGGCAGGAGTTGTAAGAAAAGCAAATAGTGTAAAGATAATATCTGTTTAGTGTAACTTTAAAACAAAGGAGATCCTACCCATTTTACAGATGAGGAAACTGAGGGTAATGAAAGGTAAGCCATTAGTTGGAGGCCATACAGCTGGTAAGTGTCAAGGAGTGGACTTTGTGGCCAAATAGACTTGTTTGGATGTTAACACTATTAATCATTGGTTGATTAATCCTTGGGGGAGGGGACATCATGCTTGGAAAAGTGTAAAGCTGGCAAACAAGAGGAAGACCCTCAATCAGGTGGACTGTCACAGTGACTGCAGCAGTGGGCTCAAGTATGTTAGCGATGGTGAGAACGCCACAGGCTAGGCCAAGGTTCCTGTCTGTTGTTCGTAGCTTCACTATGAGTTGTACTCAACAGTACCCAACAACAATAATCACTAGTTACACAATTCTGGGTAAGTTTTCCCTCACTTTGAGCCTCTGTTTTTGTCTGATAGATTCTGCTGGTTACGTTTGGCAATAGCACCTTCGCCTTAAATCTATTTGTTTGCATCAGGGACAGGTGCCACCTGAGTGATAGTGTGCTAGTCAATGTTTAACGGGCAGCATATGTACATGGGCATACGTTCATGAAGAACTTTACAGATAACAAAGATGACTAGCGCACAGTTTATACCTTGGAATAAAATATGCAGTACTCTTTATTGTAAATTTCATATAGCCATTTTTTTTTCTCATGGAATGATTTTTCCCTCCTCTCAACTCTTTTGTCTATAGCCAACATTTGTTTGCAATTGGCACGCAAGTGTACTTGTAGCATAGATGTTGGATATTTTTGTTCTTATAATGAATAAGATTTATGCTGTGAGTTTATAAATATGATGTTGTTATGTGCCGTCGAGTCGTTTCCAACTCATAGCGACCCTATGCACAACAGCTCTAAACCCTGCTCTATCCTGCGCCAACCGCACCGCCTCTGACACACCCATCCCGACTACCCCAGTCACCGAATCAATCCATCTCATAGATGGTCTTCCCCTCCTGCGCTGTCCCTCCACCCTCCCAAGCATGATGTCCCTCTCCAAGGACCCATCCCTCCTGGCAACATGTCCAAAGTATGTCAGACGAAGCCCCAGAATCTTTGCCTCCAAGGAGTAGCTTGGTTTAATCCTCTCCAAGATGAATCTGTTTGTTTTCCTGGCAGTCCATGGTACATTCAGTACCCTTCTCCAGCACCACAGCCTCAAAAGCATCCACTCTCCTTCTGTCCTCCCTAGTCATTGTCCAACTCTCTGATGCATAACAAGTGATTGCAAATACCATGACCTGTATCAGGCACACCTTAGTCTCCAGAGAGACACTGTTGCTCCTGAGTACCTTTGAGAGGTCCCTAACAGCAGACTTTCCCATCGCGATATGCTTTTTGATTTCCTGACTGCTGGTACCAAGAGTGTTGACTGTGGAGCCGAGCAAACTGAAGCTGTGAACACTCTCAATCTCTTCGTCACCCATCCTGACGCTGCCAATTGGTCCAGTGGCGAGAATCTTTGTCTTCTTGACATTGAGCCTCAGTCCATACTGAAGGCTGCAGTCCTTGACCCTTCGCAGCAAGTGCATGAGGTCCTCCTCAGTTTCAGCAAGCAAGGTTGTGTCATCTGCATAATGGAGATTGTTAATAGATCTTCCACCAATACTGATGCCACAATTCTCCTCATAGAGCCCAGCCTCTCCGATAATCTGCTCTGCATACATGTTGAAAAGGTATGGAGACAGGATGCATCCCTGTCGATAGTTTTTTTATTATTAGAAGAATATTCCTTAAGTTTTTGTGCTAGTCACAGCTATGGGCAGGATGTGTTTTTAAATATAATCAGCATTGTATTATTAACATTTTCTCAAGTTTTTAATGGAGTCTGAGGACCAACAAAATCTGTGTGCTGACCCATATCTGGCTTGCTCCTTGTTTTTGTAAACAAAATGTACTGAAACACAGACATATTCATTTACATGTGCAATATCTGTGGCTATTTTGTGATACAACAGTGAAATAGAAACTGTATGATGCACAAAACCTAAAAAATATTTAATCCCTGATCCTTTACAGAAGTTTGCTGACCTCTCCTCCTATTAGAAGCCATTGTTCTGGACCCTTCTCTTTGGCCTTTCCAGGAGAGGGTGTGTTTTGTCTTATTTCCTCTTGTTTCTTTTCCTGACCATGAAACACCTGGAGAAAGATTGCTATAGATGGGCGATACATCTAGGAATTACATATGTATGCATCTGAAATTTTATTATTTTAAGATTATCTGACTCATTACTCACATATTTCCAATTAAGTCCTCTTTCCTTGCTAACAAGAAACTGTTCTTTTCTGATTTTCCTCCTACCTCTCAGACCCTCGATCTCATTCTCCCCTCAGCCCTCTTGCCATAGCTGGAGTTCTTCCAGAAGCCGAACTTGAAACAAAGATTTGAGTTTACACTCAAATGGTCTGCTTGAGAGAAGATCCTACTGACCACAATGGGAGAGGAGAGAAGTGAGACCAGGAAGTAAAGGAAACCAGAATGGAGTATGTTAATGAGGAGGTTAATAATAAAGTGAGTAATGGGCCGGATCCCACTGCGACCTCTGTTAGATGCTGTAAAACATGCCTCAGAATTGTTTCAGCCAAGGCTGAAGAAGCTGAAATGTTTGTCTTATAGTTTGTCTTTATAGTCTTGGGGTATTAGCCCTTGGCCTTCTCTATTAAGTGCAGTCTACCATACACACTGAGTGGAGAGTTCATTTAGACATCATTGTTACATTTGGGACAGTGACTACTGAGTGTTATGATCAACAGCATCTACCACAGCTCCGTAAGTGCAAGACTGCCCTCGGCTGCTTTTCTGTCCATCCCCAGCGCTCTTTACGGGCAATTTCATGTGTCCATGACTTCTGCGCTTATATGTCTATCAGTGACTCCCAGCCACACCAAACCTTCTTTCTTGGGCTCTATTTCTTGCCATCTAATGATCTTCTTCACCGACATGTTTCACTGATGTCTTTAAGGAAACACTTCTGAAGCTAAATTCATCTCCCTGTTCTTCCTATTGTTAGGTGCTGTCCAGTTGAGTATGACTCATAGTGACTCAAAGAGCAGATCTGAGCCCCGTCCTGTGGTGTGCCATCTTCACACATTCCGACACACTAGAACCCATTGAACAGTCACCGTGTCAACCACCTGGTTGAGGGCATTCCTCTCCTTCACCGACCCTCAACTCTTCTAAACATCATGTCCCTTTCTAAGGAGTAGCCTCTCCTAGCAACATACCCAAAGTATGCGTGGCCAATCTTCATCATCCTTGCCTCTAAAGAGCACTCTAGCTACACCCTCTCCAAGACATATGTATTTGTTCTTTTGACCATCCATGGGATGTTCAGTGCTCTTCTCCAACACCACAGCTCAAAGATATCAATTCTTCTTCTGTCATCCCTATTCATTGTCTGGCTCTCAGATACATAACAAGTAATCAGAAAGACCATGGCCTGAATCAGATGCACCTTAGTCCTCAAACTGACATCATTACTCCTCAATAATTTGGAGATTTTTCCTAACTGCAGACTTTCCCAATATAATATGTCTCCTGATTTCCTGACTGCTGGTGTCAAGGGTATTGATTGTGGATCCAGGCAAGATTAAGTTACTGACAGTTTCAATCTCTTCTCGATCTGCTTTGATCTTCTACAACAAGTGCTTCAAGTCCTCCTCATTTTGAGCAAGCAAGATTGTGTCATCTGCAAAATGCAGGCTATTGGTGAGTCTCCCTCAGATCCTGATGCCACATTCCTCTTCATAAATTTGCTCAGCATACAGATTGAATAGCTATGGAGACAGAATGCAACTCTGACATACTCCCCTCTTAATTTTAAACCATGCAGTGTTCCCCTGCTCTGTTCGCACAACCAGGGGGACCAGGAATAGGTCTCGTGTGAGCACACTTAAGTGCTCTAGTACTCCCATTCTTCTCAATGTCAGCCACAATTGTTATGATCCACACAAACGCCTTTGCATAGTCAATAAAGCAACAAATAGACATTCTTCTGGTATTTATTCTCTACTTTCAGCTAGGATCAATCTGACATCAGTAATGACATCTCTGGTGCCATGGCCTCGTCTAAATCTTGCTTGACCTTCTGGCTGGTCCCCATTTTTTAATGATCTTCAACAGTATTTTACTTGCATGTAATATTGTTTAACAGTTTCCAGTTCTGTTGGATTGCCTTTCTTGGAAATGGATCCTACCGCACCCCATACATTCCTTTTACATTCTCTCTCTTTTTTTTAACCCTATCATCATCTTTTTAGTCTCACAAACTAAGATTTCAGCATTATCTTTTTTGCAAGAAATCTATGGTTAATCCTCCTGGTATCAGCTTCTCCTGCTGTAATCCATACTGTGTTTAACTGTTTTCTCTCTCTCTCTCTTTTTTTTTTACAGCCTGTTTACCTTCTTTTTTTGTACATGTTAATTATCGGTTGTAAAAGATACTTTTAGAGGAATTTATCTGGTTCCTAATGCCTATTTCATGCACCAGTCTAATCGCAAAATAGTCCTTGGGTCTTTTACCTTTTCTCATGCTCACAGTCACATTTAATTTGAGAAGCTACAGTACTCACATTCATCCTGATATTTCAAATCAAGGCTACAATGTTCCTAAATAGGGTAAAAGCATAACTTGAACTGGGGTTAGCAATATTTCTTCAACCACACTGTTTGAGAAGATTTTTTTAAACCCACAAAACTGTCCTGGAGAGGCAAAAGGGAAAAGTTGTAATGGATAGGCTTTGCCCACCCAGTTTCTCATTGTTGGGTGGGGCTGACCCTAAGAAGTACCCTTGTCAGTAATTGGGTCAAGTTAGACATATGACCTACGTTTGACCAATCAGAGTATTCTGCTCTAATGATTGGTACAGGGAAATGTCCATTACCCCAAATCAACCCAATCATCTTCCTAGAACTTGGACTGAAACTATCAGGCCAGTAGAGTTTCTCTTTGGCTGCAATCAATTAGCTCGACAGATGATTTAAGGTTAGAGTAGCCACCATATAAGGAAGACCTGCTTTAAAATGAGGCCAACATAGAGGAAAGAAGAACTGAGAGACAGAGAAACGATGATGTCCTTGAACCCTTGCATTTGACAGTGCCTCAAGTTTTCTTTTACCCTGTATTGCCTGCTGTAGACAACTCCTCAATTCCTTTGTTGTTCTGAACTATTTTGAGTCAAATCTCTTATGTATGATTGGAAGAATCCTGTCTGATACAAAGCAGATGTAAAGAGTAAAAGCAAAAGAAGACAAAAGGTAAATCAGATTTCTTCTAGCTTCCATTACCCAATGCCAGTTTTATTCTAAACCTGTCTGGAATCCTTAAGCTTTTCACAGAATGAGAACCATTTCTGTCTCTCTGTCTCTTTTAAACTAATTCATTCCTATTATAACCAAGTTGGTGCAGAACCTAATCTAGGATTATGTATTGCATTTAATTGTCATAATTTTTACCCCACAGATCCTCATTCCCTGTAAGATAAAAGCCAAATGTCTCCAGAATGGGATTAAGACCTGCTTGCTGCAGAGGGTCAAGGACTGCAGCCTTCAGTATGGATTGAAGCCCAATGTCCAGAAGACAAAGATTCTCACCACTGGACCAATTGGCAGCATCAGGATGGGTAGTGAAGAGATTAAGATTGTTAACAACTTTAGTCTGCTTGGCTCCATGGTCAACACTCTTGGCACCAGTAGCCAGAAAATAAAAAAAATGTATTGCGATGGGAAAGTCTGCTGCTAGGGACCTCTCCAGGGTACTGAAGAGCAATGGTGTCACTCTGGAGACTAAGGTGCGTCTGATACAGGCTATGGTCGTTGCAATCACTCGTTATGCATCAGAGAGTTGGACAATGACTAAGGAGGATAGAAGGAGAATTGATGCCTTTGAGCTGTGGTGCTGGAGAAGAGTATTGAATGTAACCTGGACTGCCAAGAAAACAAACAGATTCATCCTGGAGAGGGTTAAACCAGGCTGCTCCTTGGAGGCAAGGATTCTGAGGCTTCGTCTGACATATTTTGGGCATGTTATGAAGAGGGAGAGGTCTGTGGAGAGGGACATTATGCTTGGGAGGGTGGGGGGACAGTGCAGGAGGGGAAGACCCTCTATGAGGTGGATTAATTCAGTGACTGGGGTAATCGGGATGGGTGTGTCAGAGGCAATGAGATTGGCACAGGATAGAGCAGGGTTTAGGGCTGTTGTACATAGGGTCGCTATGACAACAACACACAACAACAACAACCATCTTCCTCAGATCCAATTCCCCAAGATAAACTCTGTTCTTAATATTCACAAATGCTACTGCAATTACCAAATATCTGCCTTCTCCTTCCTCTGCTGTCCTTTTCTCCCACAGTGAAAGAAAGACAGTTAAGATTGTTGAAAACAGTACCTGAAGATAAGACTAGGTAAACATGAAAGATAAGACTAGGTATACAAGAGATAAGTCTAGATATACAATTGTACCTACCAAATTACTGATTAAAGTTAAGTAAATTTAAACTATACAGTAGGAAAACTGGACAACAGATGCCTTACTCAAGTGGTCAAAATGAACATCCTGATAAAAGACAACTGAACCTCTGGATATTACACCTGAGAAAGGGTCACCAGCACTTACATTGTGCTCTAGCAAAATATCCAGCCTGAAGCCAATTACTAGAAATCATCAGATAACCCTGAATTAAGGAACACCAAAATAACTCTTTTCACTGACCTTCTACTTTACCAGGGCTCAGATCTGTTGTTCATAGGGTTGCTATGAGTTGTACTCAATTTGATGGTACCTAACAACAACATAAGCAACAACAACTAATTTAGAAAATGTAATTTCCTTCTTCAGGAACTTCAGAACCTTTCTGATAATATGCCCAAAAGGTGCTTGAAATAAAACCTCACTATCTTTGCTCCTAAGCAATGGAAAAGGTGAAGACACTAAGTGAGATGGATTGACACAACAGGTACAACCACGACCTTTGTGATGATGTACAGGACCAGGCAGTGTTTCTTTGTGTTTTACATAGGATCACTGAGTCAGAACCAAATTGATGGTACATAACAGCAACAACTACATAAAATAGCTGGCCTGTATTCTTAAAAGTGTAAAAAAAAAAGTATCAATGTTAGCACTACTTGTTAAAGAGGCGGGTGTTTCCCCATTTAATGAGTTTTGTATCCTTGCCAAATATCAGTTAACCATAGACTCATGGGGGTTAATCTCTGGGTTCTTCATTATATTCCATTGATCTGTGTGTCTGCCATTGTACCAATCCCATACTGTTTTGGTTACTATGGCTTTGTGGTAGGTTTTGAGATCAGGAGATGAGATGCTTCCGACTTCATTTTTGTTTTTCAGAAGAATTATGCTTATTCTGGGCCTCTATCCTTTCCAAATGAAAACTAGAAATTGCCTTTTTTTATCTCTTTGAAGAAAGAGTTTAGTATCTGCTTTGACATTGCATTGAACCTAAAGATTTCTTTTGGTAGGATTGTCATTTTCAGAATGTTCAGTCTTCCTGCTCATGAATAGGTAATATTTTCCCATTTAGGCAGATCTCCTATTGTTTCTTGTAGTAATATTTTGCAATTTTCCTTGAATAGGTCTTTTGTGTCTCTAATTAGTTTTATTACTAAGTATTTCATCTTGTGGTTGGCTATTATAAATGGTATTGCTTTTCTAGATTTCTGTCCTTTTTGCTGTAGAGAAATCCAACTGATTTTTGGTATGTTGATCTTGTATCCGGCTACTCCACTAAGTGGGCCTACTAGAGAAATTGTGGTACTTTCACACATTGGAATACTATACAGCACTAAGGAATAATGATTTAACAAATTACTATATAACATGGGAGAGTCTAGAGAGCATTATGCTGAGTGAAATAACTCGCTCACATAAGGACAAACACTAAAATACAGTATAAGATTACTATTGTAAAAATAGGATGATAATTAAGTAAGACCTATATAAATGTTTAAAAGGGGAAAGGAAAGAGAAGAGAGGGAAGAAAAAGGAGAAGGGAGAAGGTCACCAGAATAGCATAGATTAGTAGGCTGATAAAGGGGTGAAGGAATAGGAAAGATTCAATGGAGACTTGCACCTATGGGATGTTAGTAGACATAGATCAATAATAATTGATATTATCCGAGAGGCTGGGCTCTATGAGGAGAATTGTGGCATCAGGATTGGTGGAAGGTCTATTAACAATCTCCGTTATGCAGATGCCACAACCCTGCTTGCTGAAACTGAGGAGGACCTCATGCACTTGCTGCGAAGGGTCAAGGACTGCAGCCTTCAGTATGGACTGAGGCTCAATGTCAAGAAGACAAAGATTCTCGCCACTGGACCAATTGGCAGCATCAGGATGGATGACGAAGAGATTGAGAGTGTTCACAGCTTCAGTTTGCTCGGCTCCACAGTCAACACTCTTGGTACCAGCAGTCAGGAAATCAAAAAGCATATCGCGATGGGCAAGTCTGCTGTTAGAGACCTCTCTAAGGTACTCAGGAGCAACAGTGTGTCTCTGGAGACTAAGGTGTGCCTGATACAGGCCATGGTATTTGCAATCGCTTGTTATGCATCAGAGAGTTGGACAATGACTAGGGAGGACAGAAGGAGAGTGGATGCTTTTGAGCTGTGGTGCTGGAGAAGGGTACTGAATGTACCCTGGACTGCCAGGAAAACAAACAGATTTATCTTGGAGAGGATTAAACCAAGCTACTCCTTGGAGGCAAGGATTCTGGGGCTTCGTCTGACATACTTTGGACATGTTGCCAGGAGGGACGGGTCCTTGGAGAGTGACATCATGCTTGGGAGGGTTGAGGGACAACGCAGGAGGGGAAGACCCTCTTTGAGATGGATTGATTCGGTGACTGGGGTAATCGGGATGGGTGTGTCAGAGGCGGTGCAGTTGGCAAGGGATAGAGCAGGGTTTAGGGCTGTTGTGCATAGGGTCGCTAGGAGTCGGAAACGACTCGACGGCACATAACAACAACAACAACATATGAATTAAACACAATATGTGTGAAGAATTATATGCAAACTAATAACAAAAAAGTCTGTGTCTAAAAAGATACTTAGGGATTGTTTTAGATTAAAGCCTAGAAAGATAGGCAACTAAATACAATCTAAACCCTAGATTAGATTCTGCACCAGAAGAAAAGAAAAGGTAGTTTATTTTATAGAGCATCTTATTGGAATAGATGATAAACTTAGAATGCAGTTTGTTTATTATATGTATCATTGTGGTTTCTGGGGTTTAGTGGTAAGGAATTTTGCTGCCAACCCAAAAGCACATAGTTTGAATCCACTGGCATCTCTGATGGAGAAAAATGAGCAATCTCCTCCCTTGCAATTTACTGCCCCTCAAAATCAACTGGAGGGTCAGCTATGAGTCAGTTCTGACTTGCAGTACAGAACAACAACAACATATCAATGTTAAATTTCCTGAGCTACAGTTATGGAAAAGGCAGTCCTTCTTAGGAAATACAGTAGACAAGGAGAAAGGGGAAAAAAGCCAAAAAATAACCAAAAGGAAAAAACAAAAACAAAAACCCCAAGTAGTAATGGGAGGTGATTTTTTTTAATGTTATGTCATGACCCTTCATTTCTTAAATTCACCCAGAAGTATAAGGATTAAAGAATAATCCAATGTAATGAGCAAGTGATCCACACTGAATATGCTTAGAAAGAATACATATGCTACAGTACGAGTTAGGCCATGGAGAAATGTTACTCCACGTCTGACCAAATACAGTCAACTCTTAGTAATATCACTCTTGAAAATGTTTGCTGAATCTGTCTGTACTGGATTGAAAGTCCTCTTAGCAATATCAATTATTTTAAAAATTTTTCAGGGAATATATTTAACTTACTTAGATAAGAACTATTCTGAAAACACTGCATTGCTTATTTAGATAGCAAGTATTGAGGCTTCATTACATCAAGTAGTGTTTTATTTTTCAGTATTGGAGCACAAAAAAGCAAATGCAAACCATGTTTTCATGGAGTTTATGGCTTAATGACTGAGAAGCCAAAGATGGCTGCAGTGTGAGATGCCCTTGATTTGAGAATAAAAAGCAAGTCAAAGAAGTCTACAGAAGAGGTAGCACTTGGTAAAGATTTTAAATGTTATGTAGAAGTTTTCTGGTTAGAAAAAGAGAGAACATAGACATAATAGATTAGGGTGAAGAAGTGTGATATATCCATACCTTTTCGATTTGTATGCTGAAGAAATTATTCAAGAAGCTGGAGTCTATGAAAAGGAATGTGGCATCAGGATTGGAGGGAGACTCATTAATAACCTGCAGTACGCAAATGCTTGCTCGAAGTGAGGAGGACTTGAAATACTTGTTGCAGAAGATCAAGGAATGCAGCCTTCAATATGGATTTCATCTCAACAGCAAGAAAACAAAGATTCTTACCATTGGACTGATAGGCAACAACATGATGGATGGAGAATAGATTGGAACTGTCAACTTCATCTTTCTTGGATGCACAGTTAACACCATTGGTACCAGCAGTCAGGAACTAAGGAGACACATTGCACTGGGAAAGTCTGCAGTTAGGGGACTTCTCCTAATTATTGAGGAGTCTTGATGTCAGTTTGAAGACTAAGGTGTGTCTGATTCAGGCTATGGTCTTTCTGATCACTTACAATGCATCTGAGAATGGAACAACGAATAGGGATGACAAAAGAATTGATGCCTTTAAGCTGTGGTATTGGAGAAAAGCACGGAACATCCCGTGGATGGCCAAGACAACTAACAAGTATGTCTTGGAGAGGGTGAAGCCAAAGTGCTCTTTGGAGGCTCTCATATTTAGGGCATGTTGCTAAGAGGGGCTATTCCTTGGTGAGGGACATGATGCTTGAAAGTATGGAGGGTTGGCCAAGGAGAGGAAGACTCAACCAAGTGGATTGACACTGTGACTGTCACAATGGGCTCTAGTATATCCAGAAGTGTGAAGATGGCACAAGATAGGATGGGTTTCAGATCTGCTGTTCGTAGGGTGGCTATGAGTCATACTTTATCCAGTGGCACCTACCAACAACAATAATTCATTGTTTCTTGCAGTAGTGGTTTGTCGTTTTCTCTGTAAAGATCCTTTGTGTCCCTAGTTAGGTTTATTCCCAAGTATATAAATTCATGACTGGATATTATATTGGTATTACTTTCTAAATTTCCTTATCTGTGGTTTCTTTGTTGTTGTTATGTACAGTCGAGTCCTTTGCGACTCATAAGGACCCTATGTACAACAGCCCGAAACCCTGCTCTATCCTGTGCCAATCGCATTGCCTCTGACACACCCATCCTAATTACCCCAGTCACTGAATCAATCCACCTCATAGAGGGTCTTCCCCTCCTGCGCTGTCCCTCTATTCTACCCAGCATAATGTCTCTCTCTAAAGACCTGTCTCTCCTTAAAACATGTCCAAAGTATGTCAGATGAAGCCCCAGAATTCTTGCCTCCAAGGAGTAGCCTGGTTTAACCCTCTCTAGGAAGAATCTGTTTGTTGTCTTGGCAGTCCATGGTACATTCAATACTCTTCTCCAGCACCACAGCTCAAAGGCGTCAATTCTCCTTCTATCCTCCCTAGTCATTGTCCAACTCTCTGATGCATAACAAGTGATTGCGAAAACCATGACCTGTATCAGGTGGACCTTAGTTTCCAGAGAGACACTAGAGAAATACCACTGATTTTTGTGTATTGATCTTGTATCCTGCCACTCTACTAAAAAGGTTTATTAGGTCTAACAGTTTTTTTGTTGAGACCAGGGGATTTTCTGTGTACACTGTCATATCATCTCCCCCCATAGGTCTAGGAGAAAGATGAAGAATCTCCTCCAGTGAAATTTACATCCTCTGTAATTTGGAGGGTGAGCTATGAATTGGTTTTAATTTGAAGGCTATGACTTTGAGTCTCTCTGTGTGAGCAATTTAAAATAATTTTTTAATCTGATGCCTCTAGGTTTACATACTTGTAGACTTTTCCATAAATAACCCGAGTCATGGTGTTTTCAATTATATATCCAAAAGCTGACCAATGAATTAGTAAGAGGATTAGTGCCTTTGAGTTGTGGTGTTGGAGAAGACTATTGCTATTCCATAGATTATCAAGAGAACAAACAAATATGTCTCGGAAAAAGTGCAACCAGCGTGCTCCTAAAAGGCAAGGATGGTGAAACTTCATTTCATGTACTATGGGCATGTTTTTAGGAGGGGCCAGTGCTTGGAAAAAGATATCATGCTGGGGAAAGTAGAAAGTCAGACAAAGAGAGAAAGACCTTCAATGAGATGGATTGACACAGTGACTTTAACAGTGGGCTGAAGTATAACAGATAATGAGATGGCACAAGATAGGCCAGGGTTCAGAACCATTGTTCATAGGGTCACTATGTGTCATATTCAATTCAATGGCACCTAACAACAGTTGCAAGACAATGGATATTCAAGATTTTGTGATCAAAGTATCTCCCAGAGCATCTTTAATTTCAATAGGCCCAGCAATAGATTATTTTATCCCTAGTCTGGTTAATTTAGAGTGTTTAGATGATCTAATCTTTCAGAAATGTTCACTTTGAGATCTCTCACTTAGAAACTCAAGCAAAGGCAGGAAGCACAATTGTTAGGATATCATCAGTGTTTAGACTCAAAGGTCCTCTCTGATCTCATCTCTCTTTTAGGACCATCTTTATTGGTTGATTGTTTTCTTGATGTCTGAAAACTCAGGTCACATCTCACACATTTAATCTTTAAGATTATAGTTGCTTGTTAATTGAGCATAATATCAGAGACTCCTTATTTTCATTTAAATTATTTTAACGAATGTTTCACATTCTTTTTTTTCTGCCTTGAATTTTTCATTAGATCTTTGAAAGTGTAATTTCTGAACATGGATTTGGAAGTTTTGGCTTCTTACATATTGTGCCTCTTGAGACATATTGCATTTTCTTGTCATCTTGACACCGATTTACCAGAGTGAACTTCCTGGGAGAACACTGTTGCAAAGAAATTTCTCTGTTCTGACAATAGATTATTTTCTTGTTTTTCAGTGTCTAGGGACCTGATGCATGAACTTTAAAAATTGCAGTAGCAATGCTCACCGTTAAACTAGGTATGAGTGCTTCCCTAATGTGAACCATTGACAGCTCAATATATCAGTTTCTAATCAGACAACCTGGCTGAGAAGAAGCACCAACAACAGTAAGATTTTTTTTTCAAAGGTAAAACTTTCTTTAGTCTTTTTCCAAATCTCAAGTCTTTCTACACCTTAATGCTGATATTCCTCCCCCCTTATAATCTTTAAGTAAAAGGCCAGTCTTTAGAAATAGAGCCAAAATTTGTAAAAAATAACATATAGCAAGCCAATGTGAAATTTCATTATTGTTTAGTTGTGCTTATTCAAAATGTTGCAAGTAGGAAGAACTTTTCTTCTATTTTATCTCAACTGTTTCTGATACCTTTTGGAAGTATGAATTTTCAGGCTGGCAAATAAAGTTATTTATTATTGTACATCTTTTCTTTAAGTTTGGAGTAGTATTCTTCTTGGGGATCTTGAAAACACAGCCCTGTGATAAATAAGATAGGATGAGATCACAGGTGTAGCTATGCAGAAAGAGATAGAACTGAGGCAGAAATCTACCAAGAAGGAGGGATGTTCCTGACAGGAAAGAACCGAGTATTTCATCTATAACCTCAAAGACTAGAAATAGTTGGTTAAGGTTCCTGGTTTTGCTCTAGATGCTACAATTACCTTTGTAAAAGATGGAAGACAGCAAGGAAAAGCCCAGGTCTCTATCTATATTTTGAATATTTCTGTATGATACAACTCTTCAAACACATTGTTATCACCCAGAGCCCAGAATCCTCTTCACCTCAATAATCTAGTAACTGGTTTCTCTATGTCAACTCTTGCCTCTAACACTCCATTCTTTGTTGTGTGCCATCAGCCATTGAGTCAAATGTAACTCCTCCGGTAGTCTAGTGGAAAGACACTGTGCTGTAATCTCAAAGGCGTGTGGTTTGAATCTACCAGCTGCTCCATGGGAGAAAGATGGACAATCTCTTCTCATGTAATTTACTTCTTCTGAAAACCTCTGGAGGGCCAAATATGGGTCCATTCTGACCAGAGGGCACACAGCAACCACAACAGTAAACTTATTGGACAGAGTAGAACTAACTTGCTCATAGGATTCCCTGCCTGTAATCTTTGTAGATGAACACATCTTTTCTCTTCTGGAGAAGCTTATGAGTTTGAACTGCTAATCTTTTGGTTAGCAGGCATGCTCTTAAGCACTGCACTACTGTGGCTTCTTGCCTACTTACTAGAGTACTAATTTTGAAAGGGAAATAAAAATGGTCATGCTCTTATCTCCCCCTTTAAGCCCTCACAGTGACTTCACATTTTGTTCGGATAGAATCCAATTTATATGTGATTGGGCCCAACCTTTCTATCCTGCCTTGTACAGAACCATTCTCCCTCCCATCCCATGAGCCAATCACAGAGCTTTATTGGCCTCCTTTCCATTCCAGAGAAGTTCTATGTTCTCCTCTGTCTTCACCTGAGTCAGGCTTTTTTATTATATAGGCTCTCGTATAACTATATCCCTTTTCTGTAGAAAACCTACCCTACATGTACAGAATTTGGAATGATGTATTCATATGTGACATTGGTTAACCACAAACTCAATCAGAGAAGGAAACCAATCACTTGCAGTATCACCGATACCAAACCCAGGGATATACTTAAATTAGTAAAACTTAAGATGTGGTTTAAATTTATTTACCAGTGTTTGCTTAGGAATATTTTGCTTCATAAATTGATCGATTTTTTTTCCCAAATGCCAAAGCAAGACTTCCATTGTTCCTATTAGAGTGGTTAATGGCAGTGGTAAGGAATTGCACTGACAACCCAGAGGCATGAGATCCATATTCATCAGCTGCTGTGTGGGAGAAAGATGGGCAGTCTCCCATCTCCTCTTGTGTGATTTACAGCCTCTGAAAACCCACTGGAGGGTCAGCTATCAATCAGTTTCAATTCGATGGCACATAGAACAGCTTCTAACTAAAAATTCCAAGGTTCAAACCTACCTGTTTTCAACGGGAGAAAGATATGACAGCCTGCTTCCTTAAAGTCTGTAGTCTTGCAAACCCAATGAGACAGTTGTACTCAGTCCTATGCTTACTGTGGATCAGAATCAATGCCACAACCACAGATTTGGGTTTCCTTTTCAAGGCAATACAGTAAACACTAGCTGAATCCTAGAATATTTATTATGCAAATTACATTGGCTCAAACTTCCACTGACTTAATTTCTGCATCCACCCTCCTTCCTCTTCAAAGCATCTCTAAGCTCTTCCTAGAAGTTGCTAGCATGTGAAAGTTGTCATATTTCTTACCCATCCTTTTCTTATCCTCCTGTTCTGCTACCCTTATCCTTGAAAGCACCCAAATAATATAAATCCACATCATGATGACCCTCTGTCAGGTTTCTGCGGCTGTAAATCATGATGGGAGGAGATTGCTCATATTTTCCCTGTCCAGCATGCTAAGAGATTGAAACTGGCATCTGCATTGTAAGCAGCCTGACACATTACACACTACACCATCAGGCCCCTTCCAAATCACTCACTTCCATACTCTACTGGGTACCAGGGTCCTGAAATAAGTAGTCTTCTGCAAATTAAGGAAAATTCTAACTCATTGGCAAACTTAAGTTTATTTCAGTCAAAGCTCAAAAAACAAGCAAACATCTTTAAAGTCCAGAAATCAATCAGAACATATAAATTTTACCATCTTCTATTTAATAGTCACAAAAATCTTTTGAGGTTGATGTTGTTATCCCCATTTTAGAGATGAGAAAAATGAGGCTCTGAGATGCTGGATGAATTACTGGAATCACCCAGCAAGAAAGCTATTTTTTCTAATCCAGATCAAATTTTATTTAAACTCTTAACTAGTATTAACAGCATGAGGAAAAATGAGTGATTCACATGCAATTTCTTTAAATTAGCCTGTTTTTCCTGTGGATTAAATTCATTCTGTAATGACAACATCCAGATAGGCATGATAAAGATGAATTATTTATATTAAGATACACATGCTATGCATCTAAGTTTTGGTGTTATCTTAACTTTTTAGCTTTATACATTATCATATTTAAGGTACATTCTTTCCAGGTATATTTCTAAATGAATGCATTTCTCCTTGTAGCCTTGTAACTTCCAACACCACAAGGTCAAAGGCCTGTCTTGCACAGACTCCCAAGGCTTGATTTACCCTTCAGCTGCCTGTGTGATGCTCCTTGAGGACTCAGCATGGTCATGGATTCATGCTGCCAAGCTTATGTTTATTCTTAGTTGAGGGGAGTGTGGGGATAGACTTGTGCCAGAATCCTGCTCTGGCATTCCAGGTAACTGACCATCCACTATGGCCCATTCAATGCTTTTTATAGCAAGTGACAAAAATAGGCTCACCCCTATGAAAGATGTATCTGTTCCGTATGCCCACTGGCCTCCTCCTATCTGACAGGCGCTTTCTCTCCAGGCCTCAGGAGGAGACAGGGCTATGTCCTCACACACACCTAGAGACAAGATGTCCCTCACACGCACTCCTCCCACCTCCAAGCCAAGGCCTCAAGCACAGAGATCAAGGCAGAACTTACTTAATGGTCCATAGAAGGAAGCAGGATGTAGAGAGATATGAACAGGATGTGTTTATGTCTTAGGAGGACTAGACACATGATTTCAAATAAGATGGCTTAAAGCAACAGAAATTTATTTGTTCATGGCTCTGGGGGTGAGAAATAAAAAAAAATTACAGACTTGATAAAGTTGGTTCTCTCTAGAGACTGAGGAAAGATCCGTATCATACTTCTCCCCTAGCTTCTGAGGTTGCCAGCCATCCTTAAAATTCCTTGGCTTATAGATATGCCACTATCTGCCTCTGTCTTCACATGGGTGTGTCTGCGGGCCTTTGTGTATTATCCCTGCTTTACAGCTCTTTGAATCTCCTCAGGCATTTCAATTCAACTTGTTACAAACTGACCTCACTACTTTGCTTTTCCTTTTCCATACCTGCTACTTCTCTCTGTCCCTTCTTTCCATAAATTGAATCATCTGTACGTGGCTGGATCCCCAGACTCATTCTAAGCTCTTTCTTCTCCTTCATTAGAGTTTATCATCCAATATCTTTTGCAGAATTCCTTTGCATCCACCCAGTTCTCTCCATCTCTCTTGCCACCACCCTCATCCAAGCAGCATCAAGGGTATTCTCCCTGTTCTTTCTGCAGACAGGCATTGTTTTCATTTAATCCATTGTTCAATTTGAAGCCAGAGTGATTATTTTACTAAACAAGTCTGATCTTGCTCTCCCCAGCCTGGAGCCTAGTTAGTGGCTTCCCATTGTCTCTGGTTAAAGTCCACATTCCTTATTGAGGCTGTCTGGAGTCTGGCCCTGGCCTCGTCCCCAGCCTCTGTTGGCAGTCTATGTCCCACTCATCTGAGATATCTAGCATATCTAAGTTATGCTGCACTCTTTGTAGTCTTTGGGTCCTCACCCTTGCCACCCTCCTGGAAGACTGTCCTTCATACTGTTCAATTCCACTGCTTCTACTCTTTTTTAAGATCTCAGTTTGGCTATCTCTTCTTAGAAAGTCTCCCTTGAGTCCCCAGACCAAGTAACATTTCCTGCTATGAAATTTCAGAGGCTCTGTGCTTTCCTTAACATAGCATGCATTTCCAGGTTTTCCTTGACATAGCATTCATTGAAGTACAAAATTGTCTGATTGCTTCCTCTCTAGGTTAAGGTTACAAAAGGAAGAGACTCCACATGTTCCAGCATGATAACTACTCTTGTCCATGCCTAGAGGATGCTTGAAATGTAATAAGTCCACAGTAAATGTCTAAGGAAAGGGGAAGAAGAGAGAGGAAAGAAGGGAAAATGAAAAAGGCAACCTGACTGTTCTGTAGACAAGAAGAGTAGAACTATTCTCTTCTTCATGCTGATGGGAAGAGAAGAGCTGATACATCCCAGCCTCCACCTCCTAAACTGAGAGCTCCTGAGGACAGGATCTCTGTCTCTCCCAAAGGTGTGTCTTCAGCCACAGGTGCAGTAAAGGCTGTTGAGTGAATAAATTCCTCCTAAGGACTTCTTGGTCTACATGCTAATCAGTGCTATATGCAGCCAGAAGCTGCTCTTTTATGGGATAAGCCTCAAATAACTAGTTGTTTAAAGAGCATATATATAAAATTCTAGAAACTTAACATGCAATTCATCTACTTGGACTAAAATGTACATTTTAGATTCACCATCAACAAACTCTCAATGAAAAGTTTAAACAGATCTAGAGAGCCTGAGCTCACAACATATTGTACACATGCCCTTTGGGAAAAGTATTCAACACTTTTGCCTCCATTTTATTCCTGTCCCATGAGGAAAGGTCCCTGGGTAGCACTTTAAGCACTCAGCTAACTGACAGATTGGTGGTTTGTATCCACCCAGATAAATTTAAGAATAAAGACGTGGTGAGCAACTTCAGAAAGATCACAGTCATTGGACACCGTGGCAGATAGCTTCATTCTGAAACGCAGGTGGTCCCATGAGCCAAAATGGATTTGCCAACAACTGGTTTGGTTTTGGAGAAGAGATGTGCATTGTGGGGCTGTTTTGAAGAGTATTATTTTGCACCTAGAATAGTCTTGACACAACCCAGGTGCTCAGTCAATGCCATTATTCAAAAGCAATCTTTTTAAAGAGATTACTTTTATGTTTTACTAGTTTGCATTTACAAAAATGTGTATATACTGTGTTTCAGTCAAATACATTGTGTTTCACACATTCCTTTTTTCACATTGTGTTTCATACAATCATTCCCATACATTGTGTTTTATAAAATTAATCACCATTGGTCCATGCCTACCATTACCCCACCTTTTCAGGTTCCTACTAGATCTTTGCTAATCCTTTCACTTCCTCTCTGTGCCCACCAAACTCTGTGACCTCCTGATTACCCTTTCTTCCCACCCCCAGCGCTTCTCCTCCCTCCCCTTGTTGTTATGTGTCGTCAAGTCACCTGTGACTCATAGTGACCCTGTGTACAATAGCCCTAAACTCTGCTCTATCCTGTGCCAATCTCATTGTCTCCAACACACCTATCCCCATTACCCCAGTCACTGAATCAATCCACCTCATAGAGGGTCTTCCTCTCCTACACTGTCTCTCCACCCTCCCAAGCATGATGTCCCTTTCTAACGACTGGTCCTTCTTGCAACATGTCCAAAGTATGTCAGATGAAGCTTCAGAATCCTTGCCTCCAAGGAGCAGCCTGGTTTCACCCTCCTTAGGATAAACTTGTTTGTTCTCTTTGAAGTCCATGGTATATTCAATACCCTTCTCCAACACCAGAGCTCAAAGGCATCAATTCTCCTTCTATCATCCCTAGTCATTGTCTAATTCTCTGAAAATAGCATAGCACGTAATTGCAAAGACCATGGCCTGTATCAAGCTTACCTTAGTCTCTAGACCAACATCATTGCTCCTCAGTACTTTGGAGAAGTCTCTGATAGCAGACTTTCCCAATGCAATTTGTTTTTTAATTTCCTGGCTGCTTGTGCCAAGAGTGCTGATTGTGGATCCAAGCAAACTAAAGCTGTTAACAATCTCAATCTCTTCACATAATCCTTGTATTTTTACAATTATGGTTTTATGCTGTGTTTTTCTTTATGAAACTGAGTTAGTTCACTCAGCATAACAGTCTCTAGTCTTTCTCATCTTATGTAATATTTTTCAAAATCTATGCCCCTGAGTACTGCATAGTATTCCATTGTGTGAATGTACCACAATTTCTCAATCCATTAATTTTTTGATAAATATTTCTATTATTTCCATTTTCCCATTTTCTTGCTATTGTGAATAGTGCTGCTATGAACATAGGTGACCAAATCTTTTGTGTCTTAGTTCTGTTTTCCTCAAAAAAAAGCAAGCATTCCTTTTTTTGGTTTTTGTTTTTTAATTTTTTTTCTTTGTCCTTTTTTATTTT